>NC_067135.1:25971623-26614164 GCF_021347895.1 Acanthochromis polyacanthus
TTGCTGCATCTGGCACAGGGTGTCTTGAAAGTGTGCAAGGTACGATGAAATCTGAAGACTATCAAGGCATTCTGGAGAGAAATGTGCTGCCTAGTGTCAGAAAGCTTGGTCTCAGTCGCAGGTCATGGGTCTTCCAACAGGACAACATCCAAAACACACAGCCAAAAACACCCAAGAATGGCTGAGAGAAAAGCGTTGGACTATTCTAAAGTGGCCTTCTATGAGCCCAGATCTGAATCCCATTGAACATATGTGGAAGGAGCTGAAACATGCCATTTGGAGAAGACACCCATCAAACCTGAGACAACTGGAGCTGTTTGCTCATGAGGGTGGGCCAAAATACCTGTTGACAGCTGCAGAACGCTCATTGACAAATACAGAAATCGTTTAATTGCAGTGATGCCTCAAAAGGTTGTGCAACAAAATATTAAGTTATGGGTACCATCATTTTGTCCAGCCCTATTTCATTAGTTGTTTTTTAAATAATTATGTTAATCAACAATTCAAAAGTGATGGCTGATTTTGATTATTTAATTTTCAATAAATTTTTATTATTGTTACTTTTGTGAGTTTCAAGTGATTTCAGTGAGAATTGTGGTTTTCCTTCTTTAACTGAGGGTACCAACAATTTTGTCCACGTGTGTATGTCAACAGGACCGGACTCTAATAAACATTAGCCTTTAAGAGAAACAAAGGTGAAGTTAAAGCTTTTGTAGGAAAGTGTGCAACAGTTGCCAGACCTCCAAAAATCTTCAGACGTGTGATTCAGATCATCAGTCAGTTTTTCCAGACGGAGAAAAGCTGAAATCTGTGATAACCAGATATCAACTGTAGGGAGCTGGGGAGCAGACCACCACAATAATATGCATTTTTTTAGCAAGGTATAAAAGAACTCTTAACAAGGACCTAATCAAAAGATTGCCCCATAGCTGGTTTAACAAATAAAATAAGACAGACAATGTAAAATGTTTGCCGGTGACTTCCTGGATGACAGAGTGTGCATCTTTCCAAAATGATTGAATACAATCACATGACCAAAACAAATGAATAAATGTCCCCTTATAGACTTGACATTGTAACAAAGGTTAGAGTCGCTGGGGAACCGTACACCCACCCCCACGTGGGGTGAGTTTTTGTGACTGGCTGAAAGGAGGGAGACATCTGATTGGCTACAGAAACTTCCGTGTTGAAAAAATACATTTGTGGATCAGACGACGGCAGAGGAGTCTCAAAAAAGATTCACACACAAAGCAGTTTGTGAATGCAGAAATACATTTGTGACTTTCTTATTTATTTGTGGATTGCAGTTTACATTTGTGAAACTAGTTTACATTTGTGAATACTAGTTTACATTTGTGAATCCCAGTTTACATTTGTGAATCCCAGTTTACATTTGTGAATCCCAGTTTACATTTGTGAATACTAGTTTACATTTGTGAATTCTTCTGTGTGCATTTGTGAATTATGAGACTGTTCTAACTCCATATACTTTTCAGATGTGTCAAATTCTGACAAAATTTGTTGTCTCGCAAGAAGGATTAAAAAAAGTGACGAATTTGAGGATATTTGTAAAAATCCTTAGAGAGAATGTCAAACTCGGTCTCAGTTTGTTCAAATGACTAGTTGGAGGTGAGCAGTCCTGTAAAATCTAAAATGCCCTTAGGAATCCACTCCCTCAAACCAATACTCCTAACCCGGGGTGGAAAGTCAGGATTCAATGCCAAAGGGGACTGAGTAGAGACAACAAAGGGGATATTAAGTGTTGTCTCACATCCCTCCTGTTATAATGATTTCAGGACCTTATCACTATCCTATGTTGGGATGGTTGGTGTGCTGTCCCACTGCAATGTGTTCGATCAGAAACACGAGGAGAATGCCACTGTAGTTTGACGTCTTTATTGAGCACTGCCTCACATGTAACACATTCAGTTGCAGTTGTATGTGTGTGTGGTTCTACAAAAGAACAACCAATTCTTAACAAAATAATCTGACTTAACATGTAACATCAGTAACATGAATGAAATAACAGCTACTCTGTAGTCTAGTTCAATAGTCTAAATAAATGCCCACATTAACAAAGTTACAACCCATAATGAATTCTAACATCCAAACTCTAGCACAAAAATACAGTTCTACACAAACAGTTATAGTTGACAATTTATGTGTTTCAAAAATGCACACGACTCCAACTATGCATATTCTGTGCAGCTCTGTATCTCTCACAGCTTCGGTCTCCTCTCCACCACAGTCTATTACATTGACAGTAGCCGTAACATCCTATGGCTGCTGGCTGAGGTGTCATGAGGGGTGAGCATGTCACTCACATGAGAGAGATGGGACAACCTGGCTCACAAGAACGCTGCAGTAAATTCTTTTACACCTTCACACTAGTAGAGTATTGTAAATAATGATATTTTTGGCAAGGAACAGCACTTTTTCAAATTGCAAATAAATGGGAGAGATACCAGCTTAATAGGGTTAACATGTTAGGACTCAAGACTGATCCATAATGCATCTGGTTTATTCATGAACCAGTTAGTCATCATTTTTAATTGGGCTGACCAGTAGTAGAATCGGAAATTAGGGAAAGAGAGACTAGTTCCTTTGGTTTAGTGAGTTTTGAAAGTCTAACCCTCTGTTGTTTATTTTCCAGATATACTGGGAGATGCTAGTGTTCAGAGATTTAAAGAATACAGAGAACAAGTAGCACTGAAGATTTTGAAATAAATCATTTGAGAAGAAACATTCATTTTATAACATTGACTCTCCCAAAGAGGGAAGTAGGTAAAGATGACCACTTCTTTAAATCGCCCTTGATTTTCTGAGTTAAAGGGAAGTAATTATTCACGAATAGGTCAGTTAAATCAGAGGTGAGAAAAATACAGCCCCTGGGAAAACCTTCGGATAACAAGATGTTTGTACTGAGATTTTCTACTGGGTCTGAATAAAGAGTTTTGATTATCTTAATGAAAGGTAGGAAGTGATGTTAGATTCCACCTTTTGTGTGCTGTAGAGGGAAGCATAAAAATCTTTAAATGTTCTGTAATAGTAAGAGGTTCACATGAAGCATCACTGTCTGACGTCCTTATCCTGTTAATTAAGCGGACAAGAATTTGTTTTTTTAAATGATAAGAGAGTAATTGATCAGGTTATGATCTGGCTATAGGAACTGGAAAAAAAGCCATTGAGACAGAAGGGAGGTTTTCAGGACATGCAAAGTCTGAGCAGCACAAGTGGAGGGACTATCAGAGCTGTTAAAACTGATGCAACACTGTCACATGTCCTTACCAAAGACCACAGGAAACAAGGACAAGAAAATCAGGAAGTGCTGTTACTGACAGTGACTCAAAACATAACCCAGAGATTTTAAATGACAGGAAACTAAACCACTTTTATTACATGTGACTGATCTGGAATAGAATAGAATAGCTTTATGTCATTGTACACAAAAATCTTACAACAAAATGAGTGGGAGCTTCTCCCCATAGTGATCTTAAAAATACAAATATGCAATATGCATGGCATAATAAAAGTAACAAATAGAAAAAACAATAAAGGTCTGCATGAACACGCTCATGTTGCACTGTCCCATGTTTGACCAGGAGAAAGTAGTCCAGAAGTATCCGTGGGGGTCACTCCTGTAGGATCTCCTCTCAACCTCCTGAAGTCCATCAGCATCTCTTTAGTTTTGTTGTTGTTCAATATAAGGTTTTTGTGTGAGCACCATGCCAGGAGCCTCTGATGAGACCCACCACTATTGTGCTGACTGTAAATGTGACGATGATGTTTGGGTGGTGGGAGGGGATGCAGTCATATGTGTACAAATCATACAGGAAGGAGCTCAGTGTGGCACTATGTGATAAGTTATGCTTTAAAATAGTTGCCTTCGATTTAATTTTATCTCAGGTTGAAAACTACAAGATTAACTACTGTTTCAGTATATATTTCTGTACCGCCCGGCAGTGTTTACATTTTTAGTTCCTAGTCGGACCAGTTTAAGGGACGGATCAGTTCGAGCAACAGCAGGGAAATCATAAACGAGTCTTCTTCATAACGGAGTTTGGTCAAATCTTTGTCTTCTTACAGACTTAAATGGAGGAAAACGTAAGGAAATAAAACTGAGGAAGAAAAGTGAACAAAAGACAAAACATCAATCGTCAACAAGACTTCTGGAGTTCCCTTCTTACGCTGTTAACTATATGTCTGGCTGTACAAAGTTGACGTCGTACTACGAAGGGCAGAATAGTAAGAAGACAGTAATACACCAACTTCCACACGAAGTAGTTCAACTCTCACATCGATTTCATCGTTGCTTCTTCATTGTCATCAAATACCAAGATGGATAAATGGTGTAACACAGAAGAAAACACATCAGTCTTTGGGGACGAGATCCATCATCCAATCAAGTAGCAAATCATCATCTACAAGCTTGCAGCACTCAAAGCCCGTGCAAGAGCCGAGGCTGCTCGCATGCAGGCTTCATTCGCTAAGAAAGAGGCAGAAATGATGGTTGAAGAAGCCACATTAAAGGCAAAAATGCACATTCTAAAGAAAGAAAAGGATGCAGCTACGGCCACCGCAGAAGAGGCAGTGTTTGTGGCTGCCGTGGAAAATGCTGAGATAAGCTCTCACCAAGACATCGACTTACCATTCTCACCATCCAATGCTGCACAGCGGACGAGTGAGTACGTCTTGCAACACAACTGTGGTGCATCGGAACACGTATCTATGTATACATGTTCACAACGTGCAGCGGACAAAGTTGGACAAGAAATGACAACCTCAGAATCGATAATGAAGATACTTACCTGCAAGCAGCTCCGAGAGATGTGAACTCCCAACGGTCAGGGAACACCACACAACGTACTCCTGGAATCATTCCTCCTGAGCCAACACAGAGAAAGAGAGATTTAGATCCACAAGCAAATTCATCTTACCTGCGACAGCCTGCACAGCAGAGGTGGGATCCTGTTGACTCTTTAAAGCGGACAGCAGCCACACCAGATGTTACAAGGTACCTAATGCGAAGAGAAGTGGTCACATCTGGGTTAGTGGAGTTTGATGACCATGCAGAGAATTATTGGGTGTGGGAAAACCTCCTTTCAAAGCGTTATAGATTAACTCGCCTTAGCTCCAAGAGAAGAGTTAGACGTCTTGATTAAATGGCTCAGGCCAGCGTCTAAAGAACAAGCAAAAGAATCCGAGTCATACACAGCCACAACTCAGCTGAAGGACTAAACATGGTTTGGGCAAGGCTAGAGGAGACCTATGGAACCTCAGAGGCAGTTGAACATTCATTCCTGAAAGGATTGAGGATTTCCCCAGAATCTCAACAGGGACAATGTGAAATTGAGAGAGCTTGGAGAAACGAAGCCCAACGGATCATAGAGGCTCTGTACCATTGAGAGGAGGCCTCTTTTCGTGAAATGGACGGCGGCGGCGAACACACTCTGAGGGCCGCCTGGGACGGCGGGCTTGCGAACACACTCTGAGGGCCGCCTGGGACGGCGGCGGCGAACACACTCTGAGGGCCGCCTTGGGACGGCGGCGGCGAACACACTCTGAGGGCCGCCTGGGACGGCGGGCGGCGAACACACTCTGAGGGCCGCCTGGGACGGCGGCGGCGAACACACTCGGAGGGCCGCCTGGAGCGACGGCGCGAACACACTCGGAGGGCCGCCTGGAGCGACGGCCGCGAACACACTCGGAGGGCCGCCTGGAGCGACGGCCGCGAACACACTCGGAGGGCCGCCTGGAGCGACGGCCGCGAACACACTCGGAAGGGCCGCCTGGAGCGACGGCCGCGAACACACTCGGTAGGGCCGTCTGGAGCGACGGCCGCGAAGACACTCGGAGGGCCGTCTGGAGCGACAGCTGCGACAGAGGTGGAGCGACAGCGTCGACCCGCTCGGAGACGGAGGCTGCTGCGGAGGCGGCGTCGACCCGCTCAGGAACCAAGGCTGAGGTGGCGGCGTCGACCCGCTCAGGAACCAAGGCTGAGGTGGCGGCGTCGACCCCCTCAGGAACCAAGGCGTAGGCTGAGGTGCGGCGTCGACCCCCTCAGGAACCAAGGCGTAGGCTGAGTGGCGGCGTCGACCCCCTCAGGAACCAAGGCGTAGGCGTCAGAGGCGGTGTCGACCCGCTTTGGAACATAGGCGTCCGAGGCGGTGTCCACCCGCTCTGGAACGGGTGGACACCGCTAGTCCCTAGAAGAAATAGTGACTGGAGAGGGCTGTGGATTCCTAGATCGAGAGGGCCGCTTCTCAGAACTGGGCTTGTATGCCAGTCTAGTTCCCTCAAAAGGAGATTTGTCGGTATCTCTGGCAGAGGGTTCAGGGGGGAAGCAATATATAGGATTTGGTGGTGGTGGTGTCTGTGACAGAGTGGTGGCTGATTGAAAACTCATGGTACCGGTCCAAATAGTACTCGGAGGGGTAATTGACTGAATGGTTCCCAGAGCGGATGAGTTATGAGAAGTGTGAGTGGCAGAAATGGGCTTGGTCATGTATTTCAAAGGAGTGTTCATAAATTCCAAAATATGGTCTGGAAGGTGGCTCATTAGCCAGGGCATCCGAGAGGCCACCCGGCGACCCCGAGAAGCAAGATCCTCTTAAAGGCTTTGTCCATAGGCACTTCTCCACTCACTCCATAAATTAAACAAGGTGTCATAATATTCCAATTCTCTTTGGAAGAAAAAAACGGCTAGGGATTCAGGGAAAGGAGGTGTGACTGTCTGTCGGCCTGCTGGGTTCAGTTCTGGCCGGTTCATTCTGTCACGCAACGGGGCCGGTGAACCCAAGCAGCAGGCAGACAGACAGATAGAGGAGTAAAATAAGGTTTATTAAAGAAATGACAAACACAACTATAGTGACAGGAACTAAGGCAGCGAGAAAAAAAACAATAAACTAGGGCTGTGATCCTTCAGGACAAAAATATAACAAGGCTGAGGAGAAGTACTTACGAACAGAGAAACTCAAACAAAGGGGCAAACATAAATTGAGGTAATCCAAGGGTAGAGTCCAGGGGGGAAAATCCAAGAAGGGAAAAGGCAGAAAGGGTCCAAAAATATGTGTAGTCCAGGAGGGGAACAGAGGCAATGGCGGTGTGTCATGGCAAACAATGAACCGGCAAAGACTGAAGGAAAATGGCAGAGCTTAAATAACAAGGGAAGGGACCAGGTGAATTGGATTGGGCTGATTGCCACAGCTGAGAGTGATGAAGTAATCAAGTGACAGAGCCAAGGGACAAGCGACAGGGAGAGAGACAGAAGAGGAAGACGACAGACAGAGGGAGACAAACACACAAACCAAAACACACACAGACGGTCAAAATTTGAGAAAAGGGAGGAAAGGTGGAAAACAAAGGCAAAAGCCAGACCATAACCATGACAATCTAGAATCTGATTGGTGGATGACTTATGTTGCTCAGATGTACAATGATATTTCCAATCAGTAAGTTCCACAATACATTTAACATGTGATTTATTTCAGTTTTCAGAACTTCATGATGCTTCGTCTAAACCATGGACTCAGCTCAGTTCCTTCACAGCTTTAGTTTTCCTTCTTCTAACACAAAACTGTTCAGGTAACTGACACACACCATCAAAATGTACATTTAAATACAAAGATGATTAAATATGGAAGCTGCTCAGTGACATCTTGTAGAAGAACATTCTAAAATATGTTTCCTCAACAAAAAGTCAACTAGTAGTCATTTGTTTCCTCACATGCTTCCCTTTAAAAGCTGTAAAAATCCCAACCTGCTTTTCTCCAGGTCTTTCCCAGGTGGTCGGTCCGTCTCAGCCGGTCCTGGCAATGGTTGGTGATGACGTTCTTTTGTCTTGTCGGCTGGAACCTGCTATTGATGCTTCAGGCATGTCTGTGGTGTGGTCCAGAGAAGACCTAGACCCTCGATATGTCTACGTGTGGCGGGCTGGAGAGGAACTGGAAAGTTCAAAACATCCTGCTTATAAAGGAAGAACATCATTGTTATTTAGTAAACTAGAGTTTGGAGACGTTTCACTGAAACTCTCCAAAGTGAAACCGTCTGATGAGGGAAAATACAGATGCTTCATTCCTACTCTGGGTCGAGGAGCTACTGTTGAACTGGTTGTTGGTGAGTTAATACTGAAAGTTCAAGACTCAGATATTTGGGGTTTGTCAGGTTTTCTAAACATATTTCTGTGTATGATCAGGGGCCTATTTCACGAAGCAGGTTTTACAAACTCCGAGTTTCTTCCGCAACTCTGAGTTGATCTACTCTGAGATAGAAAACTCTGAGTTTTCGGTTTCACAACGGCTGATATGAGTTGGGTTAATTAACTCGGAGTAGGTTGACCCGGAGTTACGCGCGTGCACCGCAACTCTGAAAAGACAGCATCAATGGAACCCCGATTTGACGAGTCACCATGGAAATGGGGAAGCGAAAGGCTGCGTTTTTGAACTGAAAGTTTTTAACGCGCTCATATGGCGAGTTTGATCACGTTTTTAGAAAGAAGTGCAACACCGCTGCAGCTGTAAAAGAGAGAGAGACGGCGTGGAGAACACTGCTGCCCGGATCAATGCGTAAGTTTAAATGTATTCCTTTGTAATCGTAATAATATTAGAGGGAATAACTGTCTGAATGGCAGCCTAATAAGTTATTTCATTTAGGTGAAATCCCGACGGGGCAGCAGCTTAAGATGAAATATAAAAACATTGTTCAAACAGGTCAGACCTCGGCATTATTTCATGGAGGTACTTCATGTTGATCATGTTTTACATTGTAAAGTAGCCTAAATATTAAGTGACTGTTTGACTGTGCAGTTGTTTTATCCACACATAGCCTAAATGTCTGCATCCATATCATGTCCTGTTAAATAATTAAGCCTATTTAAACTAACACAGACTTCTGCTCAGCCAACAGAAAGAAAGCAGATGCCTGTAAAACAGTGGTATAAAAGGTCATGGATGCACATATATATATATATATATATATATATATATATACACACACACACACATCTTGTAATTGTAAGTAGTCAACACTCCAAAGATTTATCCAAATGGTAGTTTAAGTTTACTGAAACATGTCACTGATCAAGGATGAAACTGTGTCTGCTGCCTTTACAGAGGGGGATCCAGAAAGGCATAAAGAGGTATGTTACTGATAGTTCTCTTCTCATTCAGATTTTGGGTGGAATATAGAGTGTGACATTTAGCCTACACATTCTCATCCTTTTTAACAGAGCATGGCTGGACAGCAGCAGGATGGTTCCTCAGCTTCCACTGCAGTGAGATGGATGTTCAGGAAACACCAGAGCTTCAGTCTGTGGAATTCATGTGTAACTGTATAATTTAATGTCCTCTGTGCATTCCCAGTTATCAATAAAACAGATTTACAAACTGCATTTGCTGAGAAAAATACAAAAAAACAGATTAGGAGGGCAGATCTGGAAATTGAAATACTGGAGCACAAGTTAGAGGTGGTGATGGTCACAGGTGAATTATGTTAACTACTGGAACATTAACTGAACTATCTTTTATTTGTAGGGAATAAAGAAGACCAAATGAAATGTGTATCATGTCTTTATTTGCTGTGGTGGTGATGATGATGACTTAAACTCTAAAGTGATTATTGCATACGGTGTCTCTGACTGCTCTGCTGTCCTGGATAGCTGCAGGTGGATGGGCTCATCATCTGGGTCTTCAGTTTGTAGGGCAGGGTGTTGCTCTCCTCTAATAGTGGTAATATTATGAAGAACAACACATGCCACAGTAATATCACAGGCCCTCTCAGGGGTCACCCTGAGGAGACGTAGGCTCTGGAAACGGGCTTTCAGCAGACTATGGTCATCTCCACCCGGGCTCTGGTCCTGCAGTGAGTCCGGTTGAAGTTCTGTTGGGGCCCTGGTTCAGGGTCAGGGTATGAGGTCATCAGCCTGGGTTGTCATGGTAACCCCTGTCACCCAGCAGAAGGCCATCAAACTCTCCTGTAATGTATAGTGGATACATCAGAGCATATTAAAGGAGGGAGACAAGAGAATTCTATTGTGAAAATCTTTATGCTGCTGACCACGCTGCAGTCTGTTGCTCAGGTTAGACTCTCCATAAATCCTGGAGTCATGAACAGACCCAGACCACGTGGCCTCCACATTAGAAATGATGTATGCAGCATCACATATGATCTGGACAGTGCAGAGAATGACAGATGTTGAACTATGATGCAGTCTTTACATTTAGAAACAGTAGTCAGTCTACCTGTAACCTACCTGCACATTTATGCTGTGAATGGACTTCCTGTTCATGATGTGAGGGAGCTGTGATGGGGATGTGTGTGCATCTATGCACCCAATCACACTGGGAAATCCTAAAAGAAATTAAAATGACTAATCCCAGTCTGAGGCTGCAGCACAATGTCATTAACAGAATATGATTTAAAATGAATTTAACAGATCTCTACATCATTCACCTGCAATCCCATGGATCCTCCTTGATGCTCTGACAGGTTTATGTCCAGGAAAACCACAATGACGAGTAAAAGTTGTTTCAGAGCCAGGAAAACTTTTCTGACTGTCCTCCATACAGTTGTCTTACTGTAGTGCTCTGCATCTCCGACATCATATAAAAACTTCCATTTGCAAAGAACCGCAGCGCAACACACAATATCTGCTGGATGTGAGAGCATGACTGGTTGGTAATGTAAATGTAAGGACAGATTAGGTTGTTTATGTAGATTATGGACTTGAAGCGATTACGAAACGGTACCGCTCAAACCGATAATTGTCCGGAAATGCGAGAACATTTATGCTCGGTCTGATAACAATCTACCGACGAATATTTAATTATCTGTGCAGTAATGCTGCTCCTTTATCCACTGGATCGTTAATAAAAGCTGTTCTACGCCAAAACTCGCTCGCTTACTGACTGAATGAATGAGGAAATGAAACAGCGTGTGTGGCTGAAAGAGGGCGGAGACGGAGAGAAACTCGAGGTTTTCTCAGATAAACCTGCTGGCGACCAGGTTAGAGTCATAGAGTCTGTTACTGCGGTAACTGACCGAGAGTTGAAGTTACCCCTCTTTGTGAAACAGGCTCGAGTTACCCCGCATTCCCTGGTTAGAGTTACCTCGCTTCGTGAAATGGAAAACTCTGAGTTTCCCTCATTTCAGGGTTAACAAACTCAGAGTTTTCACTAAACCTGCTTCGTGAAATAGGCCCCAGAACAAAGACTGTAGGAATGAGTCAGTGCTCCAGTTTTAGGGTTTGTTTATGAGTGCAGGTCAGACAGAGTGAGAGATTTTACAGTCAGTTAACTGTTTGATCCACATTCCAGCAGTTGTTTCTCAGGTCGGTTGTTTCTTTGTAATCCACATCATCATCTCTGTGGAGGTGGTTTCCATTGTTCTGATGAAGTTAAAGCAGAACCTGAACCACTGAAACTCCTCCTCTGCAGGAAAACTATACAAAGGCATCACAGCAGCAGCATTTTACAATCCAAAACTACTTTATAGCACCAGAAGGTTCAGTTTATACAGAATCAAAAAGGTTTTTGGTATCAGAGACCAAATATAATGAGAAACAATGGGATTGAATTCTTCAGTATGGGCATGCAGGGTTTGATCTGAGCCTTACGGATTGGACACATACATGTCCTATTTGTCAACCCTAAAACAGGTTTTTGTGAGTTTCAGAATAACTTGTGGCTTAATTCAGATCTCCTTTAGGCAGCGTTTCTCTATTTAATTACAGATTCATGCAACCACCTGAAGTTTAAATGAACAATATTTGCCTCTTATCCACCAACCCTCAGTAGAAGCACATTGTCTGCATGTCCACATTTTATAGTTTTAAACATTGAAATCTCTCATTTACAATATAATTCAGACTCTTTGTTGTGGCTCCAGATTGCAGTCAGTTTTAAATCATCCTTCAGAAGAATATAGAACTAGACTGGAGTCCACTGTAGCAAACTGAACTGATTGGACAGTTTAAATTGAAGGAAATTTCTGTTGTTGATCAAACCATGGTGATAAAAAGATCAGAGTAAAGGTTACAAACCATTTCTAAATAGTTCCCAGGAGCCTGGAGGCCTCAATAACTGAAAACTACCAGGACTCTTCATGTCATTAGCTGTCCAACCAAACTGATAAAATGACAAAGTTCTGTTCAAGGTAACCAACAGTCCATTTAACAGAGTTTATCCAAGAAGCACTGAAGCTTCAACTCCAACCAAAAGGGCTTCTACAAAGTGCTGAACAAAGAGTCCAAAAAATGTTTATTGGAGAGATTTCATTTTTGATTCATATATATATATATATATATATATATATCTAAAACATGTTGCCACTTTGAATTCCAGAGTTATTGAGAGTATATTAATAGAAAAATGGTCATTTTTTCTTTTTAAAATAAAATCTACATTCTGATTCAACTAAAATGCATTATCAGTGATGTTTGCTCGTGACATGTCACAAATACATCTCTCATCAGCATATATTTCCCATTTGTTTTATTGCTTTACTGTTCATATGTTAGAAGATGCAGGATTCATCAACCAGGTAACCCAAAAATTAAGGAGAAATTTGAAGAATGATATTTTAAATCCTCAACCTCATCAAACATAACTGAGGATGCAGATTAGTTCTTGCTTCAGGTGAACTTTGTAGTTCCTTTAAAGACTCTCATGTCACAGTCTTGCTTGTAGGTTTCTTTCAGAACATTATTAAGAATGCAGTTTTACTTTAGAGGAATGGATGTTTCAGAGACAGAGTTGTAATTAAATGTGCAAACACTGAAGGTGTTAGAATTGTGGGGGTGGAGAACCCAAGCGCAGGCAAACAGGCAGACCAAGAAGTGATAACAAAAAAGGGTTTTTATTTAGGAAAACTCCACAAACACAAATACAGTGACTGTAACTGGGGCAGCAGGGCAAAAACCAAATTAACTAAAGCTATGGCACCACAAGGCTAAATACAATGAAGCAGAAGGGAAGTACTCACATTACAGAGGACTCAAAATCGAGGGAGCAAAAACCTGACTGAAGTAATCCAAACGACAGGGTCCAAAGGGGGTAATCCACAAACGGAAGAATAAGCAAAGGTCCAAAAACAAAAGTAGTCCATAGGTGGGGAACAGAGGCTGTGGCAACACGTGGACATGGCAAACAATGATCCGGCGAAGACTTAGGCCCCATCCACACGAAGACAAAATGCTTAACAGTTTCAAAAATGATCGCCATAAAGACAAAGGCGTCTCAGAAAATGCGTGCGTCTACATGAATGCACTCGATACGCATGGAAGCGCTGTAAAACACAGGCCAGACTTCTAGGGGCGCTGTAACGATATGACGGAAACACGTGCAAACAGAAGAAAAAACAGTGGGCATGCGCACTTGTGACAAAAATTGTAAACAGAGACCAAGCCGGGCAGTAAATAAAGTGCCGTAATGTGTCCTCGATAATTGTTTGTTCAACTCGGTGCTGGATAGTTTTCCCAGTAGGCCCACCACCTGCAGGGCAGGAAGTCGGGGTTGGGTGCTATGTACACTGGGCAGTAGGCAGGAGCGGGCGCCTGGGCGTGCCGGCCCCTGGTGGCATAGACTAACTCTGGGGACGTGGAACGTCACCTCACTGGCGGGGAAGGAACCTGAGGTGGTGCGGGAGGTGTAGCGATACCGACTAGATATAGTTGGGCTCACCTCCACGCACAGCAAGGGTTCTGGAACCAGAATCCTGGAGAGGGGTTGGACTCTCTCCTACTCCGGAGTGGGTGAAAGGCGCCGGGCGGGTGTGGGGATACTCACAAGCCCCCGGCTGAGCGCCACTTTGTTGCAGTTCTCCCCGGAGAACGAGAGGGTCGCCTCTCTGCGACTTCGTGTTGCAGAGGGGAAAACTCTGACTGTTGTCTGTGCGTATGCGCCGAACCGCAGATCAGAGTATTTGGCCTTCTTGGAGTCTCTGGGTGGTGTCCTGGAAGGGGTACCGCCCAGGGATTCCATAGTTCTCCTGGGAGACTTCAATACTCACGTGGGCAACGATGGAGAAACCTGGAGGGGGGTGATTGGGAGGAACGGCCTGCCCGATCTGAACCCGAGTGGTGTTTTGTTGTTGGACTTCTGTGCTAGTCATGGATTGTCCATAACAAACACCATGTTCGAGCATAAGGTTACTCATAAGTGTACATGGTACCAGAGCACCTTAGGCCAAAGGTCGATGATTGACTTTATAGTCGTATCGTCAGACCTGCGGCCGTATGTCTTGGACACTCGGGTGAAGAGAGGTGCAGAGCTGTCAACTGATCACCACCTGGTGGTGAGTTGGATCCGATGGTGGGGAAGACTGCCAGACAGACCCGGTAAACCCAAATGTGCCTGTCCGTAGGGTTTTCAACTCCCACCTCCGGAAGAGTTTCTCCTGCATCCCAGGAGAGGTTAGGGACATGGATTCTGAGTGGTCCTTGTTCAAAGCCTCCATTGCAGAAGCAGCTGCTAGGAGCTGTGGTCTGAAGGTCACTGCTGCCTGTCGCGGCGGCAATCCAAAGACCCGCTGGTGGACACCAGCGGTGAGGGAGGCCGTCAGGCGGAAAAAGGAGACTTTTTGAGCCTGGTTGGCTCGGGGGTCTCCCGAAGCAGCTGACAGGTACCAGTTGGCCAAAAGGGCGGCAGCTGTGGCGGTTGTGGAAGCGAAAACTCGGGTGTGGGAGGAGTTCGGGGAGGCCATGGAGAAGGACTTTCGGTTGGCCTTGGGGAAGTTCTGGCAAACTGTTCGATGCCTCAGGAAGGGGAGGCAGGGCTTCGCTCAGGCTGTGTACAGTCGGGGTGGAGAACTGTTGACCCGTACTGAGGATATCGTCGAGTGGTGGAAAGAGCACTTCGAGGAACTCCTGAACCCGATAAACACGTCCTCTATGGAAGAGGCAGAGCCTGAAGACTCCGGGGGATCTTCGTCCATATCCGTGGAAGAGGTCGCCGAGGTAGTTAAGAAACTCCTCGGTGGTAAGGCGCCAGGTGTGGACGAGATTCGCCCTGAGATGCTGAAGGCTCTGGACATTGTTGGACTGTCTTGATTGACACGTCTATACAATGTCGCGTGGGCATCGGGTACAGTACCTGTGGAGTGGCAGACCGGGGTGGTGGTCCCCATTTTTAAAAAGGGGGACCGGAGAGTGTGTGATAACTATCGCGGTATCGCGCTTCTCAGCCTCCCTGGGAAAGTTTACTCTTGGGTGCTGGAAGGGAGGATCCGACCGATAGTCGAACCTCAGATTCAGGAGGAGCAATGCGGATTCCGTTCTGGTCGTGGAACAGCGGACCAGCTCTTGACCCTTGCAGAGCTGCTGAGGGGGTCCTGGGAGTATGACCTGCCAGTCTACATGTGTTTTGTGGATCTGGAGAAGGCCTATGACCGTGTCCCTCGAGGGGCTTTGTGGGGGGCACTGAGGGAGTATGGGGTCACGGGCTCGTTGCTATGAGCCGTTCGGTCCCTGTACGACCAAAGTGAGAGCTGTGTCCGCATACTCGGCACTAAGTCAGACACGTTTCTGGTGGGTGTTGGACTCCGCCAGGGCTGCCCCTTGTCTCCAATCCTGTTTGTGGTTTTCATGGACAGGATTTCAAGGCGCAGTCGTGGTGAGGAGGGTTTTCGGTTTGGGAGCCTCAGGATCGCATCTCTGCTTTTTGTGGATGATGTGGTTTTGTTGGCGTCCTCAGACCGTGACCTCCAGCACGCACTGGAGTGGTTTGCAGCCGAGTGTGAAGCGGCAGGGATGCGGATCAGCACCTCCAAGTTCGAGGCCATATTTCTCTGCCGGAAACCGGTGGATTGCTCCCTCCGGGTTGGGGGGGAGTTGCTTCCCCAAGTGAAGGAGTTTAAGTATCTCGGGATCTTGTTCATGAGTGATGGGAAAATGGAGTGAAAGATGGACAGGCGGATTGGTGCGGCGTCAGCAGTAATGCGGGCGTTGTACCGAACCGTCGTGGTGAAGAGAGAGCTGAGCCGTAAGGCGAAACTCTCGATTTACCAGTCCATCTACGTTCCAATCCTCACCTACGGTCATGAGCTTTGGGTAGTGACTCAAAGAACAAGATCGCAGATACAAGCGGCTGAAATGAGCTTCCTCCGTAGGGTGGCTGGGCTCAGCCTTAGAGATAGGGTGAGGAGCTCAGACATCCGGAGGGAGCTCGGAGTAGACCCGCTGCTCCTTCACATCGAAAGGAGCCAGTTGAGGTGGTTTGGCCATCTGATTCGAATGTCTCCAGGGAGACTTCCTTTGGAGGTTTTCCGAGCACATCTGTCTGGGAGGAGACCCCGGGGTAGACCCAGAACTCGCTGGAGGGATTATATATCTCGTCTGGCCTGGGAACGCCTCGGGGTCCCCCCGGAAGAGCTGGAAAGCGTTGCTGGGGGAGGGATGTCTGGAACAACCTGCTTCACCTGCTGCCTCCGCGACCCGGCCCCGGTACATAAGCGGAAGAGAATGGATGGATGGATGGATGAACTCAGTGGTGATTGAGAAGATGGAGATTTTTCTGCAACAGAGATAGTAGGGTTTACTAGCTTTATTGCTGTGTGTGGCGCATGCGTGTCAATGAAGATACGAAACTATGACGCAAGCGTATCTGAAAAGTAGCGGAGAGCCAGTAAACACGGAGCTGCATATACGGCGTTTCAAAATCTTTCCACTCTGGAACCTGGTTTCAAAAATGATCGTTTACAGACCCCCAAAACACCGTCTTCATGTGGATGATACGCAGATTCGGCAAGAAACTTATGCGTTTTGACCTCGGTTTGTCTTCATGTCGATGGGGCCTGAGGGAAGCAGAGGGTTTATATCGCTGAGGGAACAGGTGAGAGGAATTGACTGATTAACTGCGGCTGCAGCTCATGCAGCAATTAGGTGGCTGAGTGCAGGGAGACAGGGGCGAGCGACTGGGAGAGAGAGAGACCAGAGGGAAGGCTGGCAGACAGAGGGAGACAGAGATACACAAGCCAAAAGACACACAAAAGGGCAATAATGGGGAAAGGGTAGAAAAAGGGCAGGAGCAGGACCATAACCATAACAGAAGGAGTCTGAACATTTCCTGTTTCAGGAGGTTGTTCGAAAACATTCATCCAGTGTTGGTAAAGTTGTAAGATAGTTCTGTCCTTCTTTTCTACTGTCTGATGTTTCCCTTATCTTCAGATATGGATCCATTTACAGTCATCACTTTAGCAGGACTTGGTAGAACCAGCAGCTCAGTGGAGTTACAGTGTGAGTCTGCAGGCTGGTATCCAAAGCCTGAGATGTTGTGGCTGGACGGTGATGGAAACCTCCTCTCTGCTGGACCTACAAAGACAGTCAGAGGTCCTAATGACCTCTATATTGTCAGCAGGAGAGTGACTGTGGAGAAGAAACACAGCAACAAGTTCACCTGCAGAGTCCAGCAGAACAACATCAACCAGAGCAGAGAGGCTCTGATACAAGTTACAGGTAGTTTGAATTCAACCTGAAAAAATTCACTGTTCAGTTGATATTAAATGCCTCATTATTCCATGTTTTATCATTTCAGATGATTTCTTTAAGGTCCAGTCCAGTTACACCTCGACCATAGTCGGTTTGGCTGTTAGTTTGGCTGCTGCCTTTATCCTGTTCTTTGTTGTTCTTTTTGTTTGCAGAAGACAAAAAAGTAAGTCACATTAATAACAAAAAAAAGTCTTTACCTTTACAAAGTATTGAGACTTTAATAGAAACTGCGATATGAGAGGTTTCATTTTATGATGTACAACTGTCTGGATTACCATCCTTTATTTAAATACTGATGATTTTATTTTTCTCAAAGGGGAAAGGATGATTTTGGAAAGGAGAATTCAACAAGTAAGTACAGAAACAGAAGTTTGACTGCTGGTAGATGAAGAAAGACACCAAGATCAGGTGATGACAGAAAGTAAAGTGAAGTTTGATGTGAACAAATAATTAAGGAATAAAGGAAGAAGGTTTGTGTCTCTAAAGTAGATCAGACGTCAGTATTCAAGCTCTGACAGGAAGACAAGTAAAGAATCTGGACAGTGGAGAAGAAAAACCAGATGTAGTTTATCAATGAACAGAGGAAGTGGTTCAGTACAGAAACAGAGAAGAACAACAGCTTTAGCAAACTTCAGTGGAGATAAAAGAAAGTTTATATTAAAGAGAATGTTGGGTTTGAAACCTATAAAACACAGAGACAGCACAAGGAAGATGAGACAGTACTCGAGCTCTTGTATTTTACTTGCCGCAAGGGGAGAGAGACAGGCTGTACACACCGTAGCATCAGCCACCCAACTCCAAAGAGCCTGTGTCTCCCCTGCGTCTTTTTATTTGTTTCAGACAGGAATGTAACATAGAGGGTGGTACCATGACTCAGCATGAGATGACAATGAAAAAAACCTTTTTGCAAGCAGTAAGATATTAACAGAAAGACCTTCAGAGGCAGACATGTGGTATTCACGTCTGCTTGCCTTGTTATCTAGAAGGCCTAGTTCTGGTTGTCTCTTGGTATATGCTGTGTCTACATGTCTCTGCCATAGAGTACAAAGTACATGTAGAATCATGGTTTAAAATATATACAAAGTCATGGTTCATAAGGCACATATGTTTCACTGTCACTCAATGATAAATTAATGAGAATCTAAAAGCAAGTATTCTATTCTAAGTATATTTTTTCTAACATAAGTACTATAAGTATTCTAAACATAATTCTTCTAACAGAGAAACTCACAAATTTCTCTTTAATAGTGACATATTTGTCGTAACCAAAGCATGTGAACCTGAACAGACGATCAGTAACTAAAAAGCAGGAGTCGAAGAAGCAGTAAAACGAAGTTAATGGTTGTATAGTGGGTACGGAAAGTATTCAGACCCCTTGAAATGTTTCACTCTCTGTGTCATTGCAGCCATTTGCCAAAATCAAAAAAGTTCATTTTATTTCTCATTAATGTACACTCAGCACCCCATCTTGACAGAAAAAACAGAAATGTAGATTTTTTGGCAATTTATTAAAAAAGAAAAACTGAAATATCACATGGTCAGAAGTATTCAGACCCTTTGCAGCGACATTCATATTTAACTCACATGCTGTCCATTTCTTCTGATCCTCCTCGAGATGGTTCTGCTTCTTTATTGGAGTCCAGCTGTGTTTATTTAAACTGATTGGACTTGATTAGGAAAGGCACACACCTGTCTATATAAGACCTTACAGCTCACAGTGCATGTCAGAGCAAATGAGAATCATGAGGTGGAAGGAACTGCCCAAGGAGCTCAGAGACAAAATTGTGGCAAGGCACAGATCTGGACAAGGTTACAAAAGAATTTCTGCAGCACTCAAGGTTCCTCAGAGCACAGTGGCCTCCATAATCCTTAAATGGAAGAAGTTTGGGACGACCACAACTCTTCCTAGACCTGGCCGTCCAGACAAACTGAGCAATGGTGGGAGAAGAGCCTTGGTGAGAGAGGTAAAGAAGAACCCAAAGATCACTGTGGCTGAGCTCCAGAGATGCAGTCGGGAGATAGGAGAAAGTTCCACAAAGTCAACTATCACTGCAGCCCTCCACCAGTCGGGGCTTTATGGCAGAAGCCTCTCCTCAGTGCAAGACACATGAAAGCCCGCATAAAGTTTGCCAAAAAACACATGAAGGACTCCGAGACTATGAGAAATAAGATTCTCTGGTCTGATGAGACCAAGATTGAACTTTTTGGTGTTAATTCTAAGCGGTATCTGTGGAGAAAACCAGGCACTGCTCATCACCTGCCCAATACAATCCCTACAGTGAAACATGGTGGTGGGAGCATCATGTTGTGGGGGTGTTTTTCAGCTGCAGGGACAGGATGACTGGTTGCAATTGAAGGAAGGATGAATGCGGCCAAGTACAGAGATATCCTGGAGGAAAACCTCTTCCAGAGTGCTCAGGACCTCAGACTGGGCCGAAGGTTCACCTTTCAACAGGACAATGACCCTAAGCACACAGCTAAAATAACAAAGGAGTGGCTTCACAACAACTCTGTGACCGTTCTTGACTGGCCCAGCCAGAGCCCTGACCTAAACCCAGTTGAGCATCTCTGGAGAGACCTCAAAATGTCTGTCCACCAACGTTCACCATCCAACCTGACAGAACTGGAGAGGATCTGCAAGGAAGAATGGCAGAGGATCCCCAAATCCAGGTGTGAAAAACTTGTTGCGTCATTCCCAAGAAGACTCATGGCTGTACGAGCTGAAAAGGGTGCTTCTACTCAAAACTGAGCACAGGGTCTGAATACTTCTGACCATGTGATATTTCAGTTTTTCTTTTTTAATAAATCTGCAAAAAATTTCTACATTTCTGTTTTTTTCTTTCAAGATGGGGTGCTGAGTGTACATTAATGAGAAATAAAATGAACTTTTTTGGTTTTGGCAAATGGCTGCAGTGACACAGAGAGTGAAAAATTTCAAGGGGTCTGAATACTTTCCGTACCCACTGTATGTAAAGAAACAGCAGCTTCTGGATGAAAAACACAAGATGGAGACTGAACTGTAGATTCTGGAGTTAAAGCTGGAAACTAACAAGTTTAACTCATGATCTCAAATTAAATGTCATTTAGCTGACTGTAGAGATCAGGATTTCTACTGTTATTGTGTCTTTAGTGTCAGGTTTTTCTCAAAAGGCTCAGGTGCAGGAAAGAGGAGACCGGCAGAATGCAGCAGAAAAAAAAAAACAACAACAACAACATTTACTTACAATAAGCAAGCTTACAGAACTACATTCCTACGGGACTTAAAAAGCCAGAAATAACCGGAACAACAAGACAAAACTAGAACTAATGCCTCTGAAGGTGGGAGCATTGAACAACACAAGATTTTCACTTAGCTGACCCACAGCAGGTAAAACCTTGGCAGGAGAAATAGAGAGGAAAACTCCAAGCTAAGAAGATCCACTTTAAGGTTTAAACCAAGGACTTACCGTATTTTCACGACCAAAAGGCGCACCGTACCAAAAGGCGCAGTCTCAGTTATGTGTGCCATTACTGTATTTAACACACACAAAAGGCGCACCTGATTATATGGCGAGGGTTTTATATACAATCCACGCCCACACTTCCCCCTTTAACGTTCTCATGGTGTCCTCTACTATGTCGGCCTTACAACAACAACACACACACAAGCATACAAGTGTGCGTATTTAAAAACAGAGCGGGAGCAAAACTGAGTTTGGTTGTGCTTTGTTTAAGTATTGATTACAAAGTACTAACATTTTTTTAACCATCAATAGGCGCGGGCATTGTAAAACACACGGATAAAACAAGCACACAAGTGTGCGTATTTAAAAATAGAGCGGGAGCAAAACTGAGTTTGGTATTCACATTTTTTTTTTTACCGGTAATCGTCATCAATCAAACTCATGGAAGTCCTCATCCTCTGTGTCTGAATTGAACAGCTGCGCTAAACCTCCATCAAACATGCCAGGTTCACTTTCTTCACTGTCAGAGTCACTTTCCGTGCCGTGCGGCGCCTCGGAAATGATGCCGGCTTTTGCGAAAGCTCGAACAACAGTGCCAGTAGACACGTTAGCCCAAGCATCTACAATCCATTCGCAAATTGTGGCGTAACTCGCCCGGCGCTGCCTTCCACTCTTAGTGAAACTGTGGTCTCCATCGGTCATCCATCGCTCCCACGCCGCTCGCAGCCTTACTTTGAACGGCCGGTTCACACCGATGTCCGGCGGTTGGAGTTCCTTTGTCAGGCCTCCCGGAATGACAGCAAGCTAAGAGTTCATTTGCTTCACTTGTTTTTTCACATCGGCTGTGAGATGGGCACGCATAGAGTCACAGATCAACAGCGATGGTGATGCGTTGAAAAAACCACCTGGTCTACGTCCGCCTTACAACAACAACACACACAGGACGCACTGCACCATAGGGCGCGCCGCACAATTTGAAGAAAATCTAAGACTTTTATGTGCGCCTTATGGTCGTGAAAATACGGTAACCCTAAAGAGCTTCTTGCTCACTCAAAACTGGACACTGGGTTTAGGAGCTAAAAGGTAAGAATAACTAGCCAATAATAACTAGGAGATTTCAAAAAGGAAAAGTAACATGCAAAACCCAAAACACATACACTCACTATACACATACTATAATAGCTGTTTCCTATTAACCAGTGCTCCTGAAAGACAGGCTACTTTGCCTATCACCACAAACCAGAAAACGAGAACAAGATCTAAAACTACTATAAGAACTAGTTACAAGAAAGAACTAAACTGGAACCTGCTCGGACTGGTTCCCTGCTGGCAACTGGGGACAAGGGCAGGGGTTCAGAGATGGACAGTGGCATGGATGTGCGTCTTTGGATGGATATGGCAGATGAGGACAGCAGCTGGAGCTGTAGGGAATGGCAGAGGGAAAAGTTTGATGTAGGCCAGACATCTTCTCCAGAGGACAAGGGGAGGCTGGTACGTTAGTGGGTCCAAATCGGGGAGCAGATGAATGTAGCGTGGAGCGGTCTTGGCCAACAGGAGAACAGAGAACACTAGTGATGGGTCCAGCAACACCGATGCGTTGGCGCATGTGTCAAGCTCATAGAGTGAAACCCTGTGTCGGTGCGCGTATCGATTTGAGAAAGTCACGTGACCGATACAGCTGCTGTTTTGCCTGTCTGTAACGTCCACTGGACGGCAGTTGTTTCATTTGTAACATTTCTCATGCTTTTATTTTGAATTCATGGTCTGTTGTTCTGTATCTACATCACTTCCTGTTAGACGAGGAAAGCAGAGAAGCCTCATGTTAATTTAGAGAAGCAATCCATTGCCATCCATGGAAAGGACTGATGAACAAATGTCGTGAGTTGTCATATTTTGTTGTTTACATATTTAAGTTAATAAATTAAGGACTATTCGGTTAAAATTTGTAGGAAATATATGAAAAATATTTGGAACGAAGAAACATTTTTTACAAAGCCTTCTCTACAATGTCATGAAGCTAGGTTTTGATGTTATTGTTTGCATGAGACACAGATATGTACATCTTGAGTTTTTGTTTTTTTTAATTGCAGTTTCACAGCATGTCAAAATGAAAAAGTCTGAGTAAACATTCAAAAATTCCGACGACGACATGGGTCCTTCTTTTGAGTGGAGTTCAGCTTGGTGTTTAGTCTGTGGTTCCCACATCCTGATGAGAGCACTATAGTGAAAAGACATTTGAAGAAATCAGTAACGGCAAATTGTTGAAATGGCTTGAAAAAGTGCAAAATCTTCAGCTTCAGGGACAGGATCAACAGCTAGTATGGCAGGACGGGCACGGGCCAAGGCTGAGGCAGCTAAGAGCAGCATATGCAGCACAGAACTCTTGAGCCTCTTCAGTGTAGACGGCAAACCAGCCCTGTATTCCCTGAGGACGTGTTCTGGTCTTGTCGAAACCTCAGGGAGACGTGCTGCAGGATTTCAAGTCGAGTCTCTGGACGGCAAAGTGGTAGTTTCTCTCCCTCCGCTCATCGAGTGTAATGAGATTCCAAATAACCATTCAGAGATTCCTACACCAAGTGCCGCGCTACAACAACCACATCTCCAGCATTTCGCCAAGCACCTCCCAGAACTGGATCCGAATGCAGAGATTCTGCTTCTTCTTGGAAGAGATATACCAGTACTGCAAGTGCATAAGGTTAGACAGCAGCTAAATGGGCCGCACAATACCCCATTTGCCCAACGTCTAGACCTCGGCTGGGTTGTGGTTGGGGACGTATGCCTGGGGAACGTTCATAAGCCGATAGTCAATAGTTTCAAGACTCGTGCTGGATGGCGGCCGTCATTCAATTTTTCAACCCTGCACAAATTTCATGCAGGTCAAGGGAATACAGGAGAACTTCAACTGAGCGAGCAAAGCTACGGGAGAGACATTGGGAAAGACAGTGTTTAACAGAGCAGAACATGACAACAAAGCAGCTTCATCAATCGAGGACACAATCTTCTTGAAAGAATGGATGCTAGTGTCTATAGAAATGAGGAGAAGACCTGGGTGACCCCACTGCCTTTCCGGGAACCACGCCAGCGTCTTCCCAACAACAAGGAGCAAGCGGTCAATAGGTTTACGTCGCTGCGGAAAGTGCTGAAGAAAATGTCAAAAATGCAATAACAGTACTTTGAATTCATGAGTCGGATCTTCCAAAATCAACACGCTGAGGTTGCACCACCTTTGAGGGATGGTGAAGAATGTTGGTATCTTCCTACATTCGGCGTGTACCATCCTCGCAAGCCCGACCAGATTAGAGTAGTATTCGACTCAAGCGCTCAATACCATCAAGTCTGCCTGAACGACGTATTGCTAACCGGCCCAGATTTGAATAACACTCTGATTGGGGTTCTTCTCCAGTTTCGGATGGATAAGGTAGCAGTGATCGCCGATATCCAACAAATGTTCCACTGCTTCGAAGTAAGCGAAAAACACCGCAACTTCCTTTGTTTCCTGTGGTACAAGGACAACAACATTAACAACGAGGTGATTGAATACCGAATGAGAGTACATTTTTTGGACAACAGCCCTTCACCGGCTGTGGCTATCTATGGGTTGAGAAGAGCCATTCGAGAGGGAGCACAGCAGTATGGGTCTGATATGGTGGAATTCATAGAAAGGCACTTCTACGTCAACGACGGTTTGATATCGGTACCAACCGAGGATGAAGCGATTGACTTAATGAGAAGAACTCAGGCCTCCCTGGGGGAATCAAACCTTCGTCTCCACAAGTTCGTTTCAAATAGTCAAACTGTTTTGAAGGCCTTTCCTGCCGAGGACTGTGCAACTGTCGTCAAGGACTTAGACCTCACTGGAGACATGCCAATTACTCAGCGCAGTCTGGGTCTCCTCTGGGAGATATCCACAGATACCTTCACTTTCCGTGCGTCGACAGAGGCCAAGCCATTCACTCGCCGTGGGGTCCTGTCAACAATAAACAGCATCTTCGATCCGTTGGGCCTGCTGGCGCCTGTAACCATCCAAGGAAGAGCTAGGTTTTGATGTTATTGTTTGCATGAGACACAGATATGTACATCTTGAGTTTTTGTTTTTTTAATTGCAGTTTCACAGCATGTCAAAATGAAAAAGTCTGAGTGAACATTCAAAAATTCCGAGAACGACTTGGGTCCTTCTTTTGAGTGGAGTTTAGCTTGGTGTTTAGTCTGCGGTTCCCACACCTTAATGAGAGCACTACACTGTCACTGAGCCAAACTGTCTATCAGGAATTGCGTCTGTCAACGGGATGCATCTCTCCCAAAAGAATCATAGATCTTTTGAAGCACAATTCTTTGCTTCAAGCCATTATGGAGCCCGAAGGAAAAAGAAAGATTTCTGCTGTGTGGGACCATTTTAATCTTTTATCGGCAAATAAGGTATTCGTTTTTATTCCCTTGTTGTTTTATCCTGTTCCTCTCAGTTCCCACTTGATCTATCAGAACTCAAATTCTGAATGCTAAGACCTTGGAAAAACTTCTTTGTTTTAATTAAAAATGTATTTAAAAAAAAATCCCCGGCCAAGTCCATAAGCATCCTGACATTCACAACTTTCACTTTGATTTTCATGTTACGACACAAACTCACATTATTTACTGACTGTATCTAAAGATACCAAAGATCTTTAAAGTTAAATTAAGATGTGAAATTATACAATATAAAATAGAATAACTTAAATGATATTATTGTATATACTAGGTCATAAAATCAATATGTACCACCTGGAGCTCAACGCTCAGAAGACAGTGGAGATGAGGATCGAGTTCAGGAAAGCCCCAGCCCGATACAAAGTTCTACACCACCATCATGAAGTCCATCCTCATCTCTTCCATCACCGTGTGGTACACTGGGGCCATTGCCAGGGACAGACAGACTTCAGAGCATTGGAGCTGTGCTGAGACGGTGATTGGCTGCAGCCTCTCATCTCTCCAGGACCTGGATGTCTCCGGGGCGTGCAGGCCGAATCGCAGCTTACCTTCTCACCCTGGACACAAACTTTTGGAGCCACTTCCCTCAGACAGGAGGCTATGGTCCATATGGACCAGAACCTCCCACCACAAAATCAGTTTCTTCCCCTCAGCTGTCGGACTTATGAATCATTACACAACCTCCACTTACCAGTCACTTTATTCTATTTACTTGCACTCATTCTGGTTGCACTATTCTGTTCTGGGAAAAATTATAACAATGATTTTTGCTTGCTATTTTATTATTATTATTATCATTTCATTTGAAATTTAAATTGTAAAATTTATTTAATTAAATTTTAATTTTGTCAGTAATGATTTTAAGAGCCAACAGGTGTCAGTATCGACCGACACAGTACCGACACTGTGTCAGTACAATTTGGGAAATGTGCCGCAACGCTTCATGAGGTCTCATCTACCCATCACTAGAGAAAAGGTTACAGGAATTCACAAAATGGTTAGGTAGCAATTCTGCATCAGCACTAACTGGTTGCTTCTTTACAATTCAGCATCAAAGTGAGTAGAGTCAGGTTATATTGTGCAGGAGACGTGAACTGACAGGCTCAGAAACATCTGCTCCCACTTCTGCTGATTGTTTTGAAGACTGACCACACCTGCCGCTCTATCGCAACGTCACCTTCCTAAAAAGAAAAACACACACACACACACACCAGGGGAAGGAGGGGCCCTAGCAGAGCCTGCAGAGGCAGACCTGACATTTAGTTTTATTTTGCTGTCTGCTTCTTCTCCAAAATTTGTTCTGTCACTGAACCACAGTGTTATAAAACAGTAAATCAATGAGCATTTCTCACATCTGGAACTTCTTCATGTCTGTTTTCATGAGTAAATCTCACCATCCTAATGTTTCTCAATTAAATAACTGACATGTCCACTGAACTCTAAATTTGAACAGATAAAAATGATCTTCTAAATATCGAATAAATTTGAGCATACCGTATTTTCACGACCAAAAGGCGCACCGTACCAAAAGGCGCAGTCTCAGTTATGTGTGCCATGACTATATTTAACACACACATGAGGCGCACCTGATTATATGGCGAGGGTTTTATATACAATCCACGCCCACACTTCCCCCTTTAACGTTCTCATGGTGTCCTCTACTACGTCGGCCTTACAACAACAACACACACACAAGCATACAAGTGTGCGTATTTAAAAACAGAGCGGGAGCAAAACTGAGTTTGGTTGTGCTTTATTTAAGTATTGATTACAAAGTACTAACATTTTTTTAATCATCAATAGGCGCGGGCATTGTAAAACACACGGATAAAACAAGCACACAAGTGTGCGTATTTAAAAATAGAGCGGGAGCAAAACTGAGTTTGGTATTCACATTTTTTTTTTACCGGTAATCGTCATCAATCAAACCCATGGAAGTCCTCATCCTCTGTGTCTGAATTGAACAGCTGCGCTAAACCTCCATCAAACATGCCAGGTTCACTTTCTTCACTGTCAGAGTCACTTTCCGTGCCGTGCGGCTCCTCGGAAATGATGCCGGCTTTTGCGAAAGCTCGAACAACAGTGCCAGTAGACACGTTAGCCCAAGCATCTACAATCCATTCGCAAATTGTGGCGTAACTCGCCCGGCGCTGCCTTCCACTCTTAGTGAAACTGTGGTCTCCATCGGTCATCCATCGCTCCCACGCCGCTCGCAGCCTTACTTTGAACGGCCGGTTCACACCGATGTCCAGCGGTTGGAGTTCCTTTGTCAGGCTTCCCGGAATGACAGCAAGCTCAGAATTCATTTGCTTCACTTGTTTTTTCACTTCGGCTGTGAGATGGGCACGCATAGAGTCACAGATCAACAGCGATGGTGATGCGTTGAAAAAACCACCTGGTCTACGTCCGCCTTACAACAACAACACACACAGGACGCACTGCACCATAGGGCGCGCCGCACAATTTGAAGAAAATCTAAGACTTTTATGTGCGCCTTATGGTCGTGAAAATACGGTAAATCAGTCAGTGAAGGTCAGTAAAAGGAAGTAAAGTTTGGAAACATTGTGGTGTCACTTCCACTGCAGAAACATCCACATCCATCATTCTGAAAGCAACAATTATCTTCCTATACCACTAAACTACATTCTCATTTTTCACACAAATCTATTTTCTCACTAGAATTCTCAGACTGTGACGTTGTAGGAAAAGTTTAGAGTTTGAAAGAGCCACAAAGTTTCCTGAAGAAGACATAAAACAGAAACAGGACTTTCATCCAGGAGACCAGGATTCATGTTCCATGTGGAACCTTTATTCTGACACTTTGGTTTCACTTTCATTCACTGCTTGGTTACATTTCTGCAACCAGAACTTAAATATGAACATCATTGTTGAGAGACAGAGTTACCTGAATTAAAATAAGGAGATAAAGTGAATGTTCCAAGCAGCTGGTTCAGAGGAGAACTTCCTCACCATCTAAAGCTACAGAAACAGAGATTTAAGCAGAACTCAGCTATGTTACATGAACATGCTTTTAATGAGTCTCCAACCAATCAGAAGAAAGAATCTTTCCAGAATTCATGTCATGTGTATCTGTGCTTCAATGCATAAATTTTGTTTTTATTCTGTCTCCAGTTACAGAAGAAGCTCGAGGAAAATGAGAAGACGTGGACGGACACTGAGGGAGAGCTGAGGATAGAACGCAACCAGGTTTATCTTCTGTCATCTCTCTTCTATTTCTTTTCATGTGAAACTGATTTGTTGCTGCAAACAAAAAACTTCAAATATCCATAAAAACTCATTAGAAACATGAAATATCTGAGACTGAACTCAGGTTCCACTGCAGCAAAAATCAGATCACGTTTCCTTCTGTGTTCATGTTACTGACAAGCTGGTGTTCGTATTCATATAAATATCATTTTATATTTGAAATGTTACTGTACATTATTAGATCATTATTTGATATCAGAATTATAATACAACTGTTAGATATTTAACCTGAACCTCTCCAACCAATCAGAAGTCACACATTAATGTCATGTACAGATGTGTTCAGATTAATATACCGTTTTGTCTCTCTCTTGTTTCCAGTATAAGGATGAGAAGGAGAAGTTGAAGGAGACCAAGAGAACTTTGATGCATGAGAAGCTGAAGTTGATGGAGACTGAGAGAAAACTGAAGACAGTGATCCAGAACATGAACAAGGAGGTTGATGTTTTCTCTCAAATCATTGATCTGCTCTCATCTCTCTTCTCTTTTCATATAATACTGGTCTGTTGTTGAGACCAAAACAACTTCAAATATCCAGAAGAACAAGACAACAAACAGCTGTTTTCAGATTCAGCTTCAGTTCCACTGTGATCTCTAATTCTGCTTTTATTTTCATGTTTGATGAAAAAATAAACTAGTTCTCAGACAAAGTGGAACAAGTTTTAAATCAGTTCCTTCTAAAGTGAACATTCTTCTTTAAAATCAGAAACTAAAACAGAACATGTGTTTGTTTATTTGCAGCTGGATGAAATTAACTTTGCTCCCAACTCTGACCCTACTGGGAGCGATGAGAAGAATCTACAGGAAGAGGTGAATGTCACCATCAAAACCTTTTTCAATCAATGACTGATATGTCTGCTGAACTCACTGTGATGTAAAGTTCTAGCAGGAAAGTTAACTAGTTCACTGTTTATCAGATTAATGAAACGTCGTTAACTTTCTACAGAATCAGATCAAAATGTTAAATTGATGTAAACTATTAACAGTGAAACTGACTGGTGTCTATGAACTGAGTTACATTTGAGCATAAATCTAAATGATCTTGAACACAGAATAAACTTCAACAGTCCAGTTTGGTTCACTGTTACTTTCTGCTATAAACCACTAAAGAAACATCAACATCCATCAGTCTGAAAGTCAAATAATGTGACAAACACACAGAAGAAGTCACCATCTAAAGCTACAGAAACAGAGATTTAAGCAGAACTCAGCTATGTTACATGAACATGCTTTTAATGAGTCTCCAACCAATCAGAAGAAGGAATCTTTCCACAAATCATGTCATGTTGTAAATCAGTACCGCCTTCCTTACCCTTTTTACAGGATAATTCAGGTCCAGCTCTCCGTTTAAAGGGTCAGATTCTTTCTGCCTACTCGAATTTACCTAACAGAATTCAGCAGAATAATTGATCTGGCATCGAGGAATACTCGCCTTGGTTCTAACTGTCAACATCCTAACGTCTTACCCCTCTTACTTTAACCCTTTAAGCTGCAGTCAATTCCAGCCATTTTCAGTACAAAAAATCGCTAATATTCTATTTGTAAAGAAAAATATGACGAGAAATACAGGGAATATTGGACGCACATCGCGAGGTGCATTTCCTTGAAAACGACTGATTCATGGATTATATACCAACTTCAAGACATGTTTTGGACAAAATATGTTACTGGCTTGTTTCGTCTGGATGTCCAAGGTTGGATTATGGCCGTTTTTTGTGGAATATTTTCATCTGTGTGTAATAATGAACCCGGAAATGTGAGTCGCGCTGTGTACGTTGAAGCCGTGTACAGAGAAAGGATGGATGGATATTCGTTGTTTGTCGGACAAATGTGTTTTTCTCACCTGCTGTGGTAATCGCATCTGAAAGTGGTTTATACCGGCGGATTCATGAGAATCTAAGCTTTCCATCGGCGTATAGTGTTTGTATAATCGCGTTTGCAGTTTCAGACATTTAGCAGATTTTCCACCGAGAGGGCCAACACGCTTTTTAGTGTCCTCCATTTAGAGTTACTACTTCTTCTTCTTCTTGTGCTACTTCTTCTTCTTCTGCATTTCCGGCAACATGACGCAAGTCTACTTGGACAAACTGCCCGACATGCGTTGCCAGAGTAATTCTGCGCTGCAGATGGGTTAATTGTGTCAAAATTTTCAATCAAATTAAAGATGATGATGGATTAATCGGGGTTAACGCACTAATTTTGATAGCCCTAATCATAATCAATTATAATTAAACTTCTATGAACTGAGCGTTTCTAAGAATATTTTCTCTAATTGTATAATTTAGAGGTGAGAGAGGACGGACAGCTCGGCCTCAGCTGCCACACCCGCTCTTAACCTGCCTGCCACTGGTGGAACACCTCAGAGGATCTGGAAACTCTGTACAAAATCCGGTTTTGGTCCGAAAAGTGTCCTTTCCTCAGCAGGGGGAGCTTAAAGGCCCCAAAATCTAATCTTGGTCAGGCAATTGTCCTTAGGGGAAGAAGCTGGAACAGTGAGGGACAAGTCCCTCGATGTCCTCAGGTTAGAGTGTGGCTGTTAGGATGAGAGTAGCTCCTTGTTGCTGCCTCCGCTGCCTTCTAGGGTATGGTGGATTTCTCTTTTCTCCTCTCAGTAGAATCACAGACTGATCGGGGCTCTCATTTCAGCAGAGCGTGGTCTTTTTCTTTTGAACAAAGTCAGAACAACTTTTTATTATGGAGTAAGATTACTGTCAAAATATTCATCCATGATTCTAACTATTCGTATTCATAATGTTAAACATTTGTTTGTTAATAAAAAAAACTTGTACACAAAATTCTGCTGGCATATGCATAAGTTTGATACATTTAGGTTTAGGATTGTTTTTACGAGTATGAACCTAAAAGTTGTGAGTGCAACTCTAATTTCTACGACTACGAAGTCTTCCCTGTGAGGACGAATTCAAGTTTATGGGTACGAGTCGAAAAATCCTGACATGACGTCATATACAGTGCCTTGTGAAAGTATTCGGCCCCCATGAACTTTTCAACCTTTCACCACATTTCAGGCTTCAAACATAAAGATATAAAATTTTAACTTTTTGTCAAGAATCAACAACAAGTGGGACACAATCGTGAAGTGGAATGAAATTTATTGGATATTTTAAACTTTTTAACAAATAAAAACCTGACAAGTGGGGCGTGCAATATTATTGGGCCCCTTTACTTTCAGTGCAGCAAACTCACTCCAGAAGTTCAGTGAGGATCTCTGAATGATCCAATGTTGTCCTAAATGACTGATGATGATAAATAGAATCCACCTGTGTGTAATCAAGTCTCCGTATAAATGCACCTGCTCTGTGATAGTCTCAGGGTTCTGTTTAAAGTGCAGAGAGCATCATGAAGACCAAGGAACACACCAGGCAGGTCCGAGATACTGTTGTGGAGAAGTTTAAAGCCGGATTTGGATACAAAAAGATTTCCCAAGCTTTAAACATCTCAAGGAGCACTGTGCAAGCAATCATATTGAAATGGAAAGAGTATCAGACCACTACAAATCTACCAAGACCCGGCCGTCCCTCTAAACTTTCACCTCGAACAAGGAGAAGACTGATCAGAGATGCAGCCAAGAGGCCCATGATCACTCTGGATGAACTGCAGAGATCTACAGCTGAGGTGGGAGAGTCTGTCCATAGGACAACAATCAGTCGTACACTGCACAAATCTGGCCTTTATGGAAGAGTGGCAAGAAGAAAGCCATTTCTCAAAGATATCCATAAAAAGTCTGGTTTGAAGTTTGCCACAAGCCACCTGGGAGACACACCAAACATGTGGAAGAAGGTGCTCTGGTCAGATGAAACCAAAATCCAACTTTTTGGCCACAGTGCAAAACGATATGTTTGGCATAAAAGCAACACAGCTCATCACCCTGAACACACCATCCCCACTGTCAAACATGGTGGTGGCAGCCTCATGGTTTGGGCCTGCTGTTCTTCAGCAGGGACAGGGAAGATGGTTAAAATTGATGGAAGATGAATGGAGCCAAATACAGGAGCATTCTGGAAGAAAACCTGTTGTAGTCTGCCAAAAGACCTGAGACTGGGATGGAGATTTATCTTCCAACAGGACAATGATCCAAAACATAAAGCCAAATCTACAATGGAATGGTTCACAAATAAACGTATCCAGGTGTTAGAATGGCCAAGTCAAAGTCCAGACCTGAATCCAATGGAGAATCTGTGGGCAGAGCTGAAGACTGCTGTTCACAAACGCTCTCCATCCAACCTCACTGAGCTCGAGCTGTTTTGCAAGGAAGAATGGGCAAGAATTTCAGTCTCTCGATGTGCAAAACTGATAGACATACCCCAAGCGACTTGCAGCTGTAATTGCAGCAAAAGGTGGCGCTACAAAGTATTAATGCAAGGGGGCCGAATAATATTGCACGCCCCACTTTTCAGTTTTTTAATTTGTTAAAAAAGTTTAAAATATCCAATAAATTTCTTTCCACTTCACGATTGTGTCCCAATTGTTGTTTATTCTTGACAAAAAATTAAAATTTTATATCTTTATGTTTGAAGCCCGAAATGTGGTGAAAGGTTGAAAAGTTCAAGGGGGCCGAATACTTTCACAAGGCACTGTATGTGTATGATAGTCCATCGATCCACTGACTGACTGTCTGTGAGATTCATTGTAAACTAAACTAATGCACGTGTCCGAGTTTGCAAAGAACTAAAACTGGACTTAATTTACAGCAATTTAGGCTGTACAATGGGCTGATTCATACGCCAATTGCCAGGATTCATAATCTCAAATTATGTTTGTTTTGTTATTAAGCCTCCTTAACCTCCTCATTAGCCTCCTTGCATGAGAAGGCTAATTAGCCTCCGGCCCGTGTCACCGGCCCGGCTCGTTAGCGTGCAAGCTAAGCAGTACCGTCTTTCGTCCATAAACTGTATATCAATTAAAACAGTACCATTTCATGAAATGAATAAATTACAAGAAGTTGGATGTGTTATTTACTTGACCTGTGAGGCGTCACCTGCCCCGGTAGGTCCATCGGGTCCACCCGGTGTCTACTCTATAAATGTCTATGTATGGGTCCACCGCTGCCAGCCATCTTTGGCGCATGCGCGTTTGGAGCAATCGGTGTTCGATTACCTTCCCCTGTGACCTATGTGACGTCATGTCAGGATTTTTCTACTCGTACCCATAAACTTGAATTCATCCTCACAGGGAAGACTTCGTAGTCGTAGCAATTAGAGTTGCACTCACAACTTTTAAGTTCATACTCGTAAAAACAATCCTAACCCTTAACTTATCAAACTCATACATATGACAGCAGAATTTTGTGTACAAGTTTTTTATTAACATACAAATGTTTAACATTACGAATAGGAATGGTTAGAATCGTGGATGAATATTTTGACAGTAATCTTACTCCATATTTTATCCAACGATGTCCTCAAAGAACTCTGCAGCCTAAGTCCAACAATGTCCTCAACGAGTTGTGGACGACAACAATCTCCGAAGCAACTCTTTGGCCGCTCTGGGAGAAACTCCGAAAACAGTGTCTCTGTCTCTCAACTTTATAATCTCATCCTTTAATACACACACATTATCTGTATGCTCGGTTGCTTAACTATTAGACTCACAGTAAACACCCATTTACTCAGCACATACACATCTTCTATGAGCATTTCATAACCTTATTTGTGCACACACTCTGCAGGACTCTGCATCCTGCAGGATTCTGCAAGGCTTCTTGCAGAGCAATCTTCTACAGAGCAACCCTCTGCAGAGTTGCACAGAACTCTTCAGTATTGACTAATCCTAAGTTCCTCTATCCTGCAAGTGCGCAGTTTAAAATCAACTTCTCCTTTTTCATACACAGTGCTTTTATACTTATAGTCACTGCTTTTAATCATTACATTTTTCTGTTATCATATAAGTCATTCCATTGTAAAATATTTTAATCACTGGATTTCATTAAGAAATCATTTCTTCAGAATATGTATCAGCATATAAAAATCATTCATTTGCTCAAATATAATCATGTGGTTAACTTATATTTGTTCCCTTTTAACATTCCATTGTTCTGCTTACAGACTTTATTTAGGTAGCTGTTGCTCCTGGGATCTCAAAAGACCTAGGTCCCACTTGACAATGTGTATCTGTGCTTCAGTATATAAATTTTCTTTTTATTCTGTCTCCAGTTAGAGAAGCTCCAGGATGAGAAGCAGAAGTGGATGAAGACTGTTGTAAACCTGAAGACAGAACTCCAGAACATGAACCAGGAGGTTTATCTGCTGTCATCTCTCTTCTGTCTCTTTTCAGATGAAACTGATTTGTTGTTGGGAACAAGACAACTTTAAACATCCATAAAAACTCATTTAAACATTTAATAAGTGAGACTGAAGTCCAGTTTGACTGCAGCAAAGTTTAATGTGATCACATTCCTCCTGTGTTAATGTGTTACTGAGCAGCAGGTTTAATGTTCATAGAAATATCAGACTTATTATCAGACTATGAGACATTTAATCTGAACTCAACCTTTTGAATGACCACAAGTTTAGTCACATCTTCCAATGAATTAGAAAGAAGAATTCAGTTAAATCTTGTGAGTTCATTGACTCAATGACATGAACTTGATCGTCCAGTGAGAGAAGATTTGAGAAACTCTTCATTTTATTGATGAGACTTTTAAGGAAATGTTTGTGTTGTATCAGATCCTTTAGAGGAATCCCACTTTGAGGTCTTCACTTTTCAGTTTAGGTTAACGCTCTGAACTCCAGAAGCTGCTGGTGGGTTTGAAATACATTTTATTAAAAAGATAACACATTTTTAGTCAGAAACTGTAAAAATTAAACAGAAAGAACCTTCAAATTTTCCAGTTTCCAGCAGTCTTTGAGCTATCCATGTGTCACATCCAATCTGTCAGAAAAATGATACAAATCTGAGCTTAAAATCCAGATTTAATCAGAATCACTTCATTCCACATTTCATTATAACTGACCTGTGTGTTGTTTCTCAGCTAGAGTTGACAGGACCCATAACTTTAGAAAACATCAGTGTACTGGACCGCTACATCCATCTCAAGAACATTTCCTCTGAGGTAATGTTGTTTACATGTAGATGAACCTTCTGAATACTGTGTAAACATGTACAATAAGTTTTATATCAATATGATGATCAAATATATCCACAGATATTCTAAATGGTTCATTAAATAACAGCTAATGCTGTTAACATCAGAGTGTATTTTGTCTGTAGGTCAACATGTAAAGAGGTCATCATTTTATTTGTGGACACCATGTATGAAACACACACTGGAGATTATTTAGTTTTTCTACCTTTGGTGTCTAATTTTCCTTCTGCAGGAGATAGAACTAGGAGGCTGGATGTTAGAACTACAGAAGAACAACAGAGAAACAGACGCATACACATTTGATGAGTCATTAAAACTTCCGCCTGAAAGGATTTTCTGTGTGAGTCTGAAATTTTGACTTTATGTTTCATTTTTACTTTTCAAAACTTCATTCTCATTTTTCTTCTCTTTGTAAATCTGTGACTGTTTTATTTACTACATTTACAGATATGGAACCCATCATGGCCCATCGATCATGATCATGTTAATCTGGTGTGGTCAGATATGATGGAATGGAGTCTTGCAGACAAACTGCAGATCAAACTCATCAGCAACGATGGAGAGATCTTCAGACTGCTGTAATGTGAACATCATTTTTTTTTTATTTCTGCATTCATCGGTTTTTTATAAATATCAAATTCAACATTTTTTTAATCATCTGTTTTATTTCCAGTAACTTGTTTTCGAATCTAGATTTTGTATTTTTATCTAAATAAATCCATGTTCAGTTCTGTGAAAAACTCATTAGATTTGTTGTTTTATCAAAGTTGTAATGAACAGAAGATACAAAAGAAAAGACCAGAAATATGTACAACATTAAAACAATCAGAACAAAATGTTTTCTACAGGTTAAAGTCAGTTTTTAGTTTCACCTCCTTTTGCTGTTCTTCAAACTTCATGTGTCGACTGTCTTCAGGTTTTCTTCAGTAATCTTGTATTTTATTCAATAAATCTTCTTTCACTAAAGATAATTCTTCTTTCATCTTAAACTGCTTTTATTTTCTTTCTCTAATGACGTGCCACCATTTCACTAACAAACATTTCATTCTAAATCAGTGATTCCAGCAGCTACAGGCAGAAAAGAGCTTCTGCTGGAAGTTCAGTCCATTTGTTTGACGTCTGTTTATCCTCATCACATTCAACTGTGCTGTGACTCCAAAGTAAAAATCTAAACTCTGACTCATCATGAACACAGAGTTAGGTTCTGATAAAACAGTTTAACAACAGCTCCAGTCACTTTAACCAGGTTAAAAACTGCATTATATGAGCTGTGTGGTGTGAAGACTTGGGCCTCCAACTGAAAATGTGCTCATTAATGCTCATTAATATCTATCACAGCTAATAGTCAACATGTCTGTGTTATTTTTAGCTCAACCAGACGGACAGTTAAGTTAGATTATCCATGTTTTTGTTCTGTGTTCATTTTTATTCAGTTACTTTCCAACTACTTCAGCTGAAGTTGAATTAAGTCGACAGTATTTTTCGTCATATGTGTGACAGACTGAAACGGAGAGAAAAACATTGAGAAGTTTTCCATGAACAGAAGTCAGTAGGTCAGAGCAGGGACAGTGCAGGTCAGACTGACAGCTCCAGAGAGGACCAGGGTCAGTCTGAATGCAGCCACAGACCATCATGTGTTGTTGAACCAAACATCCAGGACCAGAGCAGCAGACATCAACCTCCAGGTCAAACACAGACATGAGAACAGTGATGCACTTCTATTTATACCATATAGTTTGATTTGTTTGTTGTTCTGTCATAGTTGGGTGAATTAAAAGACTAAATTATCTCCTCTAAATGACTGAACTGATGGCATTAAATTCTGTGCAGTTTTTAATTGTGTCTTTGTTAAATGTCTGAGAAAAATGAATCTGATGAGCTGTAAATTTTACTTAACTGAATCTGTGAAATCAACAATAAAAAATCTAATTTGTATGTTTACTCAAATATATCTAGTATTTAGGTCACAAATATTTGTTCAAGAAACAAGACTTTGTGATTTTTTTTTGGAACATGAAATGTCAGCCAATCTTTTTAAGTTGATCCACACAACAAAACACAATCTTGTTATCTTTACTGTGTTTCATTCGCTATTTCAAAACATCAAATACTACGATACCCATGATGCATCAGCGTTCCCAACTCCCAACGGGCCTGCAATGATTCAAAGGTGAGATGGTTTCAAGCAGGTAGAAGTCAAGAAAGTAAGTTGAAACATTTTTCAAAGCATCGGTTAGATAGTACATAATAATAATAATGCATTGCTTTTATATAGCGCTTTTCTAGGCACTCAAAGACGCTTTACAACTGCAAACACGATGGTGGTAAGCTATGTATGTAGCCACAGCTGCCCTGGGGTAGACTGACAGAAGCGGGGCTGCTAATTCACGCCATCGGCTCCTTCCCACCACCACCATCCACTCACTCTCACACTGCATTCACCCTACTTTATACACTTGAGGCTATCGACACAATAACATTCAACAGAAGTTTATTGTGGTACTTTGCTATAACATTCATCAGTAATTACATTTAGAGAACTTGAAGGTAGCGGTCATCTGCCTATTGTTATAATATGGCTAGCCAGCACAAGACAATCAGCCAACAGACATGTCCAGACATTACACAATGCCGTTAGACAGCTGCGTTGGTTCATTGGTGGACTTTCTGGATTGTATCTATTGCGAACTTACACCGAGCTGTCTGTGCCAGCAACACAATTTAGCTGGAGAGCACCATGTAATTTGTGGTATTACAGAAAGATGCAGCTTTATTGCATTTCCATCTCTGTGGTTTTACTACATGGCTACATTTTCCTGGGGAAGTATTTGTTTCCTACCAGGTGATTCATAGATCAGCGGTACACTGGATAACGGTATGTTCAAACAATTGACTCATTATAATGGAGAAAGTGGGAAAATATTTAAATTCACTCAGTTAGCTCACAAAGCAGACATCTGAAATCAGGATTTCTTTTAAGTTGTCATAGATTTGAGATTGGTTTGCATCCTGTCTAGTTACCTGTTGAAAATAAGAAATATGTCTACAACATGAGGCTATCCAAATAAATGTTATACCAGATTGTCATTAACCTCTTTTAAAAAGTCTTGAAGTAAAGCTATTTTTATTTACTCAATATTTCAATTTCATATTCTCCTTTTCAGTCATGTATAAATCCCAACCCTAACCCACATAGCAGCCCGCTGTTGCTCGAGTGCTGCCAGGAGACAATGTTGTGGGCTGCTAGGGACCGCCCACCATCCACGCCATTTTCAAATGTAACGCGTTGACAGATGGGAAACTCACATCTAGTGGACGTGTACCTTCAGACAAAAAAAGAGAAAAACAACAAAAACAATACAAAATATTACAAAAAAGTGACACAAAATGATAAAAGAACAATGAGTAATGTAGTATTTTACTTTATGACCAAAACAACTTGTCACGGGTTACAAATTTATAATCTGCTGTTAATATCTTCTTTGTAAGTTTTACATTTTACAAAGTGTCCAAAGATTGGACTCTCTGGAGGGCCGGTTTTGGCCCGCGGGCCGCATGTTTGATATCCCTGCCTTAAGAAGTCCAGTAGCTTCTGAGCTTTCTTTACCAGGGAGAAGACGACCATTTGAGTCAAAATGAATGAACAGAGCGTAATTATTTGTTCTAATATAATGGTCTAATTGCATCATAAACGTTAAATGACAGCAGGACACACCCTAGGAGGGTTGTTGGTCCATCACAAACACAAACAACTCACTCACATTCACACCTACAACCAGCTTAAAATCACTCTGATGGATTTGGACTGTGGGGAGAAAAGTAACACTGATCCAGCACAGGGGGAAAAATACGACTTAAGAATCTAAACTGTACATGTTTTCTCTTGAATCGTAATATGTAAATTCTGCATAGTATGTAATATTGTAGCATTTTAAACTTCTGAGTTGTGTCTGATAATAATAGTTTATGTAGGTTCTGTTAACGTCTTCATCAGCTTCAACTTCACAAACTGACAACATTTTGTTCTAAAGAGCTGCAGGACTTTAGATTGAAAAATGAACCAGAGTGAAGAAAAACATGACGGGACCAAGAACTATCCACAAACTGCTGCTTGGAGTTCACAGGTTTAATGACGTGCTACAACTTCACTGACAAATATTTACTTCTGGAAGATCTGCTGGAATGATTTCTCCACAAAAGCCCAGAAGAAGTGAAATGATAAATGTGAGTATTCAGAAGTGAGTCCATGTGCAGCAGTGGCAGCTTGTTGTTCTTCTGCACACTCTTGTGTCTTTGTGTCTGATTTCAGTCCTACTCTGCCCCCTGCAGGCTTCATTCAGAATAACACCAAGTTAAACAGAGTCCAGATGTTTTTACTGCCATTAAAACCAGGAAATCATAAAAAATGAGTCTGTTTTTATCAGAGTGTGTCTGTATTCATGTAGAATGTCCTCATCTGGTTTATAGAAAAGCAAACAAACAGTCAGAGTCTGTTAACAGCAGCAGAGATGTTGTGGTTCTGCAGAAAGTCTGTGGAGGTTGTGGTCAAAGTTTGAAGTAGAAATGAACCGTAAATGAACCGTTTTCATTCATGCTTCATTTATTTATTTATTTTTTCATTTACTCCACATTTATACATCAAAATATAACTTATTTGGCTTCAACAGCGTTCCTACCTTATATCCAGCAGCTTACTTTGATTTTTCAGTTGTTCTCCATTTAGTGAAACTGCAATAAAATCAACCTCCCAAAAAGTACTGCTGATCATATTAATTGGGCATAATAGCATATTAAATAGACATAAAATGCAAATAGTCTCCACAACAAAATTGTGTTTTTATTTTAACTGCATTAAAATCAACAAAAATATTGATATTTAGAACCGTCGACTTTGACAGCAAACTGCAGCGACTCCATGAAATCTGAAAGCTGTTGCAAAAAAACAGCAATTCAGAAGAAAAGTGGAATATTTACATTCAGAGAGTCACAAAAAGGTTTGTCAACATGAATGGAAAAAGCTAATTGATGAACAAACTGACATGCATAAATACTGTCAAATACTGCCATCTACAGTCTGAACTTAATATTAGCAGATATTCTACTGACAGTTACTGATAGTGTGCTATCATCGATATGAAGAGTAGATACACCAGCACGCTGTAGCAGCCGGCTAATCCACGTGCCTACGTGGCGGCCATCTTGGAGGGGGCAAAGTTCCCATTCAAAGCAATGCATGTACATTGAAAATAAATCATAATTTGCTCATTTCTCAACCGATTTTCGTGTGGTCTACTTTATTGTCAACGTCAAAATATGTGCTATTGATAGAGAATATTTGATCTGAAAAAAAAAACACTGAAAAAGGTATCCTACAAATGTAGCCTGCAATTTTAGTTATCTTATTATTTAGGTCCAGGGGCCAGGGAATCTTTTCAGTTCAGCCATTACATATATAAATGTAAATACTTAGATATTTGGAGATCAAAACATTTAATTGCAAATGTAATCTGTTATCTCTTATTAATATTTATTATATATATATATATATATATATATGTATGTATGTATATATATGGCATGCCGTTTAGGAAATTATATATATAATGAAAGTCGATATATATATATAATGAAACTTGATATATATATAATGAAAGTCGATATATATATAATGAAACTTGATATATATATATAATGAAAGTCGATATATATATAATGAAACTTGATATATATATAATGAAAGTTGATATATATATAATGAAAGTCGATATATATATATATATATATATATATATAATGAAAGTTGAGATATATATATAATGAAAGTCGGAATATAGAATGTTCAGATTTTCATTCCATCTATTCAAAGTTTCATTCCATATATTCAGACTTTTTCCTACTGAGCCCTGGAAGGACATGGCAAACAAAAACAGGAACCTTATTGGACATTTGCTCTTCAGATGAGCTCTTCTGTGATTATCTGTCTTCATGGTTGTCACAGGGAACGGCGACTACGTTTGAGAAAACAGGTAATTTTTAGAGATGTTTTGATTCTGAATACTGAACGTGTTAGCATTAGCTTAGCTACTTAGCTTCGACTACATTTGCATCCCTACATAGCTTAAAGGTTAAACACATGCACCATATGTTGATGATAATGATAATATCTATGTTTATCTTTATAGCTGGTCTTAAGGCTAATTACGAGGCAGAGGTCAGCTGCTGCCTGGACACATCCATGATCACGCCACCGGTGGGACACAATCGTACTGGATTTCAGCTGAAGGCTGCTGTTCTGTCCAAACTGAGACATTTTTATTGTGACATACCCTCCATTGTTGTTAGCTTTTGATTCAATCAAATTTTTTGAGATGAGGAAATCACTATTGCATGTTTCTAGTTAAATACCCTACTTTTATGATATATCACTACAGCATGCACTTTTTATATTTTCCGTCAATTTCACCCAAAAGTTGAATAACTATTTGTGAGCAGTGTATGTAGACACATAATAGAAGCACATTTCAATAATATATCTGCTGCAGTAGTGCAGTTTATCTACCTAGATTGGTGTAACAGTAAAAAAACAACATATGCTACTGATGTTTCTGACTAAAATCTGCTTGAAAAGCACAACTGCTTATCTGTCAAAATGTGTGTAACAAAAGTGTGCACTGAACACTGAATAAAGTCTCTGTAGATTATAGACAAAATTTGCATCTCTCATCACAAATTTCTGTTTATTCACCCAAAGTGCATGAGTAAAATACAAAACAGGTGAAGTACTAAAAAGATTTATTTTCTAGAAAAGCCAATAGTCAACAATGCAGTTTAATTCTGGGACAGTTGCTCCAGCACCGACACCATGCGTCCCATCAGTGCAACCAAGGTTTTCATTCATCTTCTGGATGTTCTGGAGCATGGCAGAGGTCACGTCTTGGTATCTTCCGATCTGTTCCAAGAACCGTTCCTCTGACCTCTCCAGATACTGCAGAGGATCCACAGCAGCTTCCTGGTTCCCTTTTCCTGCATAAAAGCACCAAAAAGTACTAGTTGTCAGTAATTATTTTCTATTTTCATAAACACAGTTAACTTAAAGTAAATGTTCTATTTTGTGATTTTAGGATGGGTCAAAAGATAACATACTGATCATGTTGATGTCTGCATAGTCTAAACAGATCTTACTTGATTTGGTCTGTTGAGAGGAGGACGGCGTGGAGGAGCTGCAGGACGGAACCAGTAAGCTGCAGACTAGTGCTCCTGGTAACTGGACCTCATCATCCAAGGCCGACAACTAAATAAAATGAACAAGACATGCTGTTGATAGCATCTGTAATACAAATGATTTTATCCATTAACTGATTTATTGCTTTGTCCATACAATGTTAGAAAGTGTTACAAATAATACCTGTAATAATTTCCAACAGTGATAAATGCCTTGTTTAATTTTACAACAAAAAACACCAAAAGCATCTGTGTATAAGAAATCAGTGCATTGGATTTCCACATCTGCAAAGCTAGAAAATCACACATCAGAATTTTACCTTGAAATTATGAAAATAGCTGCAGATTACCAGTACTCTTTACTTCACTGTGTTAACTTGATCATTTGAATCAGTTTTTTAGACTTGTATTACTGATACGAAACATAATCAACACATAAATTAAAATGTGTTCGCAAAGAGTTCACTGGTTCTTCAAGGAAAATTTCAATGATAACCATATAGTTCAGTAATATGATTAATGGGTCATTGTGTAACAGCGTGGGAGGTTCTGAATACAGGTCTTGGACTGAAATATTGCTGCTGCTTTCCTCCGGTTTTATAAGGAGTTGTTTCATAGCTTGTTAGCTTACCAGCGGCTAACTGGCTGGCAAACAATAGTTCAACGCCAACCTCTAATCAGTGATCCGGTGTCCGGACCGCGTTAGCTGGCGGAACGTTCATAATACTGATGTGGGACTGTTGTAGCTAGCGTATTCATAGTAGGATAACAGCAGGATGTTGGAGAAATAAAACTTACCATTATCAGGATCGCTGGTCTGCATGGCAGACTCTTAGCGCATCGCACTGCTTGAATGTCTGTGTATTTCAGGCCGATTTCAAAATAAAACTCAATAAAATTCTCGTCCGGGTGAGTGTCCTTCATTGTCGCTTCGCCATACGGACATGTCCCTTCCGGGGCTCGGTAGGAAAAAAAGATTTGATATATATATATAATGAAAGTTGATATATATATAATGAAAGTTGATATATATATATATAATGAAAGTCGATATATGTATATAATGAAAGTTGATATATATATAATGAAAGTCGATATATATATAATGAAAGTCGATATATATATATATATATATATATATATATATCAAGTTTCATTATATATATATCAAGTTTCATTATATATATATTGACTTTCATTATATATTTATCAACTTTCATTATATATATAATTTCCTAAACGGCATGCCATATATATATATATATATGTGTGTGTGTGTGTGTGTGTGTGTGTGTGTGTGTGTAAAATATCTTGCTGTAAATACTGCTTTCTTTTCTTCTTCTGAAGAAAATCTTTTATTTATATATGTGCACTGTGTGCATTGTGTGCTGCACTCTCTTTGATTCAAGTGTTCTATTTGCTGCTGTGCAATGTAAAGTTCCCCGCTGTGGGATTAATAAAAGTTTAATCTATCTATCAAATTCAAAATTACTTTTCTCATTTAAATTTTATTGCCAAAAGTGTTGGATTTGTATTTTTATCAAATTAAATTCATGTTCAGTTCTGAGGTTTGTTGTTTTCTCAAAGTTGTAATGAACAAAAGATACAACAATTAAAGACCAGAAATATGTACAACATTAAAACAATCAGAACAAAATGTCTTCTACAGGTTAAAGTCAGTTTTTAGTTTAACCTCCTTTTGCTGTTCTTCAAACTTCATGTGTTGACCGTCTTCAGGTTTTCTTCAGTAATCTTGTGTTGTTTTTTTATCTTTCCCTTAAAAGAGTTTTTCTTCAATCTTGAACTGTTTTTATTTTGTTTCTCTGCTTGATGTCATAAAGCTTCTATAATATTCAGGTCTGGACATGTTTAGTAATTTAATGAAGCTAAATCATCACATTAGAGACATTATAAAGAGAAACTTAATACTGCATCTATAAATGTCTTTTAAACAGAAGAATTAAAGGTTGATTTACTGTAGAAGTAAACACCGAAGTTGTCAAACTGAGCTTCTTGTTGTTTCTAAAGAGCCTTCAGATGAACTCTGCTGGTTATAAATAAATACAAACATTTTCTCATGTGGTTTATTTCTGAGAAGCTCAAATTATCTCCAGTATCTAAAATAAAACACAGAACAAGAGCTAGGAAGAAAACTAACATCAGGTCTGACAGAAACCGTTCATGTAAGAGTCAGATTCTGTTAATGTCATCAACAGCTTCAACTTCACAAACTGACAACGTTTTGTCACAGCAGCAAAACCTGAAGTTCTTAAATCAGAGTTTTCAGGCTGATGAGCTTCATCCTCTGAATCCCAAAACCCAGCAGCAGGTTTGAAAAGCATCTTGTTATTCAGAAGCTAAACAAGAAACTAAAAACCTCAGAGTGAGAACCACCAACAAGATTTTATACAACAAAAAACATTTTCTATTAAAACTTTCATTAATAAAATAAAGAGTTTGTCAATTCTTCTTTGACTAGACAGTGAGTTTATGTCATGAAATCAATGAATCTGCAAGATTTAGGCAGAAATGAAAATATTGTTTAATTCATTGAAAGATGTGACATACTGTGATGAACTCACTCAGAAAAAAAAATCACCAAAGAATTTTAAAAACTGAAAGCACCTTTTTGTTAACTAGCAAAATCTGATCTTAATAGAATCAGATCTCAGAAACAAATATTTAATGCTACAGTGAAACTTGACTTCAGTCTGATTTATTCTATGTTTAAATGAGTTTCCTGGATAATTAAATTGCACTGTTTGTGATAATACTTTTATTTTATTTTTTTTTACAGGATCTGACACAAAAGGCTTTTTTTCAACTGAGACATGTAGCATAAAGTGATGTTGATAAAATATCACAATTCTAAGCTTGAATTTTGTGTTTGACTTTTCCTGTCAGAACTGTTTTAAACTGTTGAAAATCTGATGATATTTTACATTTTCTGATTGATCAGTGGTGCCTTCTGTCCATTTTTAAAAGATAAATTTTTTTAAGAGTGGTAAATGCAAAGTGCCACAGCTAATGCAGTTGTGGAAGAGAACGGGTATCTGGTTGATCCTCTCCTGGAAAGAACTGCAGACCTGCTGACATAGTGGACCTCCTACAAAACTGTTTACCTGAACCTGTAGAATGCAGCCAAACCTTTCCTGTGCACCCAAACCTCATCTGTGTCATGTGAACGAGTTTCTTCCAAGACTGGGGAGATGGTCTGTAAAAGAAGAAACAGCTCGAGTCAGAAACCTGTGGATAAATTATTTCTTAATAAAAACTCAGAACCAGTTACACAAGTTGGCTTTGTGGCTGGAAGAATTTAAAGACAATTCAGTTTATTTGCTAACTCTGCCAATAAGAGTAGATCTCTGACCTGATCAGTTTGAAATGAGAGAGATGCTCTTTATATGAATGTAAATATAAAGTCAGTTGCTGAAAATACTTCAACCCTCTAGATCAGTGTTCCATGAATTATCAATTAAATATTAGTTATTACGCAGAATCAGTGAGTGTCTGGGAGTCAGCATGTATGTTTTGGGTGTAATTTAATTTAAACCATCCAACAATGCTTCATATAGCTTTAACCAGTTAAACTCCCTGTAGTGGCTACAACATGAGTTGACATGCTTGTAAACATGTTATAGCAGTTTATGGTTAGATTATTATGCTGTTACAAAAAAAGAAAAGAGAACTACAAGCCAATTATATTGTTCTAGAATACTGGGCTGCACTTAGCTAAAAAATGCAGTATTGATGTTCCTTCAAATCATTATGAAGAATATAAAGTATTTGTTATTGGCCAAGCAAGCGGAAATTTTTGTTCCACAATTGATTTTTTCCCTCTTATTCTAAAAACCTGCTTGCCTATTTTAGTTTGATGACTTTTGAATCCATGGTAGTCTCACTGACAGTGATACCGAGCCCCTCTGACAATGTGCAGCTAGTAGAAAACAGTGTCTGACACTGTTGATGCTTCATTTTGTCTTACATTGTGTTGAAGATGCATTTTCACCACTGCTGTCATTACTACAGTGTAATGCAGTGTCACTGCTCAAGTGGTCTGCCGTGGTTTTATTTTGGACCAAGGGTCAACAAAATGTTCAGTGAATATTGCTAAATAAAGGAAATAACAAAAATATTTTGGGTGTACGTAATTCATTTGTGTGGAACCTGTTGACAAACTAGAATTAGGTTACACTAATGAGTATAAAATGAACTGGATGAAAACCTAATCTAATGAATTGAACTTAAATTTATTATTTTAGTTCTATGAATAAAATATATGTTTAAAGGACAAATGTAAAATATGTAGTCTGAAAATATATTATTTATGTCCATACAACATAACTGAATTTGATTGCATAAGCTTAAATATCTTTTGTTGAACAGACGTAATTTTATCTAGTTGGGTCAATTTACGTTGTGTTTATGTAATACAAATTAATTAAGTTAGATGAACTTAACATTTTTGCTTTCAACTAACATAATACATTTACGTGTAACCTGTTGACAAAATAAATTTAATTAAAGTCAACGTTTCAGTTTTTTGAGTGTTGCTTAGCACAGACTGTCCTCCAGTGCCACCCTGCCAACACCTCTTGCCATCCCACCTCAAACTGGTTCAGACATAGCTTGTTTCTCTCGGTTTAGCAGGTTAACAACAACTTTGTATGAAGACAGCAGAAATGTTTATGAAGCTAAACAATTAAATGTTATAAACGGATGCTTATTTGTTTTATAATGTTAAAGTAATGTCAGGGAGAAACTCCATGAAGAGCTCCCACATAACATATAAAGATTTTCACCAAATCAGAAAAACACTGAGACTGTAATTTTACTTGCAAGGGTAACACAGCACAGTGTAACAAGACACATTAGTGTGAGCTACAAAGGCTGCTCCCATACAAGGTTTATTTTATACATGAGCAGAAATTAAGACATGGCATAAGATAGGAAATAGCTCGAGTTACACAAGGGGGTGTGCTAAGCTGAAAGAGTGGAAATATACTGGGATGTGGAGACTAGGGAGAGAGAGAGAGGGAGAGATGTGTGTGCAGATAGAAGTGAGTGAGTGGTATTCTATAAAAATAGTCATGTAAAATACTGTGCACACACAGTTAATGCTCTAAGGCTCGATTATGATAAATGTATTTACAAATTCAACTCTAACAAGTAATAACAGCAGGACTCACGTTGTGGCCGTCTTCCATCATGGAGATAAATGCTGCTTCTCTGTTTTCTCCAGCTCAGCAGGAGAACAAACTGTGGGGCTCCAGAGGAAGCAGCAGGTCCTAGAACTGGTCCATCAGTGCAGCTGTAGACAAATACTGGAGCCAGAATGAAAGTGGAACACTTCTTGAATAAACCTTTCAAACTCTAAGTATGAATGAATGAATGGATTTTTTATTATTGTGTCTTACATACATTCAGTATGCCCAGCCCTAACATGGGCTTTTAAGACACCAAAATAAATACCAGGCCAGTTGCCAGACAGTCGGCACAATAAACACTTTTTAAATTTCATTATTTAAATAAAAACGTCTGCCTCCTCTTCCAGGCTTTACAAACAAATACAGCCAGGTTATAAACATTATGTGTACACAAATATTTCATCTTGTCATCGTCACAACACCAGAACAAATCAGGCTTTTTAGCAGATACTTCACTGAACAAAACATTTCTGAGGTCCTCATAGAAAGAACAATACAACAAAAAATGAGACTCACTCTCAACTTCTCCCACTTTACATCGTCCACAGAGTCTCTCTTCCTCCGGCGTTTGTGAGAAGCTTCCAGTCTCTAAGGCCAGAGATAGAATTCCAGTTCTGAGTAATCAGGGATCTCTGGGTCCTTGTCAGATTAGATTTAATGTAAAATTCAGCCTTGAAAGCATCCTTTATCTGAACATAAGTCCGTAACTTGGGTTTAGTCAAAATGTCATTTTTCCACTTTTTTGTAAATGTCCACAATAGTTTTGTTTGAATGTCTTTAATATTGCAGAACAAATTGTTATGAAATATATAATGAAGCTGTGCTTTGCTAAAGACTGCTCGAAGCTCTGCAGCCCAGGGAGAGTTAGATTGACTCCAAAGAAAGACCTTTTTCGTTTTTCTATTGTCAGGCATATAAATGATCCGGTTCCACAGTCTAACCATTTCACATTTCCTTAGGATAGATCCAGGAACCCAGCCCATATCGCCACGTGCTGCCAAGACTGGAACAAACTTGTGAACTCCCAAGAAGCATGGGCGTAGGTTTGCATCGGGACGGTAGGGACATCACACTACCAACTTTTCAAGAGGGTCACATTGTCCCCACCAACTTTTAAGCAACCTTATTTGCATTTTATAATGAGTTCAGTTGTATAGATAATTTTGATTGTCTTCCCATATGTTGTAAGGATAGAATTGACCCTACCATTATTAAGTGAATTATTTTCATTATGTTCAGACCAGGTTCAGACTTACATTTACCCCTTTTCACTTGCTGAATGTGCCAGTCCAATCAAACGTTGATTGGCTGATGACTTGACCCCCCCCACCCCACCCACCCACACGCACACTCACACAGCCCCGACAGAAATACACAAGAAATAAACATGCCCCCTTCGAAGAGGAGGGATATTAGAAGTTTTTTTTGGCCAGCAGCAGCAGACGACACTGTAAGTAATGTAAAAAGACATCAATGTTGTGGACGTGGGGAACACACCACTAATGTTGCTACTGAAAGTCCGACCTGCATCAGAGTTAGCATAACATTAAACTGTGTGAACTTGCTAACCTGCAAAACTCGAGTAGGAAGCTGCTTAGAGAGAATTGTCCTCCTGTATGTGTTTTCTACTGTTAACGTTAATTAAACTGTGAGAAATGTAGTGAACTCTGCTGGAAAATATAGAACCAGAAAAACGTGAGCAAGAAGCTGCTTAGAGAGAGAGAGGTCCCAGTCTGTGTTTCACAGGAAAGTGTTGACAGTCAAAAAAAAAAAAAAAAAAACACATGCTGCTGCTTTTCTTCTGGTTTAGAAGGAAAGAAGGCTAGAGCATGTTGTGATTTTACACTTTTGAAACCAAATACCTATTAGTGCATTTATTTATTAATGAAAATTTATTTATTTTCTACATTATTTATTTAAAAATATTTTTATTTGCAGCCTATGCAGAGTAGTTTTTGAAAACAAAGATTTGAATCGAATGGTGTATCACCTGAACCAATACACATGAAAGTTAGTATAAGTCAATACAGATTTATTTTGCATTGATCATTTAGCTTATCAATTAATTAGGTTCATATTCGTGAGAAATGTAGCCCTGACCCCCGTTCACCCAGTCTGTTTGGTCTTATTAATGTCCCGTCCCCAGCAAAAAGTGTACATGCAGGTTATGCTGTAATATCGTCCCTACCAATGTTGAGACCAAACCTACGCCCTTGCCAAGAAGCAACGTATTGCTCTGTTTTCTACAGCTTCTAAAGCTGGGATTTGTTTGGCCCCACACACACCTGCAGCATAGTTTAACACAGGGGACACACAGGCATCATACAACTGGGTGTATGGACTATATCCAAGATCTTTGCACACTTTTAACTTATTTATCACAGACCCCAAAGCTCTGCTGGCTGAAGCTGCCAGGATTTCAACTCCATCAAAATTCATAAACTCATCAAATGTAAACCCTAAATATTTATAGTGAGTAACATACTCCAGATTCATATTATCAAATGTTTACACTCTTGTGCTACATGGAGCAGATCTTTTCCTAAAATACATTATTTGAGTTTTTGCTTGATTTATAACAAATCTCCATCTACAGCACCAGTTATGTAAAACATTTAACATTGTCTGTAAATCCTCAGCTGTCTCAGCCAGCAGTACAACATCATCAGCATAGAGTAGGATGCCTACAGTCACACTGTCCAGGTGTATACCGAGGTTCAGATGTTTGGTTTCCAGAGCCAAATCATTTATAAATAAAGAAAACAGGCCTGTGGATAAAACATCTGCTTGTTTTACACCAAAGGGAATTGGGAGCCACTCAGTCTGCTCTTCATTCACCTGCACACATCCTACACAGTTTGCAAACAGAGACTTCAATGCATGATAGAACTTTCCATCAACTCCCGTTTGAAGAAGCTTCAAACATAACAGATCCCTGTCCACCCAATCAAAGGCTAAGTATATTTTGAGTGAAATCATCCTTTAAACCGTAAGTTGTGTACTTCAGTGATCATCTGTTGTAGCAGGTGGTTCTGTCTATAAATAATGCTCTAAACGTGCAGCTCTGAGAGTGCAGCTTCCGGAACTGATGTAGAGGGAGGTTCAGAGTTAGAAAAAAAACTCTTCTGGCTGATATCAGAAATGAGGAAACGCTTGCAGTCATGACTGAGGTAGGTCTGTTATGTTAAATGAAGTCTTACTGCAAAGCTTTTCAGAGCTTCAATCAGAGGGAAATCATCTCTTTCTTAGATATACAAGTTGTAAACAGTGTTTTAGAAAGTGTACAGAATGACAAAGTTTTTGGAGCTGATATGTAAAGTTTCACTGCTGCAAACTAAATATTTACTGTTAAACTGTGGTGGTTCTACACAGGGGCCAACATGGACCAGTGTCTCTGTCCAAACGTCACTAAATGATTCATAAACGGATCACTTTATAACGGTAATCAGCGCTAGATCTGAAACCGAAAGTAAAGAGCCTCACCCAGACTGTAGCTGTGTGTCGGTGCTGTCTGCCTCCTGGACATCTGGTTCTGGTTTGATACAGATTTTAGAGAAAGGAGCTCTGGTTTTTAAACACGCACAAGTTAGCAGAATGATTTTACTTCGTAAAGTGATTTGTTGCAGCACATGATTGCTTTCCTGCTGTTCCCCTGCAACAATGAAATCACGTTTGTAAATGTCTGGTCTCGCGATATTTAGTAAAGTAACGAACAGTATAAACACGAGCTCATCATGGATGCTTAACTTTACCTGTAAAATGAGATGTATGCTGCTTCTAGGCCCGGACTGGCAATCGGGAGAGGCGGGACTTTTCCCGGTGGCCTGCCTCCTTATTGGCCTGCCTGGACAGGCCAGCCACGGACTGGCAGGCCAATGAAAAAACGTTGATCGACTTTTTGGCAGACAGGCCAGAGACAGCAGCGCTAGAAGCCTTACAGAGTACACGCCCACCCTCCTGTCACTCACACAAAGCAAGTGCTCTGAGCTCTAAATCAGAAGGATAGGGATTGGTCAAAGTGACATTTTTTTAGAAGAAACGTGCCATGATTGGTTAGTTGCTTTATGGCCCGCCCCTTCATAGCGAGAACGGGGAAGCATGCACTGCAGAGCGGTGATATGAGAGTGGAAGGAGCGAAGATTATGGAGCACCGTGAGAAAGCTGACGGCAAAAAATGAGAAAAGACGAAGAGAAAAGGTGGACATGAGAGGGAGATGGAGAAGAAAAAAGGTTGCTCGAGGAGGAAGGGGCAAAGTGTTATAAAATAACACACGTTTCATCAACCCCCGCCCAGGTCCAGCAGTGTACAGTTGAAAATAAATGATGCTGCTGCTTCAAGTTTACAAACGGTCAGTTCTTCTCACAAATGCATCATCAGACTTCAAAGGCCAAAATATAATAAAAAATGTCTGGCCCAAATAAGCTCCACAGGTGTCAGGTGGGTTGCAGGAAGCCTGAAAACGTTTGAGACCCCCTCTTCAGGTAGGATAGGCAGTTGACTTACAATTTTCAGGTATAAAATGAACATTGGTGTTTGCATATACTATTAGCTATGACCAGCTGACATCTAAATGATTTGCTGACAAATAATATATATTTTTTTTTTAATTCCACATGTTATATAAATTATAGGAAAAGGAAAACATTGGAAAAATTGGTGAGGGTAGTGAAGAGATTACAGAAGAGAAAAGTACTGGACTGTATGGAGCTGTCGTTATGGTTGTGTTTAATAGACTTACTGTCTGTTTAGTAGTGTTGTAATTGCTATAACATAACTGTAAAAGGCATATTTTTGGAAGGAAAAAAACACAAAATTTTGGTGCATTATCCCACGTGACACAACCCTGGCGGTGGCAGAAGTGGCCTGACTGATTGGAAATCTCCCGGCCTGAATTTCTTTCCCAGTCCGGCCCTGGCTGCTTCTATGGTTTTTCTCTAATTGTAGGTCAGACAAGGACATTGCATGTGTTTGTTTTGTTGTTTTTTTAACCAAAATGAATGAGGGAAAGCAACAAAGTCCTGTCAAGGTGTAGAGAGAGCTGAGGAGCAGGAAGAGGGAGAACCAGAGGAGTTAAAGGAGGATGGAGAGAAGGTAAAGAAAGTTCTAGAGAGGAGGAGGAAAACATGCAGGGACAGAAAGAAACCACCAGAGAGACATTAAGGAGATCAATCACCATCAGCTTTGTGATGTAGGAAGTGTGTTTGATAGGGTCATTACAATTTATAGTAGTGTGTGTCCATAAAATGCTGCTTTTCTGCTGTAAATTCTGAGGGGTTTTTTGTGTGTGTCATTGATATCTGAATCTTGTGTTAATCCATGCATGCATACACACACACATATATAGTATGAAAACAGAATGAATCTGTGGATTTTTAACTTTTTGAACGTCCTTGAGCTACTTATGCTGATGTTATAGCAATACAGTGGGGAAAAAACACTTGAATCCAGGCTTTAAATCATCAAAGTCACTTTTTCTATTTGTTCCATTTAATTTTTTGTCATAAATTTTAAATTGTAAACACGTATATGTCTATTCATTGATTCAACTGTCAATTACAATTTTATTTGAATTAAAGAACTTCACTTTTGTCAAATATTGCCATTTGACAAGTGTGATTATTGCAATTAATTAATTACAAAGCCTGCAATTCATTACATTATTTTTTTAAAATCACATCCCACCACGAATGAATGTCTGTCTACCTGTCTGTCTCTTTGTCTCTCTGTCTGTCTGTCCTTAGGCCAAGCTGGTGTGACCTTCATCCATGGCTAGAATATTCTGTCATGCTCCAGACACAGTTTTTGTCTCAACACCTGGCTATAGGAACTGGAAAAAAATACACTGAGAGAGAAGGGAGGTTTTCAGGACATGCAAAGTCTGAGCAGAACAAGTGGAGGAACTATCAGAGCTGTTAAAACTGATGCAACACTGTCACAGGTCCTTAACAACAAACACAGGAAACAATGACTTCCTCGGGAAGTGCTGTTACTGAGAGCGACTCAAAACAAAGCAAAGATTTTAAGTGACAGGAAACTAAACCACTTCTATTAAATGTGATTGATTTAAAATAGAATAGATTTATATCATTGTACAACAAAACTGGTGGGAGCTTGTCCTCATAGTGCACTTAAAAATAAACATGTAATATTCATGACATAATTAAAGTAATGAATAGAAAGAACAACAAAAGTCTGCATGAACACACACTCATGTTGCACTGTCCCATGATTGATCAAGAGAAAATAGTCCAGAAGTATCCATGGGGGTCACTCCTTTGAGTTTAAAAGTCTAATTTCCCACAAATGAAAACTGTTCCTCATCCAGTTTGTCCAGCATGCAGTGTGTCATACAATGGGAGTTTGAACCCAAGCAGCAGGTGTCGGCAGGAGGGTGGAATTAAATATGATTTTATTAAAAGAAACCAGAATATTAAATGAACAGAAACACTGAGTGAGGGAAGCCGGAGGGAAACAATGGAGAAGGAAAACTAAACTAACAGAGGGCGGACCAGTAGGCCGAGACAAACTGAATCAAAACTGAACTAAGTAGCAGGAAAAAACTCACATAAAGTCCAGAGTCGGGTGGGAAAAGGAGAAGAGCAGACTGAGACGCAGGAGGGGGTGAGAGGCAGGCAGGGAAACGGGCAGAGTTGTCCAAGGGAGGGGCAGAGTCCAGGAAACGACGTGTGGGGGACGATGAATGGAGTGCAGGATTCCAACAGAGTGCAATATGGCATGAACGGAGGAGCATGGTTGAGTCAATGAACCGACAGAGAACTGAGCTGGGAGTCAGGCTTAAATGCTGCAATGATTGTCATCTCTGCCACCTGTGCTGTCCACACAGCTGCTCGTCATTACCCTGATGAGCCAGCTCCTTGGAAACAGAGGGGTGTGACACAGTGTTTCTGAAGAGACTGGTGCTGGTCAAAGTTTGGAGGAAGGCAGGACCTGAGGTGGAGAAGGACGAGCCTCTGAAAGCACTTCATAACCACAGATGTTAGTACCACTGGTCTGTAGTGGTTTAGGCAGCTGATGGTGGTTATTTTGGAGACAGGGACGATGGTGGCTGCTTTCAGGCAGGATGGGACAGTAGTCTGTTTCTGGGAGCTGTTGAAGATCCTCATCAGGACTTCTGTCAGTTGGTCATCACAGACCTTCAGCACATTGTCCAGTACTCCATCTGGTCCTGCTGCTTTGTGTGGGTTTACAGCCTTCAGCAGGACTCTGACATGATGTTCTGGAGTCAGGGTTAGGGTTAGGGTTAGGGTTAGATCAGAGGAGCAGAGTTACTGATGTTCCACATTTCAACACTGGTCCTGATAACCTCATTGTTTCAGTAGATGCATTTGTTGTGAAAAATAAACTTTTGTTTGATTTTAGTTCAAAGTAGAATAAAGTTTTTAGTTATGAAATATTATTCTCATTTTTAATGTGTTCCTGTGATTAAACACTGGTCCCACCTTGGCCCTCCCTGTAAAATTTGTCTAGAACCACCACTGATGTTTAACCTGTGAAAAACTAATGATTGATGAAAGATTAAGATAAAATGAAGAAAACAAGAACTCCTCTGACCACAAACTATGAATTGTAATATAAATTAATGGGGAAAAAATATGATTTACAGTTAGCTTCTACATAAAAAGAAGTGTTTTCTGTGATCTAAAGGTCTATCTGCTGTTTTTCATGTAAATTTTATTCAAATTTCTTGAGCGTTTTCTAAAAAATAAGTAAAAGAGGTAAATCCCCAACTAACAATGAATTGCTCAGTGTAGCTGTTTGACAGTCTATTTCACTGTACTGGAACTATCTGTCATGTAGTTATCATGATGTTTTTGGGGCTTTTTCATGTCATTTCATGCGTTGTCTTTAAAAACAACAACTTTTATCCTTAAACAGACATATTTATTTCATTTGTTAAGGCAAAAAATGACCTAAAACCTTGAAAAAATGAAGAAAAGACAAAAAATATGCACAATCCCTACATGTGCTAAAGAAGAAGTAACATTTCCCTTCAATTTTATTGCATTTAAGTGAATGTTCTTTAGGAATATTGATGGTTCTAAAAGATATCCAGCTCAAAAGTACTCTGTTTTACAAACTGCAAACTTACATTCTGATATTACAGAACACACCTTTAAGAGCATTGATCAGTCTTAAATAAGAATAAAAATAAGGTAATTGATGATTCTACAATAATTAGTGTCTTCAAGATCTGGAAACTTAGTGTTTTATCTGATCCAGATGTTGGAGATCTTTGATGATCTAGAATCTGATTGGTGGATGACTTATGTTGCTCAGATGTACAATGATATTTCCAATCAGCATGTTCCTCAGTACATTTAACATGTGATTTATTTCAGTTTTCAGAACTTCATGATTCTTCGTCTAAACCATGGACTCAGCTCAGTTCCTTCACAGCTTTAGTTTTCCTTCTTCTAACACAAAACTATTCAGGTAACCGACACACACCATCAAAATGTACATTTAAACACAAAGATGATTAAATATTGAAGCTGCTCAGTAACATCTTATAGAAGAACGTTCTAAAATATGTTTCCTCAACAAAAACGCCACTAGTAGTCATTTGTTTCCTCCCTTTAAAAGCTGTAAAATCCCAACCTGCTTTTCTCCAGGTCTTTCCCAGGTGGTCGGTCCGTCTCAGCCGGTCCTGGCAACGGTTGGTGGTGACGTTCTTTTGTCATGTCGGCTGGAACCTGCTGTCGATGCTTCAGACATGTCCATAGAGTGGTCCAGAGAAGACCTAGACCCTTCATATGTCTATGTGTGGTGGGATAAAGAGGAACTGGAAAGTTCAAAGCATCCTGATTATAAAGGAAGAACTTCATTGTTATTTAGTAAACTGGAGTTTGGAGACGTTTCACTGAAAATCTCCAAAGTGAAACTGTCTGATAAGGGAAAATACAGATGCTTCATTCCTACACTGGGTGAAGGATCTACTGTTGAACTGGTTGTTGGTGAGTTAATACTGAAAGTTTAAGACTCAGATAATTGAGGTTTGTCAGGTTTTCTAAACATATTTCTCTGTATGATCAGAATAAAGACTGTAGGAATGAGTCAGTGCTCCAGTTTTAGGGTTTGTTTATGAGTGCAGGTCAGACAGAGTGAGAGATTTTACAGTCAGTTAACTGGTTGATCCACATTCTAGCAGTTTCTCAGGTTTGTTGTTTTCATGTCATCATCTCTGTGGAGGTGGTTTCCATTGTTCTGATAAAGTTAAAGCAAAACCTCAACCTCAGAAGCTCCTCCCTTGCAGGAAAACAGTATAAAGGCATCACAACAGCAGCATTTTACAATCTAAAGCTACTTTATAGCACCAGAAAGTTCACATGTGCTATTTGTCAATGACAAAATAGGTTTCTGTGAATTTTGATATAATTGTTCTGGTTTATTCAGATCTCCTTCAGACTAGATTCTCTACATATGTAGTTTATAGATTCATACAGTGACCTCAGAAGATGTGCTCTTTTCTTTGTCTCATCAGTCTACACTCACTGTAAACATATTGTCACTGTTTTGGGGCAAATATTTTACAGTTTCAAGCACTAAAGTCTCTCATTTACAAAATAATTCAGACTCTTTGTTGTAGCTCCAGATTGCAGTCAGTTTTTAATCATCCTTCAGATGAATCGAGAACTTGACTGGAGTCCACTGTAGCAAACTGAACTGACTGGACACAGTTTAAGTTGAAGGAAGTTTCTGCTGTTGATCAAACCATGGTGAGGTAAAGATCAGAGAAGAGGATAAAACCATTTCTAAATAGTTTCCAGGAGCCTGGAGGCCTCAATAACTGAAAACTACCAGGACTCTTGATGGCATTAGCTGTTCAACCAAACTGATAAAATGAGAAAGTTCTGTTGAAGGAAGCCAGCAGTCCCTTTAACAGAGCTTATCCAAGAAGGCTTGAAACTTTAACTACCAGCATCTATTTCTCATTTATTTTATTGCTTTGTTGTTCATATGTTAGATGAAGCAGGATTCAGCAAACAGGTAACCTGAAAATTGAGAAAAAGTTTTTCACCATGTTCTAAGAAGTTGGAATTTAAACCAAACTATTAAAATGTCCTCAACCGAACCAAACAGTTTTGGTGCATAAACTCAACTAAGTCTCTAATCAGTAGCTATTGTTTTAAACGTGATATTTTCCTGAGCCTGAGTAGTTTTGGTGCCTAGATCTAATCAAACTAATGAAAATTATAGAAAAATCCAACAACAATGGTCCCACATAGGATGTAAACTCAGTCTCCATGTGGAAGGTCTAGTTGTTGACCTTTAGTCCCCTCATACTTCTTCAATCAACCCAGTATACTCAACATTACATTCCTTTACATCTCAGCTATATTCTAAGTAAAAATTTTTCAATGTAATTTCTGACCTGTAATATTAAAGGAGGAAAAGGCAACCAGGAAGTCCAAGTTAGAATATGGAAAAATACTGGAAAATGGAAGCATCAAAGAGCAAGAAGATTTTTATCAAAAAGATGGTAATCCATGTCACAACTTTCAGTTTTGCCTTGATTTTTGATTCAGTTTAGGTAAGGAAATAAAAAAAAGTATGAGGTTACAAATCAGCACACTTAATCAGACATTCTTTACAGATTGGAAATTTGGTTTAGTTTAATCATCAGGGTTTGGGGAAAAATCATCTTTTGGGGAAAAATCATGGTTTGGGTTAAAATGCAAATCTTTTACTCCATATTTTTGTCCCAATGTAATATATGACTGGTTGACTGAAAAAAAGCAAAAATGAAGCATTAAAATACATGACAAAGATGATTGTGAAAAAGTTGATTTGTGATACATGAAAAACAAATGTAATTTGGCAGAAAAAGTTCTCCTCAACCAGAGTAGACAGACATGGATTCATGTTCCAGGTAGTTTGTATTTAACTTGACAAAATCTGTAGTTCACTTTATATGAAATGTCTCATTATTTCATGTTTTATGATTTCTGGTGATTTCTTAGAGTCCAGGTCCAGTTACATCTGGAAGATTCTTGGTTTTGCTGCAATCTTCATCCTGTCAATTCTAGCAGCTGTTCTTCTTTTTTACATAATAAGTAAGTCACACTGACAAAAACACAACAAAACAATAAAACTCTTGACCATGACAAAATATTGATGCTTTAATGGAAACTGAAATGAGAGGTTTCATTTTATTCTGTACAACTATCTGAATTATCATTCTTTCTATATTTAAATACTGATGATTTTATTTTTCTCAAAGGGACAATGAAGACTTTGGAAAAGAGAGTTCAACAAGTAAGTACAGAAACAAAGTTTCACTGCTGGTAGATGAAGAAAGACACCAAGATCAGGAGATGACAGAAAGTAAAGTCAAGTTTGATGTAAACAAACAATTGTGGAACTAGAAAAGCACTCGGAGAGCGCATACCTCCGCCATCCCGTTTGTCTGTCTGTCTGTCTGCGTGTCTGTGTGTGTGTGTCTGTCTCTTTGTCTGTTAACAGCATAACTCAAAAAGTCATGGATGGCCATCTCTCAATTGTCCTTCGACCTTCAAAAATTCCTGGATCCAGACGGTGATTCGGATCACCTCCAAAATCTAATCGATTCTTACTCATGCTCTTCTGGACATCCTGTAAAAATTTGGTGAAAATCCATCCATGACTTTTTGAGTTATGCTGTTAACAGACAGACAGACAGACAGACAGACAGACAGACAGACAGACAGACACACACACACACACACACACACACACACACACACACACACACACACACACACACACACACACACACACACACACACACACAGACGGACAGACAGACAAACAAACTCCGGTGATTACATAACCTCCTGGCGGAGGTAATAAAGGAAGAAGGTTTGTGTCTCTAAAGCAGATCAGACGTCAGTATTCAAGCTCTGACAGGAAGACAAGTAAAGAATCTGGACAGTGGAGAAGAAAAACCAGATGTAGTTTATCAATGAACAGAGGAAGTGGTTCAATACAGAAACAGAGAAGAACAACAGCTTTAGCAAACTTCAGTGGATATAAAAGAAAGTTTATATTAAATAGAAACTCACAAGTTTCTATTTAATAACGACATATTTGTTGTAACCAGAGTGTGAACCTGAACAGACGATCAGTAACTAAAGAGCAGGAGTCAAAGAAGCAGTAAAAAGAAGTTAATGGTTGTATGTAAAGAAACAGCAGCTTCTGGATGAAAAACACAAGATGGAGACTGAACTGTAGATTCTGTTGAGTTTTGATATCAGGATTTCTACTGTTGTTCTCTGTTTATTTTTTTCCCATTGATTGAGGATCTACTTCTCCGACCTTTATTCTGTCACTGAACCACAGTGTTGTAAAAGAGAAAATCAATGAACATTCTCACATCTGGAACTTCTTCATGTCTGTTTTTACTTTTGAATCTCACCATCCTGATGTTTCTGAGTCAAATAACTGACATGTCCACTCAACATTACATCATGATGTAATGTTGATAAAATTAATGAAATGATGTAAAGATTGAACACAAGCAATGATTTTCTATTTATCGATTTTAAATTTGAGCATAAATCAGTCAGTGAAGGTCAGTAAAAGGAAGTAAAGTTTGGAAACATTGTGGTGTCACTTCCACTGCAGAAACATCCACATCCATCATTCTGAAAGCAACAATTATCTTCCTATACCACTAAACTACATTCTCATTTTTCACACAAATCTATTTTCTCACTAGAATTCTCAGACTGTGACGTTGTAGGAAAAGTTTAGAGTTTGAAAGAGCCACAAAGTTTCCTGAAGAAGACATAAAACAGAAACAGGACTTTCATCCAGGAGACCAGGATTCATGTTCCATGTGGAACCTTTATTCTGACACTTTGGTTTCACTTTCATTCACTGCTTGGTTACATTTCTGCAACCAGAACTCTGCAGTTAGAAAAACACCATGATTTGGGTTCAAATATGAACCTTTCAGAACATGTTTGAAGACTTTCCTCCATTTTCTCTGTTACCAGGTTGACAAGAAATTAAAGAAAAGATGTTGATTAGAAACATATTAGTGAGAATCAAACATGTAGTTTAGTTAAATATGAACATCATTGTTGAGAGACAGAGTTACCTGAATTAAAATAAGGTGATAAAGTGAATGTTCCAAGCAGCTGGTTCAGAGGAGAACTTCCTCACCATCTAAAGCTACAGAAACAGAGATTTAAGCAGAACTCAGCTATGTTACATGAACATGTTTTTAATGAGTCTCCAACCAATCAGAAGTCACACATTAATGTCATGTACAGATGTGTTCAGATAAATATACTGTTTTATCTCTCTCTTGTTTCCAGTATAAGGATGAGAAGCTCAAGTCAATGGAGACTGAGAGGAAACTGAATAATAAGATCCAGAACATGAACAAGGAGGTTGATGTTTTCTCTCAAATCATTGATCTGCTCTCATCTCTCTTCTCTTTTCATATAATACTGGTCTGTTGTTGAGACCAAAACAACTTCAAATATCCAGAAGAACAAGACAACAAACAGCTGTTTTCAGATTCAGCTTCAGTTCCACTGTGATCTCTAATTCTGATTTTATTTTCATGTTTGGTGAAAAAATGAAACTAGTTCCCAGACAAAATGGAACAAGCTTTTAAACCACTTCCTTCTAAGTTGAACATTCTCCTTTAAAATCAGGAGCTAAAACAGAACATGTGTTTCTTTATTTGCAGCTGGATGAAATGAACTTTGATACCAACTCTGACCCTACTGGGAGCGATGAGAAGAATCAACAGGAAGAGGTGAATGTCACCATCAAAACCTTTTTCAATCAATGACTGATATGTCTACTGAACTCACTGTGATGTAAAGTTCTAGCAGGAAAGTTAACTAGTTCACTGTTTATCAGATTAATGAAACGTCGTTAACTTTCTACAGAATCAGATCAAAATGTTAAATTGATGTAAACTATTAACAGTGAAAGTGACTGGTGTCTATGAACTGAGTTATATTTGAGCATAAATCTAAATGATCTTGAACACAGAATAAACTTCAACAGTCCAGTTTGGTTCACTGTTACTTTCTGCTATAAACCACTAAAGAAACATCAACATCCATCAGTCTGAAAGTCAAATAATGTGACAAACACACAGAAGAAGTCACCATCTAAAGCTACAGAAACAGAGATTTAAGCAGAACTCAGCTATGTTACATGAACATGCTTTTAATGAGTCTCCAACCAATCAGAAGAAGGAATCTTTCCACAAATCATGTCATGTGTATCTGTGCTTCAATACATAAACTGTCTTTTTATTCTGTCTCCAGTTAGAGAAGCTCCAGGATGAGAAGCAGAAGTGGATGAAGACTGTTGTAAACCTGAAGACAGAACTCCAGGACATGAACCAGGAGGTTTATCTGCTGTCATCTCTCTTCTGTCTCTTTTCAGATGAAACTGATTTGTTGTTGGGAACAAGACAACTTTAAACATCCATAAAAACTCATTTAAACATTTAATAAGTGAGACTGAAGTCAAGTTTGACGGCAGCAAAGTTTAGTGTGATCACATTCCTCCTGTGTTAATGTGTTACTGAGCAGCAGGTTTAATGTTCATAGAAATATCAGACTTATTATCAGACTATTAGACATTTAATCTGAACTCAACCTTTTGAATGACCACAAGTTTAGTCACATCTTCCAATGAATTAGAAAGAAGAATTCAGTTAAATCTTGTGAGTTCATTGACTCAATGACATGAACTTGATCGTCCAGAGAGAGAAGATTTGAGAAAGTCTTCATTTTATTGATGAGACTTTGAAGGAAATGTTTCTGTTGTATCAGATCCTTTAGAGGAATCCCACTTTGAGGTCTTCACTTTTCAGTTTAGGTTAACGCTCTGAACCCCAGAAGCTGCTGGTGGGTTTGAAATAAATGTTATTAAAAAGATAATTCATTTTTAGCCAGAAGCTGTAAAAACAAACAGAAAGAACCTTTAAGTTTTCCAGTTTCCAACAGTCCTTGAACTATTCATGTGTCAAATGATCCAAATCTGAGCTTAAAATCCAGATTTAATCACAATCACTTCATTCCACATTTCATTTAAAACTTTAAACCATTTGCTCTCACCAGAATATGTTAAAAAAATAGAATAAAATAAATCTGGACTGCTTTTCAAAACCATGAAACAATGAGTGACTTCCTGCCTCCACACACCTGAATAACTGACCTGTGTGTTGTTTCTCAGCTGAAGCTGATAGGACCCATAACTGTAGAAGAGGTCCATGAACGGGGCTTCTACGTCCGTCTCAAGAACATTTCCTCTGAGGTAATGTTGTTTACATGTAGATGAACCTTCTGAATACTGTGTAAACATGTACAATAAGTTTTATATCAATATGATGATCAAATATATCCACAGATATTCTAAATGGTCCATTACAGTTTTTCTCAATTGATCAGACACTAACTTCCATTCTCTGCACACATTTCTCATAAACAGGACTCTGCTGTCCAAATGTTGGACACTATTCATGGTTTACACACAGTTTCCAAAACTCTTGTACTCTTTTTGCAAAAGACTGAACATGTTTTTTGCTCATTTGAACACACTTTTTCACTCATAGCACACATTTTTCAAAAAGTAAACACTAGGAAGCAGAATTGGGAACAGAACTGAACTGTTCCAACACTGCTGTCACAATTACAGTTTTCCTCTATTGCTAAGACACATTCCTGGAAAGCTGCTCTCCTTTTCCCTAAACTGTGAACACAAAACCCAGTTTTCAAGCTACATTCACAAAACCTCTGACTCTTCTTGGAAAACCAAACTTTCACCTCAAAACAGTTCAATCTGTGCTCAAAACTGAACTTTGCTGTCAAATCATGCCTCAAGTCAATAAATTAAATACTGAGCAGTCACTAAACACTACATAGAAAAAAGGAAAACACAACGCTCAGGACATGAAGCGGTAGAAATAAATGGTTATTTAGGCTAAATGCATGTTGTAAAACTAAATACCTGGGCATTTGTAACACTTGTACATAGAAAAAAGAATTAGCAAAAAAACATAAATCCTGTGCATTTACATGGAGCACTTGTACGTAAAAATAAAGCACAAAAATATACAAATGAAGTACAAAGAAAAGAAGTGCATTACTCTGCCACAGCATCATTTCTCCGTACTGGGTCAGACCACAGGACTTCATCTACATCACAGGACACATTTTCTCTGACCAGAAAAAACCCTGTCATGCCGTATCCATGCTGCTCTTCTTAGATTTCTATCCATTGTAGTGCCTCACAAACCAGTGCTCTGGCTTATATGTACCCTCACATCATTAGCCACAAGTGTGATCAATTCTGAGTTGTTGTGTTCAACCGGTGACGCCTGAGCTTTAACTGTGTTTGACTTTTGCCACCAGTGCTCACCATTATGGAACACAGGTGCATCACAATGACAATGTGTTGACAAGATGTGTCTAAACAGGTGGAAAGGGCTTATGGTTTAGCCAAAAGAGTGACTGATTCAATAAGTGGGTTCAGACAACTGAGAATTTGGTTCAGACAATAGAGTTTAGTGTTTTAGTAATTGAGAAAAACTGTAACATCAACATGTAAAGAGGTCATCATTTTATTTGTGGACACCATGTATGAAACACACACTGGAGATGATTTAGTTTTTCTACCTTTGGTGTCTAATTTTCCTTCTGCAGGAGATAAAACTGGGAGGCTGGAAGTTAGAACTACAGAGAAACAACAGAGAACCAAACATATTGATGTTTGATGAGTCATTAAAACTTCAGGCTGGAAAGATTCTCACTGTGAGTCTGAACTTTTCACTTTCTGTTACATTTTTACTTTTTAAAACTTCTCATTTTTATTCTGTCTGTAAATCTGTGACTGTTTTATTTACTACATTTACAGATACGGGACCCAGACTGGTTCTTCAAACATCCTGATGATGTTGATCTGCTGTGGTCAGACATGATGTACTGGAGGCCTGAAGACAAACTGCAGATGAAGCTCATCAGCAACAATGGAGAGATCTTCAGACTGCTGTAATGTAAATAAACATGAGAAACATCTTTTTTGTTTCTGCATTCATCAAAGTGAGCCTTTGTGTTTTTAAATATAAAATTCAACTTTTTATCATTTTTGTTTTATTTTCTAAAACTTGTTTTCAAATGTCCATTTTGTATTTTTATCTAATTGTTAAGGAATTGTGTGATGTGGAGAGAAGAATCAGGAGACAGACTCAGAGACTCTCTGAGACTCAGATGCTGATGCTGAGAATAAGGTTTACTGATATCAGGAGAAATGATAGAGAGTAACACAGTGATGAGAGCAGCGGCAGCATCACTTCTGAGGAGTCTCTCTGGCCTTGGCTTTATATGGAGTTGGAGGAATGTCAAATGTAGGTTACAGTCCAAGTATAGTGACATCTTTGTTCATTAATGGACAGTAATATAGTCATGTTTTCTTTACAGCAGTTGTCTCTCACTCACATGTCTTCCTTGGCAGGCGTCTGTCTGTCTCATATTAGGAACAGAGAGTTCATAAACATGTTTACAGCCTCAATTTAGGAGAAACAGGGTAAAGAGTGACAGCCTGTAGAGTAGTTTGGGGTGACTTGGTACCTACACTTGATTTAAGGATCTAAGGTGACTGCAGCTGGCAGAAGTAGCAGCAGATGGGATGTCATGAACTAACAGCTGTGAGGAATTACCTGAGTCATGAGAAAGAGTCATTTTTCCTTCACATTTATTAAATCTATGTTCAGTTCTGTGGAAAACTCATTAGGATTGTTGTTTTATCAAAGTTGTAATGAACAGAAGATACAACAGAGAAGACCAGAAATATGTACAACATAAAAACAATCAGAACAAAACGTCTTCTACAGGTTAAAGTCAGTTTTTAGCTTCACCTCCTTTTGCTCTTCTTCAAACTTCATGTGTCGACTGTCTTCAGGTTTTCTTCAGTAATCTTGTATTTCATTAAATAAATCTTTTTTTTTTTTGCCACTTAACAGAGTTTTTCTTCAGACTTGAACTGTTTTCTGTTTCTCTCTCTGCAGTGTCAGCTTGTTGTTCTTCTGCTTCCATCTAGAATTCATGGAAAACTGATCCTAGTTTTAATATCAGTTCACATCTGATCCCATCATTTATTATCAGTTACAGGAAATATTTACAGAAACATGGAGAAAACCTGCTAAATATGTGATCAGCATCTGGATTTGTTCTTTCTCTTGTGTCTTTGTGTCTGATTTCAGTCCTACTCTGCCCCCTGCAGGCTTCATTCAGAATAACACCAAGTTAAACAGAGTCCAGATGTTTTAACTGCCATTAAAACCAGGAAATCATAGAAAATGAGTCTGTTTTTATCAGAGTGTGTCTGTATTCATGTAGAATGTCCTCATCTGGTTTATAGAAAAGCAAACAAACAGTCAGAGTCTGTTAACAGCAGCAGAGATGTTGTGGTTCTGCAGAAAGTCTGTGGAGGTTGTGGTCAAAGTTTGAAGTAGAAGAAAATAAACAGAAAAGATCAAATTCTCCTGAAGATGCTCATTTGTTCAGAGTTTAACAGCAGCTGCTTCAGAACAACAGGTCACATGTGTCCACAAACAGCAAAAGAGTTCAACAGAATTTACAACTAAAATAAATGAAACAGTGAATCCAGACCAAACACATCAGATGGAATGAACTGGTATAAAAATAGAAGAAAACATCCTAGAATGAACAATAGAAGCACGGTGGGATGTCGTCTGCTTCAAACTAACATTTCTTTAATGAGCTTTTTCCTGTGTTGTTGCAGTTTAATTTAATCAGACATGTTTGTAGTTTCTCACTCAAATGCAGCATCACAATGAGGAAAATGCTTCTAAACAAGAGGAACGGAGACAACAAGAACTTCTGTGCAGTCAGACCATGAGGTTCACTGTGTTTGACATTCATCACAACATTTAGCTGTTTTTCTTCATTTAAATCAACGATTCCAGCAGAAAAGAGCTTCTGCTGGAAGTGAAGTCCATTAGTTTGACACGTTTAAAGGAAATAAAGTCAGAAAATCATCACCTGTCAGAGTCACAGCAGCCGTCTTCCTGCAGCTTAAAGAGGAAACAGACCTCAACAGCTCAACAGACGTGATGAAACTCAAAGGAATCAAAGTGAAGGCAGAAGGAAAATGTTTTGTTCACTTCAGATATTCAGGGTTGATGACTGAGCAGGGCTGGAGTGGGACTCATTTTCAGTCCTGGACTTTCATCCCTCAGACCGGCCCACTTTAGATCACGACCTGTTCTTATAAAATCATGTAATTATAACCTTACATGTTGAGGCTACAAAAGGGCACTGTTCTGTGAAGCCTTATAATTCAGTGTGTTTTTGTAAATTATTTCCAGATCAGTGCAGTAAGGGTTGTTTCACAATGAGGATTTATTCCAACATGAGTTCACATCTCCAACATTATTCTTTACAACAACATCAGAATCTATATTCTGTTCAAATAAATGTTCAGACATCCAAACCTTAAAAATGAAATCAAAGAAGAAATAAAAAAATAAAATAAAAAATGTTGCACTTTCTAAAAACACTCTCATCTCTTTTTCCTCTGCAAGGAATCAGTTCCATCACAACTTAGATTGAACAAACATGAGAACATCAGTTAAAGGGTAAATCTCCAACACTATTCTCTACAACATCAGAATGTATGAATTATTAAAATACATCCTGTGACTGAGAGCAAAATAATCAGAACAACTGATTGATCTTCATGTGTCTCATTCCTAACTTGTGGTTCAGGTTCTGCTGCTGAGCTTCTCCCTTGTTCTCTCTGTTCCAACAGATCGTCTGTTCCTTCACTGACAGCAGTAATCCTCTCATCACTACTGGCTCCAGGCTCTGACACTAAATCACATTTGAAAAATGCTCAGAATTCTCCCCTTTTTCCAAAGCCTTCTGATCACTTCAGGTCAGTTTCATTCATGTAGAGCTGAATCATCTTCTCATACAGAGCAGCTCTACTCCATATTCTTCATTAGATTCATTCTAATAATATTCACTCTGGACTTGTGGATCATGGCTGCTGCTTGCTTCTGGATTTCTTCAGACTCTGAAGGGCTGCAGGACAAGGTTTACCAGCATCATACTATTATTTAAATTATTATGTTCTACGCTACAACGACACAAAATTCATTGAGTTGATAATTAATTCACCTGAACGGTGGTTTGTAAACTTACACATCTACCTGTTCCATCGTGCTCATTTGTCATTTCAACCCGCGGCTCGTTTCAGAGAAATAATGGCCGATTTCTGCACATTTGTCTGCGTCAGTGGAGGCGGAGGCAGCACAGAGACAGCGGTACCACAGAATGATCAACCCAGTACCATAACGGAACACCGGAACACTGGGAAAAGTTCCGGTCCTCCCGGTTAAACAGTCCGGGTCTGGTCACAGTCATGACTGAGGTAAGTCTGCTCCATGTGACTTTAAATTAAATCTTGAGCGAAGGTTTTTGTTCTAGCTTCCATCAAAGGGAAATCAAAGCCCTATTAGCACAGGATTAGTATCACCTGGGGGTATTTTGTTTGTTTGTTTTTATGTCGCGTCTTTTTCGGTTTAATTATGGAGGCTGTTGTGGAAATTACTGACAGCATTTTAGGAGCAAATGCAGGAGTAGACCGATACATAACAGAGCTATGGAGCATCACAGAAACGGCAAAATGAGGAGAAGAGGGAAATCTGGGAGGATATAGAGATGATGACATGCGTAGCAGCATGCAGTAAGAAAGTTTTCTTTTCTTTTTTTTCTGGACATATCTGTCAACAGGCTGAGTACCAACACCCTGACAGTCCGTTATCCAGACATGTATGGAGTAAGATTACTGTCAAAAGTATTCATCCACAATTCTAACCATTCGTATTCGTAATGTCAAACGTTTGTATGTTAATAAAAAATGTGTACACAAAATTCTGCTGTCATATGCATGAGTTTGATAAATTAAGGGTTAGGATTGTTTTTGCGAGTATGAACCTAAAAGTTGTGAGTGCAACTCTAATTTCTACGACTACGAAGTCTTCCCTGTGAGGACGAATTCAAGTTTATGGGTACGAGTAGAAAAATACTGGAATGACGTCACATAGGTCACAGGGGAAGGTAATCGAACACAGATTGCTCCAAACGCGCATGCGCCATTTATAAAGAGTAGACGCCGGGTGGACCCGGTGGACCTACCGGGGCAGGTGACGCCTCACAGGTCAAGTAAATAACACATCCAACTTCTTGTAATTTATTTATTTCATGAAACTGTACTGTTTTAATTGATATACAGTTTATGGACGAAAGACGGTACTGCTTAGCTTGCACGCTAACGAGCCGGGCCGGTGACACATTAGCCTTCTAATGCAAGGAGGCTAATGAGGAGGCTTAATAACAAAACAAACATAATTTGAGATTATGAATCGTGGCAATTGGCGTATGAATCAGCCCATTGTACAGCCTAAATTGCTGTAAATTAAGTCCAGTTTTAGTTCTTTGCAAACTCAGACACGTGCATTAGTTTAGTTTAGAATGAATCTGGCGGAGTTCGGTAAAGTTGGAAAGATATTCACAGATTCGGACTTCCGGCATCAATAACTCATGAGATATATGTTGTCAAAACATGAACGATGCCTCTTTCAAATCGTTGTAAGGTAGACAATGTGCTACAAGGCCAATTTTATCAAAAGTCGCTGTATTTCAAGCTACAGAAATAACATTGGCGTCTATGAGCAGCCGGCGGTGCAACGAGTGAACAGGGACCGTCTGCAAATAGCAAAACCGCTGCAACAGCGAAAAGAGACACTGCACATTTATTCAATAACTTTACTCTTGTACCCTGTAGAGCCACTAAAATCACTGGAGCCATGAATCGGCTGCGGCTGGTCAAACTACAACTCTTTGTTTGGTGCTAAATGAAAAATTGAATTTTAAGGAATTTTTATGTTTTGTATGATTATTTTATGAGTATTAAAATGGCACTTTTCTTCATGTATGTGGTATATTTTATATAACACACAGGAAAAATGGCATAAGGGCATAGTGTACTTGTTTGTCCAAACACATAATTCTGTATAGTAATGGAATTTACAATCCTTACCAAAGAGAGTATCAGATAACGCCAATATACCAAACAAACTGTTTAGACTGTCACCTCAAGTACTGATGATTGAGAAGAAAGATGATAAGACACTTTATTGCAAAGTTTCAGTGTCAATTGATTCATTTATACCATAATGTTAAATTGAGAGTAATATTTTTCTAGTTAAGGACTGTACAGACAATACTTGGAGGTAATAAACCTGACGGTCTGACCAGCACAGGTCACAGCAAGTACACTATGCCCTTATGCCATTTTTCCTGTGTGTTATATAAAATATACCACATACATGAAGAAAAGTGCCATTTTAATACTCATAAAATAATCATACAAAACATAAAAATTCCTTAAAATTCAGATTTTTAATTTAGCGCCAAAGCAAGAGTTGTAGTTTGACCAGCAAGAGCCCATTCATGGCTCCAGTGATTTTGGTGGCTCTACAGTGGCAGTGGGTGCTTGAACACATCTGTGTGTGGTGGGTGGGGCTTGGATGGAGCCCTGAGGAGATTCTACTTCCACATTATGCTGGCTTTGGATTCCTACCTGTCCGAGCTTTAAAACTGTAGTGTCACTTCAAATTGTTTGCAGTTACTTATGTAGGAGCAATGTCTTTGATGCCATCTGGCTGAAAGACTTTTTCCCATTCATCCCTTTCCAATTTATCCTCCTCCCAACATCATCATGGAACATGTGGGCAAGTATGTTCCATGTGACATGTTTTGTGTCATGACCTCCAATAGTTTAGCCTAGCCATGCTACACCCATGTTTCTACGTCTTTCTTCTCAATGAAACACTTCAGTGCCGTCCTTTGTTTATCTTTCAAGTTGAATTTTAGCTTCAAATCTTTAAGGGCTGTGGCCAAAGCCGAGTCAAAAGATAACTGTTTATTGTGCGCCGATTGTTTCTGTCAGAATCGTCGTGCCTCTGTCGTCACTTAGTTACGCCCGCCTTCTGACTCTACACTTCATGGTGATTCGTCCGGCCAGTTTTAGGAGCATCCAGCCTCGAGCCTTATGGAGGGTAACTTGACCCACCCTGGCAGAGAATGAAATTCGTTGCCGTGGGTTGTCTAGCGCGGCTAGGCTACCAATAGTTGCCAAGGAGTAAATCTAAAATCAAAAACAAGTAATCAATCCTGTTAATATCTTTTTTCAAGTCTCTGTAATTTCAGTTTTTAAAGAGTAAACCTTACAGAACCATACGAATCAAAAAAACTGCTCATAGAATGAGGCAGGATATATTTTGCTCTGTATTAGAATGCAGAGTGAGGGCCAGTGACAGGGTTTGACAGTGTGAGCGTTCCATTTATATTTACACAGGAAAAGAGTTTACAGATCAGATCAGAGCACCAATCATAATATACAGGGATTAAAGTCCAAAAAATCTTTTGACAGAAAATTCTTGTCATCTAAAACAAGTAACCAAGAAGTTCCAACAGCTTGGCAAATAAAACATACATAAGCCGTCGCTAAGAGTATCCTGTTTATCTTTCATAACCTGACAGATAAATACTTGTTTTGCTTTTGCTTCTTTGAGGTGACATAAAGTCCAAACATTTTTGTCAGTACGAATTACCCAACATTTACCTCGTTATACCTAAAAATGTGACAAGAATCAGAAACGTGCAGGTAGAGGGGTCCCCAGAAGAAAAAATTACATAATGCTGTTTCAAATGAAGCTTTTTGGAGCATTTTCAGATCAGATGTACAGAAAAAGGGACCTTGTTTTGAAACCAAAAAGAAAAAAGTACCACGGCACACTTTTGAGCACCATAGGACATAGAAGGCTTTGTTCTGTGCAGAATTACCTATTTTGTTGTATTATTTTATTACCTCTGCCATGGAGGTTATGTTTTCAGGAGAGTCTGTCTGTCTGTATGTCTGTTTGTTTGTCTGTGAACAAGATAAGTCAAAAAGTTATGGACCGATTTTCATGAAATTCTCAGGAAACTTTCAAAATGGGACAAGGACAAATGATTCAATTTTGGAGGTGATCCGGATCACCATCTGGATTCAGGAATGTTTTAAAGGATAAACGGGTAAGCCTTGGCGGAGGGCTGCGCTCTGAGTGCTTTTCTAATTGTAATTGTTGCTACCTTAATGTGTCTTTAGCCTTACTCTTGCAGATAAAAAAGCTGGAGCTCATGTTATTTCAATTATATACTTACATCTATTTACATACAGCTTGGTTTGTCTTTCTTATCAAGTCTAGTAGGAGGGAACTAAAAAGAGGAAAAAAACAGACAGGTCCAGTATGTGAAGCATATACAGTACTTGACTATGAGACACATTCAGGCTCATAGTCACACTTAATATGTTTCTGTCTGACCATTAATACAGCATGTTATTATGTCACCAACCTCCCTTCTATGTGTTTTTCTTTGTATATTTGACAGTGACCAAAACTATCCAGTACAGGGATGGAGAACTTTAATCCCTGAACATGGTTTTATGGTGAAGCAGCCAGTTAAAAGTAAGAAAGGTGAACAACACTGGAAAAGTCTTTCTATGAAGTAAGTTATCTTTTGTTTAAAATCAGGTCATTTGAAATTGGTAAAAAACAAAATGTAATCTTGAATTTCATTGTAAAATAAGGACAATCTCAAGTGAATTGGAATATACAGGAGCATCCATTAATGTATCTTAATAGGATTAAATTGTCTAAAAGAAGCTGTAGACATTTATCTAACCAAAACACAGTTTGGAACAGCATTACAGGGGGAATATAACATTATATACAACTCACTCAGTTCGACTCATCTCTCAGAATAAAAATCTGAAGAAATCTGGCCTGAAATAGACATATTTTATTCCCTTTTAACATAAATTCCATAAGTATGCCAGCAACCAGCGTTACTCATATAAGTTTATAGAGGAGCTGAGTGACCATATATTCAAGAAAGATAGCTTCAAAAGTCAATTGATTAGGTCAGGCCAGCGGTTTAAGGAGGGTAGGAACTCTACTGAATGTCCCTGTGACTGAATAAAACTTAGTAGAAGACTCGAAGTTAATAAACTAGTTAAAACAAAATCAAAATGCTAACTTAAGCTAACTCAAATTCACAGTAGACCGTACATTAGTTAAATATAAGACGTCTTCATGTCAATATTACAAAAATACGATACTATGGGATTTAAAATGTTGTAGTTTAACTTTTAAATTTACTTTCACATAAATATGACACGTTTTTATATCGTATTTTACTTACGGTGTTTGTATCCTGTGGTTGGTTGTCTGCTACCATAACAAAGAAAACGTTTCTAGAAGATCAAGTGCGTGCGAGTGGCATGTCCGCCTGCCCTCCGCCGTCAATCCGCCTTGAGAAGGCCCGCTGTGCAAAGGCTGACCAGGTCATCTGCGCATGGCTGAAATGAGTGCGACCGCTGGGCGGATGTGCCGCCGTGTGGGCGGATCCGCCCCTGAGTCTTTTGCTATCTGGGTGGTTTTTAAACACAAGTTAGCAGAACCATTTCACCTCATAAAGTGATTTGTTGCAGCACATGACCGTGTTACTGCAGTTTCCCCTCCGACAATGAAATCACGTTTGTAAATGTCTGGTCTCCTGTCAGGATGTTCTTAATCCAGTCAGAAATGAGGGGTAGGAAGTTCAGGTCAGTTAGATGTTTAACAAGAATGTCCAGCAGGATGATAATAAATGTTGAACTGAAATCCACAAAAGCATCCTGACATAGCTGCCCAGTTTCTCTCAGTGGCCTACGGTGGTGTGGAAGGCAGTGGTGATGGTATCAGCTGTTGACCTGTTTGATTGATGAACAAACTGGTGCTGGTCCAAGTTTGGAATGAGGCAGGACCTGAGGTGGAGAAGGACGAGCCTCTGAAAGCACTTCATAACCACAGATGTTAGTACCACTGGTCTGTAGTGGTTTAGGCAGATGATGGTGGTTATTTTGGAGACAGGGACGATGGTGGCTGCTTTCAGGCAGGATGGGACAGTAAGTCTGTTTCTGGGAGGTGTTGAAGATCCTCATCAGGACTTCTGTCAGTTGGTCATCACAGACCTTCAGCACATTGTCCAGTACTCCATCTGGTCCTGCTGCTTTGTGTGGGTTTACAGCCTTCAGCAGGACTCTGACATGATGTTCTGGAGTCAGGGTTAGGGTTAGAATTAGGGTTAGGGTTAGATCAGAGGAGCAGAGTTACTGATGTTCCACATTTCAACACTGGTCCTGATAACCTCATTGTTTCAGTAGATGCATTTGTTGTGAAAAATAAACTTTTGTTTGATTTTAGTTCAAAGTTGAATAAAGTTTTTAGTTATGAAATATCATTATTGTCATGTTTTAATGTGTTCCTGTGATTAAACACTGGTCCCACCTTGGCCCTCCCTGTAAAATTTGTCTAGAACCACCACTGATGTTAAACCTGTAAAAAACTAACGATTGATGCAAGATTAAGATAAAATGAAGAAAACAAGGACTCCTCTGACCACAAACTATGAATTGTAATATAAATTAATGGGAAAAATATGATGTACAGTTAGCTTCTACTAAGTTAGCTTCTAAGTGTTTTCTGTGATCTAAAGGTCCATCTGCTGTTTTTGATGTAAATTTTATTCAAATTTCTTGAGCGTTTTCCGAAAAATAAATAAAACTGGTAAATCCCCAACTAACAGAATGCATTGCTACATATAGCTGTTTGAAAGTCTATTTCACTGTACTGGAACTATCTGTCATCCAGTTATCATGATGCTTTTTAGATTTTTTTCATGGAATTTACAAATTACAAACTTCCATTCTGATATTACAGAACACACCTTTAGATTATTGATCAGTCTGAAATAAGAATAACAATAAGGTAATTGATGATTCTACAATAATTAGTGTCTTCAAGATCTGGAAACTTAAAGTGTTTTATCTGATCCAGATGTTGGAGATCTTTGATGATCTAGAATCTGATTGGTGGATGACTTATGTTGCTCAGATGTACAATGATATTTCCAATCAGCATGTTCCTCAGTACATTTAACATGTGATTTATTTCAGTTTTCAGAACTTCATGATGCTTCGTCTAAACCATGGACTCAGCTCAGTTCCTTCACAGCTTTAGTTTTCCTTCTTCTAACACAAAACTGTTCAGGTAACCGACACACACCATCAAAATGTGCATTTAAATACAAAGATGATTAAATATGGAAGCTGCTAATATGATTTTAATTCATTAGAACATGTAGCCAGAAAGTTCCACTTTTGGTAATTCATCATATCACAGGAACATTTTATGAAAATCACCTGCATGACATTGAAAAATATGAATGTTGTTTTAAGGATGTTCCTCATGGAGCATAATTTATGTGACTAACCACATGCTCTGAATGTTGACAATGAAAAATTATATTTACTTTTGAACTAAAATTGGTTCTGCAGTTTCCAAAAGTTTCAAATTTAAAGGTCACAAAACACTGTAGTAGTAGCTCCAGAAGTTCTGCATTTGTACTGGGTGGATTCCTGCAAGCAGACTTATTAGTTGGATCTACTCAGTAAAGTATGTATACACATGCTTTAGTAGTCATTTGTTTCCTCACATGTCTCCCTTTAAAAGCTGTAAAATCCCAACCTGCTTTTCTCCAGGTCTTCCCCAGGTTGTCGGTCCGTCTCAGCCGGTCCTGGCAACGGTTGGTGATGACGTTCTTTTGTCGTGTCGGCTGGAACCTGCCGTTGATGCTTCAGACATGTCCATAGAGTGGTCCAGAGAAGACCTAGACCCTTCATATGTCTATGTGTGGTGGGATAAAGAGGAACTGGAAAGTTCCAAACATCTTGACTATAAAGGAAGAACGTCATTGTTATTTAATAAACTGGAGTTTGGAGACATTTCACTGAAACTCTCCAAAGTGAAACTGTCTGATGAGGGAAAATACAGATGCTTCATTCCTACACTGGGTCGAGGATCTACTGTTGAACTGGTTGTTGGTGAGTTAAAACTGAAAGTTCAAGACTCAGATAATTGAGGTTTGTCAGGTTTTCTAAACATATTTCTGTGTATGATCAGAACAACGACTGTAGGAATGAGTCAGTGCTCCAGTTTCAGGGTTTGTTTATGAGTGCAGGTCAGACAGAGTGAGAGATTTTACAGTCAGTTAACTGATTGATCCACATTCCAGCAGTTGTTTCTCAGGTCGGTTGTTTCTTTCTAATCCACATCGTCACTGTGGATGTGATTTCAATTGTTTTGATCAGATCAAATAAAGCAGAACCTGAACCAATGAAACTCCTCCTCTGCAGGTAAACAGTACAAAAGCATCACAGCAGCAGCATTTTACAATCCAAAACTACTTGATAGCACCAGTAGGTTCAGTTTATACAGAATCAAACAGGTTTTTGGTATCAGAGAGCAAATATACTGAGAAACAATAGAACTGAATGGTTCAGCAGACATACAGGGTGTGATCAGAGCCTTATAGTTCTTACACATACATGTACTATTTTTCAACTATACAAGAAGTTTCATGAATTGTAGAATAACTTGTGGCTCAGTTCAGATCTCCTTTAGCTCAGCGTTTCTCCATTTAATTTACAGATTCATACAAACAACTTAAATATAAATGGACGATATTTGCCTCTTTTCTTATCAACCTACTCTCAATGAAGGGGACTCTGGTTCAAAATGAGCCATCAGAATTGATTCCACAAATCTGTTCTGTCATTTATTTTATTGCTTTACTGTTCATATGTTAGATGAAGATTCAGAAACCAGTTGACTCAAAAATTGGAGGAAAAACTTTAAATATTTTAACTCTTTTTAAAAAATCTTTAACCTAATCAAACATAACTGAGATTACAGATTAGTTCTTGCTTCAGGTGGACTTTGTAGCTCCTTCAAAGCCTTTCCTATGTCACAGTCTTGACTTCAGGTTTGTTTCAGAACATAACTAAGAATGCAGTTTTACTTTAGAGGAACATGATTTTTCAGAGACAGAGTTGCAATAAAATGTGCAAACACTGAAGGAGTCTGAACACTTCCTGTTTTAAGGAGGTTGTTTGAAACCATTCATTCAGTGCTGGTAAAGTTGTAAGATAGTTCTGTCCTCCTTTTCCGCTGTCTGATGTTTCCCTTCTTATCTTCAGGTATTGATCCATTTACAGTCATCAGTTTAGCAGGACTTGGTAGAACCAGCAGCTCAGTGGAGTTACAGTGTGAGTCTGCAGGCTGGTATCCAGAGCCTGAGGTGTTGTGGCTGGACGGTGATGGAAACCTCCTCTCTGCTGGACCTACAGAGACAGTCAGAGGTCCTGATGACCTCTATACTGTCAGCAGCAGAGTGACTGTGGAGAAGAAACACAGCAACAAGTTCACCTGCAGAGTCCAGCAGAACAACATCAACCAGAGCAGAGAGGCTCTGATACAAGTTACAGGTAGTTCATATTCAACTAGAAAAAAATCCAATGTTCAGTTAATAATAAATGCCTCATTGTTCCATGTTTTATCATTTCAGATGATTTCTTTAATGTCCAGTCCAGTTACACTTCGACTATCATCGGTTTGGCTGTTAGTTCAGCTGCTGCTTTGATCCTGTTCAGTGTTCTTTTTGTTCACATAAGAAGACAAAACAGTAAGTCACATTAACATAAAACTCTTGACTTTTGCAAAGTATTGAGACTTTAATGGAAATTGTGATATGAGAGGTTTCATTTTATCACATGCAAATGTCTGCATTATTGTCCTTTCTACACTGACAGTCAATAGAAACTTTGAGACCATATTTTTCAACATAATTTTTATTTTGAAGCCCGAAACTGGACTTTCTTCATATGAATCATTTGTTTAGCATATTGGCATTCAGAACCAAAAATCTAAAGTTTCTAGAATGATTTCAAAAGAAAGAATTTCACAAAAGAAAACGGCACCTTCCAAACATAAAGTCACAACAGTCAATACTCTCTGTCGCCCTGGACATGGTCTATCATCAACAGAGCCTGTCATGTTGTGGCGTTCAACCAGGCTTCTGATTGTGGGTTGGGAACAGCCCATACACCTGGATACATCACTGTAGCTCAAAGCGGCCTCCACCATACCCAGTGCCCGGAGACGTTGTTCATGTGATAGACGCGGCATGATGCTGTTCACTGGACTAACAATGGTGGCCTTTTTTGGGCCTTTATATAAGCCTTCAAAACCCATTCTCACATTGTGCAGATACTCACTGAGTATTGCTTGGTGTGTATTTGGTTCACTTTTGCAAAGTGACCAACCCATGTGCAATGAATCATGACAAAATGACAACTCATCATTATCTCAACTACCAGGGCACGAGATCATCAGTAAATCCACAATGAATAATTACAACCCCCCTACAAGTAGAATTCTGCGTACATTTCTACCTCAAAGTTTCTATTGACTGTCAGTATAGATTTAAAAACTAATGATTTTCTTTCCTCAAAGGGAAAAAGAAGACTTTGGTAAATGAAAAGCAAGAAGAGCTTGAATGAGTAAGTAAAGAAACAGAAGTTTGACTGCTGGTAGATGAAGAAAGACTCCAAGATCAGGAGATGACAGAAAGTAAAGTCAAGTTTGATGTAAACAAACAATTATGGAATAAAGGAAGAAGGTTTGTGTCTCTAAAGCAGATCAGACGTCAGTATTCGAGCCCTGACAGGAAGACAAGTAAAGAATCTGGACAGTGGAGAAGAAAAACCAGATGTAGTTTATCAATGAACAGAGGAAGTGGTTCAATACAGAAACAGAGAAGAACAACAGCTTTAGCAAACTTCAGTAGAGATAAAAGAAAGTTTATATTCAATAGAAACTCACAAGTTTGTATTTAATAGAGACATATTTGTTGTAACCAAAGAGTGTGAACCTGAACAGACGATCAGTAACTAAAGAGCAGGAGTCAAAGAAGCAGTAAAAAGAAGTTAATGGTTGTATGTAAAGAAACAGCAGCTTCTGGATGAAAAACACAAGATGGAGACTGAACTGTAGATTCTGGAGGAAAAGATGGAAACCAACAAGTTTAACTCATGATCTGAGATCTCTGGAAAATTGATCAAGATTCAATAATTCTGACTTTACCTGCAGAAACAGAAAAATTAATTGCGTACGATGGGTGCCGGTATTAATTTTAGATCCTCCCTGGAAACAGAGTTATTAATAAATGAAAAGATTCTAACAGTTACAGTTTACGGCAGAAGTGAGAACAAAACTGTGTCGTCTTCTTTTCCTTTCTGCTTTTCCCTTCAGGGGTCACCACAGCGAATCAATTGCCTCCATCTAACCCTGGCTTCTGCATCCTCTTCTCTCACACCAACTACCTTCATGTCCTTTTTAACCACATGAGAACAAAACTGTGTAAAATCACTTAAATGTCAAATCATTCACAACTGAATCGCTGCACAGTAACTGCATCACTTCTAAGATAAACAGTCGAGTGTTTTCTGTTTGGAAAAATTAAAAATTATCAGTGTCACACCTTAAAATCAGAACATGTGTTTCTTTACCTGCAGCTGGAAAGAAATAATTCAGAAGCCAACAATCAGCTCCAACAGGAGAAACAGAGAAATGAGAATGCTGAGAGTGAGATGAAGACCATGAACAGACGTCTGGAAGAGGTAAAACTCACCATCAGTATCTTTTCTCTTCTTCTGACATGTCCACTGAACTCTGTCTCACCATGATGTAATGTTGATAAAATTAATGAAATGATGTAAAGTTTGAACACAAACAATGATTTTCAAAATATTGACTTTAAATTTGAGCATAAATCAGTCAGTGAAGGTCAGTAAGAGGAAGTAAAGTTTGGAAACATTGTGGTGTCACTTCCACTGCAGAAACATCCACATCCATCATTCTGAAAGCAACAATTATCTTCCTATACCACTAAACTACATTCTCATTTTTCACACAAATCTATTTTCTCACTAGAATTCTCAGACTGTGACGTTGTAGGAAAAGTTTAGAGTTTGAAAGAGCCACAAAGTTTCCTGAAGAAGACATAAAACAGAAACAGGACTTTCATCCAGGAGACCAGGATTCATGTTCCATGTGGAACCTTTATTCTGACACTTTGGTTTCACTTTCATTCACTGCTTGGTTACATTTCTGCAACCAGAACTCTGCAGTTAGAAAAACACCATGATTCGGGTTCAAATATGAACCTTTCAGAACATGTTTGAAGACTTTCCTCCATTTTCTCTGTTACCAGGTTGACAAGAAATAAAAGAAAAGATGTTGATTAGAAACATATTAGTGATAATCAAACATGTAGTTTAGTTAAATGTGAACGTCATTGTTGAGAGACAGAGTTACCTGAATTAAAATAAGGTGATAAAGTGAATGTTCCAAGCAGCTGGTTCAGAGGAGAACTTACTCACCATCTAAAGCTACAGAAACAGAGATTTAAGCAGAACTCCGCTATGTTACATGAACATGCTTTTAATGACTCTCCAACCAATCAGAAGCCAGACATTAATGTCATGTATCGATGTGTTCAGATAACTACAGTCGAGGTCAAAAGTTTACATACACTTGTAAAGAACATAATGTCATGGCTCTCTTGAGTTTCCAGTTATTTCTACAACTCTGACTTTTCTCTGATAGAGTGATTGGAACAGATACTTATTTGTCACAAAAAACATTCATGAAGTTTGGTTCTTTTATGACTTTAGTATGGGTTAACAGAAAAAGTGACCAAATCTGCTGGGTCAAAAATATACATACAGCAACATGAATTAGCAATTTTGGTGATTTAGAAAGTTGTGTCAGTGAAATGAGCTTCATAGCATGGCCTCTTACCTTCTTGTGAGTGATTATGAGTGACTACAGCTGGTTACTTCTGAGGCCATTTAAATAGGGCTCAGTGGATACAAATGCCCACAAACGCTACAACGGGAAAGTCAAAGGAGCTCAGCACAGATCTGAAAAAGCGAATCATTGACTTGAACAAGTCAGGAAAGTCACTTGGAGCCATTTCAAAGCATCTGCAGGTCCCAAGAGCAACAGTGAAAAAATCTGTTTGTAAGTATAAAGCGCATGGTACTGTTTTGTCACTGTCATGATCAGGAAGAAAATCCAAGCTATCACCTGCTGCTGAGAGAAAATTGGTCAGGAGGGTTAAGAGTCAACCGAGAACCACCAAAAAGCAGACCTGCCAAGAATTAGAAGCTGCTGGAACACAGGTGTCAGTGTCCATGATCAAGTGTTTTTTGCATTGCCATGGACTGAGAGGCTGCCATGCAAGAAGGAAGTCCTTGTTCCAAAAGCGACACCTTAAGGCTCAACTGAAGTTTGTTGCTGATCACATGGACAAAGATAAGACCTTCTGGAGGAAAGTTGTGTGGTCAGACGAAACAAAAATCGAGCTGTTTGGCCACAATGCCCAGCAATATGTTTGGAGGAGAAAAGGTGAGGCCTTTGACCCCAAGAACACCATGCCTACCGTCAAGCACGGTGGTGGTAGTATTATGCTGTGGAGTTGTTTTGCTGCCCATGGAACTGATGCTTTACAGAGAGTAAATGGGATAATGAAGAAGGAGGATTATCTTCAAATTCTTCAAGATAACCTAAAATGATCAGCCCAAAGGTTGGGTCTTGGCCACAGTTGGGTGTTCCAACAGGACAATGACCCCAAACACACATCAAAAGTGGTAATGGAATGGCTAAATCAGGCTAGAATTAAGGCTTTAGAATGGCCTGACCAAAGTCCTGACTTAAACCCCATTGAAAACATGTGGACAATGCTGAAGAAACAAGTCCATGTCAGAAAGCCAACAAATTTAACTGAACTGCACCGATTCTGTCAAGAGGAGCGGTCAAACATTCAACCAGACGCTTGTGGATGGCTACCAAAAGCATCTAATTAAAGTGAAAATGGCCAAGGGACGTGTAACCAAATATTAGCATTGCTGTATGTATATTTTTGACCCAGCAGATTTGGTCACTTTTTCTGTTAACTCATAATAAAGTCATAAAAGAACCTAACTTCATGAATGTTTTTTGTGACAAAGAAGTATCTGTTCCAATCACTCTGTCAGAGAAAAATCAGAGTTGTAGAAATAACTGGAAACTCAAGAGAGTCATGAAATTATGTTCTTTACAAGTGTATGTAAACTTTTGACCACGAATGTACACTGTTTTGTCTCTCTCTTGTTTCCAGTATATGGAAGACAACGTGAAGTTGATGGAGACCAAGAGAAAACTCCTGAATGAGAAGCTGACGTCTATAGAGACTGAGAGGAAACTGAAGACAGTGATCCAGAATATGATCCAGGAGGTTCATGTTTTCTCTCAGATCTTTATCTGCTCTCATCTCTCTTCTCTTTTCATGTAATACTGGTCTGTTGTTGAGACCAAAACAACTTCAAATATCCATCAGAAGAAGACAACAAACAGCTGTTTTCAGTTTCAGCTTCAGTTCCACTGTGCTCTCTAATTCTGATTTTATTTTTCATGTTTGGTGAAAAAAATAAACTAGTTCTCAGACAAAATAGTACAACTTTGAAGTCAGTTCTTTCAGCTGTAAATATTCTTCTTTAAAATCAGAAACTAAAACAGAGCATGTGTTTGTTTATTTGCAGCTGGATGAAATGAACTTTGCTCCCAACTCTGACCCTACTGGGAGTGATGAGAAGAATCAACAGGAAGAGGTGAATGTCACCATCAAAACCTTTTTCAATCAATGACTGATATGTCTACTGAACTCACTGTGATGTAAAGTTCTAGCAGGAAAGTTAACTAGTTCACTGTTTATCAGATTAATGAAACGTCATTAACTTTCTACGGAATCAGATCAAAATGTTAAATTCATGGAACCACTAAACCACTATATAAACCTATAAACCACTAAAGAAACATCAACATCCATCAGTCTGAAAGTCAAATAATGTGACAAACACACAGAAGAAGTCACCATCTAAAGCTACAGAAACAGAGATTTAAGCAGAACTCAGCTATGTTACATGAACATGCTTTTAATGAGTCTCCAACCAATCAGAAGAATTAATCTTTCCACAAATCATGTCATGTGTATCTGTGCTTCAATACATAAATTGTCTTTTTATTCTGTCTCCAGTTAGAGAAGCTCCAGGATGAAAAGCAGAAGTGGATGAAGACTGTTGTAAACCTGAAGACAGAACTCCAGGACATGAACCAGGAGGTTTATCTGCTGTCATCTCTCTTCTGTCTCTTTTCATAAGAAACTGATTTGTTGTTGGGAACAAGACAACTTCAGATATCCATAAAATCTCATTTAAACATTTAATAAGTGAGACTGAGCTCAGGCTTGACCGCATCCATCCATCCATCTATCCATTTTCTTCCGCTTATCCGGGGCCGGGTCGCGGAGGCAGCAGGCGAAGCAGGTCGTTCCAGACGTCCCTCCCCCCAGCGACGTTTTCCAGCTCTTCCTGGGGGATCCCGAGGCGTTCCCAAGCCAGACGAGATATATAATCATAGCAATCCACCGGTTTCTGGCAGAGAACCATGGCCTCGGACTTGGAGGTGCTGATCCGCATCCCTGCCGCTTCACACTCGGCTGCAAACCGCTCCAGTGTGTGCTGGAGGTCACAGTCTGAGGACGCCAAAAAAACCACATCATCCGCAAAAAGCAGAGATGCGATCCTGAGGCTCCCAAACCAAAAACCCTCCCCACCACGACTGCGCCCTGAAATCCTGTCCATGAAAACCACAAACAGCATCAGAGACAAGGGGCAGCCCTGGCAGAGTCCAACACCCACCAGAAACGTGTCTGACTTAGTGCCGAGTATGCGGACACAGCTCTCACTGTGGTCGTACAGGGACCGAACGGCTCGTAACAACGAGCCCAGGACCCCATACTCCCACAGTGCCCCCCACAAAGCCCCTTGGGGGACACGGTCATAGGCCTTCTCCAGATCCACAAAACACATGTAGACTGGCAGGTCATACTCCCATGACCCCCTCAGCAGCTCCGCAAGGGTAAAGAGCTGGTCCGCTGTTCAACGACCAGAATGGAATCTGCATTGCTCCTCCTGAATCCAAGGTTCGACTATCGGTCGGATCCTCCCTTCCAGCACCCTAGAGTAAACTTTCCCGGGCAGGCTGAGAAGTGTGATGCCGCGGTAGTTGGCACACACTCTCCGATCCCCCTTTTTGAAAATAGGGACCACCACCCCGGTCTGCCACTCCACAGGTACTGTACCCAATGCCCATGCGACACTGTATAGACGTGTCAGCCAAGACAGTCCAACAATGTCCAGAGCCTTCAGCATCTCAGGGCGAATCTCGTCCACACCTGGCGCCTTGCCACCGAGGAGCTTTTTAACTACCTCGGCGACCTCTGCCACGGATCTGGACGCAGATACCCCCGAGTCTTCAGGCTCTGCCTCCTCCATAGAGGACGTGTTTACCGGGTTCAGGAGTTCCTCGAAGTGCTCTTTCCACCGCCTGACGATATCCCCAGTACGGGTCAACAGTTCTCCACCCCGACCATACACAGCCTGAGCGAAGCCCTGCCTCCCCTTCCTGAGGCGTCGAATGGTTTGCCAGAACTTCCCCGAGGTCGACCGAAAGTCCTTCTCCATAGCCTCCCCGAACTCCTCCCACACCCGAGTTTTAGCTTCCACAACTGCCGCAGCTGCCGCCCTTTTGGCCAGCCGGTACCTGTCAGCTGCTTCAGGAGACCCCCGAGCCAACCAGGCTCGAAAAGTCTCCCTCACCGCTGGTGTCCACCAGCGGGTCTTTGGATTGCCACCGCGACAGGCACCAGTGACCTTCAGACCACAGCTCCTAGCAGCTGCTTCTGCAATAGAGGCTTTGAACATGGACCACTCAGAATACATGTCCTCAACCTCCCCCGGGATGCAGGAGAAACTCTTCCGGAGGTGGGAGTTGAAAACCCTACGGACAGGGTCCTCCGCCAGACGTCCCCAGTTCACCCGCACTACACGTTTGGGTCTACCAGGTCTGTCTGACAGTCTTCCCCGCCATCGGATCCAACTCACCACCAGGTGGTGATCGGTTGACAGCTCTGCACCTCTCTTCACCCAAGTGTCCAAGACATACTTGGACACTCAGGTGAAGTAGGGCGCGAGCCCGGGTGGAGCCGCCGCGGGTGCAGATCTTGGTGGTAGTAGCAAATATTCTGAACTTTGCTGCAGAGGTTTGACTGCAGCAAAGCTTAATGTGATCACATTCCTCCTCTGTTAATGTGTTACTGATCAGCCAGGTTTAATGTTCATATAAATATCAGACTTATTATCAGACTATTAGACATTTAATCTGAACTCAACCTTTTGAATGACCACAAGTTTAGTCACATCTTCCAGTGAATAGAAACAAGAATTCAGTTAAAGTTGAGTGTTGTGAGTTCATTGACTCAATGACATGAACTTCATCGTCCAGTGAGAGAAGATTTGAGAAACTCTTGATTTTATTGATGATACTTTTAAGGAAATGTTTCTGTTGTATCAGATCCTTTTGAGGAATCCCACTTTGAGGTCTTCACTTTTCAGTTTAGGTTAATGCCCTGAATCCCAGAAGCTGTTGGTGGGTTTGAAATACATTTCATTAAAAAATAATAATACATTTTGAGTCAGAAACTGGAAAAACAGAAATAACCTTCAAGTTTTCCAGTTTCCAACAGTCCTTGAACTATCCGTGTGCCACATTCAATCTGTCAGAAAAATGATCCAAATCTGAGCTTAAAATGCAGATTTAATCAGAATCTCTTCATTCCACCTTTCATTGAAACTTAAAACCATTTGCTCTGAATAGAATATATACAAAAATGAAAATAAAAATCTGGGCTGCCTTTCAAAATAATGAAATAATGAGTGACTTCCTGCCTCCACACACCTGAATAACGGACCTGTGTGTTGTCTCTCAGTTGAAGCTGGCAGGACCCATAATTATGGAAGAGGTCAATGAAAGGGACCGCTACATCAGTCTCAAGAACATTTCGACTGAGGTAATGTTGTTTACATGTAGATGAACCTTCTGAATACTGTGTAAACATGTACAATAAGTTTTATATCAATATGAAGATCAAATATATCCACAGATATTCTAAATGGTTCATTATATAACAGCTAATGCTGTTAACATCAGAGTGTATTTTGTCTGTAGGTCAACATGTAAAGAGGTCATAACTTTATTTGTGGACATGATGTATGAAACAGACATTGGAGATTACGTCGATTTTCTACTTTGGTGTCTAATTTTCCTCCTGCAGGAGATGGAACTGAAAGGCTGGAAGTTAACACTACATAGAAACGGTGAACTACTCGTCAGGTTTACATTCAATGAGTCATTCAAACGTCAGGCTGGAGAGATTCTCTGTGTGAGTCTGAACTTTTCACTTTATGTTACAGTTTTACTTTTTTCCACTTCATTTTATTCAGTTTTTAAATCTGTGACTGTTTCATTTACTACATGTACAGATAGCGCACCCATCATGGTTCAGCAAACATCCTGATGATGTTGATCTGGTGTGGTCAGAACTGAAGTACTGGATTCCTGGAGACAAAATGAAGATGAACCTCATCAGCAACAATGGAGAGCTCTTCAGACTGCTGTAATGTGAATAAACATGTGAAACATCATTTTTATTTCTACATTCATCAAAGTGAGTCTTTGTTTTTTTTATAAATATCAAATAACATTATTTTTTATCATTTCTGTTATATTCGAGTTTAATCTTAGTCTGACTTCAGGCTAATATATATCATCAAGATGGTGCCTGTGTTCGGTTGCGCGTCTGCTGCCTCTCTATATTTGGTGTTTTTTGCTTTATATTGTTTCGTGTCAACCTTTTGGATCAACAGCAGTGTCTCAGCAATCATCCACTATGATCGCAATATGCTTCTTAGCATTAAAGCAAGAATGGAAAACATTTACTTGGGAAAGGTACTCTGAATTTTTCCCTCCAAAACTGGAGTGCCCCACGTCGTCACCGGAGTACCTGCTGGTTTCCGGGCGCCCTGGCAGGAGAAGGAGATGGGGATCCAGAGCTGGTGTACAAGCCAGACTTCGGAAGCGGAGACTCGGTGGACACTCGTCCTGGCTGTTTGGATCCGGTATTCGCGGGAGAGAGCGTTGTCTGAGAACGGTTGCTTGCTGCGCTTTGGATGGAGACGCTGCCCGTGAGTCACCGTCAGCGTGGATTTCTTCGGACCGGACCTTTCCTCCTCGAGCTGTGCGCAGTCCCGTACCCCGCTAGCGAGTCCTGTGCCCGGTTACGTGTCGAACTGGGTCGGATCACGGTGTGGAGTCACCAGAGCGACTCTCGGGCCAGCGCGCATTGAGCGCGCGCACTCGCTCTATTCGGATTGCTCTGCTTAACGCACTCTCTATTACGAGGAAGACTTTTGCTCTTAACGACCTTTTCACTAAGGAGAAGTTGGACTTGTTGTGCCTCACAGAGACTTGGCAGCAGGAAAATCAATATGTTCATCTTAAAGAACTTTGTCCCCCAGGCTGCTCCGTGTTCGGGGCACCTCGATCTTCGCGCCGTGGAGGCGGATTGGCGCTCATCTTCAGAGACTCTCATCAGTGCAGTTTAATGGACACAACTGAGTTTACCTCCTGTGAGCTTCAGATGTATAAGGTGGGTAAGACACACTTCTTTTATTGTGTTCTAGTTAGGGCTGTCAGTTTAACGCATTAATTAGATTAATTAATTATGCTGCAAATTAACGCGTTAAAAACATTAACTCAATTAATTATGGGTGGCATGTCAATGCGCAAGCATATTAAATTTGGCTCAGTGAGTGACCCGTAGGCTGCAGTGGTACGTCACTTCCTCCCTCTGCCACTAGTTCAAAGCAGAGTGACAACAAACATGGATGGGACACAGAAAAGCGAGGAGAGTCTACTTGGCCCTTTGAATGGCAAGTTTATTTATAAAAAAAACAAAGACGGGACTGTTAACAAGAACGCAGTGATTTGTAGCTTGTGTAAAAAGGAATTTTCGTATCACCAAAGCAGCTCCAGCCTGACTTATATTGTTATAAAAAGATAATCTTAAACTTGCTATAAACCATAAACGGGAAGAGAAACATGAAGTTTAGATTATTTTTTAAAACAATGTTCTTGAGAAAAATGAAGGGCAATGTTTTGAAACTTGACACTTCAGAACAATTTTTAAATATTTTTGGTCCCCATATGTTAACATCGACAAAATGATTGATTTTTGCAAAAAGTTGAATCTAAACTTCCACAAGCTGAGGTTGGTTGTATGGATAGTATGAGATGAACTGAAAACAGGTGAGGTGATTTTTGAGACAAACATAGATTATGACTGGAGATACCCTTTTAAAAGAAATGCCTGTTGGCATTTTGATATTGATGTTGCCTTATTTAGAGGCGTGTTATTCATTTTGAATTGCTGTATTGAGTCAGCTTTAGTATTCGTTTTGATCGAGAGTTTGCTTATGTGACTATTTGATACTCAGCCTTATCTTATTTCTGAATTTTATTTATTTTATTTAACTGTATTGCATTTTTGAATCATGCACTTGGTCTAATTGGTTTGCTGATGTGCTTGACCTTTTTTTCTTTTGAATTTGATTTATGAAGCACACTAAACCAATAAAAATTTGGAATTCAAATGTTCTCTTCTTGGTGTATTCAATTGATTAGTCATGCACTACAATTTTGTAATGTCCTAGAATTCAAATTCTTTATTTGGGGACCTTTAGCAGATATGAGATTAAAATGTGATTAATTAATTACAAATCTGTAATTAATTAGATTAATTTTTTTAATCGCCTGACAGCACTAGTTCTACTGTATCGACCCCCAGATTACCCTCGCCATCCTTGGAGATTTCAACATCCAAGTTGACAATTCGTCCTGTCCATTTGCAGCAGAGCTGCTCGCTCTCATGGAATCTTTTAAGTTTGTACAGCATTTTTTCTGGAGCTACACAGAAAAAGGCCACACTTTAGATTTAGTTTTCTTTAGTGGATTAAATATTGATCAGCTCTGTGTAAATGATTTCCAAATCAGTGACCATAGTTGTGTATCTTTTAATTTGTCTTTTGAGAATGAACCTGATGTTTGTAATGTTGTCACACAGAAACGCTTCTTTCATGAAACAACATGTGTTGAATTTTGTGCTGCTTTCGATCATACTTCTTTTGCCGAGTGTGATGATGTTGAATCATTTGTAACAGGTTTCAACAACCATTGTTTGTCTGTTTTAGACATTGTGGCACCTGTAAAAAAGATCTCAGGTTCTTATAAAAAGCCTTGTCCGTGGATGAATGACACCATTTGTACTTTTAGAAGAAAGTGTCGAAAAGTTGAGCGTCTTTGGAAATCCACCAATTTAGAAGAGCACAGGCTCCACCTTAAAGATTGATGCTGGAGCTGAATAAAAAGGATTAAACAGTCTCGTTCAATTTATTTTTCAAATCTGATTTCTTCTAATAAGAAAAACTCGAAAGTCCTTTTTGATACAATTGATAATCTTGTTGCGCCTCCTGTACCTCATATCCCTGTTTATTCGAAGGAGGACTGCAATGATTTTCTGAGGTTTTTTGTGACCAAATTTCAAGACATCAGAGCAAGCATCACTTTACCGCAGTCAACTTTTTTGCTCTGTTGAATTTGCCCCAATGTGTTCTTGGTCTTCCTTCACTCCTGTTTGCCTACAGGATGTGAAGGTGTTAATAGGAAAAATGAAACTGTCATCAAGTCCTACTGACATTGTTCCCACATCTCTGTTTATAAAAACCTTTGACGTTGTTGGCCCTTGGGTTGTAAAACTGATTAATCTTTCTTTTAAATCTGGTTTGGTTCCCAGCTTTTTTAAACATGCAGTGGTCAACCCTATTCTAAAAAAGCCAAACTTTGATCCTTCTGAGCCTAAAAACTATAGGCCTATTTCAAAACTCCCTTTTGTGTCCAAAGTTCTGGAAAAAATAGTGGCAGGACAATTGACACATTTTATGGAACAGCAAAACTTGTTTGATTCATTTCAGTCTGGGTTTTTGAAAACTGCTCTTGTCAATGTAACAGACGATGTGTTGATGGCTGCAGACTCTTGCCGCTTTACTGTCCTCGTACTTTTAGATTTAACCTCCGCTTTTGATACTGTAGATCACAGTATATTGATCAGTCGACTTAAAAATGAAATGGGGTTTTCAGGATCTGTCCTCCAATGGTTTTCTTCTTATATACGTGGGAGAACTTTTAATGTATCTATTAACAGTGTTATGTCTGATGTCTCTGCTTTGACCTGTGGTGTTGCACAGGGGTCAGTTTTGGGCCCTATTTTATTTTTATTGTATATTTTACCCCTGGGACGGATTATTGGTAGCTTTAAAAATGTATCCTACCACCTCTATGCAGATGATATTCAAGTCTATTGTTCTTTTAAAGAGTCTGAAATCCATCGTTTATCATCATTTCTAGAATGTGTGACCTGCATCAAAGACTGGCTTGCCTCAAACAGATTGCACATATCAAGCAGCATCTTGGTTCACTTGACGCATCTGTCAAATCCAGCCTTAGAAACCTGGGGGTTGTATTTGACCAGGCCATGTCCTTTGAGGCGCACAGTAAGCAGCTTGTGAGAAATTGTTGTTATCACTTAAGAAACATTTCAAAAATTCGAAAAATGCTCTCAAAGAAGGATTTGGAAATGGTTATCCATGCTTTTATATCTTCACGGTTGGACTATTGTAACTCTGTTTTTTCTTGTTTAAATCAGACCTATCTTGAAAAGTTACAACTTGTCCAAAATTTGGCTGTCAGACTGTTGACTGGAACTTCCAAAATGTCCCATATCACTCCTGTGTTATCAGCCTTACACTGGCTCCCTGTCAAATTCAGGATTGATTTTAAGATTTTAGTTGTCACCTTCAGGGCTTTGCATGGTCAAGCTCCACATTATATCCTGGAGATGTTGACTCCTTACTCTCCTGGTCGTGCTCTTCGTTCCTCAGGTCAGAACCTGCTTGTAATCCCTCATGTAAACTTCAGAACTCGAGGACAGAGATCTTTTCAGTTTGTGGCCCCCACGTTGTGAAATGCTTTGCCTTTGTCTCTGCGTTTTGCAGAATCTGTGGACTGAAGACACTGTTGTTTAGAAGAGCATTTGGTTGACATTTTTCTTATTCTGTTTTATATATGTATTTTATTGTTTTATATATGTATTTAAAATTGTTTTTTTCTAGTATTTTATTGTAAAGCACTTTATGATTTTAATGCATCAGCGCTCTCAACTACCAACAGGCCTGCAGTGATTCAAAGGTGAGACGGTTTCGAGCGGGTAGAAGTCAAGAAAGTAAGTTGAAACATTTTTCAAAGCATCGGTTAGATCGTACATAATAATAATAAAGCATTGCTTTTATATAGCGCTTTTCTAGGCACTCAAAGACGCTTTACAACTGCATTGTTCATTCACTCCCAAACACGATGGTGGTAAGCTTCATATGTAGCCACAGCTGCCCTGGGGTAGACTGACAGAAGCGGGGCTGCTAATTCACGCCATCAGCTCCTTCCCACCACCACCATCCACTCACTCTCACACTGCATTCACCCTACTTTATACACTTGAGGCTATCGACACAGTAACATTCAACAGAAGTTTATTGTGGTACTTTGCTATAACATTCAACTGTAGAGAACTGGAAGGTAGCGGTCATCTGCCTATTGTTATAATATGGCTAGCCAGCACAAGACAATCAGCCAACAGACATGTCCAGGCATTACACAATGCCGTTAGACAGCTGCGTTGGTTCATTGGTGGACTTTCTGGATTGTATCTATTGCGAACTTACACCGAGCTGTCTGTGCCAGCAATACAATTTAGCTGGAGAGCACCATGTAATTTGTGGTATTACAGAAAGATGCAGCTTTATTGCATTTCCATCTCTATGGTTTTACTACATGGCTACATTTTCCTGGGGAAGTATTTGTTTCCTACCAGGTGATTCATAGATCAGCGGTACACTGGATAACGGTATGTTCAAACAACTGACTAATTATAATGGAGAAAGTGGGAAAATATTTTGATTCACTCAGTTAGCTCACAAAGCAGACATCTGAAATCAGGATTTCTTTTAAGTTGTCATAGATTTGAGATTGGTTTGCATCCTGTCTAGTTACCTGTTGAAAATAAGAAATATGTCTACAACATGAGGCTATCCAAATAAATGTTATACCAGATTGCCATTAACCTCTTTTAAAAAGTCTTGAAGTAAAGCTATTTTTATTTACTCAGTATTTCAATTTCATATTCTCCTTTTCAGTCATGTATAATTCCAGAACAATCATATGCCTCACCCCAACCCTAACCCTAACCCACATAGCAGCCCGCTGTTGCTCGAGTGCTGCCACGAGACAATGTTGTGGCCTGCTGGGGACCGCCCACCATCCACACCATTTTCAAATGTAACGCGTTAACAGATGGGAAACTCGCATCTAGTGGACATGCACCTTCAGACAAAAAAAGAGAAAAACAACAAAAACAATACAAAATATTACAAAAAAAGTGACACAAAATGATAAAAGAACAATGAGTAATGTAGTATTTTACTTTATGACCAAAACAACCTGTCACGGGTTACAAATTTATAATCTGCTGTTAATATCTTCTTTGTAATTTTTACATTTTACAAAGTGTCCAAAGATTGGACTCTCTGGAGGGCCGGTTTTGGCCCGTGGGCCGCATGTTTGATATCCCTGCCTTAAGAAGTCCAGTCGCTTCTGAGCTTTCTTTACCAGGGAGAAGACGACCATTTGAGTCAAAATGAATGAACAGAGCGTAATTATTTGTTCTAATATAATGGTCTAATTGCATCATAAACGTTAAATGACAGCAGGACACACCCTAGGAGGGTTGTTGGTCCATCACAAACACAAACAACTCACTCACATTCACACCTACAACCAGCTTAAAATCACTCTGATGGATTTGGACTGTGGGGAGAAAAGTAACACTGATACAGCACAGGGGGAAAAATAAGACTGAAGAATCTAAACTGTACATGTTTTCTCTTGAATCATAATATGTAAATTCTGCATAGTATGTAATATTGTAGCATTTTAAACTTCTGAGTTGTGTCTGATAGAAATAGTTCATGTATGAGTCAGGTTCTGTTAACGTCTTCAACTTCACAAACTGACAACATTTTATTCTAAAGAGCTGCAGGACTTTAGATTGAAAAATGAACCAGAGTGAAGAAAAACATGACGGGACCAAGAACTATCCACAAACTGCTGCTTGGAGTTCACAGGTTTAATGACGTGCTACAACTTCACTAACAAATATTTACTTCTGGAAGATCTGCTGGAATGATTTCTCCACAAAAGCCCAGAAAAAGTGAAATGATAAATGTGAGAATTCAGAAGTGAGTCCATGTGCAGCAGTGGCAGCTTGTTGTTCTTCTGCACACTCTTGTGTCTTTGTGTCTGATTTCAGTCCTACTCTGCCCCCTGCAGGCTTCATTCAGAATAACACCAAGTTAAACAGAGTCCAGATGTTTTTACTGCCATTAAAACCAGGAAATCATAGAAAATGAGTCTGTTTTCATCAGAGTGTGTCTGTATTCATGTAGAATTTCCTCATCTGGTTTATAGAAAAGCAAACAAACAGTCAGAGTCTGTTAACAGCAGCAGAGATGTTGTGGTTCTGCAGAAAGTCTGTGGAGGTTGAGGTCAAAGTTTGAAGTAGAAGAAAATAAACAGAAAAGATCAAATTCTCCTGAAGATGTTCATTTGTTCGGAGTTTAACAGCAGCTGCTTCAGAAAAACAGCTTGTAAACAAAACACACCACCACCGGACCAGCGTGCAACATGTGGTGTGTTTCCAGGAGTGGGCCACAGCTCATTTGCATTAAGTAGACTCGACTTCTATTTTACGCAAATTTGATACAATGTACGGAGATCCACCGCACAAAACTTTCCTCAAACATCTAAACGAACCGTCGGTGAACTAAAACCAGGACAGATTCAGCTGCACAGATTATTTCTCACCCCAAATGCTTTCAGAAATGCTTTTGTACATTTGTTCCAGTTGGCCGCTGATCCAGGTGAGCCACTCATTAGGCCACGCTTCTGATTGGAGCAAAGCAATCACCAAACACCTGCTCCAATCAAATCACAGAGAAACTTCACCTGGCAGAAACCTCCCTCCTCAAAAACACCGTTTTCATTCATGCTTCATTGATTATTTTTTTTCCCATTTACTCCACATTTATACATCAAAATATAGCTTATGTGGCTTCAACAGCATTCCTACCTTCTATCCAGCAGCTTACTTTGGTTTTTCAGTTGTTCTCCGTTTAGTGAAATTGCAATAAAATCAACCTCCCAAAAAGTACTGCTGATCATATTAATTGGGCATAATAGCATATTAAATAGACAGAAAATGGAAATAGTCTCCACAACAAAATTGTGTTTTTATTTTAACTGCATTCAAATCATAAAAATATTGTTATTTAGAACCGTCGACTTTTACAGCAAACTGCAGCGACTCCATGAAATCTGAAAGCTGTTGCAGAAAAACAACAATTCAGAAAAAAAGTGGAATATTTACATTCAGAGTCACAAAAAGCTTTGTCAGCATGAATGGAAAAAGGTAATAGATTGATGAACAAATTGACATGCATAAATACTGTCAAATACTGCCATCTACAGTCTGAACTTAGTATTAGCAGATATTCTACTGACAGTTACTGACAGTGTGCTATCATAGATATGAAGAGTAGATACATCAGCGCGCTGTAGCAGCCGGCTAATCCACGTGCCTACGTGGCGGCCATCTTGGAGGGGGCAAAGTTCCCATTCAAAGCAATGCATGTACATTGAAAATAAATCATAATTTGCTCATTTCTCAACCGATTTTCGTGTGGTCTACTTTATTGTCAATGTCAAAATATGCGCTATTGATAGAGAATATTTGATCTGAAAAAAAAAACCACTGAAAAAGGTATCCTACAAATGTAGCCTGCAATTTTAGTTATCTTAATATTTAGGTCCAGAGGCCAGGTAATCTTTTCAGTTCAGCCATTACAGATATAAATGTAAATACTTAGATATTTTGAGATCAAAACATTTAATTGCAAATGTAAGCTGTTATCTCTTATTCATATACATATATATATATATATATATATATATATATATATATATATATATATATATATATATATATATATATGTCAGTGAAGTTTCTAATATTTTCTTTAAGAACATTTCCAAAAAAAATCAAACACAATCCAGCAAAATTCCCTGAATTTTGGTGAACTGAAAACCATTTCAGGTGACTACCTCATGAAGCTCATTGAGGAAATGCCAAGAGCAAAGCTGTAATCAAAGCCAAAGGTGGCTACTTTGAAGAATCTAAAATATATGACATATTTAGAATTATTTCACAATTATTTGTTTGCTACATAATTCCATATATCTTCTTTAATAGTTTTGATGTCTTCAGTTTGTATCTACATTCTAGAAAATAGCAAAAATAAAGAAAAAACATTGAATGAGAAGGTGTGTTTGTGGCATAACTGTCTCAAACTGCATAGAAGTCATTTCCAGGTTCCCTCTACTTCTTCATGTTGTGCTGTTTCCACATAAGTGCAGGATTTCATATTGCAGTAAAAGTGAGCCACAGTAAATAAAAATGTGATGGGTGCAAAAATAAAAGTGCTTTGGACTTTGATAAATGTCAAAGTTAATTTTGAATGAAAAGCAGTACTTCCAGCAACTGGGTCATTCCGTGTGGTTTCACCAGATGGTGGTTGCCCCACCATCTTCAAATTAGTCCTAAATTTGTATGCCATTAGATAGTCACAAAAGTACTTTCTATGCAAAATTGTATGCCTGTAGCACAAAGTTTCTGAGTTGTGGGGGTCTGAAATTTTCAGAATTTGGGCTATAAAAAGCCTCGCCAGCATTTTTTTTTTTCATCTTTAAGTGGTTATTTTTCAGCCTCTAGACATACCAGAGAGCTGTGAGTTGGTAAACAAGGCCTCTGCATGTAGCTAGTGCCCCACAAACATCCCCAGGTGTTTCCCTATACTCTGCAGGCCATGGGGGCTTGCTAAAAATGCTACAAATTAAGAGATACCTACTCACGAGTGGGGTTTTGGACCTTAAAAGTACTACAAATACTGCACAGAAGTGTTCTAACACCCCTGGGTTCCATTCTACACAAACTTGTGTGATAACTTAGCAAACTCTTAATTTTAATCTCTTAATTATTTTAAGCATTTTTAGCAAGCCTCCATGGCCTGCAGAGTGTAGGGAAACACCTGGGGATGTTTGTGGGGCACTAGCTACATACAGAGGCCTTGTTTACCAACTCACAGCTCTCTGGTATGTCTAGAGGCTGAGAAATAACCACTTAAAGATGCAAAAAACGCTGGCAAGGCTTTTTATAGCCCAAATTCTGAAAATTTCAGACCCCCACAACTCAGAAACTATTTGATCTACAGGCGTACAATTTTGCATAGAAAGTACTTTTGTGACTATCTAATGGCATACAAATTTAGGACTAATTTGAAGATGGTGCAGCAACACCCCCAAGGAATATCTGGTCATTTCACCTGGAATGACCCAACTGCAAGAGTTGGCTATGTAATACAAGTAACATTTTGTTGTCATGGTAACAGTTAACGAGACACAACTTCATACAGTCGTGAACAAAAGTTGATAAGCTGATATCCACTTGTAAAGATCGTAAATATCATGACAGTCTTTAGTTTACAATGACTCCTATAACTCTGAACTTTCTCTGATGGAATCATTGAAACACAAGAATCATTAATTTAGGTTCTTTCATAGATTACATTGAACCCTGTTGGAGTTTCTGTTTTTATAAGTTCATTCCTCACCTGATCTAACCTGTTGATCTGACAGTAAGACAAGTCATGTCATGAAGAGGGTGGATCCAAGTTAGAAAAACATCGTCTGACTGGTTTCACAGACGAGGAAACAGTTGCAGCCATGACACAGGTAGGTCGGCTATGTTTGACTTTAAATTAAATCTTGCTGCAAAGCTTTTTATAGCTTTAATCAAAGGGAAAGCATCACTTTTTTTTAGATATACAAGTTGTTAAACAGTGTTTAGAAAGTGTACAGGATGCAAAAGACAAGTTTTTGTAGCTAATATGTAAAGTTTCACTGCTGTAAACTGAATATTCACTGTTAAATTGTTAAACTGTGGTGGTTCTACATGGGGGCCAACATGGACCAGTGTTTCTGTCCAAATATCACTAAATGATTCATAAACGGATCACTTTATAACGGTGATCAGTGCTAGATCTGAAATCGAAAGTAAAGAGGCTCTACGCAGATATGAATCAGAGCCTCACCCAGACTGTAGCTGTGTGTCGGTGCTGTCTGCCTCCTGGACATCTGGTTCTGGTTTCATACAGATTTTAGAGAAAGGAGGAGCTGCTTTTTAAACACGCACAAGTTAGCAGAATGATTTCACTTCGTAAAGTGATTTGATACAGCACATGACCGTGTTACTGCAGTTTCCCCTCCGACAATGAAATCACGTTTGTAAATGTCTGGTCTCCCTTCAGGATGTTCTTAATCCAGTCAGAAATGAGGGGTTGGAAGTTGTGGTCAGTTAGATGTTTAACAAGAATGTCCAGCAGGATGATAATAAATGTTGAACTGAAATCCACAAAAAGCATCCTGACATAGTTGCCCAGTTTCTCTCAGTGGCCTACGGTGGTGTGGAAGGCGGTGGTGATGGTATCAGCTGTTGACCTGTTTGCTTGATGAACAAACTGGTGCTGGTCCAAGTTTGGAATGAGGCAGGACCTGAGGTGGAGAAGGACGAGCCTCTGAAAGCACTTCATAACCACAGATGTTAGTACCACTGGTCTGTAGTGGTTTAGGCAGCTGATGGTGGTTATTTTGGGGACAGGGACGATGGTGGCTGCTTTCAGGCAGGATGGGACAGTAAGTCTGTTTCTGGGAGGTGTTGAAGATCCTCATCAGGACTTCTGTCAGTTGGTCATCACAGACCTTCAGCACATTGTCCAGTACTCCATCTGGTCCTGCTGCTTTGTGTGGGTTTACAGCCTTCAGCAGGACTCTGACATGATGTTCTGGAGTCAGGGTTAGGGTTAGGGTTAGGGTTAGGTCAGAGGAGCAGCGTTACACTGGTCACTGGTCCTGATAACCTCATTGTTTCAGTTGATGCATTTTTTTGGTCAAATAAATTTTGTTTGATTGTAGTTCAAAGTACATAACATAAAGTTTTCAGTGCTTAAATATCATTATTGTCATGTTTTAATGTGTTCCTGTGATTAAACACTGGTCCCACCTTGGCCCTCCCTGTAAAATTTGTCGAGAACCACCACTGATGTTTAACCTGTGAAAAACTAATGATTGATGAAAGATTAAGACAAAATGAAGAAAACAAGAACTCCTCTGATCGCAAACTATGAATTGTAATATAAATTAATGGGAAAAAATATGGTGTACAGTTAGCTTCTCCATAAAAAGAAATGTTTTCTGTGATCAAAAGGTCTATCTGCAGGCACCTGTATAGCTCAGTGGGTTAAGCAGGTGAACCACATATAGGAGCTGGTCTCCGACGCAGCGGCCCCGGGTTCGATTCCCACTCATGGCCCTTTCCTGCATGTCTTCTCCCCTGTTTCCTGTCACTCTCTCACTTAGCCTGTGAAATAAAGCTGAAAAAGGTCCATCTGCTGTTTTTGATGTAAATTTTATTCAAATTTCTTGAGCGTTTTCTGAAAAATAAATAAAACTGGCAAATCCCCAACTAAAAATGAATTCCTAAGTGTAGCTGTTTGAAAGTCTATTTCACTGTACTGGAACTATCTGTCATCTAGTTATCATGATGCTTTTTGGTTTTTTTCATGGAATTTCATGCAATGTTGTCTTGAAATACTGTCTTAAACAGACATGTTTATTTCATTTATTAAGGCAAAAAATGACCTAAAACCTTAAAAAAAATGTAGAAAAGACACAAAATATGTACAATCTCTACATATGTTTCAGTAGAAGTGACATTTCCCTTCAATTTTTTGCATTTAAGTGAATGTTCTTTAGGAATATTGATGGTTCTAAAAGATAACCAGCTCAAAAGTACTCTGTTTTACAAACTGCAAACTTACATTCTGATATTACAGAACACACCTTTAAGAGCATTGATCAGTCTTAAATAAGAATAAAAATAAGGTAATTTAAATGTGAGATCATCGGTCATAAACTCTGATTCTACAATAATTAGTGTCTTCAAGATCTGGAAACTTAAAGTGTTTTATCTGATCCAGATGTTGGAGATCTTTGATGATCTAGAATCTGATTGGTGGATGACTTATGTTGCTCAGATGTACAATGATGTTTCCAATCAGTATGTTCCTCAGTACATTTAACATGTGATTTATTTCAGTTTTCAGAACTTCATGATTCTTCATCTAAACCATGGACTCAGCTCAGTTCCTTCACAGCTTTAGTTTTCCTTCTTCTAACACAAAACTGTTCAGGTAACCGACACACACCATCAAAATGTACATTTAAATATAAAGATGATTAAATATGGAAGCTGCTCAGTAACATCTTATAGAAGAACGTTCTAAAATATGTTCCCTCAACAAAAAGGCCACGAGTAGTCATTTGTTTCCTCCCTTTAAAAACTGTAAAATCCCAACCTGCTTTTCTCCAGGTCTTTCCCAGGTGGTCGGTCCGTCTCAGCCGGTCCTGGCAATAGAGGGTGATGACGTTCTTTTGTCATGTCAGCTGGAACCTGCCGTTGATGCTTCAGACATGTCCATAGAGTGGTCCAGAGAAGACCTAGACCCTTCATATGTCTATGTGTGGTGGGATAAAGAGGAACTGGAAAGTTCAAAACATCCTGATTATAAAGGAAGAACGTCATTGTTATTTAGTAAACTGGAGTTTGGAGACGTTTCACTGAAAATCTCCAAAGTGAAACTGTCTGATAAGGGAAAATACAGATGCTTCATTCCTACACTGGGTGGAGGATCTACTGTTGAACTGGTTGTTGGTGAGTTAATACTGAAAGTTCAAGACTCAGATAATTGAGGTTTGTCAGGTTTTCTAAACATATTTCTCTGTATGATCAGAACAAAGACTGTAGGAATGAGTCAGTGCTCCAGTTTTAGGGTTTGTTTATGAGTGCAGGTCAGACAGAGTGAGAGATTTTACAGTCAGTTAACTGGTTGATCCACATTCTTGCAGTTGCTTCTCAGGTTAGTTGTTTTCCATGTCATCATCTCTGTGGAGGTGGTTTCCATTGTTCTGATAAAGTTAAAGCAAAACTGAAACCTCAGAAACTCCTCCTCTGCAGGAAAACAGAACAAAGGCATCACAGCAGCAACATTTTACAATCTAAAGCTACTTTATAGCACCAGAAGGCTCACATGTGCTATTTGTCAATGACAAAATAGGTTTTTGTGAATTTTGATATAATTAATTCAGATCTCCTTCAGATTAGATTCTCTGCATATGTAGTTTATAGATTCATAAAGTGGTACATTTGTTCTTTTTATCATCAATCTACACTCACTGTAAACACATTGTTACTGTTTTGGGGCAAATATTTTACAGTTTTAAATACTAAAGTCTCTCATTTACTAAATCATTCAGACTCTTTGTTGTGGCTCCAGATTGCAGTCAGTTTTTAAATCATCCTTAAGATGAATCTAGAACTTAACTGGAGTCCACTGTAGCAAACTGAACTGACTGGATGTAGTTTAAATTGAAGGAAGTTTCTGTTGTTGATCAAACCATGGTGAGGTAAAGATCAGAGAAGAGGATAAAACCATTTCTAAATAGTTTCCAGGAGCCTGGAGGCCTCAATAACTGAAAACAACCAGGACTCTTGATGGCATTAGCTGTCAAACCAAACTGATAAAATCAGAAAGTTCTGTTCAAGGAAGCCAGCAGTCCCTTTAACAGAGTTTATCTAAGAAGCCTTGAAACTTTAACTACCAGCATCTATTTCTCATTTATTTTATTGCTTTGTTGTTCATATGTTAGATGAAGCAGGATTCAGCAAACAGGTAATCTAGAAATTTAAGAAAAACTTCACCATGTTCTAAGAAGTTGGAATTTAAACCAAACCATTAAAATGTCCTCAACCTAACCAAACAGTTTTGGTGCATAAACTCAAGCCTCTAATAAGTAGCTATTGTTTTAAACGTGATATTTTCCTGAGCCTGAGTAGTTTTGGTGCCTAGATCTAATCAAACCAGTGAAAATTATAGAAAAATCCAACAACAATGGTCCCACATAGGATGTAAACCCAGTCTCCATGTTGAAGGTCTAGTTGTTGACCTTTAGTCCCCTCATACTTCTTCAAGCAGCCCAGTCTACTCAAAATTACATTCCTTTACAACTCAGCTATATTCTAAACTAAATTTTTTCAATGTAATTTCTGACCGGTATTGTTAAAGGAGGAAAAGGCAACCAGGAAGTCCAAGTTAGAATGTAATACGGGAAAATGGAAGCATCAAAGAGCAACCAGATTTTAACCAAAAAGATTGTAATCCATGTTACAACTTTCAGTTTTGCCTTGCTTTTTGATTCAGTTTAGTCAAGGAAATAAAAAAAACTATGAGGTTACAAATCAGCACACTTTACCAGACATTCTTTACAGATTGGAAATTTGGTTTAGTTTAATCATCAGGGTTTGGGGAAAAATCATGGTTTGGGTTAAAATGCAAATCTTTTACTCCATATTTTTGGCCCGGTCTAATGTGTGATTGGTTGACTGAAAAGAAGCAAAAATGAAGCATTAAAATACATGACAAAGATATGTTGGTTTGTGAAACATGACAAACAAATATAGCTTGGCAGAAAAAGTTCTCCTCAACCAGAGTAGACAGATAAGGATTCATGTTCCAGGTAGTTTGTATTTAACTTGACAAAATCTGCAGTTCACTTTATATGAAATGTCTCATTATTTCATGTTTTATGATTTCTGGTGATTTCTTAGTGTCCAAGTCCAGTTACATCTTGGCCATTGTTGCTTTGGTTGCTGCCGTCATCCTGTTAATTCTAGCAGCTGTTCTTCTTTTTTACATAATAAGTAAGTCACACTGACAAAAACACAACAAAACAATAAAACTCTTGACCATGACAAAATATTGATGCTTTAATGGAAACTGATATGAGAGGTTTCATTTTATTCTGTACAACTATCTGGATTATCATTCTTTCTAGATTTAAATACTGATGATTGTATTTTTCTCAAAGGGAAAATGAAGACTTTGGAAATGAAAAATCAACAAGTAAGTACAGAAACAGAAGTTTGACTGCTGGTGGATGAAGAAAGACACCAAGATCAGGAGATGACAGAAAGTGAAGTCAAGTTTGATGTAAACAAACAATTATGGAATAAAGGAAGAAGGCTTGTGTCTCTAAAGCAGATCAGACGTCAGTATTCAAGCTCTGACAGGAAGACAAGTAAAGAATCTGGACAGTGGAGAAGAAAAACCAGATGTAGTTTATCAATGAACAGAGAAAGTGGTTCAATACAGAAACAGAGAAGAACAACAGCTTTAGCAAACTTCAGTGGAGATAAAATTAAGTTTATTTTAAATAGAAACTCACAAGTTTCTATTTAATAACGACATATTTGTTGTAACCAAAGAGTGTGAATCTGAACAGACGGTCAGTAACTAAAGAGCAGGAGTCAAAGAAGCAGTAAAAAGAAGTTAATGGTTGTATGTAAAGAAACAGCAGCTTCTGGATGAAAAACACAAGATGGAGACTGAACTGTAGATTCTGTTGAGGTTACAGATCAGGATTTCTACTGTTTTCTCTCTTTTGTTTTTTTTCTGTCAATTGAGGATCTTCTTCTCCAACCTTTATTCTGTCACTGAACCACAGTGTTATAAAACAGTAAATCAATGAACATTTCTCACATCTGAAACTTCTTCATGTCTGTTTTCACTTTTGAATCTCACCATCCTGATGTTTCTGAATCAAATTACTGACATGTCCACTGAACTCTGTCTCACCATGATGTAATGTTGATAAAATTAATGAAATGATGTAAAGTTTGAACACAAACAATGATTTTCTAAATGTCGACTTTAAATTTGAGCATAAATCAGTCAGTGAAGGTCAGTAAAAGGAAGTAAAGTTTGGAAACATTGTGGTGTCACTTCCACTGCAGAAACATCCACATCCATCATTCTGAAAGCAACAATTATCTTCCTATACCACTAAACTACATTCTTATTTTTCACACAAATCTATTTTCTCACTAGAATTCTCAGACTGTGACGTTGTAGGAAAAGTTTAGAGTTTGAAAGAGACACAAAGTTTCCTGAAGAAGACATAAAACAGAAACAGGACTTTCATCCAGGAGACCAGGATTCATGTTCCATGTGGAACCTTTATTCTGACACTTTGGTTTCACTTTCATTCACTGCTTGGTTACATTTCTGCAACCAGAACTCTGCAGTTAGAAAAACACCATGATTTGGGTTCAAATATGAACCTTTCAGAACATGTTTGAAGACTTTCCTCCATTTTCTCTGTTACCAGGTTGACAAGAAATAAAAGAAAAGATGTTGATTAGAAACATATTAGTGATAATCAAACATGTAGTTTAGTTAAATATGAACATGATTGTTGAGAGACAGAGTTACCTGAATTAAAATAAGGTGATAAAGTGAATGTTCCAAGCAGCTGGTTCAGAGGAGAACTTACTCACCATCTAAAGCTACAGAAACAGAGATTTAAGCAGAACTCAGCTATGTTACATGAACATGCTTTTAATGAGTCTCCAACCAATCAGAAGTCACACATTAATGTCATGTAATGATGTGCAAAGATAAATATATTGTTTCGTCTCTCTTGTTTACAGTATGTCATTGTGTTGAAGAAGTTGATGGAGACCAAGAAAACTTTGATGAATGAGAAGCTGACGTCTATGGAGACTGAGAGAAAACTGAAGAATAAGATCCAGAACAAGATCCAGGAGGTTCATGTTTTCTCTCAAATCACTGATCTGCTCTCATCTCTCTTCTCTTTTCATATAATTCTGGTCTGTTGTTGAGACCAAAACAACTTCAAATATCCAGAAGAACAAGACAACAAACAGCTGTTTTCAGATTCAGCTTCAGTTCCACTGTGATCTCTATTTCTGATTTTATTTTTCATGTTTGGTGAAAAAATTCAACTAGTTCTCAGACAAAATGGAACAAATTTTAAATCAGTTCCTTCTAAGTTGAACATTCTTCTTTCAAATCAGAAACTGAAACAGAGCATGTGTTTGTTTATTTGCAGCTGGATGAAATGAACTTTGATACCAACTCTGACCCTACTGGGAGCGATGAGAAGAATCAACAGGAAGAGGTGAATGTCACCATCAAAACCTTTTTCAATCAATGACTGATATGTCTGCTGAACTCACTGTGATGTAAAGTTCTAGCAGGAAAGTTAACTAGTTCACTGTTTATCAGATTAATGAAACGTCGTTAACTTTCTACAGAATCAGATCAAAATGTCAAATTAATGGAAACTATTAACAGTGAAACTGACTGGTGTCTATGAACTGAGTTACATTTGAGCATAAATCTAAATGATCTTGAACACAGAATAAACTTCAACAGTCCAGTTTGGTTCACTGTTACTTTCTGCTATAAACCACTAAAGAAACATCAACATCCATCAGTCTGAAAGTCAAATAATGTGACAAACACACAGAAGAAGTCACCATCTAAAGCTACAGAAACAGAGATTTAAGCAGAACTCAGCTATGTTACATGAACATGCTTTTAATGAGTCTCCAACCAATCAGAAGAAGGAATCTTTCCACAAATCATGTCATGTGTATCTGTGCTTCAATACATAAACTGTCTTTTTATTCTGTCTCCAGTTAGAGAAGCTCCAGGATGAGAAGCAGAAGTGGATGAAGACTGTTGTAAACCTGAAGACAGAACTCCAGAACATGAACCAGGAGGTTTATCTGCTGTCATCTCTCTTCTGTCTCTTTTCAGATGAAACTGATTTGTTGTTGGGAACAAGACAACTTTAAACATCCATAAAAACTCATTTAAACATTTAATAAGTGAGACTGAAGTCCAGTTTGACTGCAGCAAAGTTTAATGTGATCACATTCCTCCTGTGTTAATGTGTTACTGAGCAGCAGGTTTAATGTTCATAGAAATATCAGACTTATTATCAGACTATGAGACATTTAATCTGAACTCAACCTTTTGAATGACCACAAGTTTAGTCACATCTTCCAATGAATTAGAAAGAAGAATTCAGTTAAATCTTGTGAGTTCATTGACTCAATGACATGAACTTGATCGTCCAGTGAGAGAAGAGTTGAGAAAGTCTTCATTTTATTGATGAGACTTTTAAGGAAATGTTTCTGTTGTATCAGATCCTTTAGAGGAATCCCACTTTGAGGTCTTCACTTTTCAGTTTAGGTTAAAGCTCTGAACCCCAGAAGCTGCTGGTGGGTTTGAAATAAATGTTATTAAAAAGATAATTCATTTTTAGCCAGAAGCTGTAAAAACAAACAGAAAGAACCTTTAAGTTTTCCAGTTTCCAACAGTCCTTGAACTCTTCATGTGTCAAATGATCCAAATCTGAGCTTAAAATCCAGATTTAATCAGAATCACTTCGTTCCACATTTCATTTAAAACTTTAAACCATTTGCTCTCACCAGAATATGTTAAAAAATAGAATAAAAATAAATCTGGACTGCTTTTCAAAACCATGAAACAATGAGTGACTTCCTGCCTCCACACACCTGAATAACTGACCTGTGTGTTGTTTCTCAGCTGAAGCTGGCAGGACCCATAACTGTAGAAAAGATCAGTGAACAGGGCCGCTACATCCGTCTCAAGAACATTTCCTCTGAGGTAATGTTGTTTACATGTAGATGAACCTTCTGAATACTGTGTAAACATGTACAATAAGTTTTATATCAATATGATGATCAAATATATCCACAGATATTCTAAATGGTCCATTACAGTTTTTCTCAATTGATCAGACACTAACTTCCATTCTCTGCACACATTTCTCATAAACAGGACTCTGCTGTCCAAATGTTGGACACTATTCATGGTTTACACACAGTTTCCAAAACTCTTGCACTCTTTTTGCAAAAGACTGAACATGTTTTTTGCTCATTTGAACACACTTTTTCACTCATAGCACACATTTTTCAAAAAGTGAACACTAGGAAGCAGAATTGGGAACAGAACTGAACTGTTCCAACACTGCTGTCACAATTACAGTTTTCCTCTATTGCTAAGACACATTTCTGGAAAGCTGCTCTCCTTTTCCCTGAACTGTGAACACAAAACCCAGTTTTCAACCTACATTCACAAAACCTCTGACTCTTCTTGCAAAACCAAACTTTCACCTCAAAACAGTTCAATCTGTGCTCAAAACTGAACTTTGCTGTCAAATCATGCCTCAAGTCAATAAATTAAATACTGAGCAGTCACTAAACACTACATAGAAAAAAGGAAAACACAATGCTCAGGACATGAAGCGGTAGAAATAAATGGTTATTTAGGCTAAATGCATGTTGTAAAACTAAATACCTGGGCATTTGTAACACTTGTACATAGAAAAAAGAATTAGCAAAAAAACATAAATCCTGTGCATTTACATGGAGCACTTGTACATAAAAATAAAGCACAAAAATATACAAATGAAGTACAAAGAAAAGAAGAGCATTACTCTGCCACAGCATCATTTCTCCGTACTGGGTCAGACCACAGGACTTCATCTACATCACAGGACACATTTTCTCTGACCAGAAAAAACCCCTGTCATGTCGTATCCATGCTGCTCTTCTTAGATTTCTGTCCATTGTAGTGCCTCACAAACCAGTGCTCTGGCTTATATGGACCCTCACATCATTAGCCACAAGTGTGATCAATTCTGAGTTGTTGTGTTCAACCGGTGACGCCTGAGCTTTAACTGTGTTTGACTTTTGCCACCAGTGCTCACCATTATGGAACACAGGTGCATCACAATGACAATGTGTTGACAAGATGTGTCTAAACAGGTGGAAAGGGCTTATGGTTTAGCCAAAAGAGTGACTGATTCAATAAGTGGGTTCAGGCAACTGAGAATTTGGTTCAGACAATAGAGTTTAGTGTTTTAGCAATTGAGAAAAACTGTAACATCAACATGTAAAGAGGTCATCATTTTATTTGTGGACACCATGTATGAAACACACACTGGAGATGATTTAGTTTTTCTACCTTTGGTGTCTAATTTTCCTTCTGCAGGAGATAAAACTGGGAGGCTGGAAGTTAGAACTACAGATTAACAACAGAGAACCAAACACATTGATGTTTGATGAGTCATTAAAACTTCAGGCTGGAAAGATTCTCCGTGTGAGTCTGAACTTTTCACTTTCTGCTACATTTTTACTTTTAAAAACTTCTCATTTTTATTCTGTCTGTAAATCTGTGACTGTTTTATTTACTACATTTACAGATACGGCGCCCACGCTGGTCCAGAGAACATTCTGATGATGTTGATCTGGTGCGGTCAGACATGAACTGGAGTCCTGAAGACGAACTGCAGATGAAGCTCATCAGCAACAATGGAGAGATCTTCAGACTGCTGTAATGTGAATAAACATGAGAAACATCATTTTTATTTCTGCATTCATCAAAGTGAGCCTTTGTTTTTTTAAAATATAAAATTCAACTCTTTTATCATTTTTGTTTTATTTTCTAAAACTTGTTTTCAAATGTCCATTTTGTATTTTTATCTAATTGTTAAGGAATTGTGTGATGTGGAGAGAAGAATCAGGAGACAGACTCAGAGACTCTCTGAGACTCAGATGCTGATGCTGAGAATAAGGTTTACTGATATCAGGAGAAATGATAGAGAGTAACACAGTGATGAGAGCAGCGGCAGCATCACTTCTGAGGAGTCTCTCTGGCCTTGGCTTTATATGGAGTTGGAGGAATGTCAAATGTAGGTTACAGTCCAAGTATAGTGACATCTTTGTTCATTAATGGACAGTAATATAGTCATGTTTTCTTTACAGCAGTTGTCTCTCACTCACATGTCTTCCTTGGCAGGCGTCTGTCTGTCTCATATTAGGAACAGAGAGTTCATAAACATGTTTACAGCCTCAATCTAGGAGAAACAGGGTAAAGAGTGACAGCCTGGAGAGTAGTTTGGGGTGACTTGGTACCTACACTTGATTTAAGGATCTAAGGTGACTGCAGCTGGCAGAAGTAGCAGCAGATGGGATGTCATAAACTAACAGCTGTGAGGAATTTCCTGAGTCATGAGAAAGAGTCATTTTTCCTTCACATTTATTAAATCTATGTTCAGTTCTGTGGAAAACTCATTAGGATTGTTGTTTTATCAAAGTTGTAATGAACAGAAGATACAACAGAGAAGACCAGAAATATGTACAACATTAAAACAATCAGAACAAAACGTCTTCTACAGGTTAAAGTCAGTTTTTAGTTTCACCTCCTTTTGCTGTTCTTCAAACTTCATGTGTCGACTGTCTTCAGGTTTTCTTCAGTAATCTTGTATTTCATTAAATAAATCTTTTTTTTTTTTTGCCACTGAACAGAGTTTTTCTTCAGACTTGAACTGTTTTTAATTTGTTTCTCTCTCTGCAGTGTCAGCTTGTTGTTCTTCTGCTTCCATCTAGAATTCATGGAAAACTGATCCTTGTTTTAATATCAGTTCACATCTGATCCCATCATTTATTATCAGTTACAGGAAATATTTACAGAAACATGGAGAAAACCTGCTAAATATGTGATCAGCATCTGGATTTGTTCTTTCTCTTGTGTCTTTGTGTCTGATTTCAGTCCTACTCTGCCCCCTGCAGGCTTCATTCAGAATAACACCAAGTTAAACAGAGTCCAGATGTTTTTACTGCCATTAAAACCAGGAAATCAGAGAAAATGAGTCTGTTTTTATCAGTGTGTCTGTATTCATGTAGAATGTCCTCATCTGGTTTATAGAAAAGCAAACAAACAGTCAGAGTCTGTTAACAGCAGCAGAGATGTTGTGGTTCTGCAGAAAGTCTGTGGAGGTTGTGGTCAAAGTTTGAAGGAGAAGAAAATAAACAGAAAAGATCAAATTCTCCTGAAGATGTTCATTTGTTCAGAGTTTAACAGCAGCTGCTTCAGAACAACAGGTCACATGTGTCCACAAACAGCAACAGAGTTCAACAGAATTTACAAGTAAAATAAATGAAACAGTGAATCCAGACCAAACACATCAGATGGAATGAACTGGTATAAAAATAGAAGAAAACATCCTAGAATGAACAATAGAAGCACGGTGGGATGTCGTCTGCTTCAAACTAACATTTCTTTAATGAGCTTTTTCCTGTGTTGTTGCAGTTTAATTTAATCAGACATGTTTGTAGTTTCTCACTTAAATGCAGCATCACAATGAGGAAAATGCTTCTAAACAAGAGGAACGGAGACAACAAGAACTTCTGTGCAGTCAGACCATGAGGTTCACTGTGTTTGACATTCAGCACAACATTTAGCTGTTTTTCTTCATTTAAATCAACGATTCCAGCAGAAAAGAGCTTCTGCTGGAAGTGAAGTCCATTAGTTTGACACGTTTAAAGGAAATAAAGTCAGAAAATCATCACCTGTCAGAGTCACAGCAGCCATCTTCCTGCAGCTTAAAGAGGAAACAGACCTCAACAGCTCAACAGACGTGATGAAACTCAAAGGAATCAAAGTGAAGACAGAAGGAAAATGTATTGTTCACTTCAGATATTCAGGGTTGATGACTGAGCAGGGCTGGAGTGGGACTCATTTTCAGTCCTGGACTTTCATCCCTCAGACCGGCCCACTTTAGATCACGACCTGTTCTTATAAAATCATGTAATTATAACCTTACATGTTGAGTCTACAAAAGGGCACTGTTCTGTGAAGCCTTATAATTCAGTGTGTTTTTGTAAATTATTTCCAGATCAGTGCAGTAAGGGTTGTTTCACAATGAGGATTTATTCCAACATGAGTTCACATCTCCAACATTATTCTTTACAACAACATCAGAATCTATATTCTGTTCAAATAAATGTTCACAGACATCCAAACCTTAAAAATGAAATAAAATAAAAAATGTTGCACTTTCTAAAAACACTCTCATCTCTTTTTCCTCTGAAAGGAATCAGTTCCATCACAACTTAGATTGAACAAACATGAGAACATCAGTTAAAGGGTAAATCTCCAACACTATTCTCTACAACATCAGAATGTATGAATTATTAAAATACATCCTGTGACTGAGAGCAAAATAATCAGAACAACTGATTGATCTTCATGTGTCTCATTCCTAACTTGTGGTTCAGGTTCTGCTGCTGAGCTTCTCCCTTGTTCTCTCTGTTCCAACAGATCATCTGTTCCTTCACTGACAGCAGTAATCCTCTCATCACTACTGGCTCCAGGCTCTGACACTAAATCACATTTGAAAAATGCTCAGAATTCTCCCCTTTTTCCAAAGCCTTCTGATCACTTCAGGTCAGTTTCATTCATGTAGAGCTGAATCATCTTCTCATACAGAGCAGCTCTACTCCATATTCTTCATCAGATTCATTCTAATAATATTCACTCTGGACTTGTGGATCATGGCTGCTGCTTGCTTCTGGATTTCTTCAGACTCTGAAGGGCTGCAGGACAAGGTTTACCAGCATCATACTATTATTTAAATTATTATGTTCTACGCTACAACGACACAAAATTCATTGAGTTGATAATTAATTCACCTGAACGGTGGTTTGTAAACTTACACATCTACCTGTTCCATCGTGCTCATTTGTCATTTCAACCCGCGGCTCGTTTCAGAGAAATAATGGCCGATTTCTGCACATTTGTCTGCGTCAGTGGAGGCGGAGGCAGCACAGAGACAGCGGTACCACAGAATGATCAACCCAGTACCATAACGGAACACCGGAACACTGGGAAAAGTTCCGGTCCTCCCGGTTAAACAGTCCGGGTCTGGTCACAGTCATGACTGAGGTAAGTCTGCTCCATGTGACTTTAAATTAAATCTTGAGCGAAGGTTTTTGTTCTAGCTTCCATCAAAGGGAAATCAAAGCCCTATTAGCACAGGATTAGTATCACCTGGAAGCATTTTATTTGTTTGTTTTTATGTCGCGTCTTTTTCGGTTTAATTATGGAGGCTGTTGTGGAAATTACTGACAGCATTTTAGGAGCAAATGCAGGAGTAGACCGATACATAACAGAGCTATGGAGCATCACGGCAAAATGAGGAGAAGAGGGAAATCTGGGAGGATATAGAGATGATGACATGCGTAGCAGCATGCAGAAAGAAAGTTTTCTTTTCTTTTTTTTCTGGACATATCTGTCAACAGGCTGAGTACCAACACCCTGACAGTCCGTTATCCAGACATGACTGCTCACTGTTGTCAAGTCATGTTGTTACACAGTGTTTTAGAAAATGTACAGAATTGGAGCTGATGTGTAAAGTTTCACTGCTGCAAACTGAATATTCACTGTTAAACTGTGGTGGTTCTACATGGGGGCCAACATGGACCAGTGTCTCCGTCCAAATGTCGTTAAATGATCCATAAACGGATCACTTTATAACGGTGATCAGCGCTAGATCTGAAACCGAAAGTAAAGAGGTTCACCCAGACTGTAGCTGTGTGTCGGTGCTGTCTGCCTCCTGGACATCAGGTTCTGGTTTCATACAGATTTTAGAGAAAGGAGGGACTGCCCAGATAGCAAACAGACCCCGCACCGGATCCGTTCTAAAGGCTTCATAAGGTCCGGAATGGAACCACAAAACGCATCCGGATCGGAGTCCACTTGCACGGCGGGACGGATCCAGATAGGATGAGGATCACGGATCCTGTCCAGCTCTGGCCCAGAGCCTATCCGTATTCACTCATGAAGCAAGTCATTCGGTCCAGATCCGATTTGGATCCACTGATTATCCGGCATGGGTCTGATGTGGATGTAGCTTATCGGATTCACATTTTATTTGAATCAGTTCATTTCAGTTGTTATTTTGCTGTAGACCCATTACAAAGCCCTTGATTAAAATGACTCATCTGTGAAACAATTACTTACATGAATTTAATTCAACTTCACACCAAAATCTGCATTTTTTTATTTTTTGTGTGTGCAATGACAGTAAAGCTCTCTGATTCTAGTAAAAACTTGAATACTTTTTTATGACTAATGTGTCTTTACTAATAAAAATCTGATTTGATAAACACTTGGAAAAAATTGAAAAAATATTTGAAGCCACTCTATGGCTCTTAGGTTGAATGTATTTACAGTAAACATTAGAAAGAATTGTTTTTTTAGTTGCAGCTGAACTTGCATAATAAAAGAACCGTTACTTAGCAGTGTAATGTCGACTACACCAGTTGGAGAATATTAATGAAATCTCTTTTAAGAGATGTACAGAAACTTCAATGTACAGACTTTGAATATTTTATACTTTTAGTACACAAGACTCTGAATACATGAAAAAAATCAACTCTAGATAATATTTTAAAAACGGTTCTATTACATTTAAACTTTAGACATTTTAAATTGAAACATGAAAACATTTAGTAAAACATGAAAACATTTAGTCCCTTTTGATACCTGCGCATAGAGATGTCCTGATCCGATATTGATATCGGTAAAAAAAAAAAACATATTGGAATCTATATCGGCCTGCATCCAAAATCTCTGATATCAGCACTCTGATACAAGCGGTCCATTCTAATTTATTTATTTTTTATTTAATTCATTTGTAGAATATGCTTAAGTTTAAGTCACACACACAGTGGTTATTTTGTAATTTAAAAATACATCTTTTTGCTTTTATTGTATTTATTGAGGTCACTTTCCAGGGTCTTCTAATTTATTTTTATTTATTTTATTCTAATTGTAGTATATTCTTATGTATAAGGTTAAAATGTATTTAACCCATTGGGGAATAATAAATGGGGTCAGTTGTTCTCAGACCTACTATTGCTGACTACTGTTCTCTGTTTGAGTAATGTCACTTGATCAAGACTGTTCTTACAGTCCATACTTCCAAATAAGTCATAAAAGTATGTATGATTCCTGCAGATATTGTATTGGATCGATATCAGTATCAGCCAATACTTAAGGCTGCAATAACAGTATCGTATTGGAGGTGTAAAAGTTGTATCAGGACACCCCTACCTGCATACTAAAGCACTTTTTTCCTAACGTGACATAACAGCCAACTGATCATGGGGGGTGACAGTGGTGGGCCTCCTTGAGCTCCTCCTGTCTGCAGCCAGGTTGAACCAACCAATGGCATGTCTTTGAATTTCATCGTCAGTTGCAGAACGGGATGCATGATTTTTTCTCACAGAATCTGAAATCAAACAATAATATTTTCATGTAAATTACAAATTACAAAAATCCATTGAAGCACATTTCTCATAAAAGCAATAACAGTAAACCAGAGCCTTTCTTGCTTAAGGCATTTTCAAGAAGAGGTCAAAAAGATAGTCAAGTTGTGCCAGAAAACCCTACTGTGTTTCTTAGAGATGTATTTACTCAATGAGATAAAAACCCGTATTATTCCATATGTACTAAAATACTGATATTGTACCTGGATCTGTGGAGAGTAGGCCCTGATGGTATCACAAACACATATGAGCAACAGTAGTTGAGCCATAGATGTAAAGCAATGCTCACACAGGTAATTTGCCCAGACAAAGCTACGGTAGGTAAAATAATCAAATATGCAATATTGACTATATTGTTTCAAATATTCTTTACACTCAAACAGCAATAAATTAACTATGAATTGTGTAAAAGGAAGGAAAAAAGATCTGTCATCTGTTGCAGCTGTAATTCTTTATAAATGTCAACTAATCACTGCCTCATGGTCCTGTTGGAAAAGAACCAATGACCAGCCTCCTTGCCTCCATGTGCGTCATTGAGCCTTGCTGTGTATGAGCCTGCACTCAAAGTGTGACTTCACTGCCACAGAAATGTTGTCGGAAGTTGACCAGAGGACACGTTTAGTTGACATGTTTAGCTTTTCCTTTATCTAGATAATATTAGGTGTGGTAACATCAGTGTTTTTATTACCACTGAATGTAACATGATGTTGTTCTGCTGTCCTCTCTCCACTCCCTGAAAAAGTGGCAGTGGGTGCTTGAACACATCTGTGTGTGGTGGGTGGGGCTTGGATGGAGCCCTGAGGAGATTCTACTTCCACATTATGCTGGCTTTGGATTCCTACCTGTCCGAGCTTTAAAACTGTAGTGTCACTTCAAATTGTTTGCAGTTACTTATGTAGGAGCAATGTCTTTGATGCCATCTGGCTGAAAGACTTTTTCCCATTCATCCCTTTCCAATTTATCCTCCTCCCAACATCATCATGGAACATGTGGGCAAGTATGTTCCATGTGACATGTTTTGTGTCATGACCTCCAATAGTTTAGCCTAGCCATGCTACACCCATGTTTCTACGTCTTTCTTCTCAATGAAACACTTCAGTGCCGTCCTTTGTTTATCTTTCAAGTTGAATTTTAGCTTCAAATCTTTAAGGGCTGTGGCCAAAGCCGAGTCAAAAGATAACTGTTTATTGTGCGCCGGTTGTTTCTGTCAGAATCGTCGTGCCTCTGTCGTCACTTAGTTACGCCCGCCTTCTGACTCTACACTTCATGGTGATTCGTCCGGCCAGTTTTAGGAGCATCCAGCCTCGAGCCTTATGGAGGGTAACAAGACCCACCCTGGCAGAGAATGAAATTCGTTGCCGTGGGTTGTCTAGCGCGGCTAGGCTACCAATAGTTGCCAAGGAGTGAATCTAAAATCAAAAACAAGTAATCAATCCTGTTAATATCTTTTTTCAAGTCTCTGTAATTTCAGTTTTTAAAGAGTAAACCTTACAGAACCATACGAATCAAAAAAACTGCTCATAGAATGAGGCAGGATATATTTTGCTCTGTATTAGAATGCAGAGTGAGGGCCAGTGACAGGGTTTGACAGTGTGAGCGTTCCATTTATATTTACACAGGAAAAGAGTTTACAGATCAGATCAGAGCACCAATCATAATATACAGGGATTAAAGTCCAAAAAATCTTTTGACAGAAAATTCTTGTCATCTAAAACAAGTAACCAAGAAGTTCCAACAGCTTGGCAAATAAAAACATACATAAGCCGTCGCTAAGAGTATCCTGTTTATCTTTCATAACCTGACAGATAAATACTTGTTTTGCTTTTGCTTCTTTGAGGTGACATAAAGTCCAAACATTTTTTGTCAGTACGAATTACCCAACATTTACCTCGTTATACCTAAAAATGTGACAAGAATCAGAAACGTGCAGGTAGAGGGGTCCCCAGAAGAAAAAATTACATAATGCTGTTTCAAATGAAGCTTTTTGGAGCATTTTCAGATCAGATGTACAGAAAAAGGGACCTTGTTTTGAAACCAAAAAGAAAAAAGTACCACGGCACACTTTTGAGCGCCATAGGACATAGAAGGCTTTGTTCTGTGCAGAATTACCTATTTTGTTGTATTATTTTATTACCTCTGCCATGGAGGTTATGTTTTCAGGAGAGTCTGTCTGTCTGTATGTCTGTCTGTATGTCTGTTTGTTTGTCTGTGAACAAGATAAGTCAAAAAGTTATGGACCGATTTTCATGAAATTCTCAGGAAACTTTCAAAATGGGACAAGGACAAATGATTCAATTTTGGAGGTGATCCGGATCACCATCTGGATTCAGGAATGTTTTAAAGGATAAACGGGTAAGCCTTGGCGGAGGGCTGCGCTCTGAGTGCTTTTCTAATTGTAATTGTTGCTACCTTAATGTGTCTTTAGCCTTACTCTTGCAGATAAAAAAGCTGGAGCTCATGTTATTTCAATTATATACTTACATCTATTTACATACAGCTTGGTTTGTCTTTCTTATCAAGTCTAGTAGGGAACTAAAAAGAGGAAAAAACAGACAGGTCCAGTATGTGAAGCATATACAGTACTTGACTATGAGACACATTCAGGCTCATAGTCACACTTAATATGTTTCTGTCTGACCATTAATACAGCATGTTATTATGTCACCAACCTCCCTTCTATGTGTTTTTCTTTGTATATTTGACAGTGACCAAAACTATCCAGTGCAGGGATGGAGAACTTTAATCCCTGAACATGGTTTTATGGTGAAGCAGCCAGTTAAAAGTAAGAAAGGTGAACAACACTGGAAAAGTCTTTCTATGAAGTAAGTTATCTTTTGTTTAAAATCAGGTCACTTGAAATTGGTAAAAAACAAAATGTAATCTTGAATTTCATTGTAAAATAAGGACAATCTCAAGTGAATTGGAATATACAGGAGCATCCATTAATGTATCTTAATAGGATTAAATTGTCTAAAAGAAGCTGTAGACATTTATCTAACCAAAACACAGTTTGGAACAGCATTACAGGGGGAATATAACATTATATACAACTCACTCAGTTCGACTCATCTCTCAGAATAAAAATCTGAAGAAATCTGGCCTGAAATAGACATATTTTATTCCCTTTTAACATAAATTCCATAAGTATGCCAGCAACCAGCGTTACTCATATAAGTTTATAGAGGAGCTGAGTGACCATATATTCAAGAAAGATAGCTTCAAAAGTCAATTGATTAGGTCAGGCCAGCGGTTTAAGGAGGGTAGGAACTCTACTGAATGTCCCTGTGACTGAATAAAACTTAGTAGAAGACTCGAAGTTAATAAACTAGTTAAAACAAAATCAAAATGCTAACTTAAGCTAACTCAAATTCACAGTAGACCGTACATTAGTTAAATATAAGACGTCTTCATGTCAATATTACAAAAATACGATACTATGGGATTTAAAATGTTGTAGTTTAACTTTTAAATTTACTTTCACATAAATATGACACGTTTTTATATCGTATTTTACTTACGGTGTTTGTATCCTGTGGTTGGTTGTCTGCTACCATAACAAAGAAAACGTTTCTAGAAGATCAAGTGCGTGCGAGTGGCATGTCCGCCTGCCCTCCGCCGTCAATCCGCCTTGAGAAGGCCCGCTGTGCAAAGGCTGACCAGGTCATCTGCGCATGGCTGAAATGAGTGCGACCGCTGGGCGGATGTGCCGCCGTGTGGGCGGATCCGCCCCTGAGTCTTTTGCTATCTGGGTGGTTTTTAAACACAAGTTAGCAGAACCATTTCACCTCATAAAGTGATTTGTTGCAGCACATGACCGTGTTACTGCAGTTTCCCCTCCGACAATGAAATCACGTTTGTAAATGTCTGGTCTCCTGTCAGGATGTTCTTAATCCAGTCAGAAATGAGGGGTAGGAAGTTCAGGTCAGTTAGATGTTTAACAAGAATGTCCAGGAGGATGATAATAAATGTTGAACTGAAATCCACAAAAGCATCCTGACATAGCTGCCCAGTTTCTCTCAGTGGCCTACGGTGGTGTGGAAGGCAGTGGTGATGGTATCAGCTGTTGACCTGTTTGATTGATGAACAAACTGGTGCTGGTCCAAGTTTGGAATGAGGCAGGACCTGAGGTGGAGAAGGACGAGCCTCTGAAAGCACTTCATAACCACAGATGTTAGTACCACTGGTCTGTAGTGGTTTAGGCAGATGATGGTGGTTATTTTGGAGACAGGGACGATGGTGGCTGCTTTCAGGCAGGATGGGACAGTAGTCTGTTTCTGGGAGGTGTTGAAGATCCTCATCAGGACTTCTGTCAGTTGGTCATCACAGACCTTCAGCACATTGTCCAGTACTCCATCTGGTCCTGCTGCTTTGTGTGGGTTTACAGCCTTCAGCAGGACTCTGACATGATGTTCTGGAGTCAGGGTTAGGGTTAGGGTTAGGGTTAGATCAGAGGAGCAGAGTTACTGATGTTCCACATTTCAACACTGGTCCTGATAACCTCATTGTTTCAGTAGATGCATTTGTTGTGAAAAATAAACTTTTGTTTGATTTTAGTTCAAAGTTGAATAAAGTTTTTAGTTATGAAATATCATTATTGTCATGTTTTAATGTGTTCCTGTGATTAAACACTGGTCCCACCTTGGCCCTCCCTGTAAAATTTGTCTAGAACCACCACTGATGTTAAACCTGTAAAAAACTAACGATTGATGCAAGATTAAGATAAAATGAAGAAAACAAGGACTCCTCTGACCACAAACTATGAATTGTAATATAAATTAATGGGAAAAATATGATGTACAGTTAGCTTCTACTAAGTTAGCTTCTAAGTGTTTTCTGTGATCTAAAGGTCCATCTGCTGTTTTTGATGTAAATTTTATTCAAATTTCTTGAGCGTTTTCCGAAAAATAAATAAAACTGGTAAATCCCCAACTAACAGAATGCATTGCTACATATAGCTGTTTGAAAGTCTATTTCACTGTACTGGAACTATCTGTCATCCAGTTATCATGATGCTTTTTAGATTTTTTTCATGGAATTTACAAATTACAAACTTCCATTCTGATATTACAGAACACACCTTTAGATTATTGATCAGTCTGAAATAAGAATAACAATAAGGTAATTGATGATTCTACAATAATTAGTGTCTTCAAGATCTGGAAACTTAAAGTGTTTTATCTGATCCAGATGTTGGAGATCTTTGATGATCTAGAATCTGATTGGTGGATGACTTATGTTGCTCAGATGTACAATGATATTTCCAATCAGCATGTTCCTCAGTACATTTAACATGTGATTTATTTCAGTTTTCAGAACTTCATGATGCTTCGTCTAAACCATGGACTCAGCTCAGTTCCTTCACAGCTTTAGTTTTCCTTCTTCTAACACAAAACTGTTCAGGTAACCGACACACACCATCAAAATGTGCATTTAAATACAAAGATGATTAAATATGGAAGCTGCTAATATGATTTTAATTCATTAGAACATGTAGCCAGAAAGTTCCACTTTTGGTAATTCATCATATCACAGGAACATTTTATGAAAATCACCTGCATGACATTGAAAAATATGAATGTTGTTTTAAGGATGTTCCTCATGGAGCATAATTTATGTGACTAACCACATGCTCTGAATGTTGACAATGAAAAATTATATTTACTTTTGAACTAAAATTGGTTCTGCAGTTTCCAAAAGTTTCAAATTTAAAGGTCACAAAACACTGTAGTAGTAGCTCCAGAAGTTCTGCATTTGTACTGGGTGGATTCCTGCAAGCAGACTTATTAGTTGGATCTACTCAGTAAAGTATGTATAAACATGCTTTAGTAGTCATTTGTTTCCTCACATGTCTCCCTTTAAAAGCTGTAAAATCCCAACCTGCTTTTCTCCAGGTCTTCCCCAGGTTGTCGGTCCGTCTCAGCCGGTCCTGGCAACGGTTGGTGGTGACGTTCTTTTGTCGTGTCGGCTGGAACCTGCCGTTGATGCTTCAGACATGTCCATAGAGTGGTCCAGAGAAGACCTAGACCCTTCATATGTCTATGTGTGGTGGGATAAAGAGGAACTGGAAAGTTCCAAACATCTTGACTATAAAGGAAGAACGTCATTGTTATTTAATAAACTGGAGTTTGGAGACATTTCACTGAAACTCTCCAAAGTGAAACTGTCTGATGAGGGAAAATACAGATGCTTCATTCCTACACTGGGTCGAGGATCTACTGTTGAACTGGTTGTTGGTGAGTTAAAACTGAAAGTTCAAGACTCAGATAATTGAGGTTTGTCAGGTTTTCTAAACATATTTCTGTGTATGATCAGAATAAAGACTGTAGGAATGAGTCAGTGCTCCAGTTTCAGGGTTTGTTTATGAGTGCAGGTCAGACAGAGTGAGAGATTTTACAGTCAGTTAACTGATTGATCCACATTCTAGCAGTTGTTTCTCAGGTCGGTTGTTTCTTTCTAATCCACATCGTCACTGTGGATGTGATTTCAATTGTTTTGATCAGATCAAATAAAGCAGAACCTGAACCAATGAAACTCCTCCTCTGCAGGTAAACAGTACAAAAGCATCACAGCAGCAGCATTTTACAATCCAAAACTACTTGATAGCACCAGTAGGTTCAGTTTATACAGAATCAAACAGGTTTTTGGTATCAGAGAGCAAATATACTGAGAAACAATAGAATTGAATGGTTCAGCAGACATACAGGGTGTGATCAGAGCCTTATAGTTCTTACACATACATGTACTATTTTTCAACTATACAAGAAGTTTCATGAATTGTAGAATAACTTGTGGCTCAGTTCAGATCTCCTTTAGCTCAGCGTTTCTCCATTTAATTTACAGATTCATACAAACAACTTAAATATAAATGGACGATATTTGCCTCTTTTCTTATCAACCTACTCTCAATGAAGGGGACTCTGGTTCAAAATGAGCCATCAGAATTGATTCCACAAATCTGTTCTGTCATTTATTTTATTGCTTTACTGTTCATATGTTAGATGAAGATTCAGAAACCAGTTGACTCAAAAATTGGAGGAAAAACTTTAAATATTTTAACTCTTTTTAAAAAATCTTTAACCTAATCAAACATAACTGAGATTACAGATTAGTTCTTGCTTCAGGTGGACTTTGTAGCTCCTTCAAAGCCTTTCCTATGTCACAGTCTTGACTTCAGGTTTGTTTCAGAACATAACTAAGAATGCAGTTTTACTTTAGAGGAACATGATTTTTCAGAGACAGAGTTGCAATAAAATGTGCAAACACTGAAGGAATCTGGACACTTCCTGTTTTAAGGAGGTTGTTTGAAACCATTCATTCAGTGCTGGTAAAGTTGTAAGATAGTTCTGTCCTCCTTTTCTACTGTCTGATGTTTCCCTTCTTATCTTCAGGTATTGATCCATTTACAGTCATCAGTTTAGCAGGACTTGGTAGAACCAGCAGCTCAGTGGAGTTACAGTGTGAGTCTGCAGGCTGGTATCCAGAGCCTGAGGTGTTGTGGCTGGACGGTGATGGAAACCTCCTCTCTGCTGGACCTACAGAGACAGTCAGAGGTCCTGATGACCTCTATACTGTCAGCAGCAGAGTGACTGTGGAGAAGAAACACAGCAACAAGTTCACCTGCAGAGTCCAGCAGAAAAACATCAACCAGAGCAGAGAGGCTCTGATACAAGTTACAGGTAGTTCATATTCAACTAGAAAAAATCCAATGTTCAGTTAATAATAAATGCCTCATTGTTCCATGTTTTATCATTTCAGATGATTTCTTTAATGTCCAGTCCAGTTACACTTCGACTATCATCGGTTTGGCTGTTAGTTCAGCTGCTGCTTTGATCCTGTTCAGTGTTCTTTTTGTTCACATAAGAAGACAAAACAGTAAGTCACATTAACATAAAACTCTTGACTTTTGCAAAGTATTGAGACTTTAATGGAAATTGTGATATGAGAGGTTTCATTTTATCACATGCAAATGTCTGCATTATTGTCCTTTCTACACTGACAGTCAATAGAAACTTTGAGACCATATTTTTCAACATAATTTTTATTTTGAAGCCCGAAACTGGACTTTCTTCATATGAATCATTTGTTTAGCATATTGGCATTCAGAAACAAAAATCTAAAGTTTCTAGAATGATTTCAAAAGAAAGAATTACACAAAAGAAAACGGCACCTGCCAAACACAAAGTCACAACAGTCAATACTCTCTGTCGCCCTGGACATGGTCTATCATCAACAGAGCCTGTCATGTTGTGGCGTTCAACCAGGCTTCTGATTGTGGGTTGGGAACAGCCCATACACCTGGATACATCACTGTAGCTCAAAGCGGCCTCCACCATACCCAGTGCCCGGAGACGTTGTTCATGTGATAGACGCGGCATGATGCTGTTCACTGGACTAACAATGGTGGCCTTTTTTGGGCCTTTATATAGGCCTTCAAAACCCATTCTCACATTGTGCAGATACTCACTGAGTATTGCTTGGTGTGTATTTGGTTCACTTTTGCAAAGTGACCAACCCATGTGCAATGAATCATGACAAAATGACAACTCATCATTATCTCAACTACCAGGGCACGAGATCATCAGTAAATCCACAATGAATAATTACAACCCCCCTACAAGTAGAATTCTGCGTACATTTCTACCTCAAAGTTTCTATTGACTGTCAGTATAGATTTAAAAACTAATGATTTTCTTTCCTCAAAGGGAAAAAGAAGACTTTGGTAAATGAAAAGCAAGAAGAGCTTGAACGAGTAAGTAAAGAAACAGAAGTTTGACTGCTGGTAGATGAAGAAAGACACCAAGATCAGGAGATGACAGAAAGTAAAGTCAAGTTTGATGTAAACAAACAATTATGGAATAAAGGAAGAAGGTTTGTGTCTCTAAAGCAGATCAGACGTCAGTATTCGAGCCCTGACAGGAAGACAAGTAAAGAATCTGGACAGTGGAGAAGAAAAACCAGATGTAGTTTATCAATGAACAGAGGAAGTGGTTCAATACAGAAACAGAGAAGAACAACAGCTTTAGCAAACTTCAATAGAGATAAAAGAAAGTTTATATTCAATAGAAACTCACAAGTTTGTATTTAATAGAGACATATTTGTTGTAACCAAAGAGTGTGAACCTGAACAGACGATCAGTAACTAAAGAGCAGGAGTCAAAGAAGCAGTAAAAAGAAGTTAATGGTTGTATGTAAAGAAACAGCAGCTTCTGGATGAAAAACACAAGATGGAGACTGAACTGTAGATTCTGGAGGAAAAGATGGAAACCAACAAGTTTAACTCATGATCTGAGATCTCTGGAAAATTGATCAAGATTCAATAATTCTGACTTTACCTGCAGAAACAGAAAAATTAATTGCGTACGATGGGTGCCGGTATTAATTTTAGATCCTCCCTGGAAACAGAGTTATTAATAAATGAAAAGATTCTAACAGTTACAGTTTACGGCAGAAGTGAGAACAAAACTGTGTCGTCTTCTTTTCCTTTCTGCTTTTCCCTTCAGGGGTTGCCACAGCGAATCAATTGCCTCCATCTAACCCTGGCTTCTGCATCCTCTTCTCTCACACCAACTACCTTCATGTCCTCTTTAACCACATGAGAACAAAACTGTGTAAAATCACTTAAATGTCAAATCATTCACAACTGAATCGCTGCACAGTAACTGCATCACTTCTAAGATAAACAGTCGAGTGTTTTCTGTTTGGAAAAATTAAAAATTATCAGTGTCACACCTTAAAATCAGAACATGTGTTTCTTTACCTGCAGCTGGAAAGAAATAATTCAGAAGCCAACAATCAGCTCCAACAGGAGAAACAGAGAAATGAGAATGCTGAGAGTGAGATGAAGACCCTGAACAGACGTCTGGAAGAGGTAAAACTCACCATCAATATCTTTTCTCTTCTTCTGACATGTCCACTGAACTCTGTCTCACCATGATGTAATGTTGATAAAATTAATGAAATGATGTAAAGTTTGAACACCAACAATGATTTTCTAAATATCAACTTTAAATTTGAGCATAAATCAATCAGTGAAGGTCAGTAAAAGGAAGTAAAGTTTGGAAACATTGTGGTGTCACTTCCACTGCAGAAACATCCACATCCATCATTCTGAAAGCAACAATTATCTTCCTATACCACTAAACTACATTCTCATTTTTCACACAAATCTATTTTCTCACTAGAATTCTCAGACTGTGATGTTGTAGGAAAAGTTTAGAGTTTGAAAGAGCCACAAAGTTTCCTGAAGAAGACATAAAACAGAAACAGGACTTTCATCCAGGAGACCAGGATTCATGTTCCATGTGGAACCTTTATTCTGACACTTTGGTTTCACTTTCATTCACTGCTTGGTTACATTTCTGCAACCAGAACTCTGCAGTTAGAAAAACACCATGATTCGGGTTCAAATATGAACCTTTCAGAACATGTTTGAAGACTTTCCTCCATTTTCTCTGTTACCAGGTTGACAAGAAATAAAAGAAAAGATGTTGATTAGAAACATATTAGTGATAATCAAACATGTAGTTTAGTTAAATGTGAACGTCATTGTTGAGAGACAGAGTTACCTGAATTAAAATAAGGTGATAAAGTGAATGTTCCAAGCAGTTGGTTCAGAGGAGAACTTCCTCACCATCTAAAGCTACAGAAACAGAGATTTAAGCAGAACTCAGCTATGTTACATGAACATGCTTTTAATGACTCTCCAACCAATCAGAAGCCAGACATTAATGTCATGTATAGATGTGTTCAGATAACTACAGTCGAGGTCAAAAGTTTACATACACTCGTAAAGAACATAATGTCATGGCTCTCTTGAGTTTCCAGTTATTTCTACAACTCTGATTTTTCTCTGATAGAGTGATTGGAACAGATACTTCTTTGTCACAAAAAACATTCATGAAGTTTGGTTCTTTTATGACTTTAGTATGGGTTAACAGAAAAAGTGACCAAATCTGCTGGGTCAAAAATATACATACAGCAACATGAATTAGCAATTTTGGTGATTTAGAAAGTTGTGTCAATGAAATGAGCTTCATAGCATGGCCTCTTACCTTCTTGTGAGTGATTATGAGTGACTACAGCTGGTTACTTCTGAGGCCATTTAAATAGGGCTCAGTGGATACAAATGCCCACAAACGCTACAACGGGAAAGTCAAAGGAGCTCAGCACAGATCTGAAAAAGCGAATCATTGACTTGAACAAGTCAGGAAAGTCACATGGAGCCATTTCAAAGCATCTGCAGGTCCCAAGAGCAACAGTGAAAACATCTGTTTGTAAGTATAAAGCGCATGGTACTGTTTTGTCACTGTCATGATCAGGAAGAAAATCCAAGCTATCACCTGCTGCTGAGAGAAAATTGGTCAGGAGGGTTAAGAGTCAACCGAGAACCACCAAAAAGCAGACCTGCCAAGAATTAGAAGCTGCTGGAACACAGGTGTCAGTGTCCATGATCAAGTGTTTTTTGCATTGCCATGGACTGAGAGGCTGCCATGCAAGAAGGAAGTCCTTGTTCCAAAAGCGACACCTTAAGGCTCAACTGAAGTTTGTTGCTGATCACATGGACAAAGATAAGACCTTCTGGAGGAAAGTTGTGTGGTCAGACGAAACAAAAATCGAGCTGTTTGGCCACAATGCCCAGCAATATGTTTGGAGGAGAAAAGGTGAGGCCTTTGACCCCAAGAACACCATGCCTACCGTCAAGCACGGTGGTGGTAGTATTATGCTGTGGAGTTGTTTTGCTGCCCATGGAACTGATGCTTTACAGAGAGTAAATGGGATAATGAAGAAGGAGGATTATCTTCAAATTCTTCAAGATAACCTAAAATGATCAGCCCGAAGGTTGGGTCTTGGCCACAGTTGGGTGTTCCAACAGGACAATGACCCCAAACACACATCAAAAGTGGTAATGGAATGGCTAAATCAGGCTAGAATTAAGGCTTTAGAATGGCCTGACCAAAGTCCTGACTTAAACCCCATTGAAAACATGTGGACAATGCTGAAGAAACAAGTCCATGTCAGAAAGCCAACAAATTTAACTGAACTGCACCGATTCTGTCAAGAGGAGCGGTCAAACATTCAACCAGACGCTTGTGGATGGCTACCAAAAGCATCTAATTAAAGTGAAAATGGCCAAGGGACGTGTAACCAAATATTAGCATTGCTGTATGTATATTTTTGACCCAGCAGATTTGGTCACTTTTTCTGTTAACTCATAATAAAGTCATAAAAGAACCTAACTTCATGAATGTTTTTGTGACAAAGAAGTATCTGTTCCAATCACTCTGTCAGAGAAAAATCAGAGTTGTAGAAATAACTGGAAACTCAAGAGAGTCATGAAATTATGTTCTTTACAAGTGTATGTAAACTTTTGACCACGAATGTACACTGTTTTGTCTCTCTCTTGTTTCCAGTATATGGAAGACAACGTGAAGTTGATGGAGACCAAGAGAAAACTCCTGAATGAGAAGCTGACGTCTATAGAGACTGAGAGGAAACTGAAGACAGTGATCCAGAATATGATGCAGGAGGTTCATGTTTTCTCTCAGATCTTTATCTGCTCTCATCTCTCTTCTCTTTTCATGTAATACTGGTCTGTTGTTGAGACCAAAACAACTTCAAATATCCATCAGAAGAAGACAACAAACAGCTGTTTTCAGTTTCAGCTTCAGTTCCACTGTGCTCTCTAATTCTGATTTTATTTTTCATGTTTGGTGAAAAAAATAAACTAGTTCTCAGACAAAATAGTACAACTTTGAAGTCAGTTCTTTCAGCTGTAAATATTCTTCTTTAAAATCAGAAACTAAAACAGAGCATGTGTTTGTTTATTTGCAGCTGGATGAAATGAACTTTGCTCCCAACTCTGACCCTACTGGGAGCGATGAGAAGAATCAACAGGAAGAGGTGAATGTCACCATCAAAACCTTTTTCAATCAATGACTGATATGTCTACTGAACTCACTGTGATGTAAAGTTCTAGCAGGAAAGTTAACTAGTTCACTGTTTATCAGATTAATGAAACGTCATTAACTTTCTACGGAATCAGATCAAAATGTTAAATTCATGGAACCACTAAACCACTATATAAACCTATAAACCACTAAAGAAACATCAACATCCATCAGTCTGAAAGTCAAATAATGTGACAAACACACAGAAGAAGTCACCATCTAAAGCTACAGAAACAGAGATTTAAGCAGAACTCAGCTATGTTACATGAACATGCTTTTAATGAGTCTCCAACCAATCAGAAGAATTAATCTTTCCACAAATCATGTCATGTGTATCTGTGCTTCAATACATAAATTGTCTTTTTATTCTGTCTCCAGTTAGAGAAGCTCCAGGATGAAAAGCAGAAGTGGATGAAGACTGTTGTAAACCTGAAGACAGAACTCCAGGACATGAACCAGGAGGTTTATCTGCTGTCATCTCTCTTCTGTCTCTTTTCATAAGAAACTGATTTGTTGTTGGGAACAAGACAACTTCAGATATCCATAAAATCTCATTTAAACATTTAATAAGTGAGACTGAGCTCAGGCTTGACCGCATCCATCCATCCATCTATCCATTTTCTTCCGCTTATCCGGGGCCGGGTCGCGGAGGCAGCAGGCGAAGCAGGTCGTTCCAGACGTCCCTCCCCCAGCGACGTTTTCCAGCTCTTCCTGGGGGATCCCGAGGCGTTCCCAAGCCAGACGAGATATATAATCATAGCAATCCACCGGTTTCTGGCAGAGAACCATGGCCTCGGACTTGGAGGTGCTGATCCGCATCCCTGCCGCTTCACACTCGGCTGCAAACCGCTCCAGTGCGTGCTGGAGGTCACAGTCTGAGGACGCCAAAAAAACCACATCATCCGCAAAAAGCAGAGATGCGATCCTGAGGCTCCCAAACCAAAAACCCTCCCCACCACGACTGCGCCCTGAAATCCTGTCCATGAAAACCACAAACAGCATCAGAGACAAGGGGCAGCCCTGGCGGAGTCCAACACCCACCAGAAACGTGTCTGACTTAGTGCCGAGTATGCGGACACAGCTCTCACTGTGGTCGTACAGGGACCGAACGGCTCGTAACAACGAGCCCAGGACCCCATACTCCCACAGTGCCCCCCACAAAGCCCCTTGGGGGACACGGTCATAGGCCTTCTCCAGATCCACAAAACACATGTAGACTGGCAGGTCATACTCCCATGACCCCCTCAGCAGCTCCGCAAGGGTAAAGAGCTGGTCCGCTGTTCAACGACCAGAATGGAATCTGCATTGCTCCTCCTGAATCCAAGGTTCGACTATCGGTCGGATCCTCCCTTCCAGCACCCTAGAGTAAACTTTCCCGGGCAGGCTGAGAAGTGTGATGCCGCGGTAGTTGGCACACACTCTCCGATCCCCCTTTTTGAAAATAGGGACCACCACCCCGGTCTGCCACTCCACAGGTACTGTACCCAATGCCCATGCGACACTGTATAGACGTGTCAGCCAAGACAGTCCAACAATGTCCAGAGCCTTCAGCATCTCAGGGCGAATCTCGTCCACACCTGGCGCCTTGCCACCGAGGAGCTTTTTAACTACCTCGGCGACCTCTGCCACGGATCTGGACGCAGATACCCCCGAGTCTTCAGGCTCTGCCTCCTCCATAGAGGACGTGTTTACCGGGTTCAGGAGTTCCTCGAAGTGCTCTTTCCACCGCCTGACGATATCCCCAGTACGGGTCAACAGTTCTCCACCCCGACCATACACAGCCTGAGCGAAGCCCTGCCTCCCCTTCCTGAGGCGTCGAATGGTTTGCCAGAACTTCCCCGAGGTCGACCGAAAGTCCTTCTCCATAGCCTCCCCGAACTCCTCCCACACCCGAGTTTTAGCTTCCACAACTGCCGCAGCTGCCGCCCTTTTGGCCAGCCGGTACCTGTCAGCTGCTTCAGGAGACCCCCGAGCCAACCAGGCTCGAAAAGTCTCCCTCACCGCTGGTGTCCACCAGCGGGTCTTTGGATTGCCACCGCGACAGGCACCAGTGACCTTCAGACCACAGCTCCTAGCAGCTGCTTCTGCAATAGAGGCTTTGAACATGGACCACTCAGAATACATGTCCTCAACCTCCCCCGGGATGCAGGAGAAACTCTTCCGGAGGTGGGAGTTGAAAACCCTACGGACAGGGTCCTCCGCCAGACGTCCCCAGTTCACCCGCACTACACGTTTGGGTCTACCAGGTCTGTCTGACAGTCTTCCCCGCCATCGGATCCAACTCACCACCAGGTGGTGATCGGTTGACAGCTCTGCACCTCTCTTCACCCAAGTGTCCAAGACATACTTGGACACTCAGGTGAAGTAGGGCGCGAGCCCGGGTGGAGCCGCCGCGGGTGCAGATCTTGGTGGTAGTAGCAAATATTCTGAACTTTGCTGCAGAGGTTTGACTGCAGCAAAGCTTAATGTGATCACATTCCTCCTCTGTTAATGTGTTACTGATCAGCCAGGTTTAATGTTCATATAAATATCAGACTTATTATCAGACTATTAGACATTTAATCTGAACTCAACCTTTTGAATGACCACAAGTTTAGTCACATCTTCCAGTGAATAGAAACAAGAATTCAGTTAAAGTTGAGTGTTGTGAGTTCATTGACTCAATGACATGAACTTCATCGTCCAGTGAGAGAAGATTTGAGAAACTCTTGATTTTATTGATGATACTTTTAAGGAAATGTTTCTGTTGTATCAGATCCTTTTGAGGAATCCCACTTTGAGGTCTTCACTTTTCAGTTTAGGTTAATGCCCTGAATCCCAGAAGCTGTTGGTGGGTTTGAAATACATTTCATTAAAAAATAATAATACATTTTGAGTCAGAAACTGGAAAAACAGAAATAACCTTCAAGTTTTCCAGTTTCCAACAGTCCTTGAACTATCCGTGTGCCACATTCAATCTGTCAGAAAAATGATCCAAATCTGAGCTTAAAATGCAGATTTAATCAGAATCTCTTCATTCCACCTTTCATTGAAACTTAAAACCATTTGCTCTGAATAGAATATATACAAAAATGAAAATAAAAATCTGGGCTGCCTTTCAAAATAATGAAATAATGAGTGACTTCCTGCCTCCACACACCTGAATAACGGACCTGTGTGTTGTCTCTCAGTTGAAGCTGGCAGGACCCATAATTATGGAAGAGGTCAATGAAAGGGACCGCTACATCAGTCTCAAGAACATTTCGACTGAGGTAATGTTGTTTACATGTAGATGAACCTTCTGAATACTGTGTAAACATGTACAATAAGTTTTATATCAATATGAAGATCAAATATATCCACAGATATTCTAAATGGTTCATTATATAACAGCTAATGCTGTTAACATCAGAGTGTATTTTGTCTGTAGGTCAACATGTAAAGAGGTCATAACTTTATTTGTGGACATGATGTATGAAACAGACATTGGAGATTACTTCGATTTTCTACTTTGGTGTCTAATTTTCCTCCTGCAGGAGATGGAACTGAAAGGCTGGAAGTTAACACTACATAGAAACGGTGAACTACTCGTCAGGTTTACATTCAATGAGTCATTCAAACGTCAGGCTGGAGAGATTCTCTGTGTGAGTCTGAACTTTTCACTTTATGTTACAGTTTTACTTTTTTCCACTTCATTTTATTCAGTTTTTAAATCTGTGACTGTTTCATTTACTACATGTACAGATAGCGCACCCATCATGGTTCAGCAAACATCCTGATGATGTTGATCTGGTGTGGTCAGAACTGAAGTACTGGATTCCTGGAGACAAAATGAAGATGAACCTCATCAGCAACAATGGAGAGCTCTTCAGACTGCTGTAATGTGAATAAACATGTGAAACATCATTTTTATTTCTACATTCATCAAAGTGAGTCTTTGTTTTTTTATAAATATCAAATAACATTATTTTTTATCATTTCTGTTATATTCGAGTTTAATCTTAGTCTGACTTCAGGCTAATATATATCATCAAGATGGTGCCTGTGTTCGGTTGCGCGTCTGCTGCCTCTCTATATTTGGTGTTTTTTGCTTTATATTGTTTCGTGTCAACCTTTTGGATCAACAGCAGTGTCTCAGCAATCATCCACTATGATCGCAATATGCTTCTTAGCATTAAAGCAAGAATGGAAAACATTTACTTGGGAAAGGTACTCTGAATTTTTCCCTCCAAAACTGGAGTGCCCCACGTCATCACCGGAGTACCTGCTGGTTTCCGGGCGCCCTGGCAGGAGAAGGAGATGGGGATCCAGAGCTGGTGTACAAGCCAGACTTCGGAAGCGGAGACTCGGTGGACACTCGTCCTGGCTGTTTGGATCCGGTATTCGCGGGAGAGAGCGTTGTCTGAGAACGGTTGCTTGCTGCGCTTTGGATGGAGACGCTGCCCGTGAGTCACCGTCAGCGTGGATTTCTTCGGACCGGACCTTTCCTCCTCGAGCTGTGCGCAGTCCCGTACCCCGCTAGCGAGTCCTGTGCCCGGTTACATGTCGAACTGGGTCGGATCGCGGTGTGGAGTCACCAGAGCGACTCTCGGGCCAGCGCGCATTGAGCGCGCGCACTCGCTCTATTCGGATTGCTCTGCTTAACGCACTCTCTATTACGAGGAAGACTTTTGCTCTTAACGACCTTTTCACTAAGGAGAAGTTGGACTTGTTGTGCCTCACAGAGACTTGGCAGCAGGAAAATCAATATGTTCATCTTAAAGAACTTTGTCCCCCAGGCTGCTCCGTGTTCGGGGCACCTCGATCTTCGCGCCGTGGAGGCGGATTGGCGCTCATCTTCAGAGACTCTCATCAGTGCAGTTTAATGGACACAACTGAGTTTACCTCCTGTGAGCTTCAGATGTATAAGGTGGGTAAGACACACTTCTTTTATTGTGTTCTAGTTAGGGCTGTCAGTTTAACGCATTAATTAGATTAATTAATTATGCTGCAAATTAACGCGTTAAAAACATTAACTCAATTAATTATGGGTGGCATGTCAATGCGCAAGCATATTAAATTTGGCTCAGTGAGTGACCCGTAGGCTGCAGTGGTACGTCACTTCCTCCCTCCGCCACTAGTTCAAAGCAGAGTGACAACAAACATGGATGGGACACAGAAAAGCGAGGAGAGTCTACTTGGCCCTTTGAATGGCAAGTTTATTTATAAAAAAAACAAAGACGGGACTGTTAACAAGAACGCAGTGATTTGTAGCTTGTGTAAAAAGGAATTTTCGTATCACCAAAGCAGCTCCAGTCTGACTTATATTGTTATAAAAAGATAATCTTAAACTTGCTATAAACCAGAAACGGGAAGAGAAACATGAAGTTTAGATTATTTTTTAAAACAATGTTCTTGAGAAAAATGAAGGGCAATGTTCTGAAACTTGACACTTCAGAACAATTTTTAAATATTTTTGGTCCCCATATGTTAACATCGACAAAATGATTGATTTTTGCAAAAAGTTGAATCTAAACTTCCACAAGCTGAGGTTGGTTGTATGGATAGTATGAGATGAACTGAAAACGGGTGAGGTGATTTTTGAGACAAACATAGATTATGACTGGAGATACCCTTTTAAAAGAAATGCCTGTTGGCATTTTGATATTGATGTTGCCTTATTTAGAGGCGTGTTATTCATTTTGAATTGCTGTATTGAGTCAGCTTTAGTATTCGTTTTGATCGAGAGTTTGCTTATGTGACTATTTGATACTCAGCCTTATCTTATTTCTGAATTTTATTTATTTTATTTAACTGTATTGCATTTTTGAATCATGCACTTGGTCTAATTGGTTTGCTGATGTGCTTGACCTTTTTTCTTTTGAATTTGATTTATGAAGCACACTAAACCAATAAAAATTTGGAATTCAAATGTTCTCTTCTTGGTGTATTCAATTGATTAGTCATGCACTACAATTTTGTAATGTCCTAGAATTCAAATTCTTTATTTGGGGACCTTTAGCAGATATGAGATTAAAATGTGATTAATTAGATTAATTAATTACAAATCTGTAATTAATTAGATTAATTTTTTTAATCGCCTGACAGCACTAGTTCTACTGTATCGACCCCCAGATTACCCTCGCCATCCTTGGAGATTTCAACATCCAAGTTGACAATTCGTCCTGTCCATTTGCAGCAGAGCTGCTCGCTCTCATGGAATCTTTTAAGTTTGTACAGCATTTTTCTGGAGCTACACAGAAAAAGGCCACACTTTAGATTTAGTTTTCTTTAGTGGATTAAATATTGATCAGCTCTGTGTAAATGATTTCCAAATCAGTGACCATAGTTGTGTATCTTTTAATTTGTCTTTTGAGAATGAACCTGATGTTTGTAATGTTGTCACACATTGTGGCACCTGTAAAAAAGATCTCAGGGTCTTATAAAAAGCCTTGTCCGTGGATGAATGACACCATTTGTACTTTTAGAAGAAAGTGTCGAAAAGTTGAGCGTCTTTGGAAATCCACCAATTTAGAAGAGCACAGGCTCCACCTTAAAGATTGATGCTGGAGCTGAATAAAAAGGATTAAACAGTCTCGTTCAATTTATTTTTCAAATCTGATTTCTTCTAATAAGAAAAACTCGAAAGTCCTTTTTGATACAATTGATAATCTTGTTGCGCCTCCTGTACCTCATATCCCTGTTTATTCGAAGGAGGACTGCAATGATTTTCTGAGGTTTTTTGTGACCAAATTTCAAGACATCAGAGCAAGCATCACTTTACCGCAGTCAACTTTTTTGCTCTGTTGAATTTGCCCCAATGTGTTCTTGGTCTTCCTTCACTCCTGTTTGCCTACAGGATGTGAAGGTGTTAATAGGAAAAATGAAACTGTCATCAAGTCCTACTGACATTGTTCCCACATCTCTGTTTATAAAAACCTTTGACGTTGTTGGCCCTTGGGTTGTAAAACTGATTAATCTTTCTTTTAAATCTGGTTTGGTTCCCAGCTTTTTTAAACATGCAGTGGTCAACCCTATTCTAAAAAAGCCAAACTTTGATCCTTCTGAGCCTAAAAACTATAGGCCTATTTCAAAACTCCCTTTTGTGTCCAAAGTTCTGGAAAAAATAGTGGCAGGACAATTGACACATTTTATGGAACAGCAAAACTTGTTTGATTCATTTCAGTCTGGGTTTTTGAAAACTGCTCTTGTCAATGTAACAGACGATGTGTTGATGGCTGCAGACTCTTGCCGCTTTACTGTCCTCGTACTTTTAGATTTAACCTCCGCTTTTGATACTGTAGATCACAGTATATTGATCAGTCGACTTAAAAATGAAATGGGGTTTTCAGGATCTGTCCTCCAATGGTTTTCTTCTTATATACGTGGGAGAACTTTTAATGTATCTATTAACAGTGTTATGTCTGATGTCTCTGCTTTGACCTGTGGTGTTGCACAGGGGTCAGTTTTGGGCCCTATTTTATTTTTATTGTATATTTTACCCCTGGGACGGATTATTGGTAGCTTTAAAAATGTATCCTACCACCTCTATGCAGATGATATTCAAGTCTATTGTTCTTTTAAAGAGTCTGAAATCCATCGTTTATCATCATTTCTAGAATGTGGGACCTGCATCAAAGACTGGCTTGCCTCAAACTGCTTACAAATAAATTGTAATAAGACTGAAACACTCATTCTTGCTCCTGATAACCAGATTGCACATATCAAGCAGCATCTTGGTTCACTTGACGCATCTGTCAAATCCAGCCTTAGAAACCTGGGGGTTGTATTTGACCAGGCCATGTCCTTTGAGGCGCACAGTAAGCAGCTTGTGAGAAATTGTTATCACTTAAGAAACATTTCAAAAATTCGAAAAATGCTCTCAAAGAAGGATTTGGAAATGGTTATCCATGCTTTTATATCTTCACGGTTGGACTATTGTAACTCTGTTTTTTCTTGTTTAAATCAGACCTATCTTGAAAAGTTACAACTTGTCCAAAATTTGGCTGTCAGACTGTTGACTGGAACTTCCAAAATGTCCCATATCACTCCTGTGTTATCAGCCTTACACTGGCTCCCTGTCAAATTCAGGATTGATTTTAAGATTTTAGTTGTCACCTTCAGGGCTTTGCATGGTCAAGCTCCACATTATATCCTGGAGATGTTGACTCCTTACTCTCCTGGTCGTGCTCTTCGTTCCTCAGGTCAGAACCTGCTTGTAATCCCTCATGTAAACTTCAGAACTCGAGGACAGAGATCTTTTCAGTTTGTGGCCCCCACGTTGTGAAATGCTTTGCCTTTGTCTCTGCGTTTTGCAGAATCTGTGGACTGAAGACACTGTTGTTTAGAAGAGCATTTGGTTGACATTTTTCTTATTCTGTTTTATATATGTATTTAAAATTGTTTTTTTCTAGTATTTTATTGTAAAGCACTTTATGATTTTAATGCATCAGCGCTCTCAACTACCAACAGGCCTGCAGTGATTCAAAGGTGAGACGGTTTCGAGCGGGTAGAAGTCAAGAAAGTAAGTTGAAACATTTTTCAAAGCATCGGTTAGATCGTACATAATAATAATAAAGCATTGCTTTTATATAGCGCTTTTCTAGGCACTCAAAGACGCTTTACAACTGCATTGTTCATTCACTCCCAAACACGATGGTGGTAAGCTTCATATGTAGCCACAGCTGCCCTGGGGTAGACTGACAGAAGCGGGGCTGCTAATTCACGCCATCGGCTCCTTCCCACCACCACCATCCACTCACTCTCACACTGCATTCACCCTACTTTATACACTTGAGGCTATCGACACAATAACATTCAACAGAAGTTTATTGTGGTACTTTGCTATAACATTCGTCAGTAATTACAGTTAGAGAACTGGAAGGTAGCGGTCATCTGCCTATTGTTATAATATGGCTAGCCAGCACAAGATGATCAGCCAACAGACATGTCCAGGCATTACACAATGCCGTTAGACAGCTGCGTTGGTTCATTGGTGGACTTTCTGGATTGTATCTATTGCGAACTTACACCGAGCTGTCTGTGCCAGCAACACAATTTAGCTGGAGAGCACCATGTAATTTGTGGTATTACAGAAAGATGCAGCTTTATTGCATTTCCATCTCTATGGTTTTACTACATGGCTACATTTTCCTGGGGAAGTATTTGTTTCCTACCAGGTGATTCATAGATCAGCGGTACACTGGATAACGGTATGTTCAAACAATTGACTCATTTTAATGGAGAAAGTGGGAAAATATTTTGATTCACTCAGTTAGCTCACAAAGCAGACATCTGAAATCAGGATTTCTTTTAAGTTGTCATAGATTTGAGATTGGTTTGCATCCTGTCTAGTTACCTGTTGAAAATAAGAAATATATCTACAACATGAGGCTATCCAAATAAATGTTATACCAGACTGCCATTAACCTCTTTTAAAAAGTCTTGAAGTAAAGCTATTTTTATTTCCTCAATATTTCAATTTCATATTCTCCTTTTCAGTCATGTATAAATCCCAACCCTCACCCCAACCCTAACCCTAACCCTAACCCTAACCCACATAGCGGCCCGCTGTTGCTCGAGTGCTGCCAGGAGACAATGTTGTGGCCTGCTGGGGACCGCCCACCATCCACACCATTTTCAAATGTAACGCGTTAACAGATGGGAAACTCGCATCTAGTGGACGTGTACCTTCAGACAAAAAAAGAGAAAAACAACAAAAACAATACAAAATATTACAAAAAAAGTGACACAAAATGATAAAAGAACAATGAGTAATGTAGTATTTTACTTTATGACCAAAACAACCTGTCACGGGTTACAAATTTATAATCTGCTGTTAATATCTTCTTTGTAATTTTTACATTTTACAAAGTGTCCAAAGATTGGACTCTCTGGAGGGCCGGTTTTGGCCCGCGGGCCGCATGTTTGATATCCCTGCCTTAAGAAGTCCAGTAGCTTCTGAGCTTTCTTTACCAGGGAGAAGACGACCATTTGAGTCAAAATGAATGAACAGAGCGTAATTATTTGTTCTAATATAATGGTCTAATTGCATCATAAACGTTAAATGACAGCAGGACACACCCTAGGAGGGTTGTTGGTCCATCACAAACACAAACAACTCACTCACATTCACACCTACAACCAGCTTAAAATCACTCTGATGGATTTGGACTGTGGGGAGAAAAGTAACACTGATCCAGCACAGGGGGAAAAATACGACTTAAGAATCTAAACTGTACATGTTTTCTCTTGAATCGTAATATGTAAATTCTGCATAGTATGTAATATTGTAGCATTTTAAACTTCTGAGTTGTGTCTGATAGAAATAGTTCATGTATGAGTCAGGTTCTGTTAACGTCTTCAACTTCACAAACTGACAACATTTTGTTCTAAAGAGCTGCAGGACTTTAGATTGAAAAATGAACCACAGTGAAGAAAAACATGACGGGACCAAGAACTATCCACAAACTGCTGCTTGGAGTTCACAGGTTTAATGACGTGCTACAAATTCACTAACAAATATTTACTTCTGGAAGATCTGCTGGAATGATTTCTCCACAAAATCCCAGAAAAAGTGAAATGATAAATGTGAGAATTCAGAAGTGAGTCCATGTGCAGCAGTGGCAGCTTGTTGTTCTTCTGCACACTTTTCAGTCCTACTCTGCCCCCTGCAGGCTTCATTCAGAATAACACCAAGTTAAACAGAGTCCAGATGTTTTTACTGCCATTAAAACCAGGAAATCATAGAAAATGAGTCTGTTTTTATCAGAGTGTGTCTGTATTCATGTAGAATTTCCTCATCTGGTTTATAGAAAAGCAAACAGTCCGAGTGTGTTAACAGCAGCAGAGATGTTGTGGTTCTGCAGAAAGTCTGTGGAGGTTGAGGTCAAAGTTTGAAGTAGAAGAAAATAAACAGAAAAGATCAAATTCTCCTGAAGATGTTCATTTGTTCAGAGTTTAACAGCAGCTGCTTCAGAACAACAGCTTGTAAACAAAACACACCACCACCGGACCAGCGTGCAACATGTGGTGTGTTTCCAGGAGTGGGCCACAGCTCATTTGCATTAAGTAGACTCGACTTCTATTTTACGCAAATTTGATACAATGTATGGAGATCCACCGCACAAAACTTTCCTCAAACATCTAAACGAACCGTCGGTGAACTAAAACCAGGACAGATTCAGCTGCACAGATTATTTCTCACCCCAAATGCTTTCAGAAATGCTTTTGTACATTTGTTCCAGTTGACCACTGATCCAGGTGAGCCGCTCATTAGGCCACGCTTCTGATTGGAGCAAAGCAATCACCAAACACCTGCTCCAATCAAATCACAGAGAAACTTCACCTGGCAGAAACCTCCCTCCTCAAAAACACCGTTTTCATTCATGCTTCATTGATTATTTTTTTCCCATTTACTCCACATTTATACATCAAAATATAGCTTATGTGGCTTCAACAGCATTCCTACCTTATATCCAGCAGTTTACTTTGATTTTTCAGTTGTTCTCCGTTTAGTGAAATTGCAGTAAAATCAACCTCCCAAAAAGTACTGCTGATGATATTAATTGGGCATAATAGCATATTAAATAGACAGAAAATGGAAATAGTCTCCACAACAAAATTGTGTTTTTATTTTAACTGCATTAAAATCAACAAATATTGTTATTTAGAACCGTCGACTTTTACACCAAACTGCAGCGACTCCATGAAATCTGAAAGCTGTTGCAGAAAAACAACAATTCAGAAAAAAAGTGGAATATTTACATTCAAAGAGTCACAAAAAGCTTTATCAACATGAATGGAAAAAGCTAATAGATTGATGAACAAACTGATATGCTTAAATACTGTCAAATACTGCCATCTACAGTCTGAACTTAGTATTAGCAGATGTTCTACTGACAGTTACTGATAGTGTGCTGTCATAGATATGACGAGTAGATACGCCAGCACGCTGTAGCAGCCGGCTAATCGATGTGCCTACGTGGCGGCCATCTTGGAGGGGGCAAAGTTCCCATTCAAAGCAATGCATGTACATTGAAAATAAATCATAATTTGCTCATTTCTCAACCGATTTTCATGTGGTCTACTTTATTGTCAACGTCAAAACGTGCAATTGATAGAGAATATTTGATCTGGAATAAAAAAACACCGAAAAAGACATTCTACAAATGTAACCTGCAATTTTAGTTATCTTATTATTTAGGTCCAGAGGCCAGGGAATCTTTTCAGTTCAGCCATTACATATATAAATGTAAATACTTAGATATTTGGAGATCAAAATATGTAATTGCAAATGTCATCTGTTATCCCTTATTAATATTTATTTTATACATATATATACATATATATATATATATGTTTGTATGTGTATATATATGTGTATCAGTAAAGTTTCTAATATTTTCTTTAAGAACATTCCCCAAAAAAATCAAACACAATCCAGCAAAATTCTCTGGATTTTGGTGAACTGAAAACCATTTCAGGTGACTACCTCATGAAGCTCATTGAGGAAATGCCAAGAGCAAAGCTGTAATCAAAGCCAAAGGTGGCTACTTTGAAGAATCTAAAATATATGACATATTTAGAATTATTTCAAAATTATTTGTTTGCTACACAATTCCATATATCTTCTTTAATAGTTTTGATGTCTTCAGTTTGTATCTACATTCTAGAAAATAGCAAAAATAAAGAAAAAACGTTGAATGAGAAGGTGTGTTTGTGGCATAACTGTCTCAAACTGCATAGAAGTCATTTCCAGGTTCCCTCTACTTCTTCATGTTGTTCTGTTTCCACATAAGTGCAGGATTTTTTATTGCAGTAAAAGTGAGCCACTGTAAATAAAAATGTGATGGGTGCAAAAATAAAAGTGCTTTTGACTTTGATAAATGTCAGTTAATTTTGAATGAAAAGCAGTACTTCCAGCAACTGGATCATTCCGTGTGGTTGCCCCACCATTTTCAAATTAGTCCTAAATTTGTATGCCATTAGATAGTCACAAAAGTACTTCCTATGCAAAATTGTATGCGTGTAGCACAAATAGATTCTGAGTTGTGGGGGTCTGAAATTTTCAGAATTTGGGCTATAAAAAGCCTCGCCAGCATTTTTTTCATCTTTAAGTGGTTATTTTTCAGCCTCTAGACATACCAGAGAGCTGTGAGTTGGTAAACAAGGCCTCTGCATGTAGCTAGTGCCCCACAAACATCCCCAGGTGTTTTCCTACACTCTGCAGGCCATGGGGGCTTGCTAAAAATGCTACAAATTAAGAGATACCTACTCACGAGTGGGGTTTGGGACCTTAAAAGTACTAGAAATACTGCACAGAAGTGTTCTAACACCCCTGGGTTCCATTCTACACAAACTTGTGTGATAACTTAGCAAACTCTTAATTTTAATCTCTTATTTTTTTTAAGCATTTTTAGCAAGCCCCCATGGCCTGCAGAGTGTAGGGAAACACCTGGGGATGTTTGTGGGGCACTAGCTACATGCAGAGGCCTTGTTTACCAACTCACAGCTCTCTGGTATGTCTCGAGGCTGAGAAATAACCACTTAAAGATGAAAAAAAAAACGCTGGCGAGGCTTTTATCGCCCAAATTCTGAAAATTTCAGACCCCCACAACTCAGAAACTATTTGAGCTACAGGCCTACAATTTTGCATAGAAAGTACTTTTGTGACTATCTAATGGCATAAAAATTTAGGACTAATTTGAAGATGGTGCAGCAACACCCCCAAGGAATATCTGGACATTTCACCTGGAATGACCCAACTGCAAGAGTCGGCTATGTAATACAAGTAACATTTTGTTGTCATGGTAACAGTTAATGAGACACAACTTCATACAGTCATGAACAAAAGTTGATAGTTGGTATCCACTTGTAAAGATCGTAAATATTATGACAGTCTTTAGTTTACAATGACTCCTATAACTCTGAACTTTCTCTGATGGAATCATTGAAACACATGAATCATTAATTTAGGTTCTTTCATAGATTACATTGTATCAGCCGTGTCCCTGTAATGTGACTGTGTAAACAGATATGGGTCCCCATACTGTCAGTGAAACCTGCCCACACACACACACACACACACACACACACACACACACACACACACACACACACACACACACACACACACACACACACACATACCTGAATAACTGACCTGTGTGTTGTCTCTCAGCTGGAGGAGATCAATCAAACCAGCTCAGCCGGTGGGAGATCGATGACAGCACCCATCACTGTAGAAGACGTCCATGAACAGGGCCGCTACATCCGTCTCAAGAACATTTCCTCTGAGGTAATGTTGTTTACTTGGACATGAACCTTCTGAATACTGTGTAAATATGTACATTAAATTTTCAAAATGATGATCAAATACATGTAAAAATATTCCAAATGGTTCATTAAATAACAGGTAATGCTGTTAACAGTTTCTACAAGCGTCCTGACAATGTTGGTGTGGTGTGGTCGCACTATACCTACAGCAGGTCTGCAGACCAACTGCAGTTCACCGTCATCATCAACAATGGAGAGATCTTCAGACTGCTGTAATGTCAATAAACATGAGGAAACTTAGTCTTGATCAACTAAGATAATTTTTTAATTAAATAATAATAATATAGAGCAATAAAAATGTAAATAATGATGCTGTGCAATTTCATAAATACTGCTTTCTTTTCTTCTTCTGAAGAAAATCTTTTATTTATATATGTGCACTGTGTGCATTGTGTGCTGCACTCTCTTTGATTCAAGTGTTCTATTTGCTGCTGTACAATGTAAATTTCCCCGCTGTTGGATTCATAAAGGTTTAATCTATCTATCAAATTCAGAATTACTTTTATCATTTAAATTTTATTGCCAAAAGTGTTGGATTTGTATTTTTATCAAATTAAATCCATGTTCAGTTCTGAGGTTTGTTGTTTTATCAAAGTTGTAATGAACAGAAGATACAACAAGAAAAGACCAGAAATATGTACAACATTAAAACAATCAGAACAAAATGTCTTCTACAGGTTAAAGTCAGTTTTTAGTTTAACCTCCTTCATGTGTCGACCGTCTTCAGGTTTTCTTCAGTAATCTTGTTTTTTTTTTTCAAATAAATCTTGTTTCCCTTAAAAGAGTTTTTCTTTAGACTTGAACTGTTTTTATTTTGTTTCTCTGTCTTCCTGATGTCATTAAGCTTCTACAATATTTCTGGACATGTTTAGTAATTTAATGCACCTAAATCATCACATTAGAGACATTATAAAGAGAAACTTAATATTGCATCTATAAATGTCTTTTAAACAGAAGAATTAAAGGTTGATTTACTGTAGAAGTAAACACTGAAGTTGTCAAACTGAGCTTCTTGTTGTTTCTAAAGAGCCTTCAGATGAACTCTGCTGGTTATAAATAAATACCAACATTTTCTCATGTGGTTTATTTCTGAGAAGCTCAAATTATCTCCAGTATCTAAAATAAAACACAGAACAAGAGCTAGGAAGAAAACTAACATCAGGTCTGATAGAAATAATTCATCTAAGAGTCAGGTTCTGTTAATGTCGTCAACAGCTTCAACTTCACAAACTGACAACGTTTTGTCACAGCAACAAAACCTGAAGTTCTTAAATCAGAGTTTTCAGGCTGATGAGCTTCATCCTCTGAATCCCAAAACCCAGCAGCAGGTTTGAAAAGCATCTTGTTATTCAGAAGCTAAACCGAACCTAACAACCTCTGTAAATGCAGGCAATAAGTTGATGGCTAATAAGTTTACATGTTTTAAATATATGATTAAGACGTTTCTTTTGAATTCCAAGGAGCTGAGAAAGCACAGTCAAAACTGTGAAGTTTTTGGTGCACTTGCAATTTTTGACCACTTGGGGGCTCTGTAATTATTTTTCCACCGATCTCTGGTTCCTCTTGCCTTTTGCTTTTCTGTTGTTTTGATTCACATGTGATCACGAGATGACATGTGCTGGAGTTGAGCTTTCCTCCCTGTTTCTAAAAGTGGGCAGAGTGGTCAGTGTTTTTATTGTTTGCATGAATGGTGAAATTGAATATTGCTGTATGTTAAAGATGGAATATTGTATTTCAAAGGCAGTGTAGGAGTTTTCCAGAGTGGTTTCCAGAGTTTTGCAGCGGTTCAAGCTAACCCTCCCATTGGTTGCAGCACGCAAAGTGGTTAGTTAACGTTTATTTGTTGACATATTAGACCAATGCATTGAAGAAAGGTGCAGTAATGTGAAAGTAATGTATTTTTTTGTGAATTGCTTTACTGTACTGCAGTTCTACGGTGTTATGAAGTAAACATCTGTGCAAGGAACAAGTCTCACGAGTGATCAATGGGCGGCATAACCTCAGAGTGAGAACCACCAACAAGATTTTATACAACAAAAACATTTTCTATTAAAACTTTCATTAATAAAATAAAGAGTTTATCAAATCTTCTCTCACTTGACACTCAAGTTTATGTCTCTAAACCAATGAATCTGCAAGATTTAGGCAGAAATGAATATTGTTTAATTCATTGAAAGATGTGACATACTGTGATGAACTCAGAAAAAAAATCATCAAAGATTTTTAAAAACTGAAAGCATCTTTTTGTTAACTAGCAAAATCTAATCTTAATAGAATCAGATCTCAAAAACAAATATTCAATGCTACAGTGAAACTTGACTTCAGTCTTACTTATTCTATGTTTAAATGAGTTTCCTGGATATTTAAATTGTACTGTTTGTGATAATACTTTTTTTTTTTTACTGGATCTGACACAAAAGGCTTTTTTTCAACTGAGACATGTAGCATAAAGTGATGTTGATAAAATATCACAATTCTAAGCTTGAATTTTGTGTTTGACTTTTCCTGTCAGAACTGTTTTAAACTGTTGAAAATCTGATGATATTTTACATTTTCTGATTGATCAGTGGTGCCTTCTGTCCATTTTTAAAAGATAACTTTTTTAAAGAGCCTGGTAAATGCAAAGCGCCACAGCTAATGCAGTTGTGGAAGAGAACGGGTATCTGGTTGATCCTCTCCTGGAAAGAACTGCAGACCTGCTGACATAGTGGACCTCCTACAAAACTGTTTACCTGAACCTGTAGAATGTAGCCAAACCTTTCCTGTGCACCCCAGCCTCATCTGTGTCATGTGAACGAGTTTCTTCCAAGACTGGGGAGATGGTCTGTAAAAGAAGAAACAACTTGAGTCAGAAACCTGTGGATAAATTATTTCTTAATAAAAACTCATAACCAGTTACACAAGCACATACACGGATCTGTTTTTTCAAGCACACCCTCTTTATCATGAAACTCAAGACATACTTTGCCAAAACCCATAATATAATCTGTATTTACTCCAGTCTCATGAAAATTACAGATGTCTGTATTTGTAGAGCACATCTCATGAATGTAGCAGCACCATTTAAATGTTTCATAGGACAAAATATAAGTGAAGAGTATAGAGGGTTACACACAGACATGACAAATAAGAAACATGCTCTTCAGTAGTTACTATCCGTGTTATTACTAGTATTATTGTTGTCGTATACACTAGAAACTATACACTCATCAAGTATAGTTGAACAGGAATGTGCATGACAAATCAAATCCAAAACAATCCATGAACTCATCAGTAACACGTCTCGATTGCATTTCACTTTATTGACCACTAGATGTCCTACTCGAGCACTGAGTGTTATTGAAGCCTGGAGGAATGAACCACGTTTTGAATGAAGTGCCAAAGCTTCAACAAAGCCTCGATCAGCCATCACTGGCTACAGGCTGAAGTTAAGTCCATTTGTTTGACACATTTAAAGGAAATTAAGTCAGAAAATCACCACCTGTCAGAGTTGGGTGGCCATCTTGTCCTGCAGCTTAAAGAGGAAACAGACCTCAACAGCTGATCTCTCAAACCTGATTGGACAACAACAATTCAAAATAATGAAGGTGAATACACAAGAAGCCATGAATGTTTTGTTCAGTTTGGATGTTCAGAGTTAATGACTGAGAGTGGATTTATGAATTCAGGCTTTGTGGCTGGAAGAATTTAAAGACAATTCAGTTTATTTGCTGTTAACTCTGACAATAAGAGTAGATCTCTGACCTGATTGGTCAGTTTGAAATGAGAGAAGCAGATGTGCAGCACATTTTTTTATTCATTTTTTTTTACTGGATTTTGTGCAAAATACTTATCATTGATTTTAATAAGATGTGGAATAAAGGGATTTTGATTAAACATCATGCTAATCTTGACTTTGGTTACTTTACCTGTGAGAATCGCTTTGAACAACTTAAAACGGGACCATTTTGTGATGATCTTTAAAGTTAACATTCCTTTCAAACCTGTCAGCAGGTTTCGGGGCTCAGAGGGTTGATAAATGTAGTAAAACCTTTAGTATAGAAGGATGTAATGTCTCTGTTCTTTTCTCAACACATCTTGGTTTACATACATGAGATTTCAGTCATGATATGATGAGGATTCATTTGAGGACAAACTCTTCTCCAACATGTTTAACTATTACACTGAAAGCAACAAAATACTCAAAAGTAATGACATTCAACCTCATTTAATTCACTGTGTTGGCTTGTGTTATCTTTCACTTGTCACTGCAGGCAGCAACCCTGTTGGAGTTTCTGTTTTTATAAGTTCATTCCTCACCTGATCTGACCTGTTGATCTGATAGTAAGACAAGTCATGTCATGAAGAGGGTGGATCCAAGTTAGAAAAACATCGTCTGGCTGGTTTCACAGACGAGGAAACAGTTGCAGCCATGACACAGGTAGGTCGGCTATGTTTGACTTTAAATTAAATCTTGCTGCAAAGCTTTTTATAGCCTTAATCAAATGGAAAGCATCACTTTTTTTTTAGATATACAAGTTGTTAAACAGTGTTTAGAAAGTGTACAGGATGCAAAAGACAAGTTTTTGTAGCTAATATGTAAAGTTTCACTGCTGTAAACTGAATACTCACTTTTAATCTGTAAAAAAAAAAAAAAAAAAAAAGTGATTGATGCAAGATTTTGGTGACTGAGCTCATTAAAGAAGCCAAAATGAAGAAAAAGGAGAAATCTTCTGTGCTGAATTATGGATTGTAATGTAGTGTATTAGGGACAACATGATGTATAGAATTAGTTTTTACTAAATAGATGTGTTTCTGGTTTAGCGGTTTGACAGCCTATACCACTACACTGTAACTATATGCCATCTAGTATGTTATCAGAATCCTTTTTGCCCTTTTTCATGTCATTTTACATAATTTTGTCTTGAAAAACAACACCTTTCATCCTACATCTAACATTTTATTTCATTTAATGCCATAAAATGACAGAAAAACTCTAAAAAAATGTAAAAGACACACAAAGTGTCCACAGTCTCAGGACATCATGTTAGCCCACGTGTGTTCAATAAAGAATAATAATAATAATAATAACAATAATAATAATAATAATAATAATAATAATAATAATAATATTCTAGCAATGGAGACCACCAGAACTCCAGATTCTCCCCATGTTCCTAAAGCCTGTTCTATTATTTTTACCACTGTAGAGACTGTGGTGGACAGTAAAAGTTTTTGGAGTTGCACAAAATTATTTATGTAAAATTTTATTGTGACTCCTGATGATTTTGTAAATAGTTGTGCAAAAGCGCCTAAAGATTTCTTGCATTTTAGTGCAAATAGTGGTATATAACTCTGTTTACTGCTAAATTTGCACATTATTTTGTATATAAACCATTTATATTTGCATTCTAAGTTCTGAAAAGGGTTGGGTTCACATGTTCATGGTGTCCACAGTAAAAAGAAAAAATCTAATTTTTCCTACTCATACTTTGTTTTTGTTTTTTTGTTTTTTTTTTTTGCAATTTTAGGTCTCGTGGGTTCATACATTATATCAAAATGTATGAATAACTGTAGAATCACATAGGTGAGGTTTTGCTGGAAAAAAAAGACACCAAGCAAAGCAAGATCAAAAGCTTTTAAGGTGAAATATAAAAATAAAATCAGAATTAGTCAAAAACAGACCTCAGTAAGATATTCAACTAAAATTTACAGCAAACTTACATTCTGATATTACAGAACACACATTTAGATTATTGATCAGTCTGAAATAAGAATAACAATAAGGTAATTGATAATTCTACAATAATTAGTGTCTTCAAGATCTAGAAAGTTAAAGTGTTTTATCTGATCCAGATGTTGGAGATCTTTGATGATCTAGAATCTGATTGGTGGATGACTTATGTTGCTCAGATGTACAATGATATTTCCAATCAGCATGTTCCTCAGTACATTTAACATGTGATTTATTTCAGTTTTCAGAACTTCATGATTCTTCATCTAAACCATGGACTCAGCTCAGTTCCTTCACAGCTTTAGTTTTCCTTCTTCTGACACAAAACTGTTCAGGTAACCGACACACACCATCAAAATGTACATTTAAACACAAAGATGATTAAATATGGAAGCTGCTCAGTAACATCTTATAGAAGAACGTTCTAAAATATGTTTCCTCAACAAAAAATCAACTAGTAGTCATTTGTTTCCTGCCTTTAAAAGCTGTAAAATCCCAACCTGCTTTTCTCCAGGTCTTTCCCAGGTTGTCGGTCCGTCTCAGCCGGTCCTGGCAACGGTTGGTGATGACGTTATTTTGTCATGTCGGCTGGAACCTGCCATTGATGCTTCAGACATGTCCGTAGAGTGGTCCAGAGAAGACCTAGACCCTTCATATGTCTATGTGTGGTGGGATAAAGAGGAACTGGAAAGTTCAAAACATCCTGATTATAAAGGAAGAACGTCATTGTTATTTAGTAAACTGGAGTTTGGAGACATTTCCCTGAACCTCTCCAAAGTGAAACCGTCTGATAAGGGAAAATACAGATGCTTCATTCCTACACTGGGTCGAGGATCTACTGTTGAACTGGTTGTTGGTGAGTTAATACTGAAAGTTCAAGACTCAGATAATTGAGGTTTGTCAGGTTTTCTAAACATATTTCTGTGTATGATCAGAATAAAGACTGTAGGAATGAGTCAGTGCTCTAGTTTTAGGGTTTGTTTATGAGTGCAGGTCAGACAGAGTGAGAGATTTTACAGTCAGTTAAATGGTTGATCCACATTCTAGCAGTTTCTCAGGTTTGTTGTTTTCATGTCATCATCTCTGTGGAGGTGGTTTCCATTGTTCTGATAAAGTTAAAGCAAAACCTAAACCTCAGAAACTCCTCCTCTGCAGGAAAACAGAACAAAGGCATCACAGCAGCAGCATTTTACAATCTAAAACTACTTTATAGCACCAGAAAGTTCATATGTGCTATTTGTCAATGACAAAATAGGTATAACTACACGAGTTCCCAAATAAGGCCACGATTCATACTGATGTCCACTTCTTAATTTAATTCCATTCCTTCGACGACATATATTCCTCATACAGACACCGTGGACACATAAAAGTATGGACACCGTGAAAACTGGAAAAGAATTCAAACAAAGGTTCTCTCAGTGCGACATAAATAAAGTAACAGAGAACTTAAATACCATCAAAACAACCAAATCTTTACATAAAACAAAATAATTTACCGTGTGCGCCTCTGGAACTGTTGTGTAGCTTGTCATGGTAGCTCTGACCTTGCTCTGAGAGCGCGGTTACCCACAATTCCTGACAACGCCAGGTACTCTTTCAAAATAAATATCCGCATGTTCACAAATTTCAAATTAAATTAAATCGTAAACAACAACAAACCTTTCAACATTGGAATATGAGTTAATTCCTTTTCAATGTGGAACTTCAACAGTTACACTCCCACCAAATTGCTACAATTTATGATTTCTTTTAACCATAAATAAATTTAGCAATTTCATGAACAACACAAAAAATTGATATGAGAGAAGAATCTCTCAACAATGTTTCCTCTAACTCTCAACACAAGTACATGTTACATGTTTTTGTGGATGTGAATACAAACATTTAATTACTTTCCACTAAAACAACAAGTTTATGAACTGGACGTTCAATGACAGATGGATTAGTGAGCCTTTGACCTTCCTTTCCTAATTTCTTGTTACCTATTTGTATGGTGGCTTTACGCACCAGACCATCACCATCTGTACAGACATTCAAAACTTTCCCCAGTCTCCATTCATTGCGAGGACATCCCTCTTCTCTGAGAATGACAACATCTCCAATCTTAACATTACGTCGTGGAGAATGCCACTTTTGCCTTAGAGTAATGTTTGTCAAGTATTCTTTCTTCCATCTACACCAGAATTGTTCAGACAAATACTGCACTCTGCGCCACCTTTTCTTGGCGTACAGATCTTCTGCCACAAACTTTCCCAGGGGAGGAAGAGGAACAGAGGTTTTCATGGTGAGCAAATGGTTTGCTGTAAGCGGCTCTTCACCTTTAGGATCACTGATGCTGTCAGTGGTGAGCGGGCGGCTATTTATTATTGACATGGCTTCGTAGAAAAATGTTCTCAAGGATGCATCATCCAACCTCCCAGCACTCTTTGAGAGAGTCCAAGTCATAACACTCCTCACCGTCCTAATCTGCCGTTCCCATACGCCTCCCATGTGACTGGCATCAGGTACATTCATAACAAGGTCACACTGTTTCTCTGCTAAATAAGCAGCCAATCTGTCTTTGTCCATTTCCTTTAGTGTCTTTGAAAACTCATTTTTTGCTCCGACAAAATTTGTTCCCTGATCAGATCTGATCTCTCTTACAGGTCCTCTGATGGCGATAAAACACCGTAATGCATTAATGAAGGCATCTGTTGTTAGATCTTCAAGCATTTCTATGTGAATGGCTCTTGATGATAAGCAAGTGAATATCAGACCGTATCTCTTGCTCTCTTTCCGACCCTGTTTAGCTGAAAAGGGTCCAAAACAATCCATCCCGCAAAATGAGAATGGTGGTGAGGGGTCAGTACGGTTCACAGGCAGATCAGCCATTTTTTGTATTTCTGTAGGCCTGCGAGCTCTTCTGCATGGGACACATTGTTTGATTTGATTTGCTACAACCTTGCTGCCACCAACAATCCAGTAGCCATTTGCTCTCAGTTCATTGAGGGTCTGACCTCTGCCTTGATGCTGCGTTTTCTCATGACAGTGATTCAGGATCTTTTGGCAAGATGGCAGGATGTTTCAGGTCATGAGGTAAGGAAGCTGCTTTTAATCTCCCTCCCACCCTGAGGACACCCTCCTGCAGTACTGGATCAAGCTGAAACAACTTATTATTATGTGGCAATTTTGCCCACTTAAGCTTCTGTATTTCCTCTTTGAAGGCATCTCTCTGTGCTAACCTCACAAGCACTAAACTTGCTTTTCTCCTTTCCTCAACTGTTATGAGATCTTGTGATCTGTTCCTTTGCGCTAGCCGTAGGATCCGAGCTACTACATTCAATGCAGTGTGCCATTTAGAAAATCGTTTGAATCTGTCCATGAAATTCTCTTCCTGAACTACACTGATTTGCAGCGCTTGTGTTGTTTTTATCTCAGGATCTCCTACTATAAGCTCTGGAGTTGCTTTAGGTGAGGAAATTTCTCTCTCCCAGAGAAATTTTGGTCCAGTAAACCAGTTGGAAGTGATCAAGTCTGCCACCCTGAGGCCTCTGGAGGCATGATCAGCCGGATTTTGATCAGTTTCAATGTAATCCCACTGAGCTACATCTGTCATGTCTCTGATTCTCTGAACTCTGTTGGCTACAAAAACGTGAAATCTACGGGCTTCATTAGCGATGTAGCCGAGAACTACTTTTGAATCAGTCCAAAAGTATTCCTGGTCGATCTTGAGTTCCAGCTCTTCTTTCAACATGCAGCTGACTGCTGCTGACACCACAGCGGCTGTTAGCTCAAGCCTTGGTATGGTTACAACTTTTGTGGGAGCGACTCTGGCCTTGCCGATGATTAATGAGCAATGAACTTTATCTTCACTCACCACTCGTATGTATGAACATTGACCGTATCCATAACTACTTGCATCTGAAAAATGATGCAACTCAACCCTTTGAGCTTTAGTTAGAGCTTCAGGAGCAAAGCATCTTGGGATTTGGAGTTTTTGCAGACTCTTTAGATCATTCAGCCAATTCTTCCACTGTGGGTGTAAGTCTTGGGGCAGCGGGTCATCCCATGCTATGCCCTTTTGACACATTCCTTGTAGCACTTTCTTTCCTAGGAGGAGAAATGGAGCAAGGAAGCCGAGGGGGTCAAACACAGATGCAACGGTTGAAAGGATTCCTCTCCGAGTTGCTGGTTTTTCTTCGAGGGATCCACTGACACAGAAAATGTCACTGCTCACATTCCACTTTACTCCCAACACAGTCTGCACAGGTAGATCGCCATGGCTGAGATTTACATCATGAACTCCACTTGCTCGTTCGCAGTCAGGAATGAACTCTAGGATTTCTCTGTTGTTGGAGATAAACTTGTGGAGATGCAGTTTCCCCTTTGCAAACACAGTTTGTGTCTCTTTCACTAGTTTTTTGGCTTCATCTGCTGACTCTACACTGATGAGGCCATCATCAACATAAAAACTTTTCTTAATGAAATTGGCTGCAGATGGATACTCTCTCATTCTCACTTGCTAAGAACTTCATACCATAGTTCGCGCACCCAGGGGACGATGCTGCCCCGAAAAGGTGAACCTTCATGCGATATTCCTTTGGCTCTGAATTGGTATCGCCCTGTTCCCACCAAAGAAAGCGCAAATAGTTTCTGTCCTCTCTGCTTACATGAAATCTATGAAACATTTTCTCCACATCACAGATAACTGCTACTGGATGTTTGCGAAATCTACAGAGAACCCCTGTCAGACTATTGGTGAGATCAGGTCCTGTCAGTAAGTGGTCGTTTAGAGCGGTGCCTTCATATTTGGCAGAACAATCAAACACAACTCTAATTTTTTCAGGCTTTCTCGGGTGATAAACCCCTTGATGTGGAATATACCACACATTTCCATCTTGTGGCACATCTTCAGCTCTCTCTGCTTCTCCACCTTCAATGACGCCTGCCATGAACTTAACATAGTCCTCTTTAAACTTTGGATTTCTCTCCAATTTCCTTTTCAGGTGCTTCAGTCGCACTAGAGCAAGTTGCTTATTTTCTGGTAGGTGTGGACGTGTTTTAAAAGGAAGTGGCATTTCTAGATGGCCATCTGAGTTCTGGTGTATTGTCTGGTTCAGGATTTGCATGAAGTGAATATCATCTTGTGATATAGTCTTTTCCCCATAATTTGTGTCTCTAAAGTCAGATTCGAGGACTCTGATGACAACAGCTGGTGTTAACGATGGAAGCTCTTTGACAGACACACGATGGCAGAGACCTGTCACTTCTGTTGACTTAACAATCTTTGGTGAGCTACCAACAATGCTCCATCCTAAGTCAGTCCTAATGGCATATGGCTCTTCATCACCACCAGTAATAACTTGTCGTGGCGCTAATGCTCTGCTACAGTCATAGCCTATTAAGAGTCCGACTTCACATTCTAACAACTCTGGTATCTCTTGTGCTATAACATTCAGATGTTTCCATCTCTGTGCTGTTGCAGCTGTGGGAATGTGTGAGCGTTCAAGTGGGATGAATTCTCTGGTGTATGCAGGTGGCAAGTTAACTAAGCTATGTGAGGAAAACCCTCTGACTCTAAGACCACTAACTCTGTCACTCTGAACGATGGAATCCTTTCCCATCAAAGTGGTAAGCTTTAACTTGACCGGCTCTAATCCTGCTCCCATCTTCTCACACACACCACTGTCTACAAAGGTAGTGCTACTCTGCGTATCTAACAAAGCGTATACTAATGTCTCTGTTTCAGGGCTTGTGACCGATGAGAGCCACACAGGCACTATCATGGATGTGCTCCCACCATCACCTTTGTCTACAGAGCAAGAGAGTGAAGTTGACATTTCTGCTGTCTGCACAACAGCACGAGGAGATGTCTCTGGAGCTGTGCTGCGATTCTCATGCATCGGTGTTGGATGGTGTTTCTTGCATATGTTACAGGTTGCTTTGTTTCTGCAGTCCTTTGAATTGTGTCCTTTCTTAAGACAGCCAAAACACAGATTTTTCTCCAGTATGAATCTTTTCTTTTCCTCTGATGTCTTAGTAGCGAATGTCTGGCATTTGTGGATGGAATGACTTTCACTACAGTACATGCATTTAACTGGGCTTGAAGAGGAATTAAATGGCATGTTAAACCTCTTTGATTCAATTGTATCTCTCATGCTGTTCACCACAACAGCTTGAGTTTTCATTACTGTGTTAGGTTTTTCAGATTCTTTTGTGTCTGTGACCAACACATTGGCTTTTGCCCGTTTCATGTCTCTGGAAGGCCTTTCTTCAGACAACTTCAAGGCACAAAGGGATGTTACAGGGTTGCAGGCCACATCTGCTTCATGAGCCAGAAACTTGGCAAACTCTTTGAAATTAGGATATTTCTGTGTGTCCTGCAGTTGCTTTGTTACATGACGGTTCCATCGAGAAGTCACCCAGTCTGGGAGTTTTTGGAGCATCCTCTGATTTTCTTTACAATCATTTAATACGTGAAGACCTTTAACGTGTGACATGGCATTGCTGCAAGCAGTCAGGAAATCGCTGTATTGTCGAAGTTTAACAGAATCTCGTGAACTAATCTTTGGCCAGTTATTCAGTTTTTCTCTGTATGCACGCTGGATCACAAAGGGATGACCGTAACGAGCATTCAGTGCTTCCCACGCTTGGCTGTAAGCTTCTTCATCCTTCCTGTAGAAGCTTCCTTCAAGCACTGACCGTGCTTCACCGCTGATGTACTTCTGAAGGTAAAACAGTCTGTCTGCTGGATTTGTACATTTTCGTTCTATGAGTGCTTTGAAACTAGCGCTCCACTCTATGAACTTCAGTGGGTCTCCTAAGAAGACCGAGGGCTCAGGCGCTGGCAGTCTGGTGAGTGCCATTGTGTCATGTAATACTTGTACTAAAGAAACTTCCTTTGTAGCATTGTCTGATTGTACATTATCATAGTTTGTAGTGTAATGTAACTGTTCATCTTTTATCTCTTTGTTATTAATCACAGGGGGACAACTCACTTCATCTATTCCAGGGATCTCACCTGAGCCTGCTTCAGAATAAGCTTTCATCCTAGCAGCGATCACTTGGAGATCTCGCTGATCTTCCAGTCTTTTGAGCTCTTGTTTTTGTGCAGCAATTGCCGACTCCATTTCCATTTCTGCTCTTTTTGCGGCCAGTTGTGCAACGCAGTCTATTCTTTTTGCTGTGATGCTTTGCTGTTCTGATGGACATTTTGACTGCTGACTACCAACAGATTTGGGGATTGAGCCACTAAATATTGACTGGGCATATTCTTTGTCAAGCATCATGTGCAATCTTGCATTTTCTGCCTTTGTATCAAAGTCATCTTGTCCCACTTCGCTCATGCGCACTTTAAGCAGTCCCATCACATCTGCAGTTACTGCTGAGCAGGAATCCATCTTACGTCTAATATCAGTAGAAGGTGCAGACTGTGCTCGAATATTTTCATATGCCTCTTTCACGTGGGCTTTTGACTCTTCAACATTGTCCATCAAGCAACACAAGTCCTTGTCAGAGCAATCGTTTCTGAGTGAGCGGCGTACTGCTCTAACCTGTTCCTTCCATTTGTCGTACAACATAAACTTCTTCTCCTTTTGAGAGACCTCTTGCTGTTTCAGCTCCAGCATTTTGGGAGTTAACTTTCTCTCTCGTGACGATTTACGAGGTTCAACTTTGGAGGAAGGCTGTGTTATTGATACCTTTTGAACGTGTATTTTTGCATGGATATCATCAATAAGTGACTCTAGTCTCTCTATTTCAGCTTCCTCAATCTGAGATTTTAACCTCTCATTTAGTCTAACCAACTCTGCCTGGAGTGACTCAACAGGTTCGCTAGGACCACCACACTGTGATTCTTCACTATGGATTGACATGGCAATGAAAGAAAAATGCTACTGCATTTAAACAAAATTACTGCTAGCATATGTTTGTAGCAACAGTTACTCTTATAAACCCTTTAGGTGCACTTCTAAAAATGCATTTATACTCTTAAGTCAAAAACCATAGAACATTCAAACTAAGGCGAACCGTAAACATTTGTGATTTCACACAAGATGCTCAAAACTTATCTCTTACAACCTTTACAAATGTTCATACAGTTGTAGGTTGATACTCTCAAATTAAATGATTATTGTAGAGTTGCTCTTATCTGCCAGAAGGCTGAAAACCATGCTAGTTGGAGCCAGGTAAGGATATATGAAGAGTTGTAGCATTCGCTGGACAGCCTGCTTTCTGCTGGCGAAGTTGCGGTAGTTCGCGGGCGACGTTGCCGTCCTCTCTCGCAGCAGCAAGCCGGGGTGAAGTCGCGGTGCTCCGGTAGCTGATGCCGCCGTGCTCTCTGTTTTTCCAGCAGGTCGTGATGACAGTCAGGCTGTTTCTCTTTCTCTAGCCAGCCATGGTGAAGTCGCGATGATTCGGTGGTTGACGCCGCCGCTCTCTCTCTCTCTCTGTAGCAAGCCGTGATGAAGTCGGGTGCTCCGGTGGTTAGCGCCGCCGTCCTCTCTCTCTCTGTAGCCGGCGGTCGTGATGACACCAACGCCGTCTCTCTTTCGCCAGCAAGCCGTGATGAAGTCAAGGTGCTCCGATGCTGAGCGCCTCCGTCTTCTCTCTCTCTAGTCGGCTCCTGGACGTTCCGGGCACGTGTAGTTTTAGCCGGCTTGCTCTAGCTTGCTAGCTTAGCAGTCTCCGAACATACGCAGCTCTCTCGTCGCTTAACACTTGGCCATGTTAGCGTCACGTTTTCACTATAACTACACGAGTTCCCAAATAAGGCCACGATTCATACTGATGTCCACTTCTTAATTTAATTCCATTCCTTCGACGACATATATTCCTCATACAGACACCGTGGACACATAAAAGTATGGACACCGTGAAAACTGGAAAAGAATTCAAACAAAGGTTCTCTCAGTGCGACATAAATAAAGTAACAGAGAACTTAAATACCATCAAAACAACCAAATCTTTACATAAAACAAAATAATTTACCGTGTGCGCCTCTGGAACTGTTGTGTAGCTTGTCATGGTAGCTCTGACCTTGCTCTGAGAGCGCGGTTACCCACAATTCCTGACAACGCCAGGTACTCTTTCAAAATAAATATCCGCATGTTCACAAATTTCAAATTAAATTAAATCGTAAACAACAACAAACCTTTCAACATTGGAATATGAGTTAATTCCTTTTCAATGTGGAACTTCAACAGTTACAATAGGTTTTTGTGAATTTTGATATAATTAATTCAGATCTCCTTCAGATTAGATTCTCTGCATATGTAGTTTATAGATTCATAAAGTGGTACATTTATTCTTTTTATCATCAGTCTACGCTCACTGTAAACACATTGTTACTGTTTTGGGGCAAATATTTTACAGTTTCAAACACTAAAGTCTCTCATTTACTAAATAATTCAGACTCTTTGTTGTGGCTCCAGATTGCAGTCAGTTTTTAAATCATCCTTAAGATGAATCTAGAACTAGACTGGAGTCCACTGTAGCAAACTGAACTGACTGGACATAGTTTAAGTTGAAGGAAGTTTCTGTTGTTGATCAAACCATGGTGAGGTAAAGATCAGAGAAGAGGGTATAAACCATTTCTAAATAGTTTCCAGGAGCCTGGAGGCCTCAATAACTGAAAACTACCAGGACTCTTGATGGCATTAGCTGTTCAACCAAACTGATAAAATGAGAAAGTTCTGTTCAAGGAAGCCAGCAGTCCCTTTAACAGAGTTTATCCAAGAAGGCTTGAAACTTTAACTACCAGCATCTATTTCTCATTTATTTTATTGCTTTGTTGTTCATATGTTAGATGAAGCAGGATTCAGCAAACAGGTAACCTGAAAATTGAGAAAAAGTTTTTCACCATGTTCTAAGAAGTTGGAATTTAAACAAAACCATGAACATTTCCTCAACCTAACCAAACAGTTTTGGTGCATAAACTCAACTAAGTCTCTAATAAGTAGCTATTGTTTTAAACGTGATATTTTCCTGAGCCTGAGTAGTTTTGGTGCCTAGATCTAATCAAACTAATGAAAATTATAGAAAAATCCAACAACAATGGTCCCACATAGGATGTAAACCCAGTCTCCATGTTGAAGGTCTAGTTGTTGACCTTTAGTCCCCTCATACTTCTTCAATCAACCCAGTATACTCAACATTACATTCCTTTACATCTCAGCTATATTCTAAGTAAAATTTTTTCAATGTAATTTCTGACCTGTAATATTAAAGGAGGAAAAGGCAACCAGGAAGTCCAAGTTAGAATATGGAAAAATACTGGAAAATGGAAGCATCAAAGAGCAACAAGATTTTTATCAAAAAGATGGTAATCCATGTCACAACTTTCAGTTTTGCCTTGATTTTTGATTCAGTTTAGGTAAGGAAATAAAAAAAAGTATGAGGTTACAAATCAGCACACTTAATCAGACATTCTTTACAGATTGGAAATTTGGTTTAGTTTAATCATCAGGGTTTGGGGAAAAATCATGGTTTGGGTTAAAATGCAAATCTTTTACTCCATATTTTTGTCCCAATGTAATATATGACTGGTTGACTGAAAAAAAGCAAAAATGAAGCATTAAAATACATGACAAAGATGATTGTGAAAAAGTTGATTTGTGATACATGAAAAACAAATGTAATTTGGCAGAAAAAGTTCTCCTCAACCAGAGTAGACAGACATGGATTCATGTTCCAGGTAGTTTGTATTTAACTTGACAAAATCTGCAGTTCACTTTATATGAAATGTCTCATTATTTCATGTTTTATGATTTCTGGTGATTTCTTAGAGTCCAGGTCCAGTTACATCTGGAAGATTCTTGGTTTTGCTGCAATCTTCATCCTGTCAATTCTAGCAGCTGTTCTTCTTTTTTACATAATAAGTAAGTCACACTGACAAAAACACAACAAAACAATAAAACTCTTGACCATGACAAAATATTGATGCTTTAATGGAAACTGATATGAGAGGTTTCATTTTATTCTGTACAACTATCTGAATTATCATTCTTTCTATATTTAAATACTGATGATTTTATTTTTCTCAAAGGGACAATGAAGACTTTGGAAAAGAGAGTTCAACAAGTAAGTACAGAAACAAAGTTTCACTGCTGGTAGATGAAGAAAGACACCAAGATCAGGAGATGACAGAAAGTAAAGTCAAGTTTGATGTAAACAAACAATTGTGGAACTAGAAAAGCACTTGGAGAGCGCATACCTCCGCCATCCCGTTTGTCTGTCTGTCTGTCTGCGTGTCTGTGTGTGTGTGTCTGTCTCTTTGTCTGTTAACAGCATAACTCAAAAAGTCATGGACGGCCATCTCTCAATTGTCCTTCGACCTTCAAAAAATTCCTGGATCCAGACGGTGATTCGGATCACCTCCAAAATCTAATCGATTCTTACTCATGCTCTTCCGGACATCCTGTAAAAATTTGGTGAAAATCCATCCATGACTTTTTGAGTTATGCTGTTAACAGACAGACAGACAGACAGACAGACAGACAGACAGACAGACACACACACACACACACACACACACACACACACACACACACACACACACAGACGGACAGACAGACAAACAAACTCCGGTGATTACATAACCTCCTGGCGGAGGTAATAAAGGAAGAAGGTTTGTGTCTCTAAAGCAGATCAGACGTCAGTATTCAAGCTCTGACAGGAAGACAAGTAAAGAATCTGGACAATGGAGAAGAAAAACCAGATGTAGTTTATCAATGAACAGAGGAAGTGGTTCAATACAGAAACAGAGAAGAACAACAGCTTTAGCAAACTTCAGTGGAGATAAAAGAAAGCTTATATTAAATAGAAACTCACAAGTTTCTATTTAATAACGACATATTTGTTGTAACCAGAGTGTGAACCTGAACAGACGATCAGTAACTAAAGAGCAGGAGTCAAAGAAGCAGTAAAAAGAAGTTAATGGTTGTATGTAAAGAAACAGCAGCTTCTGGATGAAAAACACAAGATGGAGACTGAACTGTAGATTCTGTTGAGTTTTGATATCAGGATTTCTACTGTTGTTCTCTGTTTATTTTTTTCCCATTGATTGAGGATCTACTTCTCCAACCTTTATTCTGTCACTGAACCAAAGTGTTGTAAAAGAGAAAATCAATGAACATTTCTCACATCTGGAACTTCTTCATGTCTGTTTTCACTTTTGAATCTCACCATCCTGATGTTTCTGAGTCAAATAACTGACATGTCCACTCAACATTACATCATGATGTAATGTTGATAAAATTAATGAAATGATGTAAAGATTGAACACAAGCAATGATTTTCTATTTATCGATTTTAAATTTGAGCATAAATCAGTCAGTGAAGGTCAGTAAAAGGAAGTAAAGTTTGGAAACATTGTGGTGTCACTTCCACTGCAGAAACATCCACATCCATCATTCTGAAAGCAACAATTATCTTCCTATACCACTAAACTACATTCTCATTTTTCACACAAATCTATTTTCTCACTAGAATTCTCAGACTGTGACGTTGTAGGAAAAGTTTAGAGTTTGAAAGAGCCACAAAGTTTCCTGAAGAAGACATAAAACAGAAACAGGACTTTCATCCAGGAGACCAGGATTCATGTTCCATGTGGAACCTTTATTCTGACACTTTGGTTTCACTTTCATTCACTGCTTGGTTACATTTCTGCAACCAGAACTCTGCAGTTAGAAAAACACCATGATTTGGGTTCAAATATGAACCTTTCAGAACATGTTTGAAGACTTTCCTCCATTTTCTCTGTTACCAGGTTGACAAGAAATAAAAGAAAAGATGTTGATTAGAAACATATTAGTGAGAATCAAACATGTAGTTTAGTTAAATATGAACATCATTGTTGAGAGACAGAGTTACCTGAATTAAAATAAGGTGATAAAGTGAATGTTCCAAGCAGCTGGTTCAGAGGAGAACTTACTCACCATCTAAAGCTACAGAAACAGAGATTTAAGCAGAACTCAGCTATGTTACATGAACATGCTTTTAATGAGTCTCCAACCAATCAGAAGTCACACATTAATGTCATGTACAGATGTGTTCAGATAAATATACTGTTTTATCTCTCTCTTGTTTCCAGTATAAGGATGAGAAGCTCAAGTCAATGGAGACTGAGAGGAAACTGAATAATAAGATCCAGAACATGATGCAGGAGGTTGATGTTTTCTCTCAAATCTTTTATCTGCTCTCATCTCTCTTCTCTTTTCATATAATACTGGTCTGTTGTTGAGACCAAAACAACTTCAAATATCCAGAAGAACAAGACAACAAACAGCTGTTTTCAGATTCAGCTTCAGTTCCACTGTGATCTCTAATTCTGATTTTATTTTCATGTTTGATGAAAAAATTAAACTAGTTCCCAGACAAAATGGAACAAGTTTTTAAACCACTTCCTTCTAAGGTGAACATTCTCCTTTAAAATCAGGAGCTAAAACAGAGCATGTGTTTCTTTATTTGCAGCTGGATGAAATGAACTTTGATACCAACTCTGACCCTACTGGGAGCGATGAGAAGAATCAACTGGAAGAGGTGAATGTCACCATCAAAACCTTTTTCAATCAATGACTGATATGTCTACTGAACTCACTGTGATGTAAAGTTCTAGCAGGAAAGTTAACTAGTTCACTGTTTATCAGATTAATGAAACGTCATTAACTTTCTACAGAATCAGATCAAAATGTTAAATTCATGTAAACTATTAACAGTGAAACTGACTGGTGTCTATGAACTGAGTTACATTTGAGCATAAATCTAAATGATCTTGAACACAGAATAAACTTCAACAGTCCAGTTTGGTTCACTGTTACTTTCTGCTATAAACCACTAAAGAAACATCAACATCCATCAGTCTGAAAGTCAAATAATGTGACAAACACACAGAAGAAGTCACCATCTAAAGCTACAGAAACAGAGATTTAAGCAGAACTCAGCTATGTTACATGAACATGCTTTTAATGAGTCTCCAACCAATCAGAAGAAGGAATCTTTCCACAAATCATGTCATGTGTATCTGTGCTTCAATACATAAACTGTCTTTTTATTCTGTCTCCAGTTAGAGAAACTCCAGGATGAGAAGCAGAAGTGGATGAAGACTGTTGTAAACCTGAAGACAGAACTCCAGAACATGAACCAGGAGGTTTATCTGCTGTCATCTCTCTTCTGTCTCTTTTCAGATGAAACTGATTTGTTGTTGGGAACAAGACAACTTTAAACATCCATAAAAACTCATTTAAACATTTAATAAGTGAGACTGAAGTCAAGTTTGACTGCAGCAAAGTTTAATGTGATCACATTCCTCCTGTGTTAATGTGTTACTGAGCAGCAGGTTTAATGTTCATAGAAATATCAGACTTATTATCAGACTATGAGACATTTAATCTGAACTCAACCTTTTGAATGACCACAAGTTTAGTCACATCTTCCAATGAATTAGAAAGAAGAATTCAGTTAAATCTTGTGAGTTCATTGACTCAATGACATGAACTTGATCGTCCAGTGAGAGAAGATTTGAGAAACTCTTCATTTTATTGATGAGACTTTTAAGGAAATGTTTGTGTTGTATCAGATCCTTTAGAGGAATCCCACTTTGAGGTCTTCACTTTTCAGTTTAGGTTAACGCTCTGAACCCCAGAAGCTGCTGGTGGGTTTGAAATAAATGTTATTAAAAAGATAATTCATTTTTAGCCAGAAGCTGTAAAAACAAACAGAAAGAACCTTCAAGTTTTCCAGTTTCCAACAGTCCTTGAACTATTCATGTGTCAAATGATCCAAATCTGAGCTTAAAATCCAGATTTAATCAGAATCACTTTGTTCCACATTTCATTTAAAACTTTAAACCATTTGCTCTCACCAGAATATGTTAAAAAAATAGAATAAAAATAAATCTGGACTGCTTTTCAAAACCATGAAACAATGAGTGACTTCCTGCCTCCACACACCTGAATAACTGACCTGTGTGTTGTTTCTCAGCTGAAGCTGGCAGGACCCATAACTGTAGAAAAGATCAGTGAATACGGCGGCTACATCCGTCTCAAGAACATTTCCTCTGAGGTAATGTTGTTTACATGTAGATGAACCTTCTGAATACTGTGTAAACATGTACAATAAGTTTTATATCAATATGATGATCAAATATATCCACAGATATTCTAAATGGTCCATTACAGTTTTTCTCAATTGATCAGACACTAACTTCCATTCTCTGCACACATTTCTCATAAACAGGACTCTGCTGTCCAAATGTTGGACACTATTCATGGTTTACACACAGTTTCCAAAACTCTTGCACTCTTTTTGCAAAAGACTGAACATGTTTTTTGCTCATTTGAAGACACTTTTTCACTCATAGCACACATTTTTCAAAAAGTAAACACGAGGAAGCAGAATTGGGAACAGAACTGAACTGTTCCAACACTGCTGTCACAATTACAGTTTTCCTCTATTGCTAAGACACATTCCTGGAAAGCTGCTCTCCTTTTCCCTGAACTGTGAACACAAAACCCAATTTTCAAGCTACATTCACCAAACCTCTGACTCTTCTTGGAAAACCAAACTTTCACCTCAAAACAGTTCAATCTGTGCTCAAAACTGAACTTTGCTGTCAAATCATGGCTCAAGTCAATAAATTAAATACTGAGCAGTCACTAAACACTACATAGAAAAAAGGAAAACACAACGCTCAGGACATGAAGCGGTAGAAATAAATGGTTATTTAGGCTAAATGCATGTTGTAAAACTAAATACCTGGGCATTTGTAGCACTTGTACATAGAAAAAAGAATTTGCAAAAAAACATAAATCCTGTGCATTTACATGGAGCACTTGTACATAAAAATAAAGCACAAAACTATACAAATGAAGTACAAAGAAAAGAAGTGCATTACTCTGCCACAGCATCATTTCTCCGTACTGGGTCAGACCACAGGACTTCATCTACATCACAGGACACATTTTCTCTGACCAGAAAAACCCCTGTCATGCCGTATCCATGCTGCTCTTCTTAGATTTCTATCCATTGTAGTGCCTCACAAACCAGTGCTCTGGCTTATATGGACCCTCACATCATTAGCCACAAGTGTGATCAATTCTGAGTTGTTGTGTTCAACCGGTGACGCCTGAGCTTTAACTGTGTTTGACTTTTGCCACCAGTGCTCACCATTATGGAACACAGGTGCATCACAATGACAATGTGTTGACAAGATGTGTCTAAACAGGTGGAAAGGGCTTATGTTTAGCCAAAAGAGTGACTGATTCAATAAGTGGGTTCAGGCAACTGAGAATTTGGTTCAGACAATAGAGTTTAGTGTTTTAGTAATTGAGAAAAACTGTAACATCAACATGTAAAGAGGTCATCATTTTATTTGTGGACACCATGTATGAAACACACACTGGAGATGATTTAGTTTTTCTACCTTTAGTGTCTAATTTTCCTTCTGCAGGAGATAAAACTGGGAGGCTGGAAGTTAGAACTACAGAGAAACAACAGAGAACCAAACATATTGATATTTGATGAGTCATTAAAACTTCAGGCTGGAAAGATTCTCACTGTGAGTCTGAACTTTTCACTTTCTGTTACATTTTTACTTTTAAAAACTTCTCATTTTTATTCTGTCTGTAAATCTGTGAATGTTTTATTTACTACATTTACAGATAGGGAGGCCCAACTGGTCCAGAAAACATCCTGATGATGTTAATCTGATGTGGTCAGACATGATGTACTGGAGGCCTGAAGACGAACTGCAGATGAAGCTCATCAGCAACAATGGAGAGATCTTCAGACTGCTGTAATGTGAATAAACATGAGAAACATCTTTTTTGTTTCTGCATTCATCAAAGTGAGCCTTTGTTTTTTATAAATCAAATTCAACTCTTTTATCATTTCTGTTTTATTTTCTAAAACTTGTTTTCAAATGTCCATTTTGTATTTTTATCTAATTGTTAAGGAATTCTGTGATGTGGAGAGAAGAATCAGGAGACAGACTCAGAGACTCTCTGAGACTCAGATGCTGATGCTGAGAATAAGGTTTACTGATATCAGGAGAAATGATAGAGAGTAACACAGTGATGAGAGCAGCGGCAGCATCACTTCTGAGGAGTCTCTCTGGCCTTGGCTTTATATGGAGTTGGAGGAATGTCAAATGTAGGTTACAGTCCAAGTATAGTGACATCTTTGTTCATTAATGGACAGTAATATAGTCATGTTTTCTTTACAGCAGTTGTCTCTCACTCACATGTCTTCCTTGGCAGGCGTCTGTCTGTCTCATATTAGGAACAGAGAGTTCATAAACATGTTTACAGCCTCAATTTAGGAGAAACAGGGTAAAGAGTGACAGCCTGTAGAGTAGTTTGGGGTGACTTGGTACCTACACTTGATTTAAGGATCTAAGGTGACTGCAGCTGGCAGAAGTAGCAGCAGATGGGATGTCATAAACTAACAGCTGTGAGGAATTACCTGAGTCATGAGAAAGAGTCATTTTTCCTTCACATTTATTAAATCTATGTTCAGTTCTGTGGAAAATTCATTAGGATTGTTGTTTTATCAAAGTTGTAATGAACAGAAGATACAACAGAGAAGACCAGAAATATGTACAACATTAAAACAATCAGAACAAAACGTCTTCTACAGGTTAAAGTCAGTTTTTAGTTTCACCTCCTTTTGCTGTTCTTCAAACTTCATGTGTCGACTGTCTTCAGGTTTTCTTCAGTGATCTTGTATTTCATTAAATAAATCTTTTTTTTGCCACTTAACAGAGTTTTTCTTCAGACTTGAACTGTTTTTAATTTGTTTCTCTCTCTGCAGTGTCAGCTTGTTGTTCTTCTGCTTCCATCTAGAATTCATGGAAAACTGATCCTAGTTTTAATATCAGTTCACATCTGATCCCATCATTTATTATCAGTGACAGAAAATATTTACAGAAACATGGAGAAAACCTGCTAAATATGTGATCAGCATCTGGATTTGTTCTTTCTCTTGTGTCTTTGTGTCTGATTTCAGTCCTACTCTGCCCCCTGCAGGCTTCATTCAGAATAACACCAAGTTAAACAGAGTCCAGATGTTTTTACTGCCATTAAAACCAGGAAATCAGAGAAAATGAGTCTGTTTTTATCAGAGTGTGTCTGTATTCATGTAGAATGTCCTCATCTGGTTTATAGAAAAGCAAACAAACAGTCAGAGTCTGTTAACAGCAGCAGAGATGTTGTGGTTCTGCAGAAAGTCTGTGGAGGTTGTGGTCAAAGTTTGAAGTAGAAGAAAATAAACAGAAAAGATCAAATTCTCCTGAAGATGTTCATTTGTTCAGAGTTTAACAGCAGCTGCTTCAGAACAACAGGTCACATGTGTCCACAAACAGCAACAGAGTTCAACAGAATTTACAAGTAAAATAAATGAAACAGTGAATCCAGACCAAACACATCAGATGGAATGAACTGGTATAAAAATAGAAGAAAACATCCTAGAATGAACAATAGAAGCACGGTGGGATGTCGTCTGCTTCAAACTAACATTTCTTTAATGAGCTTTTTCCTGTGTTGTTGCAGTTTAATTTAATCAGACATGTTTGTAGTTTCTCACTCAAATGCAGCATCACAATGAGGAAAATGCTTCTAAACAAGAGGAACGGAGACAACAAGAACTTCTGTGCAGTCAGACCATGAGGTTCACTGTGTTTGACATTCAGCACAACATTTAGCTGTTTTTCTTCATTTAAATCAATGATTCCAGCAGAAAAGAGCTTCTGCTGGAAGTGAAGTCCATTAGTTTGACACGTTTAAAGGAAATAAAGTCAGAAAATCATCACCTGTCAGAGTCACAGCAGCCGTCTTCCTGCAGCTTAAAGAGGAAACAGACCTCAACAGCTCAACAGACGTGATGAAACTCAAAGGAATCAAAGTGAAGGCAGAAGGAAAATGTTTTGTTCACTTCAGATATTCAGGGTTGATGACTGAGCAGGGCTGGAGTGGGACTCATTTTCAGTCCTGGACTTTCATCCCTCAGACCGGCCCACTTTAGATCACGACCTGTTCTTATAAAATCATGTAATTATAACCTTACATGTTGAGGCTACAAAAGGGCACTGTTCTGTGAAGCCTTATAATTCAGTGTGTTTTTGTAAATTATTTCCAGATCAGTGCAGTAAGGGTTGTTTCACAATGAGGATTTATTCCAACATGAGTTCACATCTCCAACATTATTCTTTACAACAACATCAGAATCTATATTCTGTTCAAATAAATGTTCAGACATCCAAACCTTAAAAATGAAATCAAAGAAGAAATAAAAAATAAAATAAAAAATGTTGCACTTTCTAAAAACACTCTCATCTCTTTTTCCTCTGCAAGGAATCAGTTCCATCACAACTTAGATTGAACAAACATGAGAACATCAGTTAAAGGGTAAATCTCCAACACTATTCTCTACAACATCAGAATGTATGAATTATTAAAATACATCCTGTGACTGAGAGCAAAATAATCAGAACAACTGATTGATCTTCATGTGTCTCATTCCTAACTTGTGGTTCAGGTTCTGCTGCTGAGCTTCTCCCTTGTTCTCTCTGTTCCAACAGATCATCTGTTCCTTCACTGACAGCAGTAATCCTCTCATCACTACTGGCTCCAGGCTCTGACACTAAATCACATTTGAAAAATGCTCAGAATTCTCCCCTTTTTCCAAAGCCTTCTGATCACTTCAGGTCAGTTTCATTCATGTAGAGCTGAATCATCTTCTCATACAGAGCAGCTCTACTCCATATTCTTCATTAGATTCATTCTAATAATATTCACTCTGGACTTGTGGACATGGCCGTAGCCAGGTACGAGGTCAGCGAGGTCCGGACCTCACCTATTTTTCCGAGTTTTTTTTTTCGCCAAATATGCCCAACTGAATAAAACATAAACTCATAAAAACTTGAAACCTCTCTGTGAAACGTGCTTGTAAATTGTAAATTGTGGTAAACATCCATGGGCTTTGTGTTCTGTTTGTGCCTGTGTGCGTGTTGCGGTGAAAAGCTGTTTGATCAGCTGATGCACGTACCCGCAAATGCGCCCTGTGACGCGCTTGGCAGCGGGCCAAACCCCGTTCAAAAACTAGTGTTTTTATTATTAGCACTTTGTAGACCACATCCCCGCCCATCTACACCAAGGTGACCACAATATATTTTTTTTAGATAATTCGGCACTAGTTCGGCCTGTCAGATCATCTGATCAAAGAGTTTAATTACTTTTATCCACAGCGGATAGCGCGTCCGGCGCTTTTTTTTTTTTGATGAGCGCCTGGCTCATCAGACAACATACAATGTATGTTGAAGATATTTCTAACCTTGCCAGTGACGACTTGTGCCTGTGAGAGGTCATTCTCAGCCATGCGAAGACTTAAGACATGGCTTAGATCTACCATGTCCAATGACAGACTGACAGGCCTGGCGATGATGCATGTGCATCAGAAAGTGGAGGTGAACCGGGAGAATATCCTTCGACGGTGGGATGCCTCTGGTCACAGGAGGATTCAGCTAGCCTTTGATGTAAAAAGTTGATTTGTTTTTTTCAAAAAATATACATTTTTGTTTGGAAAATGCTGATTTCACATCATTAAAAGATATTTAAACAACAAACATCTTGTGTGACTTGTAGCCTAAAAAATATATATAAAAATAAATATTTTAAAAAAACATTGAAAAACTTTCGGCGCGCGCTTTGCGCGCGCATCATGGACCTCACCTATTCCAAAATCCTGGCTACGGCCCTGCTTGTGGATCATGGCTGCTGCTTGCTTCTGGATTTCTTCAGACTCTGAGATGCTGCAGGACAAAGTTTACCAGCATCATACTGTTATTTAAATTATGTTCTTCGCTACAAAGCCACACAATTGAGTTTGAGGACTTGTTGCAACCCGCGGCTCGTTTTAGAGAAATAATCGCCGATTTCTGCACATTTATCTGCGTCTGTTTCCAGAGCTTTCCTCTTTTAATTCTTGCTCTTTCTGTTCTCCATCTTTCAAACACCACTGACTGTGTGCACGGACGTGTTACATCAGAGTGAGTCTGCAAATCAACAGAGATGTCAGTGGAGGCGGAGGCAGCACAGAGACAGCGGTACCACAGAATGATCAACCCAGTACCATAACGGAACACCGGGAAAAGTTCCGGTCCTCCCGGTTAAACAGTCCGGGTCTGGTCACAGTCATGACTGAGGTAAGTCTGCTCCATCTGACTTTAAATTAAATCTTAAGCGAAGGTTTTTGTTCTAGCTTCCATCCAAGGGAAATCAAAGCCCTATTAGCACAGGATTAGTATCACCTGGAAGCATTTTATTTGTTTGTTTTTTATGTCGCGTCTTTTTCGGTTTAATTATGGAGGCTGTTGTGGAAATTACTGACAGCATTTTAGGAGCAAATGCAGGAGTAGACCGATACATAACAGAGCTATGGAGCATCACAGAAACGGCAAAATGAGGTCATCAAGAAGAGGGAAATCTGGGAGGATATAGAGATGATGACATGCATAGCAGCATGCAGAAAGAAAGTTTTCTTTTTTTTTCTGGGCAAATCTGTCAATAGGCTGAGTACCAACACCCTGACAGTCCGCTATCCAGACATGGCTGCTCACTGTTGTCAAGTCATGTTGTTACACAGTGTTTTAGAAAATGTACAGAATTGGAGCTGATGTGTAAAGTTTCACTGCTGCAAACTGAATATTCACTGTTAAACTGTGGTGGTTCTACATGGGGGCCAACATGGACCAGTGTCTCTGTCCAAATATCACTAAATGATTCATAAACAGATCACTTTATAACGGTGATCAGTGCTAGATCTGAAAGTAAAGAGGCTCTACGCAGATATGAATCAGAGTCTCACCCAGACTGTAGCTGTGTGTCGGTGCTGTCTGCCTCCTGGACATCTGGTTCTGGTTTCATACAGATTTTAGAGAAAGGAGGAGCTGCTTTTTAAACACGCACAAATTAGCAGAATGATTTCACTTCGTAAAGTGATTTGATACAGCACATGACCGTGCTGCTGAAGTTTCCCCTCCGACAATGAAATCACGTTTGTAAATGTCTGGTCTCCTGTCAGGATGTTCTTAATCCAGTCAGAAATGAGGGGTTGGAAGTTGTGGTCAGTTAGCTTTTTGACAAGAATGTCCAGCAGGATGATAATAAATGTTGAACTGAAATCCACAAAAGCATCCTGACATCGCTGTCCAGTTTCTCTTGGTGGCCTACGGTGGTGTGGAAGGCAGTGGTGATGGTATCAGCTGTTGACCCGTTTGCTTTTTTTTAAAATTATTATTATTATTACAACAGTGAACATTAAAGACATACAAACAGGTCACTTTTACAATATAGAAGATAGTGTTAAACAAAGTAGAGAGCAAACAATAATAATGAGTAATAACGATTATATATGCAACAAAGACGAAACAGGGAGAAAAGAAAGGTAAAAAATAAATGGAAATGAAAGCGGAAATAGCTGTTCTCTGTGTGTATGAAGGAGGGAGTGTGTGTGTGTGTGTGTGTGTGTGTGTGTGTGTGTGCGAGTGTGTTCGCGCATATTCCATATATGATGTATAATATATATGCTGATAATGATAGTGATATAAATAAGGAGATCAATGAATAATAACAGTTATTTACCTCATTACAATAATAATAGAAAACATAACAATTGTCAAAACAAGTGATTGAAACCGGACAATCCCCACACACAGAAACCACACGGGGGGCAGGGCAGAGGGGCACGACCACCCCACCGCAAGGCCGTGCCCAAACCCAGCACCTATTTTTTTTTTCTTTTTTCCCCCCTTTATTTCCCTTCCTCCTTTTCCCCTTTATATATTTTTTATTTTATTTATTTATTCATTCATTCATTCCCTCTTCCCCTTTCCTTTTCCTCCTTCTCATCTTCTCTCTTTTTTCTTTTCCTTTTCTTTTTCCTCCTTTCCTTTCCCTCTTTTCCCCTTTCCTCTTTTCCTTTCCTCCCCCCTTTCTTTCTTCCCTCCCTCTTTTTCCTTCCCTTCCCTCTCCCTTCTTCGTAGGCCTTCCCCCCCTCTCTCCTTCCCTCCCTTTGAGTGTGTGTGTTATTATGATAGTGTGGTGCATTAAAAACAGGGCATATGAGGTGCATTAAAAAGCGAAGGGAAAGCAGGCAAGGAGTTTGCTCCATCAGCAATAACCCAAGACCCGGACACGGCCCTGCGACAAGGCAGGCGCGCCCCACCACCCAGGCCCCACCGCAGCCACTGCGCGCGAAGACAGCCCAGCCCATAAGCATTGCATTCAATCAAAAAAGAGAAAAAAAATAAAAATAAAAAATAAACAAATAAAACAAACCATAAAGAAAAAGGAAAAAAAAAAGAAGCAGATACATATCTTATCGACAGTAATGCAAAATAATAAATGCATAAAAAAATAAAAAATAAAAGCACAAGAGAAGCAGATTAATGAAACAAACAAACAAACAAAGGGGTATTTACATAGATGAACAATACTAGTGAGTGTGTCTATTGGAAAATGTGCTTCTGTATGTGTAGGTATCTGTGTTCTAGGAAGTTTCTATGGAGTTTTATATTGAGGTTATTGGTGGACAGGCAACAGGAGAAAAAAAACAATAATAATAATAGTTCATTAGTTAATAACCTTTTTTTTTTTTTTTTTTTTAAAAAAAGGAAGAAGTTGATTGTATTGTAAATATACGAGATAAATTGTGGTGTTGGAATGATATAGTGATCAGCTATAAGAGCAAGTTATGACTGTAAGAAAGAAAGAAAACGAGGCCCGTTTGCTTTTTAAGCAAACTGGTGCTGGTCCAAGTTTGGAATGAGGCAGGACCTGAGGTGGAGAAGGACGAGCCTCTGAAAGCACTTCATAACCACAGATGTTAGTACCACTGGTCTGTAGTGGTTTAGGCAGATGATGGTGGTTAGTTTGGAGACAGGGACGATGGTGGCTGCTTTCAGGCAGGATGGGACAGTAGTCTGTTTCTGGGAGCTGTTGAAGATCCTCATCAGGACTTCTGTCAGTTGGTCATCACAGACCTTCAGCACATTGTCCAGTACTCCATCTGGTCCTGCTGCTTTGTGTGGGTTTACAGCCTTCAGCAGGACTCTGACATGATGTTCTGGAGTCAGGGTTAGGGTTAGGGTTAGGGTTAGATCAGAGGAGCAGAGTTACTGATGTTCCACATTTCAACACTGGTCCTGATAACCTCATTGTTTCAGTAGATGCATTTTTTTGGTCAAATAAACTTTTGTTTGATTTTAGTTCAAAGTAGAATAACGTTTTCAGTGCTTAAATATCATTATTGTCATGTTTTAATGTGTTCCTGTGATTAAACACTGGTCCCACCTTGGCCCTCCCTGTAAAATTTGTCTAGAACCACCACTGATGTTTAACCTGTGAAAAACTAATGATTGATGCAAGATTAAGACAAAATGAAGAAAACAAGGACTCCTCTGACCACAAACTATAAATTGTAATATAAATTAATGGGAAAAAATATGATGTACATTTAGTTTCTACATAAAAATAAGTGTTTTCTGTGATCAAAAGGTCCATCTGAAGGCACCTGTATAGCTCAGTGGGTTAAGCAGGTGAACCACATATAGGAGCTGGTCTCCGACGCAGCGGCCCCGAGTTCGATTCCTGCTCCTGGCCCTTTCCTGCATGTCTTCCCCCACTCTTCTCCCCTGTTTCCTGTCACTCTCTCACTTAGCCTGTGAAATAAAGCTGAAAAAGGCCCAAAAATAAAATTTAAAAAAGAAGGTCCATCTGCTTTTTTTTCATGTATATTTTATTCACATTTATTGAGCATTTTCCAAAAAATAAATAAAACTGGTAAATCCTCAACTAACAATGAATTTCTAAGTATAGCTGTTTGAAAGTCTATTTCACTGTACTGGAACTATCTGTCATCTAGTTATCATGATGCTTTTTGGGTTTTTTCATGTCATTTCATACATTGTCTTTAAAAACAACAACTTTTATCCTTAAACAGACATATTTATTTCATTTGTTAAGGCAAAAAAAAAAAAGACCAAAATCTTAAAAAATGTAGAAAAGACACAAAATATACACAATCCCTACATGTGTTTCAGAAGAAGTGACATTTCCCTTCAATTTTATTGCATTTAAGTGAATGTTCTTTAGGAATATTGATGGTTCTAGAAGATATCCAGCTCAAAATTACCCTGTTTTACAATCTGCAAACTTATTGTACATTCCGATATTACACAACACATCTTTTCAGAGTATTGATCAGTCTGAAATAATAATAAAAATAGGATAATTTAAATGTGAGATCATCGGTCATGAACTCTGATTCTACAATAATTAGTTCTTCATTATCTAGAAAGTTCAAGTGTTTTATCTGATCCAGATGTTGGAGATCTTTGATGATCTAGAATCTGATTGGTGGATGACTTATGTTGCTCAGATGCACAATGATATTTCCAATCAGCATGTTCCTCAGTACATTTAACGTGATTTATTTCAGTTTTCAGAACTTCATGATGCTTCGTCTAAACCATGGACTCAGCTCAGTTCCTTCACAGCTTTAGTTTTCCTTCTTCTGACACAAAACTGTTCAGGTAACCGACACACACCATCAAAATGTACATTTAAATACAAAGATGATTAAATATGGAAGCTGCTCAGTGACATCTTATGGAAGAAAAAGCAACTAGTAGGGTCATTCTGTGTGGTTTCACCAGATGGTGGTTGCTGCACCGTTTTCAAATTAGTCCTAAATTTGCATGCCATTAGATCGTCACAAAAGTACTTTCTATGCAAAATTGTAGGCCTGTAGCTCAAATAGTTTCTGAGTTGTGGGGGTCTGAAATTTTCAGAATTTGGGCTATAAAAAGCCTCGCCAGCGTTTTTTGCATCTTTAAGTGGTTATTTCTCAGCCTCTAGACATACCAGAGAGCTGTGAGTTGGTAAACAAGGCCTCTGCATGTAGCTAGTGCCCCACAAACATCCCCAGGTGTTTCCCTACACTCTGCAGGCCATGGGGGCTTGCTAAAAATGCTAAAAAATTAAGAGACACCTACTCACGAGTGGGGTTTGGGACCTTAAAAGTACTAGAAATACTACACAGAAGTGTTCTAACATCCCTGGGTTCCATTCTACACAAACTTGTGTGATAACTTAGCAAACTGGAGCTTTCTAGGTACCTCAGTTTGGAAAATATGGACTCCCAAAGTTGGACAAGATTTTTAATTGGCTATTTTTGGTGGCAAAAATCTCAGTGTGGGACAGGTACCAGAGACCCCAAATTTTTCTACAAGACAGTTCCATCTGTCTTCTATCACTGTACAAAAAAGCAGCAGGGTTATATTTGTAGTTACTGAGATATTCTTACTCAAAATGGCATGGGTAATGTCAAAATGGTTTTTTGCTTTTCAGTACTTTAAATTGGGATACAAGTATTAGTAGTCATTCCAATGGTAGTATTATGTATGTTTTGTTCTTTTTGAAATGTTAGTTGTTAAAGGTAGCTACCTTCAAAAAGTGTAATGGTATAACTTAGGTATACCTCAGTTATAACTTAGGTATAGGTTCTTCTGCTTGTAACATGACATTGTACAATTAAATTTAACGTGTTTAATCCCACTGCACTGATACTGTAAAATTCAACATTACTGTTGTTATTTTTAAATTAATCAACCATAAACTACTACAGAGCTCCCTGAATTCAAGTTAGTACATGTAATTTGTATGTGTAAGTAATAATTACATGTATGCATTGCAAATGGGTGTCAACATGTCATGATATCAACAGGTATGGCTCTAAACTAGACCTTGTGACACAAAAAGGGCATTACACTTTTTTTATTTTCAGTACTTTAAATTGGGATACAAGTATTAGTAGTCATTCCAATGGTAGTATTATGTATGTTTTGTTCTTTTTGAAATGTTAGTTGTTAAAGGTGACTACCTTCAAAAAGTGTAATGACATGTTGACACCCATTTGCAATGCATACATGCAGAGGCCTAGTTTACCAACTCACAGCTCTCTGGTATGTCTAGAGGCTGAGAAATAACCACTTAAAGATGCAAAAAAAACGCTGGCGAGGCTTTTTATAGCCCAAATTCTGAAAATTTCAGACCCCCACAACTCAGAAACTATTTGAGCTACAGACCTACAATTTTGCAAAGAAAGTACTTTTGTGACTATCTAATGGCATACAAATTTAGGACTAATTTGAAAATGGTGCAGCAACACCCCCAAGGAATATGTGGTCATTTCACCTGGAATGACCCAGTAGTCATTTGTTTCCTCACATGCCTCCCTTTAAAAGCTGTAAAATCCCAACCTGCTTTTCTCCAGGTCTTCCCCAGGTGGTCGGTCCGTCTCAGCCGGTCCTGGCAATAGTTGGTGATGATGTTCTTTTGTCGTGTCGGCTGGAACCTGCTGTTGATGCTTCAGACATGTCCATAGAGTGGTCCAGAGAAGACCTAGACCCTTCATATGTCTATGTGTGGTGGGATAAAGAGGAACTGGAAAGTTCAAAACATCCTGATTATAAAGGAAGAACATCATTGTTATTTAATAAACTGGAGTTTGGAGACGTTTCACTGAAACTCTCCAAAGTGAAACTGTCTGATGAGGGAAAATACAGATGCTTCAGTCCTACACTGGGTGGAGGATCTACTGTTGAACTGGTTGTTGGTGAGTTAATACTGAAAGTTCAAGACTCTGGTAATTGAGGTTTGTCTAATAATTGTTCTGGTTTATTCAGATCTCCTTCAGACTAGATTCTCCATGTAATATATAGATTCATACAGTCACCTCAGAAGATGTATTATTTTCTTTTTCTCATCAGTCTACACTCACTGTAAACACATTGTTACCATTTTGGGGCAAATATTTTATAGTTTTAAAAAAACAAATCTGTAATTTACAAAATCATTCAGACTCTTTGTTGTGGCTCCAGATTGCAGTCAGCTTTTAATTCATCCTTAAGATGAATCTAGAACTTAACTGGAGTCCACTGTGACAAACTGAACTGACTGGACATAGTTTAAGTTGAAGGAAGTTTCTGTTGTTGATCAAACCATGGTGAGGGTTAGATCAGAGAAGAGGGTATAAACTATCTCTAAATAGTTTTCAGGAGCCTGGAGGCCTCAATAACTGAAAACAACCAGGACTCTTGATGTCATTAGCTCTTCAACCAAACTGATAAAATCAGTAAATTCTATTCAAGGAAGCCAACAGTCCCTTTAAACAGAGCTTATCCAAGAAGACTTGAAACTTTAACTACAAGCATTTCCCATTTGTTTTATTGCTTTACTGTTCATCAAGCAATCAATCAATCAATCAATCAATCAGTCAGTCAGTCAATCAATCAGGCCTTTATTGTCATTGCACACTTTCATACACAATGAAATTTCATTTGAGCTGCCCTGCTAATGGCAGCTCGGGCTGCAGCACCGTTAAGAGCGCGCCTGTCTTGAGGAAAACAAAAAACAAAGACATTTGGAATTGGGGTAGGAATAGCAGAGGGTAAAATGAAAAAAAAGGGTTTATTATACCAAATAAAATCTCCAAGTTGGGAAATTCAATTTGAGAAGGAACCTGAAAAAAACAAACCCGCAACAGTCATAGCATGACATTAGACAAGGTCAGATGAGATAAGGATGGGGGGTAATGGGAGGGTGGCTCAGCACAATAGTCAGTCTCCTATGCCGCTGCTGCGCCATCAGTGGCGCGCTGCGCACGGGATTCCTGCTCACTGTGCATCGCGAGAGGAAATCTTTTTGGAGGCGGCTTGGAGGGGGGGATGGGCATGTGTGTGTGAATGTGAGCTCAGTCCTCAGTTCATGAGTCCAAGTGTGTGTGTGTGTGTGTGTGTGTGTAGCCAATCTCCTTCCGTCCCAGACCCCGGTGTCTCAGTTCGCAAGGGTGGAAACACAGCAAGTTGCCATGGAGACGTCCTCGGATGGACCAGTCCAGAAGTCAACAGGTGTCCTTGGGAAAGTGGGGAGGGTTTAGGAGAGCTATCTCTTGGCCATGGAAAACTTCCAGAGGAGTTTGTTATTGTCCAGGGGCGCCGGAATGTTATCAGTATCCTTCTTGTTTAGGTGGGGAAGAGGAGCAATTTCACCTTCCCCCTAGCTGCTCTCAACTTTTTTAGACCTCAGCTGTGGCGATCCTCAACTTGATGGCATCCACATTGCGACTCAAATCAATAGTCACACCAAGCAAATTGTCCATTTTACATTTGAGTTCATCATTCCGGTCACCAGCAGCCTTGATCCGATCGTTTGCAAAGACCAGCAGAGTTCGGACGTTGTTTCTATCTACGGGCCCGCTATCAAGCCAATTATCAGCAGACCTGTCATCATAAATCCGAATAAATAAACTTCTTCCACATCCTCCACGGATAGGAGTGCCAGGCACATGACCCCCTTCCACTTCCCCCAGGCGTCGATCACGTAACCAGAGGCGAAACTCCCATCTGGACAGGTAGGCTCCCCTAAGCCTGTGCTCTTTGTGGCGACAATCTTGTCAATCGCATTGAGAGACCAGCTAATCAATTCCATGATCGGTGTTTCGAAGGTCCAGTGCCAAGCGATCGCTCCAAGTCAGACGAGACGAGACAAAAAGTGCAGCAAGCAGAAACATGAGGGTGAGGGGAGAAGAACAGAGATAGAGACGGAGAGAGGAAAAATGCAACCGCCTCCTGCGAGAGCATACACCGTATTGCCAAAAGTATTCGTTCACCTGCCTTGACTCGCATATGAATGTAAGTGACATCCCATTCCTAATCCATAGGGTTCAATATGACGTCAGTCCACAAGGTTTAGGAGTGTGTTTATGGGAATTTCTGACCATTCTTCCAGAAGCGCATTTGTGAGGTCACACACTGATGTTGGACCAGAAGGCCTGGCTCTCAGTCTCTGCTCTAATTCATCCCAAAGGTGTTCTATCGGGCTGAGGTCAGGACTCTGTGCAGGCCAGTCAAGTTCATCCATACCAGACTCTGTCATCCATGTCTTTATGGACCTTGCTTTGTGCACTGGTGCACAGTCATGTTGGAAGAGGAAAGGGCCAGCTCCAAACTGTTCCCACAAAGCTGGGAGCATGGGATTGTCCAAAATGTCTTGGTATGCTGAAGCATTCAGAGTTCCTTTCACTGGAACTAAGGAGCCAAGCCCAACTCCTGAAAACAAGCCCACACCATAATCCCCCCTCCACCAAACTTTACACTTGGCACAATGCAGTCCAACAAGTCTGGTTGTCCTGGCAACCGCCAAACCCAGACTGGTCCATCAGACTGCCAGATGGAGAAGTGTGATTGGTCACTCCAGAGAAGGCGTCTCCACTGCTCTAGAGTCCAGTGGCGGCGTGCTTTACACCACTGCATCCCACGCTTTGCATTGCACTTGGTGATGTACGGCTTGGATGCAGCTGCTCAGCCATGGAAACCCATTCCATGAAGCTCTCTGCTGAAGCTCTGTTCTTGAGCTAATCTGAAGGCCACATGAAGTTTGAAGGTCTATAGTGATTGACTCTGCAGAAAGTTGGCCACTTCTTGACACTATGCGCCTCAGCATCCTCTGACCCCGCTCCGTCAGTTTACGTCGCCGACCACTTGGTGGCTGAGTTGCTGTCGTTCCCACACACTTCCACTTTCTTATAATCCAGCTGACAGCTGACTGTGGAATATTTAGGAGCGAGGAAATGTCACGACTGGATTTGTTGCACAGGTGGCATCCTATCACACTTCCACGCTGGAATTCACTGAGCTCCTGAGAGCGACCCATTCTTTCACTAATGTTTGTAAAAGCAGTCTGCATGCCCAGGTGCTTGATTTTATATACCTGTGGCCATGGAAGTGATTGAAACACGTGATTCTGATTATTTGGATGGGTGAGCGAATACTGGTTGTTGGTGAGTTAATACTGAAGGTTTAAGACTCAAAGTAAAAGGTAAAGTTGTAAGATAGTCCTGTCATCCTTTTTCTACTGTTTGATGTTTCCCTTGTTATCTTCAGGTATTGATCCATTTACAGTCATCACTTTAGAAGGACTTGGTAGAACCAGCAGCTCAGTGGTGTTACAGTGTAAATCTGCAGGCTGGTATCCAAAGCCTGAGGTGTTGTGGCTGGACGGTGATGGAAACCTCCTCTCTGCTGGACCTACAGAGACAGTCAGAGGTCCTGATGACCTCTATACCGTCAGCAGCAGAGTGACTGTGGAGAAGAAACACAGCAACAAGTTCACCTGCAGAGTCCAGCAGAACAACATCAACCAGAGCAGAGAGGCTCTGATACAAGTTACAGGTAGTTTGTATTCAGCTTGACAAAATCTGGAGTTTAGTTTATATTAAATGCCTCATTATTCCATGTTTTATCACTTCAGATGATTTCTTTAATGTCCAGTCCAGTAACACTTCGACCACAGTCGGTCTGGCTGTTAGTTTGGCTGCTGCGTTCATCCTGTTCATTGTTCTTTTTGTTCACACACGAAGACAAAACAGTAAGTCACATTAATATAAAACTCTTGACCTTTGCAAAGTATTGAGGCTTTAATGGAAACTGTGATATGAGAGGTTTCATTTTATGATATACAACTCTCTAGACTATAATTTTTTCTATATTTAAATCCTGATTTTTTTATTTTCTCAAAGGGAAAAGGAAGACTTTGGTAAATGAAAAGCAAGAAGAGCTTGAACGAGTAAGTAAAGAAACAAAGTTTGACTGCTGGTAGATGAAGAAAGACACCAAGATGAGGTGATGGCAGAAAGTAAAGTCAAGTTTGATGTGAACAAACAATTATGGAATAAAGGAAGAAGGTTTGTGTCTCTAAAGCAGATCAGAAGTCAGTATTCAAGCTGTGACAGGAAGACAAGTAAAGAATCTGGACAGTGGAGAAGAAAAACCAGATGTAGTTTATCAATGAACAGAGGAAGTGGTTCAATACAGAAACAGAGAAGAACAACAGCTTTAGCAAACTTCAGTACAGATGAAAGAGTTTCTATTGAATAGAAACTCATGAGTTTCTACTTAATAACAACCAAAGAACCAGAGAGCGTGAACCTGAACAGACGGTCAGTAACTAAAGAGCATGAGTCAAAGAAGCAGTAAAAAGAAGTTAATGGTTGTATGTAAAGAAACAGCAGCTTCTGGATGAAAAACACAAGATGGAGACTGAACTGTAGATTCTGGAGGAAAAGATGGAAACTGTCAGGAAAATTCTTCAGTGGAGTTCTGACTTCTCCAAATAAATGCTCAGAGTTGTCTCTTAAGTCAAAGCAAAGTTTAACTTGCGCAAGGAATCACTTGAACAGTTGAATCTTTTCTGCTATGTGAAATTAAAAGTATCAGTCTCACACCTCAAAATCACAAAATGTGTTTCTTTACCTGCAGTTGAAAAGATATAATTCAGAAACCAACAATCAGCTCCAACAGGAGAAACAGGAAACAAATATCAACAATTATCTTCCTATACCACTAAACTACATTCTCATTTTTCACACAAATCTATTTTCTCACTAGAATTCTCAGACTGTGACGTTGTAGGAAAAGTTTAGAGTTTGAAAGAACCACAAAGTTTCCTGAAGAAGACATAAAACAGAAACAGGACTTTCAGCCAGGAGACCAGGATTTATATTGTTTGTGGAACCTTCATTCTTAAACTGAAGAAACTGAAAATAAGGTAATAAAGTGGCATTCACTTTGGTGAACTCCGCTGGTTCAGAGGAGAACTTACTCACCATCTAAAGCTACAGAAACAGAGATTTAAGCAGAACTCAGCTATGTTACATGAACATGGTTTTAATGACTCTCCAACCAAACACAAGTCAGACATAATGTCATGTAGAGATGTGTTCAGATTATTACACTGGTTTGTCTCTCTCTTCTTTCCAGTATAAGGATGAGAAGAAGACGTTTCTAGAGACCAAGAGAAGTTTGCTGGATGAGAAGCTCAAGTCAATGAAGACTGAGAGAAAACTGAAGACAGTGATCCAGAACATGATCCACGAGGTTCATATTTTCTCTCAAATCATTGATCTGCTCTCATCTCTCTTCTCTTTTCATGTAATACTGGTCTGTTGTTGAGACCAAAACAATTTCAAATATCCGTAAGAACAAGAAAACAAACAACTGTTTTCAGATTCAGCTTCAGTTTCACTGTGATCTCTAATTCTGATTTTATTTTTCATGTTTGGTGAAAAGGGCTGCACAGAGGAGTAGTGGTTAGCACTTTCGCCTTGCAGCAAGACGATCCCTGGTTCAAATCCTGGGCTGGGCCTGGGATCTTTCTGCATGGAGTTTGCATGTTCTCCCTGTGCATGTGTGGGTTTTCTCCGGGCACTCTGGTTTCCTCCCACAGTCCAAAAATATGATGAGGTTAATTGGTTACTCTAAATTGCCCGTAGGTGTGAATGTGAGAGTGATTGTGTGTCTGTATATGTAGCCCTGTGACAGACTGGCGACCTGTCCAGGATGTCCCCTGCCTTCACCCGAGTCAGCTGGGATAGACTCCAGCACCCCCCGCGACCCTAATGAGGATAAAGCAGTGTATAGAGAATTGATGGATGTTTGGTGAAAAAATAAAACCAGTTCTTAGACAAAGTGGAACAAGTTTGAAATCAGTTCCTCCTAAGGTGAACATTCTTCTTTAAAATCAGAAACTAAAACAGAGCACGTGTTTCTTTATATGCAGCTGGATGAAATGAACTTTGATACCAACTCTGACCCTACTCGGAGTGATGAGAAGAATCAACAGGAAGAGGTGAATCTCACCATCAAAACCTTTTTCTATCACATGACTGATATGTCTACTGAACACACTGTAATGTAAAGTTCTAGCAAGAAAATCCAAAGTTGTTTAAATCAATTCACTGGACTTTAAGAAAGTTCCTTGAAGACGTTTCACCTCTCATCCAAGAGGCTTCTTCAGTTCTGGTGGTGGTTGGTGTAAACCTATTCATATTCCAACGACCATCGCCAAGACCCGTTTGGCTCCTCAACGATGGTCGCTGGGAGCTAGGGAGTGTCAACGGGGGTCTTTGAAATGCGAATCTCACAGAAGTCATTAGCTCTCGTATTGTAAAGGAGGTGATGGTTGCTGAATACCACTCTTGTGACCTCAGTGATGAATAAAGGCAATAATACTGGTTGTATACACACGTGGACAAAATTGTTGGTACCCCTCAGTTAAAGAAGGAAAAACCCACAATTCTCACTGAAATCACTTGAAACTCACAAAAGTAACAATAAATAAAAATTTATTGAAAATTAAATAATCAAAAACAGCCATTACTTTTGAATTGTTGATTAACATAATTATTTAAAAAAACAAACTAATGAAACAGGCCTGGACAAAAATGATGGTACCTCTATAAAAGATTGAAAACTATTTGACCAGAGTGACATGATTAACTCAGGTGTGTCATTTAATTGACATCACAGGTGTTTCCAAACTCATAATCAGTCAGTCTGCCTATTTAAAGGGAGACAAGTAGTCACCCTGCTGTTTGGTGAAAAGGTGTGTACCACACTGAACATGGACAACAGAAAGCGAAGGAGAGAATTGTCCCAGGACATCCGAAAAAAAATGATAGACAAACATCTTAAAGGTAAAGGCTATAAGACCATCTCTAAACAGCTTGAAGTTCCTGTGACAACAGTGGCTCATATTATTCAGAAGTTCAAGACCCACGGGACAGTAGCCAACCTCCCTGGACGTGGCCGCAAGAGGAAAATTGATGACAAATTGAAGAGACGGATCGTTGGAATTGTATCCAAAGAGCCCAGAGCAACCTCCAAAGAAATTAAAGGTGAACTCCAAGGCCAAGGTACATCAGTGTCAGATCGCACCATTCGTCGTTGTTTGAGCCAAAGTGGACTTCATGGGAGACGACCAAGGAGGACACCACTGCTGAAAAACACTCATAAAAAAGCCAGACTGGAATTTGCAAAAATGCATGTTGACAAGCCACAAAGCTTCTGGGAGAATGTCCTTTGGACAGATGAGACCAAACTGGAGCTTTTTGGTAAGGCACATCAACTCTATGTTCATAGACTCAAAAACCAAGCATACGAAGAAAAGAACACTGTCCCTACGGTGAAACATGGAGGAGGCTCAGTAATGTTTTGGGGCTGCTTTGCTGCATCTGGCACAGGGTGTCTTGAAAGTGTGCAAGGTACGATGAAATCTGAAGACTATCAAGGCATTCTGGAGAGAAATGTGCTGCCTAGTGTCAGAAAGCTTGGTCTCAGTCGCAGGTCATGGGTCTTCCAACAGGACAACGATCCAAAACACACAGCCAAAAACACCCAAGAATGGCTGAGAGAAAAGCGTTGGACTATTCTAAAGTGGCCTTCTATGAGCCCAGATCTGAATCCCATTGAACATATGTGGAAGGAGCTGAAACATGCCATTTGGAGAAGACACCCATCAAACCTGAGACAACTGGAGCTGTTTGCTCATGAGGAGTGGGCCAAAATACCTGTTGACAGCTGCAGAACGCTCATTGACAAATACAGAAATCGTTTAATTGCAGTGATTGCCTCAAAAGGTTGTGCAACAAAATATTAAGTTATGGGTACCATCATTTTTGTCCAGCCCTATTTCATTAGTTTGTTTTTTTAAATAATTATGTTAATCAACATTTCAAAAGTGATGGCTGATTTTGATTATTTAATTTTCAATAAATTTTTATTTATTGTTACTTTTGTGAGTTTCAAGTGATTTCAGTGAGAATTGTGGGTTTTTCCTTCTTTAACTGAGGGGTACCAACAATTTTGTCCACGTGTGTATATCTGCAGACACCACAGGTCGTCCGGTTAGAACATGATGGTGAGGAAGTAATTCAGTCCCACACACTCTCTCCTTTGTATAGCCACTCATTTATTACTCATTCCGATGATGCCAGAGGAAGATGAACTTTACTGTTTTTACAGATGGTATGATGTGTGTGTGGTTCCTAAATAAAGAATAAAACAAAGTGAATTAAATCCTCTGTCTAAATAACAAATAGTGCATCTTATCCTATACAATATTATTATTAAACATTAAAGACTCTACAATGACTTTAACACAGAAAGGAGCCTCTCAACATTTAGGGAGCGTCAGCAATCTACACACCAAGCTGCATGTATGCCTTCCTACAGAGTACACACATAAGGCGGAGTCAAGTAATTTGTCAACAGTCCCTAACTCAGAGCGAGACGGAGTTCGGTTTTCGGCATAAATGAAACTAAAGGAGCTTAAATATCCAACTAACATGATGAACTGAGGGATAAGACATCACCAAACATGAAAGGAATATACAAGATGAATGAACAAGCTAAGATATACTGGACGGCTGTCTGTGTACCTGCTAATAACAACAGAGTGAACTGAAATAACAGAGTGACAGCGGCATTTATGTAACAAATACAAACTCAATAGAACGAAACCTCCACTTACGTTCTCATGGACGCACAGAACAATGAAGAACATCAGTCCAAAGAATAAAGGGAAACGTGTAGCTGCCGTTAAACTCTGATATTCTGCACCGAAGATCCCTGTCTGATTGACCGGTACCAAGTGGGAAGCTAAGGTCGGTGATTGGTCCAGAACGGGTTACCGGCACGGGGTGTTCACATGCACAGAGGGTGATTGACTGAGGGAGTCTGCACTTGTGATGCCTAAAGTGGATGATCTTTTGTACAGCCGCCCCCAACTTTGTGAAACAAAGTTGAACCATAAAGTCAGTCAGATGACTCTGGTGGAAGTTCAGGAAGCCTGATGAGGCGAGCAACTGGTCGTACATATGTCTTGTCCCTCACTTTGATTTCTGCTGTACGAACCCTACCATCAGAACCAGGAAAGACTGTTGTAACCTTTCCAACAGGCCATAGAGCACGTGGGAGATGCTGGTCAGTATCAAGGACAACTGTATCCACAGTCAGATCCTCTCTTTCCTCTTGCCATTTCGTACGAGGCTGCAATGATGGCAGATAGTTTCTGATAAACTGGATCCAGAACTGATCAGCCAAGGCTTGGCACTGCTTCCATCTGCGGCGACTATTGAACTCTGAGTCTGAGTAGATGACTTGAGAGGTGGACGGGTCAGGCCGCCCCATCAGCAACATGTTAGGAGTGATAGGATCTGGGTCTGCTACATCTGATGAGGTGTAACCCAGGGGCTTGGAGTTGACTATCCCCTCCACTTCCACAAGTATTGTCCTCAAGACTTCTTCTGTGACATGCTGAGCTCCCAGGATAGTGTGCAGTGCTGATTTTATAGAGCGGATTTCACGCTCCCAGGAGCCGCCAAAATGAGGCGCATGTGGAGGATTGAACCTGAAGTGAATTTGTTGACTGGCGAGCAATGTCTGCAGAGATGGGGTGAGTGACTCATAAGCCTCTTTGAGTTCAGCACTCCCTCCTTTGAAGTTAGTACCCTGGTCGGATATCAGTTCAAAGGGCTTCCCACGTCTGGCGATGAAACGACGAAGCGCCATCAAGAAGGAGTCGGTGTCCATGCTAGAAAGCAGATCGAGGTGCACGGCGTGTGTAGTTAAGCACTTGAACACTATGCCCCAGCGTTTCTCTGTTCGTCGACCAATCTTGATGAGATAAGGTCCAAAGCAGTCCATTCCCGTGGAATGGAACGCTGGATAGTGGAGTCGTAAGTTAGAAGGTGGAAGGTCAGCCATTTTAGGAATGACAGGTTTGTTGCGCCACTTCCTACATATGGAACAGTTGTATTGATGTTTTCGGACTGCCTCTCTACCACGAAGAATCCAGAACTGTCTGCGTAGTTCAGCAAAGACTCGCTCAGGTCCTGGGTGAGCAAGTCGGTTGTCAAAGTCCTGAATGATGAGCTTTGTGATGTGGTGGTGTGGGTCAAGCACAACTGGATGCATCATATTTTGGCAGAGGTTGTCACATCTGCGAAGTCGTCCTCCAACTCGGATCAACTGAGACTCTTGGTCATACTCTGGAGCCAAGGTGAGTAGTCGACTGCTGGTTGACACTGGTTTTTTAGAAGACAGCAGGTTGAATTCCTCTGGAAAACTGTCCCTCTGTACCTGTCTGAGGAGGGCCAGCTCAGCTTGTTTGTAGTCATCTGCTGTCAGGTCTGAAGGAGTAGCCGCCCCGTGACATGCTTGAGCAGAAGCTTTGAGCAGCTCATTGTAGTCACTAAAGGTGCTAACATCAGGTAGCCTTGGGTCTGGAGTCACAGAGATATGACCACAGAAACTGGATTTCCGTAGCTCGGCAGAGTCATCAGAGGTGGACATGTCTGGGGATGCAGGCCAGGATGATTCTTCTTGCCCTAAGAATGCAGGCCCTTTGTTCCAGCGGTTTGGTCCAAGCAGTTGTGATAGAGTTAGTCCCCGAGTTATGTCATCTGCGGGGTTCTCTCCTGAGCTGACGTACCGCCAGATACTGCCCTCTGACAGCTCCTGAATGTCTGCAACTCTGGTGCCTACAAATACCTTAAAGCGACAAGATTGGGACTGCAGCCAGTTTAGAACGGTGGTCGAGTCAGTCCAGAAGGTGATGCTAGAGATGTTGAGGGTGAGCTCTCTTTTCAGGACAGCTGCCAACTGAGCACCAATGTGAGCAGCACAGAGTTCCAGTCTTGGGATTGATTGCTGACGGACGGGGGCTACTCGGGACCTGGCTGCCAGAAATGCCACTTGGATGGTACCAGTATGATCCACTGTCCGAAGATAGGCTACAGACCCATATGCTCTCTCCGAAGCATCAGTGAATACATGTATGCTGTGAGTGCAGGTCGAAGGGTTTGTTTCTGGATGCATGTAACATCTGGGAAGAGAGATGGCAGGGAGATGTTTGAGTTCACTCTCCCAGGCGTGCCACAGTCTGAGTACATCGTCTGGCAACTGGGGGTCATCCCAGTCTCGACTCTTACTCCAGAGGCGCTGCACCAGCGTTTTCGCTCGAGTAGTATAGGGGATAAGTAGCCCAAGAGGGTCGTACTGTCTGGCGAGGACTCGGTAGATGCTGCGCATTGTTGGTTCAGGATGATCAGTGTGACGAAGCTGATAACTGATAGTGTCTGCCTTGCAGTGCCACAACAGACCCAGAGCGCGTTCAGATGGATCAGCTCCTTCAGGCGATAGCCAGAGTTCACTACTCTCCGATCTTGAATCTGGTGTCATGTGACTGATGATGTTTGGAACGTTGGTAGCCCACTGACGTAACTCAAAGCCCCCAGAGAGCAGTTGCATATGTAGCTTGTTGACGAGTTGCCTGGCATCTGATTCTGAGATGAAGCTTTGTAGGAGGTTGTCAACATAGAAACTGTTCTTGATAGAGTGGCGGATGTCCTCACCAGGACTGCTGTGGTCTAGAATGTGCTTGTGGAGGGCAAACGTTGCACAGCATGGACTGCACGTTGTGCCGAATGGCAGTACCTGCCATTCATAAGTATCGGGTGGTCTGTTCCGGTCCATGTCTCTCCACAGGAATCGCAGAAAGGGCTTGTCCTCAGCTAGGAGATGGACCTGGTGGAACATCCCCTTTATGTCACTGCTCACTGCAATGGGATATTCCCTGAAACGGAGTAACACACCTAGTAAGGTGGATCCCAGCGTAGGTCCTGATAGGAGGTGTTCGTTTAGATTACCATTTTGGTGCGTGAATGAACAATTGAACACGATTCGATCTTTGCCGTTATGTTGGACCATGAAGTGGGGTATGTACCAGGTGTTGCCACTGCTGTGCACTTCAGTAGTAGAGAGTTTGTTGACATAACCGGCATCAAGCAGCTTCTTGATTTCTCGATTGTAGGTCTCTGCTCTAGCAGGTTCTTTGGATAGGCGTTTCTCTGTCCCTCGCAGATGACCCAGTACTGACTCTTGTGATGAATGGAGAGGGGGAGAACCCTCTTTCCATAGCAGGGGGGTGGCGTATCTTTGAACACCATCTACTTCCACTCTGACAGTTTTCTCCTCCAGCATTCTGACAGCTGCCATGTCCTGTTTTGAACGGGTGACAAGCTTCTCATTCCTATAGGGTAGAATATCCATTTGCCAGAGTTTTGTCACATGACTAAGAAGTTCTGCAGATGGAGTCAAGGAGTTGATAAGAAGGCACTGTGGGGTGGAGGCTTGGTGCAGAAGTACTTTGGCAGGACCTTGGAGTGTCCAACCAAGTCGTGTCTTGAGTGCTGCAGGTCCACCTGGAGGTCCCAAGTGCACTGGTTCAACTGGAGTTAGGAGATGAGGATAGTCTGAACCGATTAGCAACAGTGGTTGTTGCTGGCTAAATGAGTGGAGGGGTAGACCTCGCAGGTGACGATAAGTCTTCTGCAGGGCTTCCACAGGATGAGAATGCTTTGAGAGACCAAGCTCTGCTGCTGTGAATGCTTTGTGGATCTGGAATCGTTTCTGGGGATGAAAGGCAGAGGATATCGAGAAGGAGACTGACATTCCTGGAACTGTCCTGACATCTTGACGGATAGTTCTTAGCTCCAGATCCTCCCTCTGTCCCTGTAGTCCCAGCTTTTGAGCTGCACTGTAAAGAAGGATTGTGCGCTCAGATCCATCATCCAGGATTGCATAGGTTTCAACACTCCTTTTACCATTATGGAGACACACTTTGACCATCTTCAGTAGCACACGACTGCTTCTCCATGAAGGATCTAAGTAGTATGTCACGGGCTGATTGGTTTCTGAGGCAGGTATCTCTGATTGGGTGGGGACAGAACGGTTGACATCATGCAGTATGTCAAGATGAATCTGCTGGCATTGCTGACATTTAGCTTTGAGGTAGCACTGGGCTGCTAGATGGTCTCTTCCACATCTCCAGCACCGCTTATCGGTTTTGATCCAGGTTATCTTTTCCTCTTTACTGAGTTTTTTGGCTTCTGGGCACTGATTGAAATAATGCCTTGTATCATCACAGAACGGGCAGTATTTCTTTGGTTTATCCAGTCGCTTAACTACTGGCTTCACTTTTGTCGGGCTCTCTGAGGTCTTTGCAGAGGGTTCATATCCAAGCAGGACTGTGGTAGAGCGTGCTGCTGGTTTTTGCGGAGTCTGAACACTTCTCTGACGGCCTAGTCGTCCTTCTTGAGTTGGTCTGATATGACGGGTCTGGATGTCGTCATCTTGGATGTGGACTTCATACTCAAGCCACGTAGCAAAATCAATCAAAGTGGGTATTGGTGTGCGGATGGGATCTATGTAGCGCTTGAATTGGGCTCTGAGATCATGAGGCAGCTTCGACAACAGAAGTGATGTATGCGATCCACATTCCAATTCTGCTCTCCCATCTCTCCCCAGCTGATCTAACATCCCCACCAGAGCTCTAACTTTCAGCGCAAACAGTCGAAATCCTCTGCTGTCACCACTCTTGACTGCAGGTTCGGCTGGGACTTCGTTAATACGCTGCAATGCTAGTTTGTGAGGCTTGCCATACGTTTCTATTAGAGAAGCCATAGTCTTACTATAGGGCGTACTGCTGTTGCTATAAGAGTCAGCAATAAGAAGAGCATCTTCCAGTTTCAGGTGGTCGACAAGAATCTGGAACTTGAAGCGTTCCGTGGCATCCTCAGGCAGGATATTATCAAGCGCAACCTTCAAGCGGGCGAACTGGCGTGGGTCATCGTCTGTGAAGTATGGAATGTGAGGAGTCGGCCCGCGATATGTTGTCTCTTTAGGTGGTGGTGAGCGTGGCTGATTATGGGGTTGCGATTCTCTTGAGTCATAAGGGAACTCATGAGGAAGAGTATAGACCTCTGCATAAGATGATCGAGCACCATCATCGTATTCAGGTCTTATGTTCATGCTCCTTAAGTGATCAGTCAGCTCATCAACAACTGCAGATCGAGGATGCAGATATCGGGACTCTGCCTGGAAAGAGCTCTGAGCAGCTGGATTGTCAGGTGGGATATATGAAACCGGTGGTGGAGGCGGAGGGAAAGCCTCACTCGTATGATGGGCATAGAAGGGGGGTGAAGTCTCAGGCCAGGGCACATCTTGTGGATCATTTTGTGGCTCTAGCAGGGTGGATGAGATGACAGGCCTAGAAGGATGTATGAATGCGCCACCACCATCATCAACCCTGAGAGACTGATGGTGATCAGGATAGCTGATAGGTGAAGCTGGAGCTCGAGAAACCATTGGTGGCTGTGGCGTGAGCATATCAAACAGAGTTCCTATCTCTTGTCTGAGTTGAGTATTCTCTTTCTTCATTTCTCTTAAGGCTGATAAGACCTCTCTGGATATCTGTCCAACATGGGTGTCATCTGCTGCTCTGGGATGGGCACTATATCCCTCGGTGGAGTGGTCATAGAGTGTGTGTGACTGAGGTAGTTGTCGTCTTGGAAGACTCACCAGGTAATCATCTAGATAACGAGGCCGACGTACATCACGGCGTGGACGGGTGTTACCAGCTGGATATGCCATCATAACTGTGGAAACCGCAGATCCGGCTCGAAGGACCATGTAAAGGAGGTGATGGTTGCTGAATACCACTCTTGTGACCTCAGTGATGAATAAAGGCAATAATACTGGTTGTATATATCTGCAGACACCACAGGTCGTCCGGTTAGAACATGATGGTGAAGAAGTAATTCAGTCCCACACACTCTCTCCTTTGTATAGCCACTCATTTATTACTCATTCCGATGATGCCAGAGGAAGATGAACTTTACTGTTTTTACAGATGGTATGATGTGTGTGTGGTTCCTAAATAAAGAATAAAACAAAGTGAATTAAATCCTCTGTCTAAATAACAAATAGTGCATCTTATCCTATACAATATTATTATTAAACATTAAAGACTCTACAATGACTTTAACACAGAAAGGAGCCTCTCAACATTTAGGGAGCGTCAGCAATCTACACACCAAGCTGCATGTATGCCTTCCTACAGAGTACACACATAAGGCGGAGTCAAGTAATTTGTCAACAGTCCCTAACTCAGAGCGAGACGGAGTTCGGTTTTCGGCATAAATGAAACTAAAGGAGCTTAAATATCCAACTAACATGATGAACTGAGGATAAGACATCACCAAACATGAAAGGAATATACAAGATGAATGAACAAGCTAAGATATACTGGACGGCTGTCTGTGTACCTGCTAATAACAACAGAGTGAACTGAAATAACAGAGTGACAGCGGCATTTATGTAACAAATACAAACTCAATAGAACGAAACCTCCACTTACGTTCTCATGGACGCACAGAACAATGAAGAACATCAGTCCAAAGAATAAAGGGAAACGTGTAGCTGCCGTTAAACTCTGATATTCTGCACCGAAGATCCCTGTCTGATTGACCGGTACCAAGTGGGAAGCTAAGGTCGGTGATTGGTCCAGAACGGGTTACCGGCACGGGGTGTTCACATGCACAGAGGGTGATTGACTGAGGGGGTCTGCACTTGTGATGCCTAAAGTGGATGATCTTTTGTACACGTATGCTAATGGTGGTCATTAGCATGAGCTACTTCACATGAGTCAATCTGCTGAGTAGTTCTTTTGGGGAGTTTTGAAGGAACCTGATTGTAAATCGGCGAAAGATGATGTTGCAGACCACCGACCCCTGTTCAGAGATGGCTTCTCTACTTTGACATGGATGGCTTCTTTCACTCCTCTCTCAAACCATCTGTCCTCCTTGTCCAAAATCTGAACATTGGTGTGATGAAATGAGTGTCCCTCTTCCTTGAGGTGACGGAAGACTGTCGAATCCTGTCCTGAGGAACTGGCTCTTCTGTGTTGAGCCATGCGCTTGTTAAGTGGCTGTTTGGTTTCCTCTATGTAGAGATCTGAGCATTCCTCGCTGCATTTAACTGCATACACCAGGTTGCTGTTCTGGCTGTGTGGTGTGGGGTCTTTTGGGTGGATCAGTCTTTGCCTGTGGGTGTTATTTGGCTTAAAAAAGACAGGGATATGGTGTTTGTTGTGCAACAGACATTTGTAAACTCCCAAACTGTGCATTCTGCTGAGTCCCTTTCTACTTTTAAGAGACAATTGAAGACTCAGTTGTTCAGAGAACACCTAGGCACTTAATCTGACTCCACCTTAGGGGTAGAATAAGTCAAGTGGTCCAAAACCCAGCACTTATTTAGCATTGGGAAAAAAAGGGAGGGGGGCAATTTCTTCTGCAACTTGATGGCAACACCTTTGACCAATCGCACTTGAAGCACTTTTTGCACTTACGACAGGTTTGTCCTTATGTCTGAATTCTTGCTTGTGTTGTACGTCGCTTTGGACAAAAACGTCTGCTAAATGAAATTGTAGAATTGTTTGTTGAAAATCCTTCTAAGTTTTTCAGACACACCAGACACATAAGGGATCGCTATATTGTTGCGCCTGCTCTCCTTCTCTTCCGTCTTCACTGGGTTGTTCTCGTTTCTGGATCTTGTGTGAGCCTTCACAAAGGTCCAGTTAGGATATCGACAAGTTTTGAGTGCCCCTTTCAGGTGTTTGTGTTCTTTGTCCTGGCCTTGGGAACTGGTGGGTAACTTGTCAGCCCTGTGTTGCAGGGTTCTGATGACTTCTAGCTTGTGCCCCAGTGGATGGTGACAGTCAGAAAGCAGGTACTGGTCTGTATGTGTGTTGGTTTCCTTTATACCCCAACACTCAGACTTCTGTCCTCTTCTATACGGACCTCACAATCCAAAAAGGACAAACTGTTGTCCTTTACATCCTCTCTGGTTAACTTGATGTTGTTGTCCACAGAATTGATATGTTCGGTGAAAGTTTGCACCTCATGGATTCTGATCTTGACCCATGTGTTGTCCACGTATCGGAACCAGTGTTGCTCCATTAAACGAGGTCAGGGCCCTGTGTTCCACTTCTTCCATGTACAGATTGGCCACAATAGGAGACACTGGCGAGCCCATGGCACATCCATGTTTCTGCCTATAGAAACTCCCTCTGTACTGGAAATAGGTGGTGTTCAGGCAGAGGTCCAAAAGTTGGCAAATCTGGTCTGGGTTGAGGTTTGCTCTGTCACTGAGGGTGTTGTCTGGTAAAAGCCGTTGTCTCACTGGTTCTACTGCCTCCATTATGGGAACACATGTGAATAGGGAGGTGACATCGTAGGATACCATGGTCTCATCTGTATCCAATCTCAGTCCTCTCACCTTTTCTACAAAGTCCATGGAGTTCTGTACATGGTGAGGATTCTTCCCTTACGTGACAGTTTCACGAATCCCCGTGAGACCGGGTTGAATGGTGATGATGGCCATATATGCATGGAATGGCATCCCCAGGGTACAGGCGATGGTATTGCAAGCGGTTTATTGTTTCCTCCTTTTGTAGCTTCTGTAGGCAATCCACAACCTTTTATTTGTAGCTGCTGGTTGGGTCGTGCTTCAGGGTCTCACAAGTGCTGCTGTTATTGAGAAAAGACTTTACCTTGGTATGATAATCCGTTGTGTTCAGGATCACAGTGCAACGTCTTCGAGGAACTTTCTTAAAGTCCAGTGGATGATTTAAACAACTGTGGATTACCGTGACCTGGATGAATAAGAACCTACACAGACATCGAGCAAGAAAAGTTAACTAGTTCACTGTTCATCAGATTATTGAAATGTCATTAACTTTTGACAGAATCAGATCAAAATGTCAAATTCATGGAAACTATTAAGACTAAAACTGACCACTGTCTATGAACTGAGTTAAATTTGAGCATAAATCTAAATGATCTTGAACACAGAATAAACTTCAACGGTCCAGTTTGCTTCACTGTTACTTTCTGCTATAAACCACTAAAGAAACATCAACATCCATCAGTCTGAAAGTCAAATAATGTGACAAACACACAGAAGAAGTCACCATCTAAACCTACAGAAACAGAGACTTAACCCTTAAAAAGCTGGGACCGAGTATACTCGGTTCACTCTTACTCGTACACACAGCCGAAACCGAACATTCTCGGCTTGCTAATTAACATAAAATATGCACACACCTGTATGTTTAAGTCGACCAGTGGTAGGATATAAACATTGGCACCAAATTTGCTTATTTCAAACGATGAAGCCGTATGAGCCGTTATAACGAAGCCGCAATTACGAAGCTTTTATCGGGGCCGTGTACCTTCATAACACGGCCGAAATTCACAATGGCGAACGTCTACAACAATGCAACCTCGCAAGACTTGATTGATATTTTTATGGATTACGTGGTTTTAGTATATGTTTTAGTATATGTACTTCTCCAGAAACATGGCCTTGTAAGGGTTAAGCAGAACTCAGCTATGTTACATGAACATGCTTTTAATGAGTCTCCAACCAATCAGAAGAAGGAATCTTTCCACCAATCATGTCATGTGTATCTGTGCTTCAATACATAAACTGTCTTTTTATTCTGTCTCCAGTTAGAGAAGCTCCAGGATGAGAAGCAGAAGTGGATGAAGACTGTTGTAAACCTGAAGACAGAACTCCAGAACATGAACCAGGAGGTTTATCTGCTGTCATTTCTCTTCTGTCTCTTTTCAGATGAAACTGATTTGTTGTTGGGAACAAGACAACTTTAAACATCCATAAAAACTCATTTAAACATTTAATAAGTGAGACTGAAGTCAAGTTTGACTGCAGCAAAGTTTAATGTGATCACATTCCTCCTGTGTTAATGTGTTACTGAGCAGCAGGTTTAATGTTCATAGAAATATCAGACTTATTATCAGACTATTAGACATTTAATCTGAACTCAACCTTTTGAATGACCACAAGTTTAGTCACATCTTCCAATGAATTAGAAAGAAGAATTCAGTTAAATCTTGTGAGTTCATTGACTCAATGACATGAACTTGATCGTCCAGTGAGAGAAGATTTGAGAAACTCTTCATTTTATTGATGAGACTTTTAAGGAAATGTTTCTGTTGTATCAGATCCTTTAGAGGAATCCCACTTTGAGGTCTTCACTTTTCAGTTTAGGTTAACGCTCTGAACCCCAGAAGCTGTTGGTGGGTTTGAAATACATGTGATTAAATTATTGTAATAATACATTTTTATCTACTGTAAAAACAGACCCTTCAAGTTTTCCTGTTTCCAACAATCTTTGAACTCTTCATGTGTCACATTCAATCTGTCAGAAAAATGATACAAATCTGAGCTTAAAATCTAGATCTAATCAGAATCACTTCATTCCAAATTTCATTTAAACTGAAAACCATTTGCTCTCACCAGAATCTGAATAAAAATAAAAATACAAATCTGGACTGCGCTGTAAAAGAATGAAACAATGAGTGACTTCTTGCCTCCACACACCTGAATAACTGACCTGTGTGTTGTTTCTCAGCTGGAGCTGGCAGGACCCATAACTGTAGAAAAGATCAGTGAATACGGCGGCTACATTCGTCTCAAGAACATTTCCTCTGAGGTAATGTTGTTTACATGTAGATGAACCTTCTGAATACTGTGTAAACATGTACAATAAGTTTTATATCAATATGATGATCAAATATATCCACAGATATCCTAAATGGTTCATTAAATAACAGCTAATGCTGTTAACATCAGAGTGTATTTTGTCTGTAGGTCAACATGTAAAGAGGTCATCATTTTATTTGTGGACACCATGTATGAAACACACACTGGAGATGATTTAGTTTTTCTACCTTTGGTGTCTAATTTTCCTCCTGCAGGAGATACAACTGGAAGGCTGGAAGTTAGAACTACAGATTAACAACAGAGAACCAGCCACATACATATTTAATGAGTCATTAAAACTTCCGGCTGGAAAGATTCACACTGTAAGTCTGAACTTTTCATTCATTTTATGTTAGATCTTTACTTTCAAAACATCTTTCTCATTTTTATTCTGTTTGTTAATCTGTGACAGTTGCGTTTTCTACATTTACAGATGCGGCGCTTTGTATCATGGTCCAGCAGACATTCTAATGGTGTTAATGTGCAGTGGTCAGACATGAAATGGAATCCTGAAGACAAACTGCAGATGAACCTCATCAGCAACGATGGAGAGATCTTCAGACTGCTGTGATGTGAGTAATATGTGAAACATTTTTATTTCTGCATTTATCAAGTGAGCCTTTTTTATAAATATCAAATTTAGCTTTTTTATCATTTCTGTTTTATTTTCAAATACTTGTTTTCAAATGTTCATTTTGTATTTTTATCTAATTAAATTCCTGTTCAGTTCTGTGGAAATCTCATTACGTTTGTCGTTTTATCAAAATTGTAATAAGCAGAAGATACAACAAGAAAAGACCAGAAATACAGCCATGGCAAAAGTTTGGACACAAGTACCATGACGCTTGTGAATCTTAGAAAATACCACAAAATTGTCACTTACAATACAGTACACAACTCCTGAGAACTATATTAAGTTTCATATTTAAAAAAAACATCAAAAGAGTTTGGTGTCATTTTGTTATTCTTTACCAAATTCGGTTGTGAAAGTACTGCATTTTTTTGTCATTTTCTTCTAATATTATGTTTTTGGGAACAAAGTTGTTCCAATTGTTGGAATTTATTGATAATATTATATCCCTTGTTGATTTGTTGACTAATTAAACTGGTGCTGTCAAAAATATTAGTTAATGTTCTGTAATAGACATCAAAACAGACAAAGTAAGTCATGCTGTGTCCAAACTTATGGTCATGGCTGTGTTGTACAACATTAAAACAATCAGAACAAAATGTCTTCGACAGGTTTAAAGTCAGTATTGGTTTCACCTCCTTTTGCTGTTCTTTAAATTTCGTGTTTGACTGTCTTCAGGGTTTCTTCAGTGATCTTCTATTTTATGAAATAAATCTTTCACTGAACAGAGTTTGTTAGGTTTTCGTAAGTTGAGCTCAGGCGCAGGAAAAGAGAAGAGAGACAGGTGCAGTTTAAACAATGATTTATTCACAAAGGACAGAATACAAAACTACAATTCCCATCACTGGAAACCCCAGGAACTGGGCGTGGAACTCTGAGGGCTGTAGGAAACTAGGGTGCCCCTGGTGGTCGGGCAAAAAACTCTAATGCAAACCCACAGCAGGTAAAACCTGGAAGGAATGCAGAGTGCAAAAAACTACAACAAAAATCAGGCAAATTACTATGACTAGGAGCCTGCCAAGTAACTATAACTTAGGGTCGTGCAATTAACTGTAACTAGGATCACAGATCAACTCCAATAATTCCGCTCGGAGCGAGAGAAAATTTCTCCAGGAATACGATAACAGGAGGTTCACAACGAATAAAGGCTATAGAGGCGCAAGATTACTCAGGGCTTATAACTAAGGAAGTCACAGGGCAACGATAACTGTAGGACGAAGCACTGAACTTAAAACTCTATAAAGCGATACACTCCAATTCTACAAAAACTCTCAAGACTAGGCTACAAGTATCAGTTAGCTTTAACGGGAAAACATCCACCAAACAAAGACTCATAGCTGAAGTCAAAACTCTCTGTAGACAAACTAAATCATCAGACCTAAACTGACTGCGCAGACTGAGGCAAGGCTTACTGTGGCATGAGCTAGGGAAACTGGACAACGGTGGGGACTGAAGTCCAGGGAGCTGAGGAGGGGCTGTTGACGGTAGGAGAAGGCTGACGGGGTTGGGAGATGTGATATGGTGAAGAGGAATCAGGCGATGTGTCCAGAGGGAGGAATGGGTTGAGCTGTAGACAAATCCAGATATTCAGACAAAGGTGAGCAGGAGCAGGTGGAGGGTCAAATGGATGCTCACGATCCAGTGTCTCAGAGGTGACTGAAGCCTGGTTATATTGTGAGGTGAAGTGAGTAGACTGGCACTGGTGCACCTGCTCCTGCTTTAGTTGATTGCCTGCAGAGGATTGACTTCATGTGCTGCCGCAGCAAACAGTATACCTGAAAGAAAGAAAAACACAGGGAAGGAGGGCCCTGTCTACAGCCGCTTCTGCAAGACTAACAGAGTTCTTTAGTCTTGAACTGTTTTTATTTTGTTTCTCTGGTTGATGTCAGAAAGCGTCTATAATATTCAGGTCTGGACATATTTGGTAATTTAATGCAGTTAAATCATGACATGAGAGACATTAAGAAGAAAAACCACAACATCATACAAATAGTGTTACTCGATCTAACTTGGAGAGAATACTTTATAGTTTTTGCTGCTCTGCATTTATGTGGAAGCTGTAATACACTTTTATGTATTATTATAGGTTAGGAACAAAGAACAATTCAGATTTGCTTCACACTGACCAGCTGAAGAATTACAGTATCTGACATTATTATCCCCCGCCTCCACGAAGTGGAAAAGGGGGATATAGGTTTGGCCTCCGTCCGTCCATCCGTCCATCCGTGCGTCCGTCCATCCATCCGACATGAAGGGGACAGCTTTTCTCGGAAACTATTACAGCTAGGATTACGAAATTTAGTGTGTAGCTTCACACCATGGACACTTTGATCAAGTTCGAAAATGAGACCTGTGCGATAATATTTAACAGAGTTATGGCCCTTGATCACTATTTTGGATATAGACTCATTAGACATCACATGTGGGGGGGGATATTGATGACCAGTTGTCTTGTTCTAAAATGTTACACTATTCTACTTATTATTCTGATGTTAATTTATTAATGTCTGTGCTTTATTCTTTCCAGTGACCATCGAGGGGAAACTAATGAGATGTTTATCTGGATTCATTCAGTCACTGTCTGTGTTTATTGTTTGTAAGATTAGTTAATTCTGTCAGTCAATCCGTCCGTCCATCCATCTATCTACAGAGGGCGGAGCTTATCGTAGTCAAAGAGGATCTGAACATGTTGAAGAACCTGTCTGCCAGAATTGTTTTCATCTCTGCAATAAATGTTTTAATTGGAGAGATTTAATAACAAAAAAATCAAGATCCAGCCATGATTTAGAAAAACATGGAGGCCTACAGGATAAATTCAGTGACATTAAAATGAGCCACATTGTCTTCCACTTGAACATCCATCAGGACTCTGTGTGGCTGTTTGGACTTTTCTAGAAAACATTTTATTCCGGAGAATGAAGCAGGAAACAGGAAAAACATTCAGCTGAACAAGAGATCTACAGAGGAGACAGCTGGACTGTGAAGCTCCTCAGACTTGTTTCTTCATCAGTCCACAGGTTCTTGATGGCTTAAGTCAGGACTTTGAGGAGACCAGTCTAGAACCTTCATTCTATCCTGATGGAACCATTTCTTTACCACGTCTGATGTCAGTTTGGGCTAATTGTCTTGTTGAAACATCCAACTGTGTCCAATCAACCTTCTGATGATGATTTTTGGGTTTCCTGAAGAATGTGGAGGTAATCCTTCCTCTTCATTGTTTCATTTACTTTGTGTAAAGTAGCCAGAGCATGATACTTTTTGAGGGTCAGAACTCAAAAATGTGGAAACCAGTGGTACAGAAAATAGCATGCTTATTGTCCAGTGTTGCCTCAGTGAGCGATGAAGAGCCTTGTGGAGTGTACAGCTATAAAGTTTCCATTCATCCATTATCTACACACCGCTTAGTCCTCATGAGGGTCACGGGCACTGTTCCCTCTAAACTCTGCACTGCTGACACGGTCTTAGCTCACAAAAAAAATGTGCCTGCACACAACACAAAAAAAAATCCAGCCTGAATTGAAAATAAAATAAACACATAACAGTTCATTCTGTGCTATTTTTCAATGTGAGCCAGCCAATGATGTGATTCACGTATGTATTTGCCCAGTTAATCAACGGTCATTGACAGACGTCCTTATTATATTTATATGTGTGCGGCCACCGTTGTAGCTAGCACAGTGGTGTGGCTGATGTGGATGCTAATGATGCTGAAGTGCAGCTTACGTGACCCTCTGTAATATTGACCAAATGAACGGGCCAGTGGAACATCCCCGCACCAAGCCAAAATTAAAAGAGATGGGACTCTTTTAAGATGGAATGGCTGTCGGAGTATGTGCAAACAGAAGAAAAAACAATGAATCTGGGTGAGATTTTTTTCCTTTCGAGCAAGAAAGGTCTGCTCTGCAAAACATGTTACGAAACCAAAGTAGCAAGCCGAGATTTTGGAGGGAAAGTGTGGATAAAATGGAAGCTGTACTACCTTCAAGCATCACATTCAGCACAAAAGTCATTTGAAGTGGTTGGAATTGTAAGAATATGTAAGATGGGAATGGGCATCGGTACATTGTTGGGGGAGCGCACCAAAGACTGAGAGAAGAGGAACCAGCCTTTACTCATAAAGAAATCCAACCCCGAGCAAGTTAAAGTTCTCATGACAATATTCTATTGGCCATCAACATGAATGCTTCTATGCTGTCGGTTCAGCAAATGCACAATCACATGCAAAGTATGTGAGTATACCAGAGAGCTGAGAAAGCAAAAATTATGCCTTTGAGTTTGTGAATTCCATCAATCAAATAGTGCAGAATGAGACGATGTGTAAAGCTAAAAATGCACCTTGGTACACCCTGATCGTAGATGAGAGCACAGACGTAACAGTACACAAAATGCTAGTCCTATATATTAAATACAGGGAGGAAAATAACGTCAGCCATAAACCAGCGTGCACGCTCAGGATATTGTGCAGGCAGTAACTCAGCTTTACACCAAGCATGAACTAGACCTGCAGAGAATGGTGATGCTGACCACTGATGGTGCCTCAGTAATTCTAGGAAAGCACAATGGAGCTACAGCTTTATTAAAGCAGCAAATACCACACCTAAATGAACAACACTGTGTGGCCCATAGAGAGACTTAGCATTGATGATGCGGTGGAAAGATGTATCTTCGATATGTGATGTGAAAACCTTTTTTAGAACGGTTTATTCCACCTTCTCTAGATCCACTGAAAAGAGGTGGAAATTGGAAGACCTAGCAACAATTCTTGATGAGGATACACTAGGGACCTGGTCTGCAAATTAGCTGTTAGCTATTGACCTATGAACATGGCATTGGTGATTGTAACAATGCTTCTTGCTCTGTCCCTATTGAATAAAAGGTATAAATAAAATAAATACACTGTCATTCAGGCCTCTGAACGAAGTGTGGTGGATGTCGTGGGACCAAGCTGTGAATGCTGTTCTGAGGAACTGCACTGTGCTGGAAGAATACTGCAAGAGAGAATCCAGTGATGACAGAGATCCAGTGGCAAATTACTGTTACAAAAAGCTGACCTATACAAAGTTCAAGGCTACTCCCACTGCTCTGGGAGATGTTCTGGGTGAGCTGGCACAATTGTGTCTTTCTCTTCAAAGATGCAACCTGACTGTGATGGAAGGGCACTGGTTTGTAAGAGCAATGATTGAGAAGCTGCTTTCCCAGTACTTGACAGAGAAAAGGTCCAGTGGAGTGACCATGTCAAAGAGGCGATGAGGGCCTAATCAGCTGATGGCAGAAATAGCGGTGAGATTACTCATTATATTGGTGAGCTCTGTGATCATTTGGATGCTTGTTTTCCAGAGGATGAATTAAAGGAGTGGTCTGCATTGGACACAGGCATTGAGCTCAGGCATCAGTTTTGAGTTTGGAGCCAGCAGACATGCCACACTGGCAAAGTAGTATGAGGCCATTCTTCACCAGCTATATTCTGTGGATATGCTGAATTCAAGTACATAATGAGGCAAAGAGTGAAGCACGGCTCAGTCAGCACATTCTCTGATATGGTGGCTGCAACACTAAGACGTGAGGAGCTAAACACATCTCACAGCTTGTGGCATATTTGTGCTACATTTCAAGCATCCAGTGCAGATTGTGAAGAGAATTTAGTTGAATGAATCGGATCAAAACAGCATCCAGAAATCGTCTAAGTGGAACTGATGGGCATAAAGTCAAAGCTGCAAGCAGACGTGTCCATCAACACTGGACAACGTGTCCGTCAGCCTGGACAACGTGTCCGTCAGCCTGGACAACGTGTCCGTCAGCCTGGACAACGTGTCCATCAAGCTGGACAAACGTGTCCATCAAGCTGGACAACGTGTCCGTCAACCTGTCACGGACTGAGCTGGTGGACCCGAGCAGAAAGCCACACTACCAGGGCTGGCTGAATGCAAGTGGTTTTATTGTTGGGGTGAAAATGGTGGCTAGGTGGGGGAAAACCAGGGTGTAGGAGCGGGGGGTTCCGGGCAGGAGTGGGGGTCCAGGCAAGAGTGGGGGTCCAGGCAGGAGTGGGGGTCCAGGCAGGAGTGGGGGTCCAGGCAGGAGTGGGGGATCAGGCAGGAGTGGGGGATCCAGGCAGGAGTGGGGGTTCCAGGCAGGAGTGGGGGTTCCAGGCAGGAGTGGGGGACCAGGCAGGAGAGGGGTTCCCGGACAGCTGGCTGCGTGAAAGCAGGAGAAAAACAAGGTTAGAATTAAGCAGGAACTCAAACAGAAAACGTCAAAGGCTAGAGAGCAAATCGAACTGCATGGTTTCAGGTTCAATACTCTGGCAGGAGTGGAAGGCTGAGCCGGTACTTATTGTAGAGGTGAGTCGTTAGCATGATGATTGTCAGCTGCCCGGGAGCCGTGGAGGAGGTTGATTGCCTGAGTGGAGTCAGCTGAGAAGCTAGACTCCACTCAGGCACCGAGCTGCAAGGGAAGAGACAGGGCAGGGAGCAGATGGGAGACAGGCAGGGCAGAGGAGTGGATGGGAGACAGGCAGGGCAGAGGAACAGGAGAGGGGGAGAGAAGCATGAGCGGGAGGAAACAGATGGGAAAAGGGGTATTTGGGGATGTCAGGTGGGAAGGACGGGGTGAGGAGGGAGCCCTGACACAACCTGGACAACGTTTTCCATCAACCTGGACAACGTGTCCATCAACCTGGACAACAAGTCCGTCAACCTGGACAACGTGTCCATCAGCCTGGACAACATGTCCATCAACCTGGACAACATGTCCATCAGCCTGGACAACTTGTTCGTCAAGCTGGACAACGTGTCCATCAGCCTGGACAACTTGTTCGTCAACCTGGACAACATGTCCATCAACCTGGACAACATGTCCATCAGCCTGGACAACGTGTCCATCAGCCTGGACAACTTGTTCGTCAACCTGGACAACGTGTCCATCAACCTGGACAACGTGTCCATCAGCCTGGACAACGTGTTCGTCAACCTGGACAACGTTTCCATCAACCTGGACAACATGTACAACCACTGGAGACGTGAGAAAGACACACAGGAAAAATAATGTGAAATTTAAATCCTCAGTCAGATTTGTGCACATCTAGTGTCATTTATTAACAATTTTCATTTATGGATATTGCTCATTAAATACTGTCACTAACTTATGAGCAGTAGAAATGCAAATCATCGTGTCATTATATACTGTATTTTGCAGAGTTACAGGACTCTCTCCCAGACCACAGTAGGACAATCTTACCCAGTTCACAGCAGGACCTTCACACACTCAGAGCTAGACTGTTTGAAAACTTCGACTTCACTTTCATTATTCCCTGATACAGATGAATTTTTGATGTATATTGAAGATTTATTGGAGCTACAGGTTCTTTTTTGGCCAGAATGACATAAACAAGTGATTAAAACTCAGTAAAACATTGTGTTAGAGATGCTAATGTTAAATTTTAACTATTTTTATGTGGCTGTTTTTTTCAGTTTTACTAAAATGCCATGTCCAAAATACCCTTAAAATGTGCATGGAAAGACTCTCTTTCAATTAAAAACACACATTCCTGCAGTTTAACAGAGGTATTAATATCACATGATGAGATTAGATCAGTTAAACTGATGTTTTTGCTGCTTTAGACATCTGAATTTCTGATCAAAATGTGGCAATAAGAGGAAAGTAGAGTCTGAATTTACACTCTTTAGCAAATATAAGCCCCACAATTACTCATCCCAATGTCACATTTAGATTTAAAGTGAATTTCGATTGACTAACAGGTTGGAAAGGACATACAAGTAATTAAAACAGTAAACAGTTAAATACCGTTTAGATGCTAGTGTTGAATTCTAACTATTTCCATAGTTGTTTTACAGTTTTACTGCAATGACGTATCCAAAACTATGCATAATCTTGAAATTGTCACAAATGTGCATTGAAAGGTTAAAAAACACACATTTCTGCAGTTTAACAGAGTTCATGTTATCACACAGATTTATAACAAGATTTTTGCATAAATATTCAAAGATACATTCAAATTTCCTGTTTTATGTTGTTCTGATTTGTTTGTTTAATGTGATTCAAACAGCAAACACGGTAGTTGTTGTCCGAAAGTGACCTTTCAAATTATGTTAATATTACAGTTAAAAGTATATTTTGCTGTTTTAGACATGGGCTGCACAGTGTTGTAATGGTTAGCACTTTCGTCTTGCAGCAAGAAGATCCCCAGTTCAAATCCTGGCCTCGGCCTGGGATCTTTCTGCATGGAGTTTGCATGTTCTCCCTGTGCCCACGCATGCACAGGGAGAACATGCAAACTCCATGCAGAAAGATCCCAGGAAAGGCGGGAGGCGAACCAGGAATCTTCTCACTGCAAGTCAAAAGTGCTAACCACTATTCCACTGTGCAGTCCACTTTGAATTCATTTTAACTTTATTTTATTTTGTCTCTACAAGTATCCCAACAGGGAACCACATATCACCTCATATTAGCAAACTAGGTGCATCAGGTGAGGACAGGTGGATTTACATCTGGTTTGCATTGATAAACAAAGCGTGGAACCACAGTCTGTGACCTGAAGTGGCCTTTTGGTTACACAACTATCACAGTTCCCTTCATTTGGACCACTTTGTGCAATGTAGCATTTTCCATAACTGTGGTTGGTCGACTAGTTAAGTTTGTGCTCTGAAGAAAGACGACATAATCTAGAACACTTTCAGTACCACCACTAGTTGTTGCTGCTGGCCTCCAAGTCCTCCCTACAATCAGCTGGTAAATCTGTGAGAATCCATCTCACTGACTTCAGTTGCAGTATTCAGTACTATCATCTGTTGGTGATTAAAAAGCTCCAACACCTCAGTGTCACCACTTATTTAAAAGACAGACTACAGGGTGTGTTCTCACTCCTTTCCTCTACATCCTGTACACTAAAGTACATGTACAGATTATTGAACAGACCTACTGGACACAGGTCCATTACAATATACATCCCAGAATGAGACAGACAACAATTAAAGTGAGATGGAATTGACAAAAAAAATCTCTAAATAAGAAGTTATTTCTTTAATAAATAACTAAATGTCATGACATGGGGCAGAGGGATCTCATTACTGCTGTCAGCAGATGAGATACTCATTGTTTTGCAAATCAAGGGACTAAAATTTGTTTTAAGAGCAAGAAGCAAGTCCAAGACAACTGAGAAGGGAGAGGAAAGGGGGAACATGAAGACATTACTGCAGCTGTAATCTGGACAATCATTAAAATTCTGAGATTTAGATAAAGAGAGAAGAAGTGGAGAGTTTGGAGATGTCACCAGCCTGCAGACCAGGTAAGAAATATGTTTAAGAACATAAGAAAAGCAGAAGAAAATGGATTTTAGTCTCTTCAGTGCATACAATAGGACAACAGATCAGACCCAGATAGTATTTTTCTTATAAGTTCAGAACAAACAACATCTTGTGTAACTTCAGAATGCTGGCATGTGCTGACAGGTTCTGATGAATGTGTTTTATCCTCAGGTGTTAACGGGGCTTTGCTGTGCATCGTCCTTTTATCAGGTCAGTCTGCATGTGTACGATTCATGGTAGAAGTTCTTCTGCTACACAAAAACATGTTTAAAAATGGAGGTGGAATATTTTAACTGGCTGCGCAGTGGTGTAGTGGCTAGCGCTTTTGCCTTGCAGCAAGAACATCCCCGGTTCAAATCCCAGCCTGGGATCTTTCTGCATGGAGTTTGTATGTTCTCCCTGTGCATGCGTGGGTTTTCTCCGGGTACTCCGGCTTCCTCCCACAGTCCAAAAATATGCTGAGGTGAATTGATAACTCTAAATTGTCCATAGGTGGGAATGTGAATGTGAGTGTGATTGTTTGTCTGTATATGTAGCCCTGTGACAGACTGGTGACCTGTCCAGGGTGTCCCCTGCCTTCACCCGAGTCAGCTGAGAGAGGCTCCAGCACCCCCCATGACCCCAGTGAGGATAAGCAGTGTATAGAGAATGGATGGATGGAATATTTTAACTTTTAGCAGCTGCAAAAAACTGTGAAAATATCTGCAAATGTATTTAAAATAATCATATTTTTGGAGCATTTAAATCCATCCATCCAACCAATTAACCTCAGCACATTTTGACTGTGGGAGGAAGCCGGAGTACCCGGAGAAAACCCACGCATGCTCAGGGAGAACATGCAAACTCCATGCAGAAAGATCCCAGGCTGGGATTCGAACCAGGGATCTTCTTGCCGCAAGGCGAAAGTGCTAACCACTACACTACTGTGCAGCCCCATTTACATACAGTGAAGCTGCATTTCTATCATCACACATTATGTCAAAACAAAGTCCCATTTGTAAAACATGTGATTTCTGATGTCTGTTCTTGACGTCACTCTTTCCATTGACTTTTGAAGCAACTGTTGGATTTCTAAGATGTTCCATGAAGAATCTGTCTCCTACCAACCCGATCATTTTACCAACTCTAACCATGTCATACATCTAAAGATAGAGACAATTTTAAAAGACTCCAAAATAAAAACGTGAATGAATGCGTGTTTCTGGCATCAAACATTTCAGCAGAACGAAATGGTTTAATAAGGAGAGAAAACTTCAAACATGTGGATGATGTAAATATGGCACATTTGTTTCATTTACAACCATTTTCAGTCCACAGCAGTCATTGGTGTCCAACCTGTGGGTGTGTTTGATCCACATCTGTCTTATTATTGTTTTTATGTCACATTCATGTGATCATTTGACTTGTTGACATCAGGACCATCAGTCCTGACCTCAACAAACAAGTCATTTCAACCCAAACTCAAAGGTGAAAGTGCTTATTTTACTCAAAACAACAAACCTTAAACCTTAATGTGAATTATTTGTTAACTGCAGCACAGAGAAACAGTCACTGCAACAAATTATGTCACATTCAGGATGAAAAATGTGTCTTTTTCAGGGCTCTGTTCAGGCCTTCATCAGTACAAATTCATTGATGAACCAAAGACCTGGAGTGAAGCCCAACAGTACTGCAGAGAAAAGTTCACTGACCTGGCTACTGTGGACAACATGGAAGACGTGGATCAACTGATTACAGCTGCTGGCAGTGGCTACAGTGGTAAAGTATGGATTGGCCTGTATGACAATTCTAGCAGCTGGGCGTGGTCGATGACAGATGATGGCTACTACGGAACCAACAATCAGCCCTTACTCAGGTGGGACAGTGGTCAACCAAATGATCGCAGAGATGAGTGGAAGCTGTGTTCTATGGCAAAGAAAGGTCTATTGTATGATTGGTTATGCTCCTACCCACTCCCCTTTCTCTGCTATGACAATTCAAACAGTGAGTAAAACGTTACTTCTTGTGGTTTCTGTGATCCAGTAACATGTAGTGCATTTTCCAGACTGTGGTATAATTATTACTTCAAGTGTGTGTTTAGGCCCCAAAACAGAAAATGAACGGCAGCTTTGACTGTTTGATTTGTCTTGTAAAGATGTAACTCACATGTGAAGATCTGACTCTTTCGTTCAGTTGATTTCATGCAGATTGGATTTTTAAAACTGTTGGTCAGAATAAATTACTTTTGTGTGCAAATTAGTCTCACTGAACTTTCGAAATTCTTGCCAGCTTCTTCTCCTCCAACATATGTCTATAAGTACTGGAAGGTGACATGGGAGGGAGCTCAGAGCTACTGCAGGAAGTTCCACACAGACCTGGCCTCCATCAGGAATGAAGAAGAGATGACACTGATCCAGCAGGCCATACCACCAAAAATCCTTGCTTTCGTTGGTCTGTCTCGAAGAACCTGGTACTCTTGGTCAGACGGCACAGAGCATGAATTCAAAAACTGGTTGACTGGAAACATACCATATAACAGTGGAGACTGTGCTACCAGTTTGATCGGTGCTACTGATGCTGGAAAGTGGATCGAAGATCAGTGTGACCAAAAACTTCCTTTCATGTGCCACTACGGTGAGTTGTCTTCAAACAAACTCACACTGACTGTGTTGCACTGACACTCAAGTCTATTTTTCATGAATCTGTATTTCCATTTTGTCCACAGAGGAAAAGCAGCAGCTTCGGATCAAGCTGAGGGTTCTGAAATCCACAATGGACCTGAATGACCCCGCTGTGACGGAGGCCATCCTGAAACTGGTCAGTGTGAGATGAGATAGTTTCATGTTAACATTTAAATTTAAGAGGACATAAATCTGTAAGAACAAGAAGAAGAATCAAAATCTTTTCTTTCTGCTCATGAACTTGTTTTTCAGCTGGAGAAGAAGCTGAAAGAGAAAGGGATCACAGCAGGGTTCAAACTTAGATGGGTCAAGAAGAATGACAACACCATCTTTGAGGAAGAGAAGGAAGAGAAGGATGAACTGTAAACTGTATTTACAGGATATCTTTCATTTGTTTTACTTTGAAGGTTCATGTTTTAGGTTGACATGTTAGAGCCAACTAATAAATATCAAACTGTCATGTGAGACATTTATTGTTTTGGAGTAGAGCAGAGTAAATTGTTCAGAAAACTGAACAAATATCTTATTTATCCTGTTGCTGTGTTGATAAATTAATGGTAGGGCAGATTTACAGCTGATTTTATGCAACATACATGTGAAAATCTACACATTTAAACTCTGAAAACTTTCTCATGTGAAAATGTTGTAATGAACTGCAGAGACATCAGCGTATCCCTGTAAAGCTGGATTCAATTATATAGCATGGTGTTGGATATTTCAGAGTGATGTGTGATGTATTAGGATTTAATATTGTAGCTTTGTAAGAAAATCTCTGAGGTCATGAGAGTTGTGAAGGAAAAATGACTCTTTCCCCTTTCTAAGGTCATAATGGCCTTTAGACAGACAGACACTGCAGGAGATCAGATATCGTCTATTGTGATGTGACTAAGCAGACCAGTTGTCTCCATATTGGTCTGTAATCTAAATCTGACCTTCTCCCAACTCCAATATAAAGCCAAAGATCAGAGAGAATCCTCAGAAGTGCTGCTGGCATTGCTTGCATGTACTGCTGCTCTGTTGGTGTCACTTCTCCTGATATCAGTAAACATTACTCACAACCTAAGTCATCTGAGTCTCCAGTGTGTCTCTCTGGATCTGCCTCCACATCACTGAACTTCAGCAACAAGAGTCCAGTGAATATTCTTCATTGTGTGGTTTTTAAATATCTACAGATCTGTAGCTGACTTGTATCTGTTCTTTGTGTTAAAACTGTGTTTGCAACTGTAATCATCATAACCATTTCTGTTCATTATACTGGTTTGGTTTCCAATAAAGTTTTCTGACGATAACAAAAATTATCACCAGTTGTATCCTTTAAAATGTAAATGTGACTTTTCAGTTTAATCTGAATCTTTATTTAAATATCCAGTCATGCTTTAAACCCACAACTCTTTCTAAACCTGCTTCTGAACCAGCTGAGCTGCTACATGAGCTCTGGCATGAAGGGAAAATATTTACAATGTAATAAATAATCATAATAATGAAATATAACAAAAATATTCATGTCTGAAAATTAAAGTGTAGTTTACTTCACAGTTAACTATCTGGTTTAAATGAAATCTGAATGATTTGAAAGCTTTTCTCATGATCTCTTTGGTTTATAAAAAGACAAAGAACATATTCTGTGAAAAAAATCAGAATCAGAATTGGTTTTATTGCCAAGTAGGTTATTACTCTTACAAGGAATTTTCTCTGGTGCTTTTGGTGCAAGTACAGATAAAGTAAAATAAAATAGTAAGTCAAGAGATGTAAGAAATATGGTTAAAATAGACAACGTATGTGCAGTTACTATGCAGTAGTAATTAATATGGTCAACAGAGCTTTTTTGCAGTGGCATGGGCAGTGTTTATCAGCGATGCAGCAGAGGGGAAGAAGCTGTTCTTGTGGTAAGAGGTTTTAGTCCTGACGGTCCGCAGCCTCCTGCCTGAGGGGAGGGGTTCAAAAAGTTTGTGTCCAGGGTGAGAGGGGTCGGCCCAGATCTTGGTTGCACGCCTTAAAGTCCTAGAGGTGTACAGATCCTGGAAGGATGGCAGGTTACATCCGATCACCTTCTCAGCAGAGCGGATGATGCGCTGCAGCCTGCTCTTGTCCTGAGCGGTGGCTGCAGGGTACCAGACGGTGATGGAGGAGGAGAGGATGGACTCTATGATGGCCGTGTAGAAGTGCACCATCATAGTCTTTGGCAGGTTGAACTTCTTTAGTTGCCTCAGGAAGTACATCCTCTGCTGTGCCTTCTTGGTTATGGAGGTGATGTTCATCTCCCACTTCAGGTCCTGGGAGATGATGGATCCCAAAAAGCTGAAAGACTCCATGGTGAGCACTGTGGAGTCAGAGAGCTTGATGGGAGCAGGGGGGGCTGTGTTCCTCCTGAAGTCCACCACCATCTTCACTGTCTTCTAGGCGTTGAGCTCCAGGTTGTTCCTGCTGCACCAGGTCACCAAGTTGTCTACCTCCAGTCTGTAAGCAGACTCATCCTCATCGGAGATGAGCCCGATGAGGGTGGTGTCATCTGCAAACTTCAGGAGTTTGACGGACTGGTGCCTGGAGGTGCAGCTGTTGGTGTACAGGGAGAACAGCAGTGGGGAAAGAACATAGCCTTGCGGGGAGCCAGTGCTGACGGTCCTGGTCTCAGAGACTTGCTTCCCCAGCTTCACATGCTGCTTCCTGTCAGACAGAAAGTCTGTGATCCATCTGCAGGTGGAGGCAGGCACACTCAGCTGGAGGAGCTTGTCCTGGAGCAGGGCAGGGATGACTGTATTAAAGGCAGAGCTGAAATCCACAAACAGGATCCTGGTGTAGGTTCCTGCTGAGTCCAGGTGCTGCAGGATTAAGTGGATAGCCAGGTTGACGGCGTCATCCACCGACCTGTTGGCTCTGTAGGCGAACTGCAGGGGGTCCAGAAGAGGGTCTGTGATGGCTTTTAGGTGGGGAAGCACAAGGCGCTCAAAAGACTTCATCACCACAGAGGTCAGAGTGACAGGTCTGTAATCATTAAGTCCAGTGGGTCTTGGCTTCTTCGGGACAGGGATGATGGTGGAGGTCTTGAAACAGGCTGGAACATGGCATGCCCAAAGTGCCCAAAGTTTTTTTTTTCAAGTGTGTGTGTGTGTGTGTGTGTGTGTGTGAAAATCTGTGCGATCCAAAATAATAAATAACTCAATCAAACAAACAAAAAAAATTCAGGTCTACCCTCAGTCGGTCACATGATCCAGGTAGACGTCAGTCACGGCCCTGACGTGCCCTGACGTGCCCCGAAGCTCACCGTTAGCGCTGCTAATTTAGAAACGAAAGACCTGAAGGAGGACAGCCAATGGTCTGGTGCTGCTAATCTTGAAAGGGAAGACTCAGGGAAGGACAACTGATGGTCCGGCGAGTATGTTTTGCAGTGGTACTCGTTTGTGCACGGTGTTTTCTTGCAAGATGACTGACGAAGTAAAGTGAGCATCCTGTGTGTGTTTCTGACTCTAACACACCTCTCATCAGTTATAGTTAGTTGAACATCACTAGTTAACCACACAGCGTGCTGAGAGGATAAAGTGTGCCAGACTTCTTTTTGTTTCTGTATGTTTCTTTTGTCATGGGCAAAGTGCATCAGAGAGATGTATTATTTTACTGTCAGTGAGCTGCAGTGTGTTTCCTGTGTGTCTAGAGGCAATGAGGCAGAGGTTATATTATTACACTGAAACTATGCCATGTACATGTATATTCACTTAATTTTGGACTGGAAATTATTGTATTGCAATATAAATACAACAACAGTTACAATTAGAAGAATTTGAATTGTGATTTTCTCAACCTCTCATTTCAACATATCAGTATTTGTTTAGAACATTTGTATATGAATGTCTGTGTGTGTGTGTGTGTGTGTATATATATATATATACACACACACACACACACAAAATTAATATATATATATATATATATGATATCCATAAATATAAAATATATAGCTTTTATAACCTTGCTGTCTTGCGCAAAGTGGATAGTCAAATTCAATAAAAGCACAAATCAGTTTAAATACATGATTTCTATATCATTAAATAATTTTTATGCTTCATTATTAGCACTATGAATAATAAAGGGCAGATTATGAATCAACACCATGGAGTAAATCTGTGGTTATACAGTGTATGTCTTGAAAAGGTATGAAATGTCACTGCGTGTGTATGTGTGTGTGTGTGTGTGTGTGTGTGTGTGTGTGTGTGTGTGTGTGTGTGTGTGTGCGTGTGCGTGTGCGTGTGTGTGTATATCAGATTGTGGTTGATCAATCATATTTCAATTTGCAGAGATGCCTCGTAAGGAGAGGAGGTCGAAAGAAAAACAAAAGGAGCTGCGTGAGGCTGTGAAAGGCAGTGGATCACTCACCAGCTGGATCACAAAGAGCACAAAAGGTAAGAATGACACAGGTGTGTCGTATGTTGTGATTTTATGTTTCATTCTTTAAGAATATCTGCTGCTACAATTCGCCCAGGTATATTGTAGGTATGTTTCTGTGTGGTGTTTATGGTGTTTCAAATTCGTGCTCCATGTGCCCCCCTTTGAACTTTGAGCACCTGCCCCTCCAAAGGTCTCTGCACGGCCCTGGATGTCAGTGAAGACAGGAGACAGTTGATCGGCACAGTGTTTCAAGGTGGATGGGGAGACAGAGTCAGGTCCTGCTGTATTTTGTAAAATTTCCTAAATTTCCCTCGATGTTGTCATGTAAGTCTGACCAGGTGAACTAAACTGACATCATCTGTGAGTTAAAGAGTAAATTCCACAAGTGTGTCAGGATGAAATGTGAAGATTGAATTTGAACTAAACCTGGAATCATTTCTTGCAGTGTTCTGACTGCTCCACTTGGTGGCCAAAAAGCACAAGAAAAACAAACACCTGTGATCCTGTAATGAGTGGAAACACTCCATCCTGTTTCTCTGACAGGTCAAGGAAGGACATGGATTCAGTTTGTCAGATGTGGTGGTAGGATGGGGTTAGAGTTATGATGCGGGTGGCAGAGTTGTGAATGAGCTGAGGTTTATGGAGTGACTTATGAGGGAGGCCAGACAGAAGGTAATTACAGTAATCCAGGCGTGAGGTGACGAGGCTGTGCACAAGGATGTAGATGGTGTGAGGGGTGAGGGAGGGTGCAGACGGTTGATATTACGTAGATGGAAGTAAGCAGACCGGCTGATGTTATTGATGAAATGATAGTGTATTATGGAGGATGACACCCAGACTCTTTACCTGAGGGGAGAGGGAGACTGAGGAGCTGTCAATGGAGCGGGAGAAACTGTCAACTTTTGAACGGGAGGATTTGGTGCTGATGAGGAGGAACTCTGTTTTATTGGGGTTTAATTTTAGAAAGTTGGAATTGAACAATGAATTAATTTCAGAGACAGGCGGTAAGGGAGGGAGGAGGAAATGTTGCGTTTGGTTTGCAGCTAAAGTAGAGCTGGGTGTCATCCGTGAAGCAGTGAAAGTGAATGTTAAATTTACGTAAAATATGGCCGAGGGGAAGAGGTATGTAATGAAGAGGAGGGGCCCCAGGACAGAGCCCTGGGGCACGCCTGAGGTGACTAGGGAGGGATAGGATTTAAAGCACTTGAGTTGAATAAAGTGAGAGCGGTCTTTGAGATATGACTGAAACTAGAGGAGGAGGAGGGTGAGAGTGATACCGAGTGAGAGTCGACTGAGGAGGATGGAGTGTGAGATGGAGTCAAAGGCACTCAGGTCAAGGAGGATGAGGAAGGAGATTAAACCAGTATCGGCTGCAAGGAGGAGGCCATTGGTGATTTTGATGAGGGCTGATTCAGTGAAGTGAAGGGGGTGGAAACTGAACTGAAATGGCTCAGACAGGTTGTTTTTGGTGAGAGTAGAGTTGAGTGGCTACTGTTTTTTCAAGGATTTTGGAAAGGAAAGTTAAGTTGGAGATGGGGCGGAGGCTCTTGAAATCATTGGGATCTGAACCAGGTTTTTTGACAATCAGGGTGACAGCTGCAATTTTGAAAAGTGAGGGAACAACACCAGTGGAAAGTGAGGAGTGAATATTGTCAGTTATGAGGTGAAGCAGTGAGGAAAGGCAGGAGGGCTTGGATTTCCGTATGATGACTGATATTTCGGAGGGGTCTGGAAGATTAAAACAGGAGAAAGAGTCAGAGTGTGAGAAAGATTCAGGAGTATGGGGAGGCAAAGAGTCAGAAAGGAGGAGCTGGTGGATGTTTTGGATTTTCTGGTTGAAGAACAACATCAGGGAACTGCAGGTGTCGGTAGAAAAAAAACGGGAGGGCAGGGAGTGGGGAGACTGGAAGGTGTTATTGAGCAGTGAGAAGAACGATTTAATGTTTCCTTCATTAGACATGATGATACCGGAATAATAGGCAGATTTGGTGTGGGTTATGGATTCTTTGTAATGAGTTAGGTGAGCAGTGTACATGCCTTTGTGGATAGTGAGACCAGTTCTTTTATAGAGACGTTCAAGTTGACGCCCTTGTGCCTTTAGTGATTGGAGTTCAGGGGTGAACCAGAAGGCAGATGAGGTGAAGGAAATGAACTGGGTTTTCAGAGGGGCAAGAGAGGTGAGGATGCTGCTGAGACTGTCATTATAATGTGAGACCAGGGGCCTGCTTCACGAAGCAGGTTTAGTGAAAACTCTGAGTTTGTTAACCCTGAAATGAGGGAAACTCAGAGTTTTCCATTTCACGAAGCGAGGTAACTCTAACCAGGGAATGCGGGGTAACTCTAGCCTGTTTCACAAAGAGGGGTAACTTCAACTCTCGGTCAGTTACCGCAGTAACAGACTCTATGACTCTAACCTGGTCGCCAGCAGGTTTATCTGAGAAAACCTCGAGTTTCTCTCTGTCTCCGCCCTCTTTCAGCCACACACGGTGTTTCATTTCCTCATTCATTCAGTCAGTAAGCGAGCGAGTTTTGGCGTAGAACAGCTTTTATTAACGATCCAGTGGATAAAGGAGCAGCATTACTGCACAGATAATTAAATATTCGTCGGTAGATTGTTATCAGACCGAGCATAAATGTTCTCGCATTTCCGGACAATTATCGGTTTGAGCGGTACCGTTTTGTAATCGTTTCAAGTCCATAATCTACATAAACAACCTAATCCATCCTTACATTTACATTACCAACCAGTCATGCTCTCACATCCAGCAGATATTGTGTGTTGCGCTGCGGTTCTTTGCAAATGGAAGTTTTTATATAATGTTGGAGATGCAGAACACTACAGTAAGACAACTGTATGGAGGACAGTCAGAAAAGTTTTCCTGGCTCTGAAACGACTTTTACTCATCATTGTGAATATAAACCTGTCAGAGCATCAAGGAGGAGTTCCACAGGATTGCAGGTGAATGATGTAGAGATCTGTTAAATTCATTTTAAATCATATTCTGTTAATGACATTGTGCTGCAGCCTCAGACTGGGATTAGTCATTTGAATTTCTTTTTGTATTTCCCAGTGTGATTGGCTGCATAGATGCACACACATCCCCATCACAGCTCCCTCACATCATGAACAGGAAGTCCATTCACAGCATAAATGTGCAGGTAGGCTACAGGTAGACTGACTACTGTTTCTAAATGTTAAAGACTGCATCATAGTTCAACATCTGTCATTCTCTGCACTGTCTAGATCAGATGTGATGCTGCATACATCATTTCTAATGTGGAGGCCAAGTGGTCTGGGTCTGTTCATGACTCCAGGATTTATGGAGAGTCTAACCTGAGCAACAGACTGCAGCGTGGTCAGCAGCATAAAGATTTTCACAATAGAATTCTCTTGTCTCCCTCCTTTAATATACTCTGATGTATCCACTATACATTACAGGAGAGTTTGATGGCCTTCTGCTGGGTGACAGGGGTTACCATGCCAACCCAGGCTGATGACCTCATACCCTGACCCTGAACCAGGCCCCCAACAGAACTTCAACCGGACTCACTGCAGGACCAGAGCCCGGGTGGAGATGACCATAGTCCTGCTGAAAGCCCGTTTCCAGAGCCTACATCTCCTCAGGGTGACCCCTGAGAGGGCCTGTGATATTACTGTGGCATGTGTTGTTCTTCATAATATTACCACTATTAGAGGAGAGCAACACCCTGCCCTACAAACTGAAGACCCAGATGATGAGCCCATCCACCTGCAGCTATCCAGGACAGCAGAGCAGTCAGAGACACCGTATGCAATAATCACTTTAGAGTTTAAGTCTCCATCATCACCACCACAGCAAATAAAGACATGATACACATTTCATTTGCTCTTCTTTATTTCCTACAAATAAAAGATAGTTCAGTTCATGTTCCAATAGTGAACATAATTCACCTGTGACCATCACCACCTCTAACTTGTGCTCCAGTATTTCAATTTCCAGATCTGCCCTCCTAATCTGTTTTTTTTGGATTTTTCTCAGCAAATGCAGTTTGTAAATCCGTTTTACTGATAACTGGGAATACATAGAGGACATTAAATTGTACAGTTGCACATGAATTCCACAGAATGAAGCTCTGGTGTTTCCTGAACATCCATCTCACTGTGTCAGTCTGTGCAGTGGAAGCTGAGGAACCATCCTGCTGCTGTCCAGCCATGCTCTGTTAAAAAGGATGAGAATGTGCAACACTTCAGTGTAGGCTAAATGTCACACTCTATATTCCACCTAAAATGTGAATGAGAAGAGAACTATCAGTAACATACCTCTGTATGCCTTTCTGGATCCCCCTCTGTAAAGGCAGCAGACACAGTTTCATCCTCTTCATCCGAGATCAGTGACATGTTTCAGTAAACTTAAACTACCATTTGGATCAATCTTTGGAGTACTGCCTATAAGCATACTCATTTGATGATCTGAAACAGTGTGACAAATAAAATCCATCTGCGATGGCTGGAAATCGAACCCAGGTCAGCTTGGAAGGCAGCTATGCTCACCACTATACCACCATCGCTACAAAACAGGATGATTTTCTGCTGCCAACTCAGCAGTTTCTGTTTCCTGTGTGTAGCTGTGCGTTCATATGTGACAATTCTAACGTGTTTTTTCATTTTCATTTTGTGTATGTCTTAAATGTTCTGGCCTTTAAATTATCTTGTTCTTTGCTTTCTTGTGGTGTGAAGCTTTTATGTTCCTGTCTGTGTCAAAGCACTTTGTAAACCTCAGTTTTTAAAAGGTGCGATACAAATAAAGTTTATTGTTATTATATGTTTCTGAAGACGCACATTTCCTCCAAACAGAGGACTTGTTCAGCAGAGTCACAGGGAAGGTGATAACTCACCTCCTGCACATCAAAGTTTGGTGACTGACATGACATTCTGACTTGCTTGTGATGAGATCTCCAGTTCAGCATGGTCATCTCAGTTTGAGTGTTGGTGTGCATCGAGACAAACAGGCTGACGTTAAAACAACAGTTCAGCTAATTCAAAGGTGTCCAAACTTTTTTCACAGAGGGCCAGATTTGATGAGGTCAACATACATGAGGGCCAAGCATTCTGCCCGATGTTCTTTTAACAATTAAAATCAAATGCAAATTGGCTATGTGATGGAAATTTCATTGCAAATGCACACATTTTTCATTTTGTACTTGTACAAAACTAAATGTTTCCTTAAACTTTAAGAGGAGGGATCAGAGAGTACAGTGGACAGATTAGCTCTTCTCTCTGTATAAAGAGACATCCTGTCATTAAGGGTGACCAAACATTGGGAGTGTAAGGCCAAAGCATGTTGATGAGGTTTTTTTTCTGAAAGGTTTTTGACTTCTTATTAATTAATGCAGTTTTTCTTATGTATGGCAAATCTAAACAGGTCTTACCAAAATCACTCTGTTTTTAATATCCAAAGGCCAAATAAAATGAAATGAGCTGAACTGAGGGAAAACAAAAATCTGAATTCAGGTTCATTTTTAACATTAAATGTTATTGGTAATTACTGTTCCCTAAGACATGTGAACAGGAACAAAACACAAGCATTCAACTCACAATGAAGTGCAAATTCCATGTGTTCAGATATATTTGTGACTGGTTTTGACCAACACAAAACAAAGTAATTGCAATTTTACAATATATTCTTCTCAGATTACCAAAACCCATAATTTTCTTGCATTAATGTTTTTTTGTCAGTGAAAAAAAAATGTAATTCAGTCACAAGGACAGGGAATGCAGAAAAGTGCAGAATTACATCAGAAGCAAAGAGAAAAGGAGCAGAAGGAGAACAGAGGAACAACTTTACATCATCCCCACACACAGTAAACATATGGTAGCTCCATACAACCCCATCCAGACTACTGAGCTCTGAAGTGGCACATAAACACAATCAAAATAAAGCGTGAGATGTGTGACCCTTCACAGTTTCAGTAGTAAAGCAGAACAAGAAAATTAAATCATTCAGAATATCTCTATTGTCACTGTGTACTACAATGAAACTGCACACAACCGAGTCAAAGTGCATCAGTCAGAAAAATAATAAAAACAAAAGAAGACAAAATGCTTCTGGCTATAAGAAAGATTAATTAAAAGAGAGGAAAACAGTCTAAAAAGGAAAGACAACAGACCACAAATACAAGACATCCGATTGCACGTTTACAGCTTTTGTGCAGAAATATTTTTCTGTGTCCAATAAAGCCAGTTCATCATTTCCATGGTATAATAAGAATAGAATAAAGGAGAAGTTTGTAACGTGATGAACACATCGATAAATTAAAGACAGAATAAGAGATATACACACACAATATAAATCTGAAAAAATACACACAAGGATACCAACAACACAAAATGTAAGAATATGTACACATATGAATTGCACTTTGGTTTAATGCACATGACAGTTTGCTCAGAGCAGCTGCAGCCAGAGCAGGAAGGACTCTCTCCAGTAGATCCCATCATCACTGTGTGACTGAACAACCGAATCCACCTTTTCTTCAAACTGCTGTCAGACATCAACCCCTATTCAGTAAGTTCAACTTCGTACATCCTGCTTCTTCATCAGTAGGAGGAGAACGAGAAGGGAGGTCTGACTTCTTTAGATCACAAAACCTACTAGTGCCATCACCGCAATAAGAAACAGACCTAGTCCCACCGGTCCTCCAATGATTCCACTCTTATCTCCTGCAGACAGAGGTATCAGAGTATCAACTGTTTGAACATTAGATAGATTTAATTATTAATCCAGAGGGAAATTCAAGTGTTTAGCAGTTTTCTACAACATCTCATCAGCAACATCTTTAAAAACCACAAACATCTGATCTGAGACACAAACTGAACTCTGAACTCACTCGATGGATGAACGTCCAGGTTGATGATGCTCATGGTTTCAGGCTTTGCAATCAATCTCTTCCTGCGCTTTGTTCCTTTCTGAAAAACCTGACACTCGTATGTTCCACTGTCCTCCATCGTCACATTCATCAGAACCAGAGAAAAGTTTCCATCCTTCATCTCTTTGTCCTGCAGATCTACCCTGTTCTCGTAAGACGGATGTTGGTATTCTGGATCTAAGAGTCCATCTCGGTAGAAAAGAACATAGCCCTCCCCAGTTCAGGTCTGATCCACTTTACAGCTGTGATGGTTTTTCTGTTGTTGGGAACTTTACATGGCAGAGTGACATTCTGTCCGGGTTCAACCGCGATATTTTTCACACCTGAAGAAGAAAAACAGAGAACAGATAGAATTGATAGTTTAATGGATTTACTGAATAAAACCAACGTGACTCAGAAAATGTCAAGAAACTGTTCTGACCAATAAAACCACATTTGTCATTGTTGTCTCTGCACCTGTGAGAAAACCGACCACAACCTCTGAGATGAACACATTACACAGAATTAATAAATAGGAAATAACTGTCTGCCCTGCAAACACTAAACACATCAAGATGAACTCTGTCTGTAGTCATCAGGAAGTCACACATGTCAAAACGATGTTTAACTGAAGGTCTTGGCTCTCACTCTTTAGCAAATAATCCTTTAGCAAATACTTTAAATGAGAACAAACTGAGACATGCTGCTTCTGCTTCACCAGCAGGACGATGATGTTGGGCTTCTCACTTCTTTCTGTAACTGTTAGACACACTAGTTATCTGATTTCTCACAGATGACATCAGCCACAGGTCGGACTGCAGCCATGACAGACCGAGTCCATCCACTGGTATCGCAGAGTGAGATTGATGGTCACGTTTTATCAGCCGATATCTTTATCTAAAGCAGAAACAGCCACCTCAGTATTGAACACTGGACCTGTAAGTTCCACTCTCTCAGATTTCTGCCTCTCCAGACCTCCAGTTACCCTCCAACATCCTCCTCTCTCCACCTGACCATGGCTGGATCAGCACTTAAAGGCAGCAGCTGTTTAGGTTCACCAGAGCAACATCCTCCAGGTCGTTCAGCATCAAACGTTCATGATTAGTGACGGATGACAGAAAAATCAGACTCTAAATCTAAATCTACTGGAGTTAGCTGGTCAAAGTCTATTTTTTATTAACATTTTTAAAACTTAAATGGAATAACGTAGTGATTTTAGTATCAATGAATATTAAAAAATGCTGCCGTCAAACCATCTGAAAGTCATCACAGAGGTAGTACTGTGCTGCAGGGTAGTTTGGTAAAGTTGGAAAGATATTCACAGATTTGAACTTCCGGCATCAATAACTGATTAGATATACGTTGACTAAACACAATACATATAACATTGGTGTGTATGTGCAGGCGGCTGTGAACAGGGACCATCTGCAAGTTCCAAAACCGCTGCAACAGCGAAGAGGCACGACACAGATATTCAATAACTTCACTCAAACACTGTAGTGTCACCAAATTCACTGCAGTCTTCAATTGGCTCTTGCTGGTCATGCTACAACTCTTGGTTTGATATAAAAACTATATTTTAAATAATTTTAAGGATTTTTATTAGTAATACAATTCAATAATTTCACTCTTATACACTGTAGAAAAAAAAAAAAACTCGGTCCAACCATCAAAGGGGTCCTGTTGATCACACCTTCACATTTTCCACTTCTAAGTATTGTCTGTACAGACCTTAACTTGGAAAATATCATTAGCGATTGAACTGAATCACATAACACTACAATCGTCAGTCCTTGAGGTGACAGTCTAAACAGTGTAGTTTGGTATATTTTTTCAACACTACATGAGTGAAGTTATTGAATTGTATTCCTAATTTAAAAAAAACCACTTTAAAATCATGAAAAAAGTATTTAATATCAAACAAAGATGACCAGCAGGAGCTAATTGAAGGCAGCACTGATTTTGGTGACACTACAATGTATAAGAGTGAAGTTACTGAACATTTGTGTCTCTCTTCGCTGTTGCAGTGGTTTTGTAATTTGCAGACGGTCCCACCCTGTGCACGCCATAGACACCAATGTTATTTCGGCACCTTGAAGACAGCTACTTTTCAATAAAGTGGGCACATTGTTGACCTCACAACGATGGGAATGCGGCATCGTTTATATTTTGACAACGTACATCTAATGAGCTATTGATTCAGGAAGTCTGAATCTGTCAATATCTTTCCAACTTGACCAAACTCTGCGTGGTACCAGGACTTTATGGTGCAACTCGTAACTTAAGTGTTTTGACACTTAAAACCCTTCGTGGACCATGCACCATGAAGTCCATGTCAGTCGCTGTACCGGTGTTCAAGATTAACTGGTGTTCCGATCAACTGGTGATATTCAGTGAGCGAGGCAGCTGTTACAACCATAGACATATATCAAGAGTAGACGCCGCATCGACCGCTACTGCCTATTGGGGCTGAAACAGATGAGGATTTCAAAACCCTGACTGAAGCTGAAATCTCTATAACAAAGTTGGACACTGCTATTTCACAGATGCCCAGCGGAAAGTCACCTGGCCCAGACGGCCTCACAACTGAGTTTTTCAAACATTTCTGGCCTGATATTCGAGATCTGATCCATGATGCCTTTAAAGAATGCTTAGGTAACTCTACTTTGTCACCTACCATGAAACAAGGCCTTATCACGCTTGTGCCAAAACCGAACAAAGACAAACTATCATTGGACAATTGGATGCCTATCACCCTCCTCTGAGTAGATTACAAGCTTTTAGCTCACATCTATGCTAACCGACTTAAATCAGGGCTCACTAAGATAATTGATGAAACACAGTCCGCATTTATTACAGGGAGGCATATTCATAACCATGCCCGACTAGTATTAGATATGCTTGACTATAACTCACTGATCCCAAATGATAGTTTCATTCTTTTTTTAGACTTCTTCAAAGCTTTTGATACAATAGAACACCCTTTTTTATTTAAAGCTTTGGAAGTGTTTGGTTTTGGCACAAATTTCTGTGATGTCATTCGAATGCTTTATAATGATATAAATAGTTGTGTACCTCTCAGCCACGGTTTCACAGCGAGGTTCCCAATCAAAAGAGGTATTCGTCAGGGATGCCCAATTAGCCCCCTATTATTTATTTTAGCTGCAGAGTTAATGGCGATTTATCTTAAAAAGTCCCCTGAAATTAAAGGTATCGAAATTTTAGAAAAGAAATTCATAATAAGTCAATTTGCAGATGATATGGCACTTTTCTTAAGAAATAACAATATGGTTTCCAAAGTGATTGATAAAAGTTTTTTTCTCAAAAGCTTTCGGTTTGACTTTAAATCTTAGAAAATGTGAACTCATGGCTGTTTATGGCAGCAATCTAAATAGCATAGCCAATATCCCAATCAAAAACGAGGTCAAGTACCTCGGCTTAGTAATCACTAAAAACATACATGATAGAGAAGATTTAAATATTATTCCAAGAGTAAAAGCAGTCCAAAAGGTTCTGAATCATTGGCTCACACGTGACTTATCTATACTGGGTAGGATTCTTCTGTCCAAGGTAGATGGTCTCTCAAGACTTATTTACGCTTGCCATCCTCTGCACACTTCTTCTATAACAATTAAATCTGTTAATTCTGTCATATTCAAATTTGTATGGAAGAATAAGACTCATTATATTCGTAAATCACAGCTGGTTAAAAGACTATGCTGATGGGGGCTTGAAAGCCATGGAGTTTGAGTCTGTAATTGCATCTTTCAGAATCAAATGGCTAAAAGATTGCATGTCTCTATCCCATTCTATATGGTACCACATTCCCAACAAAATTTTTAATAAGATAGGAGAGATTGATTTCTTGCTAAAATGTGACTTTGACGTGTCAAAAATTCCTCTAAAACTGTCAAATTTCCACAAACAGGCTTTACAGTTTGGAAGGATGATTTTTACCCATAATTTTTCACCACATAACTCTTTGCTGTGGAACAACAGGGTCATTACCATAAACAAAAATCTATATTCAAGTCTGAATGGTTTGACAGTGATGTTTGTTTATGATTTATTGAAACCAAATGGACTTCTGTTCTCCTTTGAAGACTTCAATGAGAAATATAATATTATCATTCCTAGAAGAGAATATGAGAAAATTTGCAAAGCAATTCCTACTCCTTTAATTCACCTGATACACAATAGTATGCAGTTCTCTTCAATTTTGCCCTCTCTGCCTACTCTAAAGATTGAAAATGTAAACTTGCTAGATAAGAAATGTAACAACAAATTGATAAGTATGTTTTTTAAACAAAATGTCTTTGGTGAATTTAATTCATATTCTGTTCATGATAATATTGAGGTTTTGTTAAAGAGACAAGCTCTTTCCTTTTATCCACCTTACCCCCCTATTTTAAAATAGTGTCAGGAATATAAACTACTAGTGACTTTTTCTGTAAAAGATATAAATTTGATGTCGACCCATGTGTCTTTTGCTCTTCAGAAGCTGAAACTGTTGAACATCTTTTTTTTTTTATTATTGTTACCATGTCACTTTGTTCTGGTCTGAAATCCATAATTGGTTGTTTTTGAAAATGGATAACATACCCTCATTTACCTACAAGGACGTTATTTATTTTATGAAAAATCTTGAGGTGAATGTTTCTGACACTGTAAATCTTGTCATCCTTATGGGTAAATATCATATTCACACTTGTAAATGGAACAGAAGCCTTCCCTCTTTCACTGTGTTCTTATGCAACTTTGCCAGTTACTTTAAGTCGCTGAAAATTATGGAAAGAAAAGCCAACAAGACTGACATGATTTACACATCTATCTCTCGACCCTTGCTCTTCTAATATCCAGTCCCATGCTCCTTTGTGTCTCATCCTTTTTATTTTCATCTTTTGTCTTTGTTTCTTATTTATGTTTATTTGACTTCAATATGACTCCTCTGTTTTCATTTTTATATGGTTGCTGATTTCCACCATTGATGGTTTTGTTTCTTGTACATCATTTTTGTCAATTGTCCCTATCTTGAAATGTGAATAAACATTATAAAAAATACTCTTTATTATGTCTATGGTTACAACGGCAATACATAGCATAGGTGACTGTACCGATGTCTGTTCAAAACACACAGACGTCAATAAACTGTTCCGAAATGTTATTGTAGTCAGGTTTAACATTGTCGTTACTGCTCTGTTTGTACCCATAAGCAGAACAAAACCGTACTGATTGCAAGCATGTCTTATCACTGCGGTCAAGTGAGCCGCCCGCACTCTGGGCGTTGCGCGGCTATTCTGTGTAATACGGTAATGCGATCACAGGCGCTGAGCAGCCAGGTTGAGAGACGTCCGCTGCAAATACATCCTGTTATACAGATTTTGACTGTCCATATCTGGAAATCCTTAGGCGGTGACAAAGATCTCTCACTGTGGCTTTGTCAGGGGTCGTCCCAGCTACCACCTTGTACAATATCACCTGATTTTACTGTAGAATTTTGGAGAAAATTAATGTCAAAGCGGGCGGACGTCTCTCAGCCTGGCTGCTCAGCGCCTGTGATCGCATTACCGTATTACACAGAATAGCCGCGCAACGCCCAGAGTGCGGGCGGCTCACTTGACCGCAGTGTCTTATCTGCGACGCCAGTTACTCTCGACTTCTAGCAACAGTAATCCATGTTTACATAACTCACAGTAACCGTTAGCTGTTAGCCGGTAGCTAGCTCGCTAGCCGGTTAGCTGTCAGCCTGTAAGTTCTACCTAGCGCTGCAGCCTCTTAGCCTTAGATATTCCGTGTGCGTCTCCAACATAGTGCCAACACGTGATATTTAAAGACACTGAGAACAATGTGTTGAACTGCATAAGTTATCTGTTGAAGTTAAATCAGTGACAAAGTACCGACTAACTTTATCTGGAAATGAATGAAGTTAGCCCGGAAGTCAGCTGTTGTCGGTTACTCTTTAAAACTTTTAAATTTCTCCGCAAATAACTCACCGTAGGACGAATCTATCAGGAGACACGGCATCAGCAGAGAGAGCCACATGTTGTTTTGATTTTGTCACATTTGAGTAAACTCCGGCGGAGACAGACGTATTGTCCTGCGAGCTGCGAAGCTGCTGCTGCTGCTGCTGCTGCTGCTGCTGCTGCTTCTTCTTCTTCTTGCCGCAAGGCATCCGGCAAGCTGAATGCCTTGCGGCACATTGCTGCCTCTCACAGGTCGTCAGGGTGAGAATGCAGAACTCAGACCATTCCTACTTCCAAAGATGTAATCCTGTGGAGTTAACAAAATGAAGGATGCGTTCACCGTCCTTGCCTGGTTCTCTCTGGGATTAAGGAGACTCCTCATTGTAATTGATTCCATTCCCTCGTGTGACAACTTGGCATATAACTGTGTTCTTTGTTCCTCAAACAGGCTGCACTCCATAAGCAGATGTTTCACAGCTTGCCGTTTCCTGCAGACTCCACATAGTCCGTCCTTATGTTTGCCGATATTAGCTAAATCCCATGCCAGTCCACAGTGTCCAAGTCTTGTCATTAGCACAGAGTGTTTTTGCTCCAAGATAGCACTGGTCTGCCTTTACACTATTTTGTATTGAGAAGTAATGGCGTCCTTTTTCCTCATTCTCCCACTGCTTCTGCCACTGAGCTGGAACGACCTCCCTGATGATGAAGCGACATTCAGATATCCCGATGCCCACAGCCAATTCCACCTCCCTCCTTAACGCCCTTTGAGCCGCCATATCTGCCATCTCATTACCCTTGTCGCTGTCACTACCCGATCCGTCCCGGAAACCAGATTTGTACTGCGCATGTGCAGAAAGTACGTCCCTTCCTCTACTCGTATTTCAATGCCTTTTATGGCATTTTAACCTTTATTTTTTTAACATCAACATGACATTGAAGCACACAGCGACAGAGTTAACAAAAACACTTTAAAAAGGAAGAGAAGAAAGAAAAGAAAGAACAAAAAAAGACAAAAAACAGCTTAGCAAATATAACATTTATAGCAAATTAAATTTTTTTCAAATGTAAACAGTTTTTATTGCTTTCTGGTTATCAGATGGGGCTATTGACTTTAAGTAATATTCAAATTCTTTATGGAAAACAAGATAATTTGGCTTTTGATTACTGAATTTTGCTTTATGAATATTAAATTTTACTAATATTAATATAAGATTGATAATAAAGGCTTTGTCTTTTTCATATCCATCCTGTGTGTGAACTCCAAAAATTATGTGTCTGTAGAGCAAATCAATTTGCAGATTTAGTTTTTCTCTACAAAATTTAGAAATTTCCTTCCACATTTTTCTACTAAAACTACAATACCAAAAAAAATGTGGCACTGTTTCTGGCTGTTCAGAACAAAAAGAACATCTTACATCTATATTCTGTTTGAACTTAGTCATATAATGTTTTACTGGATAGATTTTATGCAAGATTTTAAAGGAAATTTCCCTAACTTTATCTGTTATCATGATATCATCATAAAAGCCAAACCTGAGACCAAGAGATATTATTAATAAAAGAGTTCCAATAATGGATAACATAGGGTTTTGTTGTCGTTTTAGCTTGGAACAGTGCACGTATAGCTCTGTTGCTATTCTTTGCTGTCCCAAAACATATTTTGCCACAATAAGTGTCACATGGATTTACAACTTTTATATCTGCTGCAAGAGAGGAGGCAGTGCACAGAGTCACAACAGCAGCTGGAATGGAGCTAATGACCTGTGTAAACTCTTCAGGTGTTGAAGCGAATGTATACTTTTCACAGAATTCAGTATAATTAATAAAATGGCCACTAGAGGCCAGAAGCTGTGAGACCAAGTACATTTTGTTACTAAACCAGCTGTTAAGAAAGATGCTTTTATTTTAATGTGTATATATCCCCATTATTCCAGAGATAATACCGATGTGGAGAGAAATTGTGCTTGTAGGCCGTTTTCCACGACAACAAAACCTGTTTGTGATAACTGGATAGTTTTAGGGGTATCCTGTTTATTTGATAGCTGCAAACCAACAAAAAAAGGAATCCTCCAATTTGATTAGGAATAATTAGGAATAAAGTTATATAAAGATGCATCATTTTTTAAGAAAGATTTTAACCATTTGGTCTTAAGGACATTGTTTAAAGTTGAAAAATCAACAAAATCGAGGCCTCCATTTTTGTAGTTGTTAAGAATTACAGATTTTCTAATATAGTGTATGCGATTTTTCCAAAGAAAGTTAACAAGCATCTTGTCAATAAGTTTGACAGTTTTACAGTCCAGTGCCAGTGAGGAGGCGGCATACACAAGTCTAGAAATTCCCTCAGCTTTTGACAGAAGAGTTCACCTTTAAGTGATAAGTCTCTTTGTAGCCAAAGGTTACATTTATTTTGCACCTTTTTAATCCTTGGCTCAAAGTTGAGATGGCATCTCTCTCACTGATTTTTAGTTACAATAATCCCTAAATAGTTAACCTTAGTCTTTACTCGAATATCATCAACTGAGGTTATATCAGAATTTTTGAGAGCGAATAACTCACACTTACTTAAGTTTAAGTACAAACCTGATGCTTTTGAGAAAATTTGGATTGCACTAATTGCAGGCTTTATCTGTCGAGCATTCTTTAAAAATAATGCTGTATCATCAGCCAACTGACTTAAAAGTCTGCTTCTACCAGCAATAGAGATGCCTTCCAACTTACAGAATTTAACAAAATGACAAAACATTTGGGCAACAACCAGGAAGAGGTAAACTGAGACAGGGCAGCCCTGTCTTACCCCTCTTTCTAAACCAAATCTCCGAGTTGTGCCATTACTCAGTTTTACCGAGCTATTGGCGCCAGCATAGAATGTTTTCATCACACTGCAAAAGTATGGCCCAAAACCAAACCTGCTAAGACAAGAAAAAATAAACGAGTGTTCAACTGTATCAAAGGCTTTGTGAAAGTTTAAAACTAAAATGAAACTGTCATCCCTAATAAGGTCAGCATAGTGTATGAGATCTAAGACTAACCTAATATTGTTGAAAATATGCTTGTTACTCATAAACCCAGACTGATTCTCATCAATCATAGAGTTAAGAACATTTTTAAATCTTTTAGCAAAAACAAGAGCAAGAACTTTATAATCATTGTTCAATAATGAACTTGGTCTCCAATTATCAATAAAGAGAGGGTCCTTTTTTGGTTTAGGAATTAAAGTAATCCAGCCTTGTGTCATACTTGCTGGAAGAGTCCCTTTACTAATACCTTCTGAGAACACTTTAAACAGAAATGGGGCCAAAAGATCGGCAAAATCTTTATAAAATTCTGAAACAATACCATCAACTCCAGGTGACTTATTACTCTTAAGTTCCATCATTGCATTTATTACTTCTTGTTGTGCAAGAGGGGAGTCACACATCAACCGCTCTTCCTCTGTTATAGAGTTTGTAAAATCAACACATTAAACAGTCTATCCATTGCATCTTTGTCGAACTTTGTTTTATAAAGTGAGGAAAAGAAGCCATAACAAAACTCAGAAATACTACTCTTACTTTCAGTCACAACTCCATCAATATTTAGTTGCGCAAGTGCACATTTACTTCACCTTAAAAACTTTATTTAAACTATCGTTCAATTTCAGTAACCAGTTGGCGATGTGACAGGCTAGCTAGCAGGAAGCATCAGGGCTAATGCCGAGGCATTCGCCGGAGCTCTTGCCCAGCGTGGGGAGACATTTTGGGCCACTGTCCCCGGCCAGAGTGCGCCGCCACCCAGTCAAAATCATGGTTCTCTGACTTTTCAAAGTGTCAAGGGGGGATGCTCTGGAGGTGTGTGGCTGCCCATGGTGCACCCTCCCCGGCCACAGAGTGAGCCGCCACCCGGTCAAAATCATGGGTCTCTGACTTATTGCATATTTATGGGACAAAAACACTGACTCCACGCACACTTTCTTTCACATTTTATTGTGGTAAGTGTCCTGGCCTGATCCATAGGAACTCAGTGATTTAATGAAGATAAAATGAACCTTAAGCCGGATAAAAAAAAACTACTATTCAGTCCTTAAGCATTACATGACTTGGCAAAGGTTAGTCATACTAGAATAACAACCGATTATGCAAATTAACATGTTTCACAGACTGTGTTTGTGAATAAATCATCTTATAATGGATACATTACAAAACATTCACATAGTGTTAATATATAATTCATATAAAACTCATGCTGGCAGCCTAAAGTCTAAGAAATACTGTCCTCAATAACAGCACCACCGCTCTCACTGAGCATCTATTCTCAAAAAAAAATACAAAATTTAAAATGTTGTTTGCATTTTAGAAAGGTGAAATTTACACTAGCTTTATTTCTAATAATTATGTGAGGTTGCAGTCATGTGCTGATGGCGAGTGGGTGCTCATCATTTTTGTGTTTTCTAATCACAGTTCTGGATCTGTGGCGTATCACACAGAATAAAAAATGGCTCCACTTTATTAACAACATAATCCTCTGATACAGATTTTTCTGTAAGTGTAAAGAGTCAGAAATCAGTCAAGAAATGAAATTCAATCTCAACCAACAATGTGTCTTTTGTAAAATATTATTTACAGATACACATGTACAACAGTGGGCTGAGGCAAAGAATTGCTGAGCTGTCGTAAAGATGGCTAGTAGCGGAAGTGACGTACTTTCTGCACATGCGCAGTACAAATCAGGTTTCCGGGATGGATCGGGTAGTGACAGCTTCAAAACCTGCTGAGGAATAAGCGGAATCAACATTATAAGTATTCATGCGGTGCTGGGTCATTAAGTTCCGGGTCAGAGTTCAAAGCTCCCCACTGTGTCAACAAAGCCCGATAAAGCGTTGCTGTGACTCTCAGTCCTATTCGCACGGGATTAGTATTACCTGGGGATAGAGATGGCTGATTGAGGCCTTGTTGAAGCTTCAATACTTTATCCAATACTTACTTCATAGACCCTTTAATGACCCACGTCACGAATGACGTCACAGCTTTAGCTGGAGGCAAAAGAGGAAGCCCGTGGCCGTGACCGGAAGGCGAAAGACTGAGGGACTAGGCTCTATCAACTTTTCTAAAATGTCGTCCTGCTCTTTTTGGATGCCAGAATAGGAGGAATGACATTGGCGAACGCAAATTAAAGTTTTATAGGATTCCACCGAACACTCGTGCTCAGAGGGAACGAAGACAGTTGTGGTTAAATGCACTGAGGCGAAAAGACTGGACAGAGACGATCAGCTGCAGTCAATTCCAGCCATTTTCAGTACAAAAAATCGCTAATATTCTATTTGTAAATAAAAAATATTCAATTCAATTCAATTCAGCTTTATTCCAGACACTGGGTCCAAATACACACACCATAAGAACAAGGACACAACAAGACACAGAAAAAAAATACAATCAAAAACAATAACCCGTTAAATATGACGAGAAATACAGGGAATATTGGACGCGCATCGCGAGGTGCATTTCCTTGAAAACGACCGATTTGTGGATTATATACCGACTTCAGGACATGTTTTGGACAAAATAGTTTACTGACTTGTGTCGTCTGGATGTCCAAGGTTGGATTATGGCCGTTTTTTGTGGAATATTTTCATCTGTGTGTAATAATGAACCCGCAAATCCGAGTCGCGCTGTGTGCGTTAAAGCCGTGTATAGAGAACGGATGGATGGATATTCGTTTTTGTCGGACAAATGTGTTTTTCTCACCCGCTGTGGTAATCGCATCTGAAAGTGGTTTATACCGGCGGATTCATGAGAATCTAAGCTTTCTATCGGCGTATAGTGTTTGCATAATCGCGTTTGCAGCCTTTGGACATTCTTTAAATTCCTATGCAAATTAGTAAGTGTACCGCCGGCGGTACACTGAAGTACACATGTACAACAGTGGGCTGAGGTTAAATTCATGGATTTCACGAAAGCAATAAAGGGTCCCCACGCTTTCTCAAACGAATCCTGTCTCCTTTTTCGTACATGTGCCAGTCTTTCCAGAGGAAAGGTTAACATCTGTTTCATCCAGTTTACTAATCTTGGTATGCAAGTTTTTTTTCCAAAAGAGTGCAAGTAATTTTTTTAGCATGCAGGAGGCTTGAATCTATTATTATACGCTCACTCTTGGTGTACTTATGTCACTTTGGATAAAGTCCCAAAATAAAGTGAGCAGGGTTCATTGTAATATTTTTAGAAATAATATTTTCTATTGTGTGTTTAATCTCCCCCCAGAATTTTTTAACCTTTGTGCAATCCCACATACAATGGTATAAAGTTCCCTTTGCCTCATTACATTTAACACATAAATCTGGGATGTTGCTGTTAAACTTATTTAGTTTAACTGGTGTAATACATGTTCTCAACAACCATTTGTATTGTAGCAATTTAAATCCGGTATACACACGTGGACAAAATTGTTGGTACCCCTCAGTTAAAGAAGGAAAAACCCACAATTCTCACTGAAATCACTTGAAACTCACAAAAGTAACAATAAATCAAAATTTATTGAAAATTAAATAATCAAAATCAGCCATCACTTTTGAATTGTTGATTAACATAATTATTTAAAAAAACAAACTAATGAAATAGGGCTGGACAAAAATGATGGTACCCATAACTTAATATTTTGTTGCACAACCTTTTGAGGTAATCACTGCAATTAAACCATTTCTGTATTTGTCAATGAGCGTTCTGCAGCTGTCAACAGGTATTTTGGCCCACTCCTCATGAGCAAACAGCTCCAGTTGTCTCAGGTTTGATGGGTGTCTTCTCCAAATGGCATGTTTCAGCTCCTTCCACATATGTTCAATGGGATTCAGATCTGGGCTCATAGAAGGCCACTTTAGAATAGTCCAACGCTTTTCTCTCAGCCATTCTTGGGTGTTTTTGGCTGTGTGTTTTGGATCGTTGTCCTGTTGGAAGACCCATGACCTGCGACTGAGACCAAGCTTTCTGACACTAGGCAGCACATTTCTCTCCAGAATGCCTTGATAGTCTTCAGATTTCATCGTACCTTGCACACTTTCAAGACACCCTGTGCCAGATGCAGCAAAGCAGCCCCAAAACATTACTGAGCCTCCTCCATGTTTCACCGTAGGGACAGTGTTCTTTTCTTCGTATGCTTGGTTTTTGAGTCTATGAACATAGAGTTGATGTGCCTTACCAAAAAGCTCCAGTTTGGTCTCATCTGTCCAAAGGACATTCTCCCAGAAGCTTTGTGGCTTGTCAACATGCATTTTTGCAAATTCCAGTCTGGCTTTTTTATGAGTTTTTTTCAGCAGTGGTGTCCTCCTTGGTCGTCTCCCATGAAGTCCACTTTGGCTCAAACGACGACGAATGGTGCGATCTGACACTGATGTACCTTGGCCTTGGAGTTCACCTTTAATTTCTTTGGAGGTTGCTCTGGGCTCTTTGGATACAATTCCAACGATCCGTCTCTTCAATTTGTCATCAATTTTCCTCTTGCGGCCACGTCCAGGGAGGTTGGCTACTGTCCCGTGGGTCTTGAACTTCTGAATAATATGAGCCACTGTTGTCACAGGAACTTCAAGCTGTTTAGAGATGGTCTTATAGCCTTTACCTTTAAGATGTTTGTCTATAATTTTTTTTCGGATGTCCTGGGACAATTCTCTCCTTCGCTTTCTGTTGTCCATGTTCAGTGTGGTACACACCTTTTCACCAAACAGCAGGGTGACTACTTGTCTCCCTTTAAATAGGCAGACTGACTGATTATGAGTTTGGAAACACCTGTGATGTCAATTAAATGACACACCTGAGTTAATCATGTCACTCTGGTCAAATAGTTTTCAATCTTTTATAGAGGTACCATCATTTTTGTCCAGGCCTGTTTCATTAGTTTGTTTTTTTTAAATAATTATGTTAATCAACAATTCAAAAGTAATGGCTGTTTTTGATGATTTAATTTTCAATAAATTTTTATTTATTGTTACTTTTGTGAGTTTCAAGTGATTTCAGTGAGAATTGTGGGTTTTTCCTTCTTTAACTGAGGGGTACCAACAATTTTGTCCACGTGTGTATATTGATTGAGTGTGGGCTTTGGTGCAAATCAGTTCCCAGTCCTCTGATGTTATGTCCATCTTTAGATCTTGTTTCCACTCTTTTTGTTTTTACATCTCAAGTCTCAGCTGAACTTGACACTAACAGATTATATAGTTCTGATATAGCCCCTTTGTTGAACTTGTTTTAATACATATTTTTTTCTATATTACATATTGGGGGCCTGGTTAAAACACTGTTTTGGCTGGTTCTAATAAAGCTTCTAAGCTGAAGAAATTTGAAAAAATATTTTTTGTCTGTGTCATACTTGCACTTTATTACCTCAAAGGACATCATGCTGTCTGATTGGGGCAAATATAGGTCTGTAATATTTTCTAACCATTTTAATGCCCATTGTTGAAATACAGCATCTGCCTTCCCTGGTGCAAAACGTTGGTTTCCCCAGATTAGAGTATATTGAGACAGCACATCAGGTTCCCTAATAAATTTCTTCACTTCAAACCAGATTTTAACCACGTTTTTAACAATTGGATTAGCAGTTTGTTTCATTAGATTTCTTAATGTGTCCGAATATAAATATGAGGGCAAAGTTAAACTTAAACATTCCGACTCCATTTCTTTCCACTGTGGGACATCTTTTGTTGCAAAACAGAATTTAATAGACCGCAATTCTGCTGCCCAGTAACACAGGGATATGATTTTTTATTTAGAAATAATTTATCAACAGTTTTTGCACTCAAGTGGTTTCTTCTTTTGCTGACTATCTTCTCAGCCCTAGAGAAAACCTGTTCACACAGCATTCACTGGACCTGTGAAACAATCACTTACCAAAGTCAATCAGAATTTCAATGCAGTCAAGTAATTTTCCATTCCATTGAAATTGGGCATTGGCTCCAGCACAGGCATGCGTGTCAAGGACAACAATAGTGTAATTATATTTTCTACAGCAACATCATTATACATGAGGGCATGCCCTGAGTTTTCCAATGTAAATACAGGTAAAATAAAAATAAGAGTCGTAGTTACCTTGATATCAGGCAGCAAATGGAAATTATACCATACACAGGACCTTTTCTTGATTGGCTCCTGCTGCAGATCTATCTATCTATCTATCTATCTATCTATCTATCTATCTATCTATCTATCTATCTATCTATCTATCTATCTATACTACACTGTCAAAAAAATTTCCGTTAAAAAACGGAAAAAGTACTGGTAATTAATTGCCAGTACTTTTTCCGTTATTCTACGGACACTTCCGTAAACCCTTATAACGGATATTTCCGTATATTTACCTGACTTCTTCTGTATCATTTACGGACACTTCCGTCAATCGTAATATGGATAATTCTGTACTTTTGCAGTAGTTTCTCCGTTTTTCAACGGACACTTCCGTAAACCTTTATAACGGATATTTCCGTATATTTACCTGACTTCTTCTGTACAATATACGGACACTTCCGTCAATCGTAATATGGATAATTCCGTACTTTTGCAGTAGATTTTCCGTTTTTCAACGGATGCTTCCTTAAACCTTATAACTGATATTTCCGTAGATTTACCCTACTTCTTCTGTACCATATATGGACACTTCCGTCAATTTTAAAATTGTGTACAGTTCAAGGCCTTTCCCTTCAACATCCCCCAATCTGAATAAACCAAAGATATTGAAAGAGAACAGTTATTTATTTTGTTTTGTTCAAACAGTTGTATGTATTTACTCCAATTTCTTAAATAAACATAAACATTAACGTTCCAACAACATACAACTTCTCTATTAAAAAAAAAAAAAAAGTGCAACAAGTTTTCTATAAAACATTAGTGCAGCAATACATATCCATGAAATTGAGGTTATGGTGCCAATCGTCCATAGTTAAAGACATTTCAGGAAAACGATAAAACACTGCATTTGCCATTGCTGTTGCTGGTTTGCCTCTCAGTGGAAAATGAGGAACCCCCTCCAGGAGGAAGTAGAAATCTACCCCTCCAACTCCACATTCCACACTGACAGACTCAGTTCTACCAGTTGTTTAGCAGTGACAAATATCACTCAACTTCCCTCCACTTGAACATGGGGGATTGGAACCCATAGAATTTATGCTGTGCTTATTTTTACATAACCCCTCCACCACCTGTATATCATACAAACTGAATGGAGACATTTGCACAAAAACATAAAATACAATAGAAAATAATGGAGCTCCCACTTTGAAGTTTATCAAGCATTGTCATTATGTTCAGTTGCCTTATTTAAAACTTTTTCACAATGGAAAATATTTTCCGGACTATTGAGCGCCTTCACAAACATCCCACTAGGGATGTCCTGATTCAATCACATGGCTCCAAGTTCGTCCTCAATCAAACCTTTAAATTTTCTGTAAAATATACATATATTCAGATATAATATTTAGTTATTTACAGAATTTGGACCTAAATGTTAACATTTCCTACATTTTTATTATGGTTCAGTGTAATCAAATTTATATTAGTTATTTCTTCAAAAGTACTTTAAAAAGTACTTCTTAAAGTTTAAATTTACAGAAAAACTTCCTGTATCTTTATTACAGAAAATATCAAATACTTGACATAAATACTTGATGCTTGAAAATATCAAATACTTCATATTCATTCAAATACTTCATATTTATATTTTCAAGTATCTGATTGGGACTCACTATGGTTTCAAAAATCGAATGACTGACTCGGGGACAACAAAAAACAAAAAAAACAACGGGCCATCCCTGGCACCATCACCATTTGCCACTGTTGATGTCGGCTCACCTGTCACGTGCAAAATGAGAAGCCCCCCCTGGGGAGACGCAGAAACTGTCCTACAACTCCCCACTCCCCATTCTCCACATTGACAAACTCAGCCCAATTTTAAACCCTGCTGTGGCAAAGATCAATCTCCTCACCCAAGTCCCTCCACTGAACTTAGGGACACAACTGATTTGTTTAGGACATACAGTATTCACAAAATAATGACCCTGCAGAAGAAGAAAGTCACCCTCTCGACTCACAAAGTGTGTGGTGAGCTCTAGAGGTTCAAGTGCAATCAATATTGAGGACAGTCATGTAAAAGAACATTTATATTATGGTAAAAGACTGTTTTACTTCAGAACTCCATTTTTTTGGATTCACCTATTCAAACAAATATTGTGTATGCATGTGTGTGTTACTTTCAGTCCACAAAGTTCTGTTTTGCGCTTCGAAAAAAGCTCAAATCGCCCATTCAGATTCCTTCTGCTTGCATTCGAACTCCTTAAGCTGAGTCACCAGCCTGGACACCTTTGGAGGAATGCCGGTCTGTTTCTTCCCGGTCACCTCAGCCTTGGAGCCTCGCTCAGGATTGATCCCAAAGAAAATCCTGAGAATCAATAGAAATATATTAGCCACATATGTAACTACTGTACTTGAATGGCAAAGATGTGGGGGAAAAAAAGTATCTGAACCCTTTGAACTTTTTGCCATATTTCAGGCTTTAAACGTAAAGATATAAAATTGGAATTTTTTTTGTTAGGAGTCAACACAACAATTGTGAAACAACTGAAGTGGAAGAAAATGTTAACCTTGTATGCAATCTGAATTCTCGCGGTATTTGTGAGTTCACAAATGACGAGAATCCATCTTGCCATGGCCTCGGCACTGGCTCTGCTTTCGGTCAGCAGAAAACCAGCCAACGTGATTGGCTGCCGATGGCTGCACCGTGAGCAGCGCGAGTTAAAAAAAAATACAACCAGGAAGTAGCGCCTAGCGCGAACGGAGGCTACGAGGGCCGTGACAAAACAACAAACAGTGTAGCGTGAGGACCAACGCGTAGATACGACTACGATTGAATTTAGGACAAAATATGACCTGTGGGATACGTTTTGTAACAAAAACCAACCCGGAAGTAGCCGCCGCTTCAACCAATCAGGTGCGAGTTAATGCCCCCGCCCGGGAGTTTTCTACTGGCGTTTTTTACTACCGCGAGCCCAGATGGATACTGTACAGAACTTTACTCCAGTTTAAGTTCTGTACATATCCATCTGGTGAGAACCAGGTAAAGAAAATGTATTGAATATTCCAAACTTTTTTAACAAATAAAAAATTGAGAAGAGGGTTTTGCGAAAGTAAATGAACCCCTTACTTTCAGTGTCCCAAACTCAATCCAGACGTTACCTGAGGATTTCTAAATGATCCTAATGACTTAATAGAGTCCACCTGAGTGTAATCCAACCTTAGAACAAATATAGCCGCACTGGAATGATTCAGAAGATCTGCAATAGAAACCAATGGAAACAAATGCAAAACTACCAAAACACTACTGTCCTGCTAATGTTACTGCCAGACAAGGACAGCACTGATCAAAGAAGCAGCCCAGAGCTCCAGGATAACTCTGAATGAACGGCAGAGATCCACAGCTCAGGAAGAGGAGTCTAGACATGGGTCAACTTTTAGTTTTCACAGCTCAAATCTGACCACAATCACAGAAGGACAAAACATCCATTATTTTATCTCATCTGAGCAGAGGATTTTCTTCCACAAAGTGTTGTATTCCCCATGTGGCCCTGAAAAACCTTTTGGGGATATTTTTCTCAAAATGTCTTTCCCTTAGTCCCTCTGCGATTGAGGTCAGATTCTCTCTGTGAAAACTAAAAGTTGACCCATGTCTAGACTCCTCCTCCTGAGCTGTGGATCTCTGCAGTTCATTCAGAGTCATCCTGGAGCTCTGGGCTGCTTCTCTGATCAGTGCTGTCTTTATATGGCCAGTAGTGTTTGGGTAGTTTTGCAATAGTTTCCATTGGTTTCTATTGCAGAGCTTTTGAATCATTCCACTGCGGCTGCATTTGTTTACAACAATGCTAACCGGGTTAGCGTTAGCCCGCTGGCTAAGCTACCTGCAGGCTATCAATGTTGAAGCACATGGAATACACTGTACAAAGTCAATAAAGCCATAAGGACACATTCAGCCCCCATACATTGTTCAAATACAGAGTTGAGTTTGCTGGTGTTTGGTTTTTTGCACATTTATCAATATGGTGTGTGGCTTGGCTTGGCACAGCTAGCCTGAAACAAGAGACCAGGGTTGCCAGGTCTCAGTGGGAAAATGTATCTAAAAACAACAAAATAATCGCCCAGGCCTGGCAACCCTGTCGGACACGGCAGAGGTACAGACAGGGGAGCCGGTTGTAGACAGAGCCAGGAGCAGCAGAGGCCACGGCTCCGCAGCCGGCTTTTTTGACGCGCGTTGGTCCAAATAGAAGCAGAAGCTCTGCCACAAAAGCCAGGGCGTCATTTTCCAAATTAACGCGCGTCACTTTGAAAAATTAAGCGTGCAGTGTGAACGAGGCGTCATACTATTAAAAAGAGGGGGGAAAAAACCCACAGTGAAACAGAGACCCAACTTTTAACATCTGTAAAATCACTACACAGGTCCTTCCCAAACAATTAGCATACTGCGGTAAAAGTCCATTTATTTCTGCAATGCACTGATAAACATTAGACTTTCATATATTTTAGATTCATGACACACGACTGAAGTAATTCAAGCTTTTTATAGTTTTAAATTGGATGATTTTGGTCTTTTCTTAATATACAAATTTTGTGGAATGGGAATTTTTGTTTTTTCTTTACTTCTTGGCCAAAGATCATCAATTTTAAAACAATAAAAAGCTTGAATTACTTCAGTCGTGTGTCGTGAATCTAAGATATATGAAGAAAATAATGGACTTTATCACAATATGCTAATTTTTGGGGAAGGACCTGTACTTAAACCTTTTTTATACTTTAAAAAAATGAAGTATATCTTTATCTTTCCTTGATCCATACTCTAAATATTTGTATTTATATTTTTTTTATTTTAACCCTGGTTCAGTCCTGGACTGGTTTAGTCCGGATTTAGTGTCATGCATTGTCCGCTGTATGCCAGTTCTGTCCTGGTTGTGATTTAGTCCTAGTTCGGTCCTTGTTGAGTACCTGTGCTCGTTTATACCTGGACTTTACCTGATTTAGACCCTATTTGATAGAAATTGACAATAAACACTGCACTATGTATTGCTTTTTAGGTTAGACTGACACCTCCTTTTATGTGTTTTTGTCGCCACCTGTTGGTAAAAGGCATGTAAAGTAATGAGAGCTGTTTGTAACTATTTTCTTTTTCTTTGATAAAAGTTCTCATCAATTGACAACCAGTCCTGTGATTTTTTTTTTTTTTTTTAAATTCTTTAGTTGGTCTTTAGCAGAACAAAGGTAAGGAACCCCTGGTCTGGACTGTAACAGCGACTTTGGCGTGCCTTACTGCACCTGGTCTGTTTTTTGACAAAGTATTGAAAGTGTACTTTGATAGTGCTGTCAAAACAGGTCTATGAAATTTGCAAAATAATTTCAGGTAATATGTAGGTCTCTGCCTCATCACTTTCTCAGATAAGGGTTCTTTGGGCTGAGGTGGGAATAATAAGTGCCTTACCTTTGCATAAACTCCAGGGTAAGAGCCATCTTCTCTGGATATCTCACGTTGTAGACGTAAAACATGGAGAAGACATAGCTCAGGGCCACAACGGGGGATGTGATATGGTCGTTGACAACTTCCCGATCCACAGCAATCTTGAATCTCTGGTTATCTTAAACACAGGCAACAAAAAATATATAAAAATACAGTAAAAAAATAACTTTTAGGCATCATATCTAGCATTACGAAAATGATTAAATACAAACCTCTGTCTAGAATGCATGGGGTCAATGGGACTCCGTCTACTTCAGGATCTGTTGAAATCTGCTTAGGAGAAATAAAACAACAAAGACACATGAATTGATGATTTGATGTTTTTAATGTACACATACAAATTCACTTTCCAAAACCCAATTTGGAGGAATTTTTATTTCAGGTGTGACTTTAATGACACCTTTCAGAGTGGTCAGAGACAGTATGTAGTACGATGCCAGGGTTTCCCCCAGAAAACTGGCAAAGCCCAGTGGTAGAGAAGCCCACTGGCAGCCCGTGATTAAAAACAGCAGCGATTTAAAACACGGGCAAAAAAGCATATTTAAAACTTAAGATAATATATTTTTAGCATAATAAGAAAATATTATATTCGAATTTCAAAATATATAGTTGAAAATGCATTATAAGTGCATTGACCCTGTGGTGTAACAAATATAAATATAATTGAAAATATGTTCAATGACAAAGCTTTTATATGTCATTTATTTGTGATTAAAAACAGTAAAAAAAAAACAAAACATGAAAAAATAAGACTCTGGGCTCATTTTGACAGAATTTTCTTTGGAGAAAGAATCTTTTTATTTAGAGCTGAAATGGTGCTTTAAATCTGCTACAATTAAAAAAAAAGGAAATGTGAACCAAGTTCTCTTGATATTTTTTTATTGATCTTTACTGCTTTATTTCAAGACTGAATACATTCAGTAGAAGTAGTAGCCTAGCAGTATAGGCCTAGTTTTATTTTCATCAGATCTACTATTATTATCGTCATTTTTACATAGCGCAGCGTCATGGTAACGAGAAGGGGGCAGAGTTTTACCGTCAGAGTCTGTATCTAGCTTTGTGAAAGAGGGATTCTCGAGGAAAGAACAGTTTGAACACAGCAGACTCTCGACCTCCTCTTCTCTCTATTCTCTTTCACTCCGTGTTCCCACCACCATCGCGGTGGGGACACGGGGTGCGGAGCAGCACAAGACAGCGGTTTGACAGTGGCGCAGAGACAGAGAAGGGACGGTGACGGCTCAGACTGGAAGCAAAGCGTGCACTCTTGTTTTATAAGAACTGTGCTCTGTCTCCTGCCCTTGTTTGGACCACGTCTTATGTCATGGGAAGGAAGCGGGGTAAATCTAATCGATGTGTCAGTTATTTTTAAGGTGTCAAAAAACAAAAAAAAACGTAACGCTTAGCCTGGTGGCTGGGGGGGGCAAAGACTGGTGGGCTGCCAGGCTAATAAAGCGCTGGGGGAAATCCTGGATGCTTTAGTGTACAATTTAATGAGGAATGTGCTCTTGGTCAGAAAACAAAATCAAAGTAGGCTGTGATTGATTTCATTTCCAGGAGAAAGAGATATTTTCATAAGTAGTTTCATAATTAATGAATAGCAGCAGCTAGAGATGCACCAATAAAGATTTCGGGTATCAGTACAAATACCAGGGTGTGTACTTTTACTCATAATGTAGAGGCCAATACTTAAAACAGATACCAGATCATGTGATTTTTATTTTCAAAATTTAACAAAATTGAATTATATTTCTGAAATATTTAGAACTTATTTCAAAATCTACTCTATTGAGCTTTAGAGTGTGATGTCACAGAAAAGGAGCAGAGCCATGGAGCCATTGGTTTCTATAGTTGAGCCACCATCTTGAGGGTTGATAGCGACATTAACAACAAACCCTCTGGGAACCCTTTCACAGTTGGAAACTCAACAACAATAATGGTCCGAAACTGCTGTGTTGTTGGCAATGGGTGAGTATGGCCGCGGTCTTTGGTCCATAAAGCTGGAGGCTGCCATCTTTGCAGTTCATGCCTCCGCCGCGAGGACTGACTCCAGAAGCCCCGTTTTCCCGCACACACCAATGAGACTTTAGTCATGTGAAAAAGTGGTTAATAGGCTGATTCCAGCAGGTTTTATTGTCTCTACCGCTAGATTGGGGTTATCTCATGACAAACAGGTGACGAATAGGCTGAAAACAGATTTGTGATTGAGTTATGGATGTTTAAAGTTCTGCATAGTAATAAGGGGAGCAACGAGCTGATTGGGCGGCGCTGAGTGGCCGCTGCCTGTTACAGCTAACACACGCCTCTTCTGTCCTTTTAAGGGAAATCTCTTGAGGGAGGGGCCCAGGGCGCCATTTTAGATTCACACAGCTTTGAGACCAACTTTGGGAAACGGGGCTGTGTGAGGATGGGCGGTCTATTTTATATAGTCTATGGTTGTTTGTTTTAACGCACACTCACCTAACTATTCAGCATTTTAAGATCTTCTCGATTGTTTTGATTTGGCTGCCCTTTCAAGATGGCCATGCAGTTCTATGATGCATTGCGGTTCCAAAGCTCAATATCACATGACAAATTTAAATGGTTAATTTATACCTTTTTTTAAAACTTTCTGAAATAAGCATCATTTTCTCTTAGTGAAAAAAGGTTTACAAAAGGCAAGTGGATAGATTTTAATTCAGCGACATTTCAAGTCACTCACTGACTCTTTATCACACATAGAATTAGTTAGCATGATTGAAGATCAACATCGTAACATCAAATGTTTAAATAATGCAGCATTCTGTGGGATTACCATGGCAACAGGACAAAGTCAGTCTCCTGTAATTCTACAGATTTCAGTCTGTTTAGACTTTAGAAGATTGGTATAAATAGATAGTTATAATTCAGCCCATCCCTTCTGTTCAGACTTGGTCTGTGTTTCTTCAACTAGATGGCTTCCCTGACCTCTCGTTGCAGCCAACCTTTTTCTCTGTCTAGAATCTTAAGTTCTCTATCATCAAACGTGTGGTTATAATTTGCCTTTGATTTACTTCAAATTGTTTAAAGACTAAGGCTGAATAGTGAAAAAGGTATATATATATACATATATATATATATATAAAAAGACAACAGGACACAGTTTTGTTACAGCAACGTTTCAAATCAATCTCAAACTATTTATTTGGTTTGTTTAAACCATTTCTAAGCTTGATAAAGAGTCTGAGATTGACTTGAAACGTTGCTGTAACAAATCTGTGTCCAGTTGTCTTTTTTATACCTTTTTCACTATGGAGAACAGTTCCTGGACTAATGAGAGCATTCATAAAACAAACAGAATGAAAATAAATTTGTGAAAGTACAGGAGACTGACTTGGTCCTGTTGCCATGGTAATCTCACAGAATGCTGCATTATTTAAACATTTGATGTTGCAATGTTGATCTTCAATCATGCTAACTAATTCTATGTGTGATAAAGAGTCAGTGAGTGACTTGAAATGTCGCTGAACTAAAATCTGTGTGCAGTTGCCTTTATTAAACCTTTTTCACTATGGAAGACATTTCATGGACTAATGAGATCATTCATAAATAAGTATCAGTTTTATATTATTCAATGATAGAATACGTGATTTGGTCAGTATTCGTATCTGAATACTGAATTATAAGTACCCATACTCTTACCAGTTTTGAAAAAACTTGTGTCTGTGCAACCCTATCAGCAGCGCAAAGTGGGTCAAATATGATGGTTCATTTACATTATCTATACTTCAATCTGTACTGAGTACTGTATGGAGTGTTTAGTCTATCACACTGTTAAATTTACCTCTTTCTTGGTGAAAAGTTGTTCAGGGTCTTCCTTGAAGTATTTTGCAATGCCACAGACCAGCTGTATTGGACCTTCACCAGTCTTCATTCCTTTTGAGTCAAGGAAGTCAGTAATGCCCTTTTCCTTTTTGGAAAGTTCCTGTTGAAGATTGAAGATGTTACTTTATTGTGTGCAGGTATACAAGAATATAAATTATTTTGGTTTTGCTTCCTCAAGACAGTGCAGCCGCATAAAACAATAATGACAGTGATAACACACCTGTGCCAGCTTGTCTTGTACGGAGAAGCCAAGGAGTTTGGATGCATGGTCAAAAAGGTACGGAACATCAAACAGGAACGGCCACTCGTCCTTCATGACACGAACATCTGTTTCATTGTTGATGGTTTCACGCTGGAGGGGATATGTCTCACTCATCAATTTTCGAACCGATGACTCCTAAAAATATAAGACAACAGAATATTAATGCAAATACATTTCTGTGAGAAGTCAAAAAAAACAACAAAAAAAAACAACAACATTTAATAGCTGATCTGCAAGTTCACAGTGCGTCCAATTGTACTTTTACTTCTATATTACTCAATCAAAAAGTTCTCCATAAAACACAAGTAAATAATGTTAACAGACCCACCTGAAGATCACTGGTTTCGAAGGCACGTTTCAATTCTTCTTGTTTAGACAGCAGGTCTTCCCTCGACACTGTCTCCTCAATGACAGGATCCCACTCCACACATCCATACCGCGCTGAACTTCTGGACTTTCTCTTTGTTGGACCTTCATCTGCTGCTCGTGTCTTCTGTGAGCCCTGTGGCCTTGCCATATTTTCAACTCTGTGTTCCAGCTGGCGAAAGAGAGTTTCTGAACCATCTTTTGCAAATGGTTTATTTCCAAATGGCTCTGTCAGCTTGAAGGAGGCAGGATATTGCCCTACAATCATACTTGCGATTTCCCTCAGCTTTTGTCTACCAGGTCTTCCAGGGTGTTTATGGAGGTAATCATCAGCAATTATGCGAACTATTTCTCTCCTGTGTTTCCCCATTATGTGCTTCTTTTTATGCAGGTAATCCATGACTTTAGAGGAAATTTTGTGCCATGGTACAGAATAAGTCTCATGGGTTGGGGAGTCTGCCGTTTCAAGTGATGTTGGGGGCAGATGAAAATGCTTTCGCTGAGGTGTAGATGAGCATCCAGGTGAAGAGGGGCCAGGTGAAGAGGGGCCAGGTGAAGAGGGGCCAGGTGTAGAGCGTCCAGGTGTAGAGCGTCCAGGTGTAGAGCGTCCAGGTGTAGAGCGTCCAGGTGTAGAGTGTCCAGGTGTAGAGCGTCCAGGGCTTGTGAACTGTGGTGCAGCTTGTGAATCTATAAATACACATATCTCCATAAATGAACCACATCAACAATGTTGCCAATTAATTTATAAGAAAAAAAATTATTAGGCAAGTTACTGTACATTGAATAAATTACATATTTCTAAATCAAATGTGTTTTTAAATCAAATTTGTCAAAAATTCAAATAGTATTTTTGGGGTTACTATTTGGATGTTAACTTGAGTGTAATATGTCACAATGTGAGCTTATGTGCCATTTTATCTATTTCACAACAAAAACATTGATTGACTGTTTCCGCAGTCAATCAAATAGGATGAACCATTTATGCCATAGTATGTAAAATAAATAACCCAATAACCCTAAAAAATATAAATTATATTTACACACTGCCAATGGCAGTTTGCTGTCTGCCAAGACCCTTAGGGAATGAGTAACCTACAAGTGGAATCAAATGGATCCGCAATTGTCTATTTGGATTTATTTGTACACTAAAGTGCAATTCAGAAGTTGAAGTATGAAATTCAGTACTGTGCAGAATTGGGGAGTGTGAGTAAAAAAAAACCCACAAAAATCTTACCTTCTTGTAAACCTTGGATAGCTCTGACGAATCGTTTGCACTGAATGAGTGGCAGAGTGTCTTTAATCTCCACAGCATCCACAAGGGCCAGGTCATCTACCGATAGAACTCCTAATTCCTCCAGTCTAGCCATGAGGGCATCCATCTGGTCGCTACCGAGTGATGGCATGGCTTTCTTAACTACATCTTTTACAAATTCCATGTTGGTGTGTGTTTAAGTGGAATCAGCCACCTTGCACCTCTCTGGTAAGAAGAAAGTGGATAATAATCATCAAGTGTGCTCAGATTACGGCAGGTGAACTGGTCAGAATCTTTTTCATGAACTCCATAGAGTCCAAGCTCAGGTATCCAGCTGGCAGTTTTCCCTCGAAGCAAAAGTAGGACAGTAGTTTCATTTTTTACAAAAATGCTTGCTATTTGTCCTAACTGTAGTTGTCCTTTGGTATATCTCAGTAAGACAAGCATACCATTTGCATATGTAGTGCCTTTAACCTGGACCTTCTCTGTGACAACTGAGTTACTTGAGTTCAAATCAAATTCTTCAACCACTGTCTTTATGTTCTGCTGATAGAGCTCTGGGTAGAACCGTGTAGAGTCCGAGACATGAACCTGGGGCCCAAACAAAGTACCAGTAGACTGATAAGCCTGAAACAACTGGTGTCGATCAGCCAGAGACTTTGTTACATTTATGAAGTTTTTGCTTGCCCTGATGCACCTTTTAAAATAAGAATGCTTTGATTCAAAGCGCATAGTCCATGTATGTATGAGTGGACCAAATTGTATTATATTATAATAATGTATTATAAATATTATAAATTATTATTATTATTATTATTATAAATTATTATAAATGTATTATATTATATCAACTTAAGTCTCAGGTTTACATTTTTGATCTGCCTCAAAAAACACCTGAGACTTAAGTTGATAATGCAGCTTGCATTTACAAGTTAATTAGAAAATGTAACTAAAAGAAAGGTTAAGAACCACTAACTCTCTTAGGATCTTGAAATATCCAGGCTTATTCCATTGAATATGACGGTGACACATCTCTTAGTTGAATCACTGATCGGCAAATATCCTCTTCTGTCCTCATGCACACATGCAGGAGTGTGAACATCCCATCCAACAACGGACCTTCTTCATTTAATTATTACAGAAATTTCAAAAAGTTTTTATGCATTACTTATTTTTTAATACTTATTGTGTCCAGTAAAGAATAAAAATACTTTGCTGTCAGTATCCCCATTTCATTGTTTCCCTTTATACGTGGCAGTGGCATGTGCCATGTACTAATAGAAAAACACTGCAGCAGTTTCCAGCAATGATGCGATGCTACATGTAAGTTCTTACAAAACTCCAGGTTGCGCATTACCAGGAGGTTAGGTTCAAAGTTTCTGTTCAGTCTTGTTAAATTTTGTGTTTGTTCGTTATTATAATCTAATATATCAAATGTAAAACACAAATATAATGACTGTAATGACATAACATTCATTTGCGATAACATAAAAATGAAGAACTGGTAAATTCGTTCTTTCTCGGACAGTTTGGTTGATTTTTGCATACGTCCTATCTTCCTCGTGAAAACTGTCAAACGAGACCAAACATCACGTTATTGTCTCTTTCCGTTATTGAGAAATATGCCGGGGGAAAGAAACGTGAGTTTGTAGTCAGTGAAGTTGGTTAAATTGGTTTTAAGAGAAGCAGAGTACAAGAAGTTGGGCCTCACCCAAGGAATTATGAAGTTGCTGAAAAGACAACAACTAAAAAAAAAAAAAAAAAATCAAACAAGAGACCTACTTCAGGGCCTGTAAAGCACCTCAGAGCTTCAGCCACAGTAAAACAGTCCGGTGCCTAATAGTGATCTAAATTATTATGTCCTAAATGAATGCACAGCTTGAATTATGGCTTTGTGGATGTAGGCTGCACCTCCAGCCTCCTTTATTCTGGTCTCCTCATTTCAGTTTACGAATGAGCAGCTAGTTCTGTTTAGTTCCATCAGTCAGCCTGACTGCAGCCTCTCTCAGCAGGAGTCTCCGACAAACAATCAGCATTATGGCAAGAACTACAACTGTTGTTTAAACTATATGTTGATTTCTACATCATTGAAACTTTCTGGATAAAAGACTGTCGGTTCTTATTTTCTGATTGATCTATTTTAAACAGTCAAATTGTTAATGTTTTTTTTATTTATGATATATTCCAAGCAGTTAAATTGTTAATGTTTTATTTATCCAAATGATATATTTCAAAAAGTTAAATTTTTAATGTTTTATTTTCTGATCGAGTACTTCAAACAGTTAAATTGCTAAAGTTTTATTTTCTGATTGGTATATTTCAAACAGTTAAATTGCTGAGTTTTTGTTGTTGTTAGTTCTTTCTTTGTTAGAGAAAAGCTAATACAGAACATTTGATTTCACGGGTTTCTTTGTCATAAAGAATGCTAAAAACTTTTGTCATAGGGTGGATGGACGAGAATGCTGAAATTTTTGTTTTACACAGGACTCTGGATTCTCCCTGTGGTCCTAAAGCCTGTTTCTATTGTTTCTGTCATTGTATAGATTATGGTGGACAGAAAAAGCTTTTTGGAATGGTACAAATTCATTTATGTAAAATTTTATTGTGACTCCTCATGATTTTGGAAATACTTGTGCAAAAACGCCTAAAAAATTCCTGCATTTTAGTGCAAATAGTGGTATATAACTGTGTTAACTGCTAAATTTGTACATTATTTTATGACAAACAATTTATATTTACATTATAAGTTCTGAAAAAGATTCATTACACATGTTTATGGTGTCCACAGCAAAAAAATCTAACTTTTTTCTACTCAGACTTTGTATTTTTTCTGCTATTTTAGGTCAAGTGTGTCCATTCATTATATCAAAATGTATAAATAATTATAGAATCACACAAGTGAGGTTGTGCTGAAAAAAAAGATACCAAGCAAAGCAAGATCAACAGCTTGTAAGGTGAAATATAAAGGTAAAATCAGAATTTGTCAAAAACGGACCTAAACACCCCCCCCCCCCCCCCCCCCAGGGCCCTAAGGGTTTTTGTTAGTTCTTGTTGAGTGTCTTGTGTTTAAATTAACTAACTTAGAGAGTGTAAAAACATTCTTGCTCGCTTGTTTAACAAACCCGCTTCTCCCCTGCTACGCTGATAAACCCTCTTGATTAAGGAGGTGCTTCCTGTCAGTGTAGCTGGGGGAGGTATCTAGCGCTCACACGGTCACGACAGCTCTCAGTGACGGGTCGCAGGGGTAGCGCGCAGAAAGGCGAGATAGGAGAAAAGCTAATACAGAACATTTGATTTCACGGGTTTCTCTGTCAAAAAGAATGCTAAAAACTTTTGTCATAGGGTGGATGGACAAGAATGCTGAAATTTTTGTTTTACAGGGACGCGTCTGCTCCAGATCAGATAAAATACTTTTTGACAGTTCGGACCTGGGAGGGAGGGAGGGGGAGGGGGAGGGGGAGGGGGAGGGGCGCATCTGCACCGAATAGATAAGCCGCTGAGGGTTAGGGAGACACTTTAGACCTGACTTTGGCATCCGAGGGGAAGGGTCTTCCAGGAAAAACACATTCTAAAATTAAAGCTGCAAGCAGCGATGGACGGGTCCTCGCATCCACGCTGGTCGGTGAATCCACGCATGTCCACCAGGTGGCCCTGTGACTGAGAGTGTATGTCGGCCTCTGAATCGCATCTGGACCAGAGTCCAATCATACATGTAAAATTTCAGCCAGACTGTAGCATGTTCAGAGCAGTTATAGAGCATTTCCTGTCTATCCACCAGGTGGCGCTGTAACTCAGAGTGTATTTCACACAGTGGATGTGATGAGGGTTGGACTCTGATCACTCATGAAAAGTTTCAGGCTGATTTGATGATGTAGAGGCCAGTTATACAGCATTTACTGTCCCTCCAACAGGTGGCGCCGCGACTGAGAGTGTCTGTTGGCCTGTAGATGTGATCAGGATTGGATTGTGATCACACATGGAAAGTTTGAGGCAGATTGGAGCATGCAGAGGAGAGTTATACAGCAGTTGATGTTTCATGGCGAAGCATCAAAACGCTGATGGTCGCCATGGCCACGCCATTTGGCTTCTGATTAAACTTTTGATAACTTTTCATCACCAAGTCCTGCTGTGTGGACTGACAAAATTTCAGGTCTCCTGGAATTATCCCCTAGGAGGTATTAACTCTCAAAAATGAGAAAAATCATCAAAAATCTCACAATTAATCCAAGATGGCCGACTTCCTGTTGGGTTTAGGACATGGCTCCAAGAGGCTTTTTTGTGCGTCCTGATGTGCTCTATAAGCCTCCCAAACTTCATGGATGTAGGTGAAATGTGCTGGGGGGGCTGTTTGTTAAAAATACTGTAGGGGGCGCTATAGAATGTGCAGTGCCGAGATGCATACTGTGTCGTTCCTTGGGTCGATGGTGATGTGTGTGGTAATTTTAGTGAGCATTGGAGTATTCCTAACCTGTCAGAAAGGGCTTTGTTTTTCATGGCGATATTTGGTTGCTACGGCAACAGCGTTGCATGAAATGTCACACCCTTGACAATGTGGGATTGTCAAGAGGTGAAGACTCGACTGACCAATTTCCAGCATGATATCACCACGTTTGGGGCCATTGTACCTGAAAATATAAAGCCTTAAACTTATTATTACCAACAGGTGGCGCTATGACTTTTTCAGAATTTATGAGTGTGGATGTGTTCAGACTGGACCTGGTGTCCAGCATGTGAAGTCTGAGACAGATAGGATGTTGTTCAGCTGAGATATGAATCGTTAAATTTTCATGGCGAAACATCGAAATTGGTTTGGCCGCCACAGACACGCCCTTTGATGACAAGTCACCATTTTCACTGGGATGCATCATCAATGTGTTTAGGCTGTTGTCACTGCATTTGAAGTGAATATGATCAACCGGGTAACAATAGGGCATGAAAGTGTAAAAGATGTCTATTTCCTGAAACCACAAGGTGGCGCTATGACTGTCAATGAATATCCCTATGTGGATGACATCAGGACAGGACTGTCATCATACATGTAAAGTTTCAGGCAGATTGGAGCATGTTGAGAAGAATTAGACACCAATTCCTGTTTCATGGCGAAGGATCAGTTGTTTGAGGCTCCGCCATGGCCACACCTTTTGGCTTCTGGTTGAGTTTTTGATAACGTTTCATCAGAAAGGTCTGGTGCATGTACTGGCCAAATTTCAGTTCTCTCAGACTTATCCACTAGGAGCTATAAATTTTGACAAATGTACAGCAAATTCAAGATGGCCGACTTCCTGTTGGGTTTAGGGTGTGGCTGTGATTGACTTTTTGGTGTGTCCTGATGTGGTGCATATGCCCACCAAATATTGTAGCTGTAAATAAAACATTGTGGAAATTGGCCTAATGACCACTTTTTCAATTTTGCAGGTGGCGCTATAGAGCCATTTTTTCACACATATGCGCAACTCCCATAAAATATCAAATTTTTCGCCAGTCCTGATGTGCACGCCAAATTTCACGCGTTTTGGTTCATGATAAGGCCGCCAAAAAGGCAAGTCATTTCCCGAGGAGCGATTAAGTTTGAAAAATTTACAGCAAATTGAAGATGGCCGACTTCCTGTTGGGTTTAGGGCGTGGCTGTAATTGACTTTTTGGTGTGTCCAGATGTTCTGCATATGCCCACCAAATATTGTAGCTGTACATGAAACATTGTGGCAGTTGGCCTAATGACTACTTTTTCAAGTTTGCAGGTGGCGCTATAGAGCCATTTTGCCACGCACATGCGCAACTCCCATAAAATATCAAATTTTTCGCCAGTCCTGATGTGCATGCCAAATTTCACGCGTTTTGGAGTATGATAAGGCCGCCAAAAAGCCAATTTACTTTACGGGAGAAAAAAAAATAATAATAATTAAAGCTGCAAGCAGCGATGGACGGGTCCTCGCATCCACGCTGGTCGTGAATCCACGCACGTCCACCAGGTGGCGCTGTGACTCAGAGTGTATGTCGGCCTCTGAATCGCATCTGGACCAGAGTCCAATCATACATGTAAAATTTCAGCCAGACTGTAGCATGTTCAGAGCAGTTATAGAGCATTTCCTGTCTATCCACCAGGTGGCGCTATAACTCAGAGTGTATTTCACACAGTGGATGTGATGAGGGTTGGACTCTGATCACTCATGAAAAGTTTCAGGCTGATTTGATCATGTAGAGGCCAGTTATACAGCATTTACTGTCCCTCCAACAGGTGGCGCTGCGACTGAGAGTGTCTGTTGGCCTGTAGATGTGATCAGGATTGGATTGTGATCACACATGGAAAGTTTGAGGCAGATTGGAGCATGCAGAGGAGAGTTATACAGCAGTTGATGTTTCATGGCGAAGCATCAAAACGCTGATGGTCGCCATGGCCACGCCATTTGGCTTCTGGTTAAACTTTTGATAACTTTTCATCACCAAGTCCTGCTGTGTGGACTGACAAAATTTCAGGTCTCCTGGAATTATCCCCTAGGAGGTATTAACTCTCAAAAATGAGAAAAATCATCAAAAATCTCACAATTAATCCAAGATGGCCGACTTCCTGTTGGGTTTAGGACATGGCTCCAAGAGGCTTTTTTGTGCGTCCTGATGTGCTCTATAAGCCTCCCAAATTTCATGGATGTAGGTGAAACGTGCTGGGGGGGCTGTTCTTTAAAAATACTGTAGGGGGCGCTATAGCATGTGCAGTGCCGAGATGCATACAGTGTTGTTCCTTGGGTCAATGGTGATGTGTGTGGTAATTTTTGTGAGCATTGGAGTATTCCTAACCTGTCAGAAAGGGCTTTGTTTTTCATGGCGATATTTGGTTGCTACGGCAACAGCGTTGCATGAAATGTCACACCCTTCACAGTGTGTGATTGTCAAGAGGTGAAGACTCGACTGACCAATTTCCAGCATGATATCACCAAGTTTGGGGCCATTGTACCTGAAAATATAAGGCCTTAAACTTACTATTACCAACAGGTGGCGCTATGACTTTTCCAAAATTTATGAGTGTGGATGTGTTCAGACTGGACCTGGTATCCAGCATGTGAAGTCTGAGGCAGATAGGATGTTGTTCAGCTGAGATATGAATCGTTAAATTTTCATGGCGAAACATCGAAATTGGTTTGGCCGCCACAGACACGCCCTTTGATGACAAGTCACCATTTTCACTGGGATGCATCATCAATGTGTTTAGGCTGTTGTCACTGCATTTGAAGTGAATATGATCAACCGGGTAACAATAGGGCATGAAAGTGTAAAAGATGTCTATTTCCTGAAACCACAAGGTGGCGCTATGACTGTCAATGAATATCCCTATGTGGATGACATCAGGACAGGACTGTCATCATACATGTAAAGTTTCAGGCAGATTGGAGCATGTTGAGAAGAATTAGACACCAATTCCTGTTTCATGGCGAAGGATCAGTTGTTTGAGGCTCCGCCATGGCCACACCTTTTGGCTTCTGGTTGAGTTTTTGATAACTTTTCATCAGAAAGGTCTGGTGCATGTACTGGCCAAATTTCAGTTCTCTCAGACTTATCCACTAGGAGCTATAAATTTTGACAAATGTACAGCAAATTCAAGATGGCCGACTTCCTGTTGGGTTTAGGGTGTGGCTGTGATTGACTTTTTGGTGTGTCCTGATGTGGTGCATATGCCCACCAAATATTGTAGCTGTAAATAAAACATTGTGGAAGTTGGCCTAATGACCACTTTTTCAATTTTGCAGGTGGCGCTATAGAGCCATTTTTTCACACATATGCGCAACTCCCATAAAATATCAAATTTTTCGCCAGTCCTGATGTGCACGCCAAATTTCACGCGTTTTGGTTCATGATAAGGCCGCCAAAAAGGCAAGTCATTTCCCGAGGAGCGATTAAGTTTGAAAAATTTACAGCAAATTGAAGATGGCCGACTTCCTGTTGGGTTTAGGGCGTGGCTGTAATTGACTTTTTGGTGTGTCCAGATGTTCTGCATATGCCCACCAAATATTGTAGCTGTACATGAAACATTGTGGCAGTTGGCCTAATGACTACTTTTTCAAGTTTGCAGGTGGCGCTATAGAGCCATTTTGCCACGCACATGCGCAACTCCCATAAAATATCAAATTTTTCGCCAGTCCTGATGTGCATGCCAAATTTCACGCGTTTTGGAGTATGATAAGGCCGCCAAAAAGCCAATTTACTTTACGGGAGAAAAAAAAAAAAAAAAAAAAAAAAAATAATAATAATAAACCCTAGGGTTTCAATAGGGTCCTTGGCACCGCTGGTGCCTTGGACAGTCGGTGCCCTGGCACCGCCTGTCCTTCGCACCCTCGGTGCTCGGACCCTAATAATAATTAAAGCTGCAAGCAGCGATGGACGGGTCCTCGCATCCACGCTGGTCGGTGAATCCACGCACGTCCACCAGGTGGCGCTGTGACTGAGAGTGTATGTCGGCCTCTGAATCGCATCTGGACCAGAGTCCAATCATACATGTAAAATTTCAGCCAGACTGTAGCATGTTCAGAGCAGTTATAGAGCATTTCCTGTCTATCCACCAGGTGGCGCTGTAACTCAGAGTGTATTTCACACAGTGGATGTGATGAGGGCTGGACTCTGATCACTCATGAAAAGTTTCAGGCTGATTTGATCATGTAGAGGCCAGTTATACAGCATTTACTGTCCCTCCAACAGGTGGCGCCGCGACTGAGAGTGTCTGTTGGCCTGTAGATGTGATCAGGATTGGATTGTGATCACACATGGAAAGTTTGAGGCAGATTGGAGCATGCAGAGGAGAGTTATACAGCAGTTGATGTTTCATGGCGAAGCATCAAAACACTGATGGTCGCCATGGCCACGCCATTTGGCTTCTGGTTAAACTTTTGATAACTTTTCATCACCAAGTCCTGCTGTGTGGACTGACAAAATTTCAGGTCTCCTGGAATTATCCCCTAGGAGGTATTAACTCTCAAAAATGAGAAAAATCATCAAAAATCTCACAATTAATCCAAGATGGCCGACTTCCTGTTGGGTTTAGGACATGGCTCCAAGAGGCTTTTTTGTGCGTCCTGATGTGCTCTATAAGCCTCCCAAACTTCATGGATGTAGGTGAAATGTGCTGGGGGGGCTGTTTGTTAAAAATACTGTAGGGGGCGCTATAGCATGTGCAGTGCCGAGATGCATACTGTGTCATTCCTTGGGTCGACGGTGATGTGTGTGGTAATTTTAGTGAGCATTGGAGTATTCCTAACCTGTCAGAAAGGGCTTTGTTTTTCATGGCGATATTTGGTTGCTACGGCAACAGCGTTACATGAAATGTCACACCCTTCACAGTGTGTGATTGTCAAGAGGTGAAGACTCGACTGACCAATTTCCAGCATGATATCACCAAGTTTGGGGCCATTGTACCTGAAAATATAAGGCCTTAAACTTACTATTACCAACAGGTGGCGCTATGACTTTTTCAAAATTTATGAGTGTGGATGTGTTCAGACTGGACCTGGTATCCAGCATGTGAAGTCTGAGGCAGATAGGATGTTGTTCAGCTGAGATATGAATCGTTAAATTTTCATGGCGAAACATCGAAATTGGTTTGGCCGCCACAGACACGCCCTTTGATGACAAGTCACCATTTTCACTGGGATGCATCATCAATGTGTTTAGGCTGTTGTCACTGCATTTGAAGTGAATATGATCAACCGGGTAACAATAGGGCATGAAAGTGTAAAAGATGTCTATTTCCTGAAACCACAAGGTGGCGCTATGACTGTCAATGAATATCCCTATGTGGATGACATCAGGACAGGACTGTCATCATACATGTAAAGTTTCAGGCAGATTGGAGCATGTTGAGAAGAATTAGACACCACTTCCTGTTTCATGGCGAAGGATCAGTTGTTTGAGGCTCCGCCATGGCCACACCTTTTGGCTTCTGGTTGAGTTTTTGATAACGTTTCATCAGAAAGGTCTGGTGCATGTACTGGCCAAATTTCAGTTCTCTCAGACTTATCCACTAGGAGCTATAAATTTTGACAAATGTACAGCAAATTCAAGATGGCCGACTTCCTGTTGGGTTTAGGGTGTGGCTGTGATTGACTTTTTGGTGTGTCCTGATGTGGTGCATATGCCCACCAAATATTGTAGCTGTAAATAAAACATTGTGGAAGTTGGCCTAATGACCACTGTTTCAATTTTGCAGGTGGCGCTATAGAGCCATTTTTTCACACATATGCGCAACTCCCATAAAATATCAAATTTTTCGCCAGTCCTGATGTGCACGCCAAATTTCACGCGTTTTGGTTCATGATAAGGCCGCCAAAAAGGCAAGTCATTTCCCTAGGAACGATTAAGTTTGAAAAATTTACAGCAAATTGAAGGTGGCCGACTTCCTGTTGGGTTTAGGGCGTGGCTGTAATTGACTTTTTGGTGTGTCCAGATGTTCTGCATATGCCCACCAAATATTGTAGCTGTACATGAAACATTGTGGCAGTTGGCCTAATGACTACTTTTTCAAGTTTGCAGGTGGCGCTATAGAGCCATTTTGCCACGCACATGCGCAACTCCCATAAAATATCAAATTTTTCGCCAGTCCTGATGTGCATGCCAAATTTCACGCGTTTTGGAGTATGATAAGGCCGCCAAAAAGCCAATTTACTTTACGGGAGAAAAAAAAAAAAAATAATAATAATAATAATAGTAATAAACCCGAGGGTTTCAATAGGGTCCTTGGCACCGCAGGTGCCTTGGACAGTCGGTGCCCTGGCACCGCCTGTCCTTCGCACCCTCGGTGCTCGGACCCTAATAATAATAATAATAAACCCTAGGGTTCAATAGGGTCCTTGGCACCGCTGGTGCCTTGGACAGTCGGTGCCCTGGCACCGCCTGTCCTTCGCACCCTCGGTGCTCGGACCCTAATAATAATAAACCCTCGGGTTTCAATAGGGTCCTTGGCACCGCTGGTGCCTTGGACAGTCGGTGCCCTGGCACCGCCTGTCCTTCGCACCCTCGGTGCTCGGACCCTAATAATAATAATAATAAACCCTAGGGTTTCAATAGGGTCCTTGGCACCGCTGGTGCCTTGGACAGTCGGTGCCCTGGCACCGCCTGTCCTTCGCACCCTCGGTGCTCGGACCCTAATAACACGTGGTAAGGCGGGACTTCCTGTAAAAGAGCACGTGGTAAGGCGGGACTTCCGGTTTAAAAGGGGGCGGGGCCACCTGTCAAAGTTGTGACGTGGCAGCTTCTGATTGGAAGCTGTCATTTTTGACGAAAGGTGGTTTATATTCCTCTCTTACAATCCCTACAGTGAAACATGGTGGTGGGAGCATCATGTTGTGGGGGTGTTTTTCAGCTGCAGGGACAGGACGACTGGTTGCAATTGAAGGAAGGATGAATGCCGCCAAGTACAGAGATATCCTGGAGGAAAACCTCTTCCAGAGTGCTCAGGACCTCAGACTGGGCCGAAGGTTCACCTTTCAACAGGACAATGACCCTATAAGCACACAGCTAAAATAACAAAGGAGTGGCTTCAGAACAACTCTGTGACCGTTCTTGACTGGCCCAGCCAGAGCCCTGACCTAAACCCAATTGAGCATCTCTGGAGAGACCTCAAAATGTCTGTCCACCAACGTTCACCATCCAACCTGACAGAACTGGAGAGGATCTGCAAGGAAGAATGGCAGAGGATCCCCAAATCCAGGTGTGAAAAACTTATTGCGTCATTCCCAAGCAGACTCATGGCTGTACGAGCTGAAAAGGGTGGTTTTACTCAATACTGAGCACAGGGTCTGAATACTTCTGACCATGTGATATTTCAGTTTTTCTTTTTTAATAAATTTGCAAAAATTTCTACATTTCTGTTTTTTTCTGTCAAGCTGGGGTGCTGAGTGTACATTAATGAGAAATAAAATGAACTTTTTTGATTTTGGCAAATGGCTGCAATGACACAGAGAGTGAAAAATTTCAAGGGGTCTGAATACTTTCCGTACCCACTGTATATATAGTCTATTCTTTGCACATTGACGCGACAACAGCGGATCTGACATCATATCCCGTGTGAATATTACATAAGGGATCTGGAATTGTCATCTGACAATATCGATCCAAAGCAAAGACTTGTAGTCAATGTTGACAGCTTCCTGTTCTTGCTCTTTTGTTAATACTATTGGGGCATTTTGAAATGACAATGCCCAAGCAAGGGCAGCGAGTTCTTTTTTCTCTTCCCAGTAACACTGTATCCCCATTTCTTACAAAAATCTTTCTGAACATCGACTTTACAACGCTCAAAGTATTCAATATCTGTATCGCAGTCGGCCATGTTTACAGATCTGGGGTGACCTGACCTTTGACTTGGACCCGCATGCTTTGCGCGCTGCGAGATGCTGAATCCACTTCTTTCCAGATGACTCCAGATTATTCCAGAATATTCTACTTTCATGTCAAACGACGATTTGGGGAGGGGCGAGTCTCGTTCGGCTGCCTCGTCTTATTCTGGAGGTTTATTGGTGGATCCGCATGTATCCTCTTCACAGCGTCACCGAAAATGAAATGAAATTAAATCCTCTTCATCAAATTGCCACTTCTGAAGTACTTGAATGAAACATAATAGCACTCAGTCTCTGAGTTGTCATACACTGAATGTGATATGAAAATTTACTTCTGAGGTTTTGTTTTAGTTGTTTTTTCCTCTCTTCCTTTTTTGCCACTTTTCCTTCAGTCTCTGCTTGATGGTATTTTTGAGTATTTTTTGTGTGTGTGGTTTCCTTTGCCATTTAATTCCCTTTGATTCCAGTGATCATTGGGGTTCTGTGAAGTGATTTCTGCATTTCCATCAGTCTGCTACTTATAAATACTGTGAGAATTCAACTCTGGAAATTGGTATGACACACATACACACACACACACACACACACACACCCCACCCCCTTAAACGAACTTAATTAACAAAAGAATACCACTTACTGGGACAAAAGCATATTGGAAAAATAACACAAATGCAACACATGATACAACTAAAACAAAAAAATAATAATTAAAAAAACGAATTTAATGAAGTTTTGAAAAAAGTGATTGAGTAATATTGCAAACCAACATAAATCATCTCACACTTTTTCTCAAAAGACATAATGAAGCTTTTTAAAAACTCAGTTCAACATTAAAATAGTCTTTGCTAGAAGGAAACTGCAAAAATGTGGTGCAGTGCTTTTATCAGATTATCATTATAAGTCACATGTTTTATTTAGGGGCTGCTCAGCGGTGTAGTGGTTAGCACTTTTGCCTTGCAGGAAGAAGATCCCTGGTTCGAATCCCAGGGTGGGATCTTTCTGCATGGAGTTTGCATGTTCTCCCTGTGCATGTGTGGGTTTTCTCCGGGCACTCTGGTTTCCTCCCACAGTCCAAAAACATGCTGAGGTTAATTGATGACTCTAAATTGCCCGTAGGTGTGAATGTGAGTGTGATTGTGTGTCTGTATATGTAGCACTGTGACAGACTGGTGATAGCTGGGATAGGCTCCAGCACCCCCTGCGACCCTCTCTAAGCACTCAGATTCTCTTTTTTTTTTGTTCTCTTTGCAAAATTTGTGTAGCTTTTGGTAGTTTTTTGATGAAGAAACATTTTAAATAAATCTGAAGAACAAAAAAAAAAGTTCCCAAAAGTTCCCAGTCCAACATCCTCAACATCCAGACATGTTTCTGTTTCGCTGATTCTTCAGGGAGCACTGCTGAACATAAAAACACAACTTCATCATCAAATTCAGAGGTAGGAAGGAGGATGTTTCAGGACGATCACATGATCACACCATGTGACTCAGAAGTGATGCTCGATGGCCCTGAAGTCATCAGCCAATCCCTGCTCAGTATGGAGAGGATGTGCTGTCGTCCTGGAGACTGTCAGACAAGGTGATCACAGATGTTAATAAAGGAGAAAAAATATGATAATCGATCAGATTATTGATTGATTGATTGACAGGTCAGTAATTGATCAGTACCTGTAGCTCTGTGTCGATACAAAGACACCATGAGGACAGTAGAGATGAAGTATGGACAGAACACCACCAAGTGGCAGAGCAGCCCGAACACAAGCTGGAGGGAGGAGGAGACAGGGGGCGGAGCTGAGGGAGTGGGCGGAGTTAGCGATGAAGGCGGGGCTGAGAAAGAGGGTGGGGCTGAGGTTACAGGTTTATCTGCAGAGAGAAGAGAACCTGGTCAGGTGACTGTTTCTGCTCATTTCATGTTTATTTCCAATCATTCTGTGTCTCTTTTTAGTTGTTTTGCATCTGAAGAAAGAAATCAAAGAATCTAAGTCAAGCACCACATTTAAAAGATTAATTAAATCCAGTATGTTAAAGAAAAAATAATGAAATATATTAGTTACATTTGATTGTCATTTGATTGTCATTTTTTGTTGTTGTTGTGAAACGCACTAATTTAATTGTAATTGGAGAATCTAAATGGTATGTCACTGTCTGTGTTGGCCAGCAGCTATTTTATTTTATTGTATTATAGGTATGTGTGAGTGTATATGTGTGTATGTGTGTACATGTATGTATAGGCGTGCATGTATAAATGTATGTATATATATATATATATATGTGTGTGTGTGTGTGTGTGTGTGTGTGTGTGTATGTATATATGTATGTATATGTATATATTTTCATGTTTCTTTGTTGTTGTTGTTTTTAAGTTCACTTTTTTTGTAATTGATTTCTGGGGATAAAGGGGCAGACATAATAAGACTTGTCTTCTTTCTGCTCTCTTTCATTCGTGTTTGGTGACTTGTATTTACATGAAACATTGTTTTTTAAATTTTACAAATGAATGAAATAAAACAAACAAACAAACAAATCTTTAATATTGTTTTGTTTCTCTGTAACTGTTTTTTTGTATCTTCAAACTCATTTTGTGTGTCTCTGTGTTAGATTTGTGTGTGGATCATTCCAGAATTGAAGCACATTTTACGTCCCACCCATCAAATTTCAAATAATCCGTGTACAAAATACTAAAACATGCAGCTGTTGTATAAATTTACTTGTCCTGAGGCCATGACCCTGGACAAAACCGAATCTCTAATAAAACAGTTCAAATGTAATTTAAATCTCCTTTTTTTGCTTTTTTAAATTGCAATTACATTTATTGCATTTTTTTAGCATAAACTTAGTAGTCAGAAGAAGAAAACAGTGAATCACATGAAACGCTGGAATTAACATCATAAAAGTTTTCTAAAAGAATGTGTAGCGCAAAGCTGTGTCCTCTCTGCTATTTTTCATATTTTCATCACATTGTCAGCCTTGATTGAACTTCTCACTCTACCTCATATTATCAGGATCAGACTCATTCTTTGGACTGTTTTCCATCAGTCATTTTGTCCTCTTGGTCAGCAGTAACAGCTAGATAAATATCTAGCTTCTACTGCTGAGAAAAAGATCACATTAGCATGGATTGGCATCCCTGTTACTGTGATTAGAGTAGGGTTAGCAAAGAACACATAAAACATGGAATAAAGATGGTACCATTTGATAGTTTATTACCTATTATTGATGAATGTGGAGCAGGAAATTGTAAAAGAGAAGGTTTTTTTCAAAATTTGGAAGCCCAAATGTCCTCAGATTCTGGAAGGGCCCGTGTCCTTGTGTTAGTTGTGTGTCTCTACTCATGTTGTGTGTCTCTACTAATGTTTTGTGTCTACTCATGTTGTGTGTCTCTGTTGTGTGTCTCTTTCAGTAGAAGAATCCTGACCTGTGACAGAGATCCAGCTGGATGGAGACTCTCCATGACTGCTGATGTTACACCTGTAGAAGCCTTCATCAGACCTGGAAACATGGAGGATGGTCATGTGACCTCCAGGCTCAGTCCTGATGAGGGAGCCATCTTTATAGAAAGCAGCTGGGAGGGGGGAGTCCTGGTTTGATTGACAGCTCAGAGTGAGGGGATCTCCCTCCATCACAGGGAGGACAGGACTCTGCAGGATCACTGATCCACCTCAACACAGAGACAAACTACAGCATTTCATCCATTCACACACAGCTTCATCAGCACTGACTGCACAGCTCATCTTACCAGAAACAGTGAGGTTGATGCTCTGACTGGCTGCTGCCTGGATGGACTCACACCAGTAAACTCCACTGTCCCATGGAACTAACATACTGATGTTACAGGAGGAACCGGCTGGTCTCCCCCATCTGTCTCCACACTGAGTTCTGGTTCTTCTGGTGGTGTTTCTCCTCAGAGTCCAACCAGCAGAGATGTCTTCATCCTCACAGCTCAGAGAAACAGAATCTCCTTCAAAAAACTGAGATCTGTTGGGAGTCAGGTTCAGCTTCACCTGGTTTGTTGTGCAGCTCATCAGTGAGAGCAGAGCTGCAGGAGAACCACACTGAGGTTAGTTTGAGTTGTCACATAGAGCAGGAGGCATGGAGAAGCAGAGGTAACTTACAGATCCACAGCAGAGATGTTCCCTCCATCCTGAGCTGCTGATATTACATAAACTCTGATCAGCTCTCAGTCTCATCAGTAAACCCTCCTCCTTCCTGCCTGTCTTCTGTGGTTTCCTCTGATGGCAACAGTTTCTGTGTGTGACCAAAATGAAGCAGAGAAAGTCAGGTGAAGTTGAGGCTCTGAATAGAAACATGATGCAAAAACACACAGAAACCAATTCTAGAGAATCAATAAGTGGCGGCAGAACCTGAATCAGGTACATTCATAATCATGAAGCAGCTCCCTAGGTCTGAAACTTTCTCCACGTTAGCAACAGATTTACTGATTGTTATCTTCAGTCTTTGGTTTTATCGTTTCATGCTGGTGGAAACAAACCGTCTGTAATGAAAATGGTTCAGCTGAGAGGAAATCAGATGGGGGTTTTGTTACTGCAAACTTCAACCACTGAACTGTGGTGAGTGAAGAAGAGGCGAGGCTGCAGGAAGTCAGTGGCTGAAGTCACTTGTGGCAGGAAATATGAAATCTTATTTTCTTTAACCACCAGCTTCATCTAAACCAGTTTCATTTTTCTTGTTTATGAGCAGCTTTTGTGCAATCCATAGATTAGATTGTCAGTGACCTGATATATATTGACACTGCATTCTCTGACAGATCAGCTAGAAAAAGAGCTGAGGTATGATACAGAATCAGAGGAAGCTGATGCTGGTTGGAACCAGAGTGTCAGACAGGACTACACTGGAGATAGATCTATTGACTGGCCAAGATCTTGGTGGGGGAGGTGGAGCCCCTCAGACTGACAGAGACAGCAGAGCCTGGCAGTGGTGGCAAAGGTAAAACACCTCTGGAGGCTGGACAGGTAGCCAGCAGAGGAGAGGAAGGCTTGGGTGGCCATACAGGAGCTCCTCAAGAGGCCGGTGGTGAACATCTGAGACGGAGCCCCCAAGAGGCCGAGCAGGTAGCCAGTATTAGAGACGGACCCACTCAGGAGGACGAGCAGGATCCTCGTGGTGAAGGTGGAGCTCCTTGGGAAGCCGATGATGGAAGAAGAACCCCTCTGGGTCCCAGCAGACATTATAGACTGGCGATGGCAGGGCCCTGGACTTCACTTTGGTTAACCCAGGTACACATTCCAGAACAGAAGAGATGGATGGAAGTTGCAAAGGGACAGAAACAGGATAACAAATGCTTGAAGTCAGACCACCCTCCTCCTGGTGAAGCACATGAAAAGATTCCTCTGTCCTTTGTCAACAATGTAAAATGACCAGCTGAGCATGGTGGAGGGTTTATGAACTCAGAGGGTCCTGACAGCTGTGCATCCCTTGAAAAGACCATGTACACCATCACAGTCTTGAGTCTCCATTGATTTCTATAACTGGGAATTTTCTATGATGGAATCATTTATATATAATAACATATTGTAATTTATATGTGTAGTGTATTTCGTCTGGGTTTTATTTGACCTGGGGGTAAAATAATAACTGCAGTTCAAGTTGATACAGATACAGGTAAATGGTCTTCCTAGTTGCCCAGAAGTGGAGTGGATCCTCCATTTGGGGAATTAAAGGATCCACCATATACCTTTGGATTTCCACTGTGGCATGTGGGCGACAATCCCCACCTTCCTCACCACCACACGGCCATCCAGCAGATTCCACATACCGTCACCTAGAAAGAATGTACACATGAAATTAATTTGCTAAAAAAAAGTCTTAAAATGTTATTTGAAAAAGTGCACAGTAGATGACGAGACGCTGTGTTCAGAGAGATTTGGGCCTACCTGCTAGTCTTTTGCGACCAGTTTGATTCTGTTTTCAATTTACACATCTGATGAGAGTGTGGAAACTTGGCTGGTGCTGATTTATTTGGAATTAGTTCTGCTGCTGGTCTGCACATATGATCCATTAAGGGGTAAAAATGATGCTGATTGCTTTATGAGCTAGTCAGTCTTCTATCTGCACCATTTGTCAAATGAGCCTGTAAAGGTTCAAAACCTCACACGGAGCAAACGATGTGAGGGCTATTTACAGGAGAAACTTGGAGCTGTTTACTGAAAACCAGAAACTTGATCTTCAGTACAAAATATTTTCAATGAATGAGGTGAAACTGGTAGTGCAGAAATCAGAGTATGGGAAAAAGGTACCACCAGAACTTCAATTGTCTCCAATCACGACTAAGCAATTCATTTAAATTAATTTGAACCAAGTATGTGTTAAATAATTTAATTAGCTTACATTTGTTATTAAGCTTACTGTCTTTGGTTAGCTATTGTCTGTTAGCTGGCTAATGTTAGCTGAGTGTTGTAACATTAAATAAAAAGTAAAATCATACTTTTACTTAAGTGCAACCAACTCTAAGATGCTAATATTGTTCAAGTTAGCTTTAACAGAGTATAAGTTAAATATGACGTTTTTTAAAATTAGCTTACGGTTGTTAGTTAGCTTACTGTCATTGGTTGGTTAGCTGGCCAATGTAAGCTGATTGTTGGAATGTCAAATATGAAGTAAAAGCATATTTTTACTACAATAAAAACCAGTTCTAAGCTGGTAATATTCTAGCAGCGTGTTGGAAAGTGTAAAAGTGTAGAAGCTGTCTCCAGGATTTGTCAACTCAGCAGGAGAACAAACCCTGGGGTCCTAGAGGAACCAGGAGGCCCTAGAACTGGTCCTATCAGTGCAGTCTGTGGCTCTGTAGACAAACTTACTGGGGCCGAAATGAAAATGGAACTCTTCTTGAATTAACCTTTTAAATTGTCAGCATATTTTCAGTGAAATCATCCTTTAAAGCTGCACCTCAGTTATCATCTATTGCGGTAGGTGGCGCTGTCTGTAAAAAATTGCTCTAAATGTGCAGTCCTGAGAGTTCAGCCTCCTATTCGCCACACAGGGAGAGCTGCAGTTACTGACTGTGACCACTGGAGGACGCTGATCCTGTCATGGTCCCTGCTCCTGCCCCTGTTCTTCTCCGTCCTTCTCCCTTCTTTCTCCCTCCTTTTTTCCTGTCTGTCATCTGTTTCTCCCTGTTCTTTGGCTGAATCCCAAACCGCCCCCTAGACACTCCCCCTCCACTACCGAGTGTCACTTCAAAAGAAGTCACACTCGCAGCTGTGGAGGGCACCTATTATTGAAGCGGGAGGGTATAAATACGATTGTCAGGAATGGGACGCCCTGTCGCCTCACCGGAAAACGGAAGACGTCATCGCCATGGTAACACAAAGACGCCTACTGTCATGGCTGTAGCGCTGTGGCACAGGTTGCAACTAACAAGGATTGCTGCTGCTTCCAGAAGACGAAAGCATCACACTTTTTTTTCACTCACATGTTTTCCAATCCTATTATCTGGCATTTCAAATCCAACAAATGAATAAATGAATAAATGAATTCTGTCAGTTGTGTTCAAATTTTAAGATGTCAGGGGGTGCACAATTAAATCAAACATCAGCAGAGAAGAAGATTTGTTTCTTTTGATTTATCTTTTTTCACCACTCTTTTTGTGATGTTCTGTCAGTGTGAAAAAGGCGTGGGAGAAATAAAGGATGCATGTGGAACTCACATCAATATGTTTGTTTCCTCCTCCATTTCGACGTTGCACTTTCTGAAAAAGTTGTCCAGAGTGAGCATCGATGCAGACTCGCTATTTAAGGGCTGAACAGTCCACTCTTCCTCCGCACTACGCGGTTTGGGACGGCCCTTAATATGGAGGACCCTCCGCGGGAACGCGCAAACGGAGGGGTAGTGTGTAGGGATAGTGTGTAGGGGGTGGTTTGGGATTCAGCCTTTGTCTCATGTCATCTCTCTCTCCTGGTCTTGTCTCTCTGGCTCCCCCTGTCTGCATCTGTTGGTCTCTGTCTTTCTGCCTGCCTGCACCCGGTCTCACGGGGATTCGTGAAACTGTCACGTAAGTTTTAGTTTCGGTTTCGTGCGCACCAACACGATTTCGTCATGTTTTTCGTGCCGCTCACCACGAAATGTTTTTCGCTGTGGTAATCACATCTGAAAGTGGTTTATACCGGCAGATTCATGACGATCTAAGCTGTCCATCGGCGTATACTGCTTGTGTGATCGCGTTTGCGGCCGCCGGCTGCCGGACATTCTTGAAATTCCTATGCAAATTGGTAAGTGTACCACCGGCTTATAGTTAGGTTATGGTTAGGGTTATGGTTAGGGTTATGTTTAGGGACGATGTCATGCAAAATATAGCGTTGGATTCGCCACGGTTTTACATTAAAAATATAATATACACATTCTTTTGAAATACGTTCTGAGTGGCACGAAAAGTCCGCCGTTTAAAATACATTGGTGCGCATTTCGTGGTGAGCGGCACGAAAAACATGACGAAATCGTGTTGGTGCACACGAAACCGAAACTAAAACTTACGTGACAGTTTCACGAATCCCCGTGAGATCGGGCTGGCACTCCTCTGATTACAGCTCTGTGAATCAGCTGCACTGATCAGCCCATTTACCTCACCTGTCTTCACTCACATCTCCTCTATATAAACCCAGCTAAGTCACTCACTCCCTGCTGGACTATAGACTCTCATATTCTGCATCCACTCATGACCACCACGGCTTCTTTGACATGATTTTCCCCTCTTAACTCTGCCAGTTCCTGTTTGGTTTCCCATCTGGACTCACTTTCCCCGTTTGGATTCCCACCTCTGTTCTTGTCATCTCCAGAATTCCCTGAGTATGCTTACCTACCCCTTCAGTTTAGTTTCTTCCCGTTGTAGGTACCCAGTTTTGATGGATTAATATAGGTTATTCATTTATGATTTTCTTAGATTTCCCCTCTTGAGTCTTAGTTGAATTTTGTAGTTTTGCCTGTTTTGCAAATTAAATTTTGTTTGTCAGCTTTCAGCCCTTAATCCCTATCTGTTCCTAGTACCTCCCTAGGTTTTTGTTCATTCTAAATCAAGTCCTTTGTTCTGTTAAAACCAGTTTGCCTGCTTCTGTGCCTGCATCTGGGTTCTCCAACTCCCCCATGGGACAAATCTCCAACACTCACATCTGTTCTCATTGTAAAGTTTCTTCTCTCTCACTTTATTTTCAGACTTTCTGTTGTAGTTCTATCAAACCCACAGAGTGACCCTCACAGATGTTCCAACATAAATATCCAGATGAAAATAGAAGCTGATATGTGGTCAGTTCATCCTACAAACCTGGAGGGACATCCACATTACATGGACTTTAGTTTAGCATCACACACAGGTCTGTTGTTCAGTCTGTCCTCATGATTAGAAATGGACTGGACAATGGAAACACTTGTCAGCACAATATAAAGGTCCAACAAACCACAACATCATACAAATACTGTGATTCAATCTAGCTTTGAGGAAATAGTTTTTACTTCTCTGCATTTATGTGACAGCTGTAGTACACTATTAAGTATTCTCATAGTATTCTCATATCAGATGGTAAAAATGAATTTAACGGAAATCCAAACAACAAAACAGAACAGAACTGTAAATATATGTGCAGGAAAATGACTGAAGATAATACAAATAATGAAAATAATAAAAACAAAATGATGAAACATCACACAGAATAAACAGATTCTGGTAAAACTGCAAAACGTTAACAAAAGCTAAAGGTGCGACTCTCCAGTGTTACATATTACACAGCTTGTACCTGACTAACTCAAATATAAGTTTAAAATCCAGCAATAGTACTTACTATGTAGAATTTAAATATTGAGATGAAACAGAAAATATTTACAGTTTAGATTTTTATTTAGTGTTTTTTTCTTCTCGCTTGTGCCTGATTCCATGTTGTCTGTGTTGTTGTTTTTCTCCCCACAGTCCAAATCCGTCACAGTGATTTTAAACTGGTTGTAAGTGTGAATGTGAGTGAGTTGTTTGTCCCTGACCGACAACCTTCCTAGGGTGTGTCTTGCTCCTATTTAAGATGAGCATTTTTGATCCAATTACACCATTTTATTGGAACATATAATTACACATAATTATAATTACTGTCTTTATGTAGTTATTGTGATTCTGCACAGTAATACAACAATAAGTGTGGACATTTTAACCCTCCACCATCAAATGACAAATAGAACAAACACAGCCTTGCCCTCCTAATATTTCAAATTAATCACCAAATAGTTTTTTAGTCTTGAGAAATAAATCTGGTGATGTTGGCAGTTGAATGTTCTGAGAAAGATAAAGTAGCTTTGGTGAAATTTTTGTTTTTAAAACATTAGTTCTATTCATTACTGAGACAGGCAAAGACACCCTTTTATCAACTAAATCTGCACTTTTTTCCATTAGTGGTCTAAAATTAGCATGAACTTCTTCTATCTTTGGCACAACTAGCATCGCCAAGTGTGACGGCCCCCATCCTGCTGCTAGTGTGGTGGTCCTAATAATGTCTGCTTTGCCTTTAAGGAGCTGACAGCAAGAGGCAACTGAGGAAGGCTAAGGGTCCAGCCTGTCTTCCGGGGCTCGAGTATAAAAGCTGGTTTCCACTCTTGAGCCCTCTCTCTCTCTCTCTCCTTTCACTCACTCTGCGGCTGTTGAGGCGCAGCCCACATGGCTGGGCTGCTGCTGCCACCGGCTTGATCTTGCACCTTCATTCATACAACATTTTATTCTGCTACATCTGAAATCCTACTGACGACACTTACCACATGCACCCACAGCACGCAATACATTTACACTGATGACATACAGACAACTTGTGGTTTGACCTTTGCTTTTGAATAAATGCTCTGGTAACGGGCTTCAGACTTGCTCCCTCGTTGTGTATATTTTGTCGTTTGCGGCCTGTCGAGCCGGGTCGTAACATGGGGGCTAGTTCGTTGCCGGGAGCGTTTTTACGTGTGGTTTGGGTAGGTGACATCTCCCAGGCATGTTGACGTAGTGACCTACTTTTGGGAGCGCTTGGGTGGCAGCGTTCTCAGGTGTGTGGTGTGCAATCAGTGGAGCGGTTTGGTAATTTTGGTCGGGAGACACAGGTGATTAAAGTGGTCATTTTTGTGTCTAGTGCAGTAGGAGCTGGGTCAGCTTACATCCGTGTCCCTTGTTAGGCGGAGAGGTGTCGCCGCTTTTGGCTTCACCTGTTTATTGTTTTGGTAGTGCCGTGGGGAGCGGTTGGTGTTCATTGCATAAGCAATGTTCTCGGGGGCAGAGCGTGGATTCCCATGGTAACATGCTTAATCAACCCGCCGTCGAACCACGTGAAGAGTTAGGAGTAGTTACACAGGTGAGATTGTGTTAGATAGGTGAAGAGCAGAGGGGGCACTAGGTGTTTGTACCCATTGCTTTGCACTGGATGCACAGTGGCACTTTATTTCACATTGTGTTTTCCCGTACTGTACTTTTTTGCGTATCTGGTCAAGGATGGAGTTCAGTGTAGAGGATTTTGTGGCTGATCCTATGTTGGAGAAGCTTGATGATTGTACTAAAAATAATCTGATGTCTATTGCTGCACGTTTGAAAATACCTGTGGTAAAGCAGGACAAAAAGGCAAATATCAAACGGCAAATTCATTCTGCGTTGGCTGAGAAAAGCATTTTACCTCCTGTTGTAACGGTAAGCGCTGAGGCCGGGGTTGGGGCACCCGATGCTGAGGTGCGTAAGATGGAGTTGAAGCTGGCTATGCGTCGTTTGGAGCTCGATTTTGAACTGCATAAATTTGAAATGAAAGCAGTGGCGAGACGCGAGGCAATGCAGGTGGTCAGTCAGCCGAGCAGCAGTCCGGTAGAGTCAGATTTTGATGTAAGTGTATTTGTTTAATTTCGCCCGTTCACAGAGAGAGATGTGGATCAGTATTTTGTGTTTTTTGAGCACGTGGCGACGACGCTGAGTTTCCCAAAGAGTGTGTGTCCGTTGCTTTTGCAGTGTGTATTGACACTGTCAGAGACGAGATGCATCCCACCACTGCTGTGTTGTCTGCGAATTTCACTATATGCCAGCTCAGATGTTTTGCAGAGCAGTCATACGTGAGCAGGGTGAACAGGAGGGGGCTCAGCACACAGCCCTGGGGCGAGCCAGTGTTGATGGTGATTGGGGAGGAGGTGGTGTTGTGAATCCGGACAGTTTGGCGCCTGTCTGTCAGGAAGTCCAGGACCCAGTTCCCCAGTGAAGGACTGAGCCCCAGGGTGGACAGTTTTCCCACCAGCATCTGTGGAATGATGGTGTTGAAGGCGGAGGAGAAGTCTAGGAAGAGCACACGGACGTATGCGTTCCTGCTCTCCAGATGGGTGAGGGCTGTGTGCACCACTGAAGAGATGGCATCGTCAGTGGAGCGGTTTTTCTTGTAGGCGTACTGGTGGGGGTCCAAAGTGGTGCCGATGGAACTTTTGATGTGGGCTATCACTAGCCTCTCAAAGCTCTTCAGGACTATCGGTGTGAGGGCTATAGGCCGATAGTCATTCAGGCCCATCACTTTGGAAGACTTGGGGACCGGTATGATAGTGGCAGCCTTCAGGCAAGCAGGAATGGACGCTACTTGAAGTGAGGTGTCGAAAAATGTCTATTAGTACCTCAGGGAGTTGATGTGCACAGTCCCTCGGTACTCATCCTGAGATGTTGTCAGGGCTTTCAGCTTTGTGGGGATTGATCCTCTGGAGTGTCCTTGTCACATCTCCTTGGGTCACAATAAGGGGCGTGTCATCTAGAGAGGAGGTGAGTCTGGAGCAAGGGGGTGTGTTGGGATCATCAAAGCGGGCTTAGAATTTATTGAGTCTGTCTGGGAGGGCTGGATCCTTGGGGCATTGTGCATCTCTGACGTCGTAGTCAGTGATGCACCTTATGCCTTTCCACATTCTCCTGGGATCACTGGATGAGAAGTGACCCTGGATTCTCTGCCCATATGTGGCCTTGGCCCTCTTGATGCCAGCTAATAGAGTTCTCCTTGCTGCTTTCAGTGCTGTTTCCTCACCTGCCCTGAATGCAGCATCCCTGGCCCTCATAAGGGCTCTCACCTCTGCATTCAGCCATGGCTTGTCATTGCGGTAGGTGGATATAGTCCTGGTGGTCTTGACATCGTCAGCACACTTGGAGATGAAGCCTAGAACCGAGCTGGTGTACTCCTCCAGGTCCACCTCACCTCCATATGTTGCTGCCTCCTTGAAGACCTGCCAGTCTGTGCACTCGAAACAGTCCTAGAGAACACAAGCAGCGTTGCTGGGCCACACAGTGACTGTCCTCTTTGTTGGTCTGGACCGCCTCCGCAGGGGGCAGTATGCTGGTGCCAGCAGGACGGAGGTGTGATCGGAGAAGCCAAAGTGGGGGCAGGGGTCGGGCTCTGTATGCTCCGCTAATGTTGGAGTATACACAGTCCAGAGTGTTATTTCCCTTTGTTGGAAAATCCACGTGCTGGTGGAACCTGGGCAGGATGTCTGTCAGTCTTACGTGGTTGAAGTCCCCTCCAACCACGTAGAAAGCCTCTGGGTGCTTGGTCTGCAGTGAGCTGATGATGTCGTGTAGCTCTTGCAGCACCTCGCTAGCCTTGTTATTAGCATTAGCACCCGACAGGATGTAAACAATAGTGACAAATACGGCCGTAAACTCTCATGGCAGGTAGAATGGCCGACGTTTCACCATCATAAACTCTAAAGCCTCAGAGCAATAGCTCTCGACCAGTCCACAGTTTGTACACCAACCTTTATTGATATACACACACAGTCCTCCACCCCGGGTCTTCCCCGAGCGCTGGTCGCCATCCACACGGGACAGCTGTAGCCCGTCGAGTTGGAAGACTGAGTCCGGCATGGTGTTATTTAACCACGTTTCCGTCAGACACAGCACAGCACAGTTCTTAATCTCATCCACGAATCCCAACCTCAGGGGAAGTAGGTCCTTTTTGTTATCTAGGGAGCGGATGTTGGCCAGGAAGAGTGACGTATCGGTGGCTTGCTAGCCCTTAGCTGAGCTAGCCAGCCTGCCCGCTTGCCCTGCTTTTGTTTCCGGGCGCACCGCTTCCTCTTGGCGGCCTGCCTGCTTGGCCTGCTCCTCTACAGTGACGCTCTCAGTAGCTGCAGCCTACCCAGAGTAGATTTGAGTTCTGGTGGGAATCTTAAGTCCGAACTTACTTTAATGTCCAGGAGTTTGGTTTGGCTGTATCTTTTCTGACTGAATGACGCAGAATCATACATATCACTGTAATCGGTGGCTGGATAAGGTGAGCACTAATAGAACAGCGCAGGGTTCCATTGGGAACCTGCTTTTTTATGGGTGGGGGTGTGATGGCCCCCATCCTGCTGCTAGTGTGGTGCTCCTAATGTCTGTTTTGCTTTTAAGGAGCTGACAGCAGGAAGCAACCGAGGATGGCTAAGGGTCCGGCTTGTCTTCCGGGGCTCGAGTATAAAAGCTGGCTTCCTCTCTCTCTCACTCTCTCTCTCTCTCTCTCTCTCTCTCTCTCCTCGCACTCACTCTGCAGCTGTTGGGGCGCAGCCCATATGGCTGGGCTGTTGCTGCCAGTGGCTTGATCTTGCACCTTCATGCATACAACATTTTATTCTGCTACATCTGAAATCCTACTGACAACACTCACCAAATGCACCCACAGAACACAATTTACACTGATGACATACAGACAACTTGTGATTTGACCTTCGCTTTTGAATAAATGCTCTGGTAATGGGCTTTAAACTTGCTCCCTGGTTGTGTTGACTTTGTTGTTTGCGGCCTGTCGAGCCGGGTCGTAACGCCAAGTATGTGAGTTCCTCGACCATGTTACAGTGAAGAACCTCGGGAGCTGGGCTTCTTCTTTCCTTTTCACCAAGAAGTAATGTTTTACAACTTGACTTTGTACACTGCATAGTCTGAAATATCACCAAATCTTCTTATTCACTGTAGTCAGAGGTGGGAAGAGTTGCCAAGAACTGTACTCAAGTAAGAGTAACGTTACTTCAAAATAATATCACTCAAGTAGAAGTAAAAAGTAGTCATCCAAAAAGTGACTCAAGTAAGGAAAAATGTAATTGGTGAAACGACTACTCAGCTACTGAATAAATGTTTGATTGTAACATCCAAGTTATTTTTTTTAGTAATGATGAGATCAGACAGACAAAAACGTAATGTGCAAATTCTGGTGTTTCCAAATAATGAAAGAAAAAAAAAGCAAAAACAACATCTTTACACTGCCTGAGACAAATGGATTGTGTTGTGCAGCTGTGTTGCTGTCAGGAATAGCACTTGACTCATGGAAACCTACGGAACATTTTGTTCAGGAAACGTGTCCTTCTTGAAGCTAATTTTCATTAAGTTTCATTATTTCATTAGCGTCATTATTTCATTTCATCATTGTGGGGTTTCTTTTGTGTTTCAAACTCACACCCGTTTTGCAGCCTCCCCGTTGTTCTGCAGCGTCACACGCACGCCTTCGAGCTCGGCACAGGTGCCTTCAGGTGTATAGAAGGATGCTGCAGGTGGACGTGAGCTGCACAGCTTCTGGAGACAGAAGGTGAATCTGGGTCGTCATGGTGTCCACAAAGGTCCTACTGCTGCAGCTGCTCCTGCTCTCGGTGCTCTCGGTGCTCTCAGTGCTCTCCACGGAGTCTGACCAGCACTTAGGGACGAGCTCAACCTTTGCCTACAAAGGCGAAGACCCCGATGGGACATACTCGGTGAGAGCCACAACTTTTAATTCCAGATAAAGTGTGAACAAGATTTCCAAGTGTGGTCTCTCATCTGGTCTGTGATGTTGGACTTTCCAAGTGGCTGAAAGAAATGATTTCCAAATTTGTTGCGTAAAAAAAAACTAAAAAAATCTAAGAAGTAGTTATTTAGGTGTGAGCAGTTAGAGTAATTTCTTATCACAGAACTGATTTTCTTTTCTTATACTGCATTTTTCCACAGTTCTTTTATAATTATTTATATTATTACAGTTTTCATTTTGAACTTTATTTACCTTATTTATCTCACAACCAAGTGACTTTAATCATATACAGTTTTTTATATGATTTAAAAAATAACAATTTTTGGACTAAAATAAAGCTGCTGACATCTTTTGTGCATCTCTGCATGAATTTAACATCAAAGTGTGTTCATTTTATGTTTTTTTTTTTTACTGGTCTGCATCTCTTTCTAGTCTCTTTGTGTCTGCAGACATTTGACATTCATTTATGTTTCTTTTGTGCCTTTCTTTACTGGTTTGCTCTGTTTTCAGGGTGTCTTTGCAGTCATGTTACAGGTCTTTGTATTTATTCTGTGTGTCTTTTCCTCACTTTTGCATCTCTTTCTAGTCTCATTGTGTTCCTTTCCAGCCGTTTTCCATCCATTTGTGTTTATTTTCTCTGTCCTTTTCAATGGTTTGCATCTCTTTCTGCTCTTTTTGGCTCATAGCAGTTTTACATCCATTGTTCAGTTGTTTAAATCTCTTTCACTTTGGAGTTATTTTCCTCTTTGTGTCACTGTTGTTTGTCTCTCATTGGTTGTTGGATTCAATTGCATCCAAAAAATGTTCACCACTCCAATATATAGAAGCTCTTGACCAGAAGCTCCCGAGTCTTTGTGTCGTTGGTCCAGCTCAGTGATCCATGCATCCTTAATTTCATCTTTTTCCACAGGTACTCTTTCGGAACAGGATCAGTTCTGGAAACTGCAAACCTCCCTCTACCTGGAAGTGCATTTTTGGCAGGTGTGGCGACATCTCCTCAGCTAAGAATCTAAAGACTTTCAGCAGCAACAATGGACCAGAGGTTCAGAAGAGCTATTGTGAAGCTGAAACGCTCGTCTTGAGGACCGTCCCACGCAGAGAAGGTTTTGGCCTGAGGTGAATCATTTGAACTCTAATGATCTAAATACTACTGATGCTGTTCATAATGTGCATCTTCTTACCTTAAAACATGGCTGTCGAACTGATTTTAGTTCAGAGGCTACATTTAACCCAATCTGATCTCCAGTGACCAGTAAAATCGCAGCACGAAAACCTATAAATAACTCCTAATTTTGTCATTTGTTTTAGTGCAAAAAAGTACGTTTTGAAAGTTTTCACATTTAGTGAACAATATTCTTACAAAATGTTATGAACAACCTGAGATTTCTGATGAAAAAAAAAAGCAATTTCAACAACATTATGCTAGCCTAGCCGCGCTAGACCCATGTTCTGAAGGCACAAGGGTCTAGGGAAGCTGGACAGGGAGGGAGGCGGGCTAAAAGGTTGTCTATCAAATCACTCTGCAGCAATTGGGTAGGTATACAACCAATCAGCGCAACGAATAGGCTGATGTAGTTCCTAGAGCGCCGGCGGATTGTGGCTAAGTCCCATTAGCTTCCCAACCAGCGGAGCCAACTGGTATATAAAGGATTTGCCATATCCCGTCAGCATAAGTCCAAATACGTCTTTCTTCTCAATGAAACACTTCAGTGCCGTCCTTTGTTTATCTTTCAAGTTGAATTTTAGCTTCAAATCTTTAAGGGCTGTTTCCAAAGCCGAGTCGAAAGATAACTGTTTATTGTGCGCCGGTTGTTTCTGTCAGAATCGTCGCGCCTCTATCGTCACTTAGTTACGCCCGCCTTCTGACTCTACACTTCATGGTGATTCGTCTGGCCAGTTTTAGGAGAATCCAGCCTCGAGCCTTATGGAGGGTAACTAGACCCACCCTGGCAGAGAATTAAATTTGTTGCCGTGGGTTGTCTAGCACAGCTAGGCTAATATTATGCCTTAGTTTTTTACAACTTACAGATCAAAGTTCTACAAAGGCACAGAGCATTTAGTCACAGGTATCTGGAAATGAGCAATCTTTTCTTTTACATTGTGATACAAACAACTTGTCCTGGTCCAGAAATTATTTAACCTTTACAGTTTTTCAAATGTACAATTTGCAGTTGATGTCTTCTTTGTAGTTTTTACGCTTTACAAAGTCGTCCCGTGGCCAGATTGGACCCTCCGGCGGTCCATATGTTTGACACCCCTGCCTTAAAGTCATCACATCATGAAGTTGTGGTTCTGCTAAACATAAAAGCTGTTTGACGTGATGTTCAAAGCGTCTTGTTTTCACACATATCAGGGCAAGAGAGTGTTGCTGGATCAATCAGTCTCTTGACTGGTGGGCAGTCACGGGTGTCGATGTCGGGGAAAGAGCTGACACCGGAGAAGCAAACAGATCCCCAGTGTTTAGCGCTCTGCCTTTTTTCAGGTCAGTTTCCTTGTGTTTGCATGGAATGGTTTGCCTCTGCAGAATAAATGTGGACAGTGGAACATATATTCCTCTGTTCTTCTTCTCTTCTGGTTATGAGTTCTAATTAAACTGTTTGATTTTGCATGTGAACTCCCCTGATGGTGGAAACTGAGTGTCTTCCCATTAGAGATGTCAGCATTTCCTTCCACTCAACTGCAGTTCAGAGGGAAATGCTGTCTGTTGTACTTCACTACTTTCATCTGGCAGCTTTCTTGTCTTTTTGTGTTTATTTTGCATCACTTCCCAATTAAGTTGAATCTCTTTCTGGCCTTTTTGTGAATATCTGCAGTCATTTAACATCTATTTCTTTTCAACTTTGTATCTCTTTCCACAGGTATGTGTCTCTTTCTGCACTGTTCTTTGATCTGTTTGTGTTCATTTTTGAATCTCCTTTCATTGATTTGCATCTCTTTTCTATATTTTTTGGGGGTTGTTGCAGTTATTTTCTATCTATTTCATGTTGATTTTGCTTGTCTTTTCATTGGTTTCTGTCTCCTTTTTCAGGATGAAGACAATAGAATTTAATTAATACAAGAAGCTTTTGTTTCTTGTGAAGCAGACAAAAGCAATGGAATATTGTTTGGTGCTTTGGTACTTTTTCATCACCACTGTGCATATTATTTCCTGTATTTTTTTTTTGCTAATTTTTCATTCTGATGTGACGCGTTTACTCCTGTTGTGTATTCATTGAAGAGTTCCTAAGAACTGCCCTCGGACTTACAACTTGGTGCCCTTCGATCCTGATGGTGACAGTGTCAAATGCAACAAATATGAACTAAAAGAGGAGCCTGCAGGATTCCACTTAGATAAGGTGAGTTGAAAATGCAGCCTCCTCTAACATTAATGCACTGATACTTTGCCTGACTTAATCCCTAAGTGTTGGTACTGTTAGGACTCCTGCACGTTACACTACGATTCCGCCAAGACCGGACTTAAAAGATTTGACATTGTGGTGGAGGACTTCCCAGCAGAGAAGTCTGTCATTGTGACATCATTGGAGGGAAGGATAAGCGTCAAAAGTCAGCGTTTTAGCTTCAGCAGACTCCCACTACACTTCTCTTTGCAGGGTAATTCAGACTTCACTTGTACACATACATATCTAACTTAATTTTTAATTCAACATGAATTACAAACCACCAGCAGCTGCACCGCCCTCAACCCATAGAAACTTTCACGCGTCTTCCAGCTCTGGCGGCATCCGAATGAGTTGTTGTTTTAGATTTATTCGCTGCAGGAGTCCATCTGCATAGGAAAAGCTTGAAAAGACACGTTTTATTTATTCACTTAATTACTTTATTTGAGATTAAATATATATTTTTAAATTTTCTCAAGTGTATTTAGCCTTTGTTCCACCAATGAATCAAAACAGAATACTTTGTTTTTCTTAAAACCTGAATCCATACGCTGGGAGACACCTGCAGGAAGAAATCAGTGGTTAGATCTCGAGTAAAAGTACAAATACAGCTATGTAATACACGTGGGTACAAAATGAACACTAATAGATGGGAAACGACTGCAAAGACAACAAAAATGACCAGAAATGGATGCAAACCAATGAAAAAGCAATGCCAAATAAATAGAAAAGGAGGTCAGATGACTGCAAACACACAAAAAGACTAGAAAGAGAGGCAAACCACCGATGAAGAAATGCAAAAAGACCACAAATCCATGTAAAACAACCACATACATGCAAACAGACCACATACAGACTGCAATTATGAAAAGGAAGCTTCAGAAACAATACAAGTAGGCATAAATCAGCTGCAAACATTAGCTGGAGCAAGAAACAAATGACAAAGAGAGACACAAATGGATACTAATATATGTAACATGACTGCAAACACACAGAAAGTCTACAAAGACATGCAAAATAAAGACAAATTCATCGAAGACAACTGCAGTGACACACGAGGATCATAGAGAGATGCAAACCAATGAAGAACAGATCCAAACAAATGAAAGAGATGCTCAAATTAGCTGCAAAGGCACGCAAGGAAACCGTAAAGAGATGTAATAAAATAACACAAAAATGCAAAATGATTGCAAACAGATATGACAAAAGCCAGAAAGGGATGTACAGTAAATGCAAGTAGATGTAAAATGACTGCAATGACGCATAAAACGACCAGAAAGATATGCACAATAAATGCAAATAGATGCAAAACAACTGCAGACAGCAAAGAAGGTAATAAAGAGAAGCAAACCAATGAAAGAGATGCTAAATAGCCACAAATTGATGTAAAATTCCCACAACGGCACACAAAAAGACCATAAATAGATGTAAACTAATGAAGAGATGCAAAATGAACAGAAATAGATGCAAAATGACTGAATAGACACACAAAAAAGACCAGAAAAAGATGCAAGAGATACAAATACATAAAAAATGGACGTAAATTCACTACAAAGACAAAACTGCAAGGTTATAAAGAGATTTAAACCAATTAAAAAGAGACACAAACCAATGAATGATGCAAAACAGTACCCACCACAATAATTTTCTCTAAAATGAAGTGATAAAATTGCAGAAAATAGAAATAGTCAAGAAAAATACATGTACCTCACAACCGCACTTAGTTCCATGTCAGTAAAAGCAGTTACTGTTCATCATCACAGGTGTTGCCAAAGGAAAACGTGAAAGTTTACATCCTTACACAACAATACAGTGACAGTTTTCTAGATTTATTCAAAAAAATCTACTGCACATTGTCATTTACATGGACCTTTTTAATCCTCCAGTGGAAGATGATGCTCCCAAATGTGAGGAGGGACTCTATATACCCAAGTTTGTGGACCCAACACCAGAAGATGGAGAAATGATTTATGCAGTTATCGAGAAGGTTATGAAGATCACAGTCAAGGCTGAAGCTTCAGGTGCAAAGTAAGTGAGATAAAGCCAAAAGTTGTTTCACCAAGAGAGCTAACATCAGTAATAATAAAGAAATGCCTGTTTTCTCTTTTTGTTGTTTTTTGGTTTCCACAGAGTTATAGGTCTCGTCTTCAGTGGGCCGTTTAACAGCAGCTTATTCCACCGTCGCTCCAACGAGTTTGTCATCAGCTGGACACCTACGGCCGACGAAGCAGATGAATATATTCCTATCTGCTTTGCTGCTGAATCAAGATTAAAGTGAGCTTTCCTTCGTTTAATTTGTGGGTTTCAAAGCCAGGATTCCACTGCTTCTGTATTTTAAAGGTTAGCTGACTCAAAGTCCGACCTCTGAGTGACATTTCATTGTCGAGTACGCTGCTCATGTTGTCTCAGAAATGAAAATAAGGGAAAAAATAGTGAACCTCTGACGTTGTCCAGATTGTCAGGAGGGTTAAGAAAGAGTCTAGTCTCTTACTCTACAGTCATTGTGGCCATAATGAGCAGATTTGATGTCAATCTCCAAACACAATGCTATCAGTCAAACTCATTTTCACCTGCAATTAAATGTTGTTCATTTAAAATCAGCCCAACTGTAACATATAATTCCTGTTCTCAGTTCAAATGTTCAATCATTCTCACTAATTCTCTTTCAGTGAGGCCATCTATCAGTCTGTGATGAGGTGTGTCGTGGTCAAAGTCAAGAAACCAAAGGGTGAGTCTAAAGGCCGCATCTCCTATCATGGTCCACATGTTGGCCACATTGACAAGATTGTACATTGGAGAATAAATCTTTACAGCTGCCACACATTCTCTGTTGCTATTTGGGTGAGACCTGCAGTTCCTCAAATGTCCACTAGAAACTGCCTCCAAAAGCCACATCAAAGAAAGTTCTCATGTCAGATTTGGCTCATTGGGTGGTAATGGAAAGGATGTTAATATGTTTGAGAAGGGTCAAATAATTCTGACTAATCTAATTTAATTTTACTTTAAGCAAAGAAAACAACTAAGAAGATTGCTGAAACTACTGAAATCAGGTTAAGAACCATCCAATGCATTATTAAAAACCTGGAAGGATAGTGGTGGACCATCGTCTCTGAGGAACAAATGTGGTCAAAACAAACCCTTAGATGATCGTAGGAAATCAACAGTAGAACTCATGGCTATGTTTAATAGTGAAAGTAAGAACATTTCCACATTCACATTGCGAATCGAACTCAAGGGATTGGGACTAAACAGCTGTATAGCTCTCAGAAAACCATTGATCAGTGAGGCTAATCGGAAAAAAGGCTTCAGTTTGCTAGGTAGCATAAAAATTTGACTCTGGAGCAATGAAAGAAGGTCATGCAATTTGATGAGTCCAGATTTACCCTGTTCCAGAGTGATGGAGGCATCAGGGTAAGAAGAGAGGCAGATGAAGTGATGAACTCATCATGTCTAGTGCCTACCAGCCTGTGGGGGTTAGAGTTATGATCTGGGGTTGGTCAGGTTCAGCAACATTATGTTCCCAAAGAATGAGGTCAGCTGATACCTGAAGATACTGAATGACCAGGTCTGTCCATCAATGGAGTTTTTCTTCCCTGATGACATGGACATGTTCCATGATGACGACTTCAGGATTCATAGGGCTCACATTGAGAATGAGTGGATCAGGGAGCATGAAACGTCATTTTCACACATGGATTGGCTTCCACAGAGTTCAGACCCACTGAGAATCTTTGGGATTTGCTGGAGAAGACTTTGTGCAGCGGTGTGTCTCTCCCATCATCAGTATAAATTCTTGGTAGAAGATGAATGCAAGTCTGGACAGAAGTTAATGCTGTGACATTGCAGAAGCTTATCGAAACGATGCCCCGGTAAATATGTGTTGTTCTCAGAGTCAAAGGGTGTCCGGTTATATACTAGTGCACAACCTTTTATTTTTGACAGGCAGTGTATGAAAGTCTACCAAAGACGTATCCTTCTGGTGGTTAAAGCAGGCCGTCCCACCCCAGAGTAGAAATCCCAGTGGTGTGTTGACACTTTACAACTAACCATTTTTCTGTATAACGGGTGTTTTTAAATATGTATCTCTAGTTCCACCTAAATCCCACGTGATCTGCAACGAGTCTTCAATGACAATCCTGGTGGAGAAAGCTACCCTCCCTCCAGTCAATGAGGATGATCTGCAGCTCAATGACCCCTCAAACACCGACTGCAACCTGAAGTCCAACAGCACCCACATCTTTTGTGTCGTCCCCCTCAGCCAGTGTGGCACTCAGATCAAGGTAACCAGGACTCGTCTGCTTCGTCACTTCATTCTTTTTAACATGAAGCAGGAGACCTGTTGTTCTCCTGAGTTTCAAACGCTTCATTTGCTGTATTCTGCTGAACTTTTTATGAGCTTATGTTGGAAATGTCTTTATGTCAAGGAAAATGTACCAGTCCAATGACAACTCAAAATGTCATGAAACACGACACAAAGGCTCTCAGTCAATCAGTGCTGCTTTGATATATGAACCTGCTTTAGATTCACTTTTCTTATCAATTTTTTTATTTCCCCTGCTGAACCAGCACACATGCATACATGGTTTACTTTTCTGCACTCATGTCTTTTGTTTGGAAATGAGATGAGAAATGAATTAGCTTAAGTACATTATTAAAACCCTGGACTTTCCTCAATCAAAAGTGTTTCAGCAGCATTCCTGCACATTCAGGACATGTCAGATCTATTCAAGTATGTCATGAAACAGACGACAAAAACTATGTGCAAAAAAAACTTACAAATGAATGTGTATAAAGTTCATGATAACAACTTGTAGAATAAACTTGTAACATAAATGCTCCTCGTGTCCTTAATACTAAACATCAACACTTTGCTCTGCAGGAGGATGACGACAACCTCGTTTTCACGAATGAAATCACCACATCTGAAGGCACAAACGATATGATCACCAGGAAGAACCTGCTGGAGGTGGAGTTCTCCTGCAAGTACCCCAAACGTGGCAACGTGTCGCAGAACTTCTCGGTTCACAGGAAGAACATCACCGTGTTTGAGAAGGGCATGGGTGAATTCACCTACACGTTTGAGTTCTACGAGGACGACAGCTACCAAGACATGATCGATCCAGAATCGTACCCTCTGGAGGTGACAATGGAGAGCAAGCTCTTCATGAAGATAGAGGCCACATCTTCACTCGACAACACTGAGTTGTTTGTGGAGTCCTGCAGGGCTTCACCGTACGACAACCCCAACTACCACAAAACCTACAGCATCATCACAGACGGGTGAGCATGACGACACACTGCAGTTTGCAGCAGACAAAAACACAAAGCATTTGTAGGGTTTGTTGTAGACTGCAGGTGTGAATGGTTATCTGTATGATGTGTCAGGCCTGACCATTTCATGTTCTGTTTCTCTGATCCACCAGAGTGTTTCCCCATTTAGGTGACAATAATATTCCCAAACTTGATTTCTTTAGCACATTTTAATGCTGGAATTACAAGGACTTTGCCAAAAATAAGCAACAATAAAACACTTTTCAACATGAACACATCTTGATGGAAAAAAACATTGAGAGTGTCTGCAGGTCTTGAAAAGGTTCGGTAAAGCATCAACGTCTGTTGAGCAACTAGTTCTACTCAGTTTTGTGTTTTTATTTTTTCCAGGGCCCAGATTGTGTTAGTTAATCAATGCTAATGAGGTCAGAATGACATATTTCCGTCAGTCTTTTATCAGCATGACTGTGAGGATGTGACAAATGCCATTATTCAAATGTCTTTAGCAGGGATGTCCAAATCAAGTTCAGTTTTGATGCCCTGAACCAACTATTTCCCCCAATAATGCACACTTCAAGTATCATAAGTCAGTTGTAGTACCTGGTTGCACCACCAGGTGGAGCCTCTTACTTTTTACTACTCTAGCAACCCAAGGAGGTGGGCACTTGGACTCCAGGCAGTTCATGTTGGCAAGCAGAGAGCATTGTGGGGGTTTAGCTAGCAACATGACAGTCTTGTGACCCTTAAAGACCAGAGCTCAGGTGTTTGAGACAAACTGGGGGCACATTTTGATTTCCTGAGAGCTCATATAACAGATGGATGTTTACTCCCCAGATCACATGCTTCTAGCCTACAACAGTGATACCAGCACTAGACAAACGTTCTCTGTGCTGAAGTTGTCTTTTTAATGAACACATTTATTGCTAATGCTGCACATTATTAGGAAAATTTGCAACCCTAGCATCCTGCCACTAGATATTCTATCCCTTTACAACAGACATAAGAATATGTCTCTATACTGGCCTCTATTGTGACATCTGAACCTCCATGAGCAACGCTTCTTGTCTTCTTGTTTTGCTCTGATTAGGTGTAACGTGGACCCGACTGTCAACGTCTATCCCATTGCCAACAAAAATCATTTTGAGTTCAGCATGGAGGCCTTCAAGTTCATCGGCACGTATGAGCAGGTGAAGAATGTTGTCAGAGTGGAGCTATAAATGCATCAGGAAATGGCCCTATAATCACCCATCTTCTTTCCTACTGAGACATTTCATTTAAAATCACTGTATTCTACATGTTTCATTTAGAAAACTACCATAAAATATACTTGCACAGACTTTAAGGTGTTCGGGGCTGTTTGGCTGCATGAACACAGAACAGGAGAAAAGTCCAGAAACAAGTTCAAAATGGAGACAGTAACATATCCAGAACATGTGGAACCACATTTTGAAGTACTGGTAACACCTGTGGGCATGTGGGAAATGTTTATTTAAATTCACCAGCAACGATATTTAAGTTTTTTGTTTGTTCATGACACTGTAAAATTGATAAACATCATAGAAGACGCTGCGGAGTTCTTTCTACTTCTAGCTACAGTTGTGCTGTTTCTATAGAGGGGCAGGACTTTATGTTGCCGTGAAAAATGAGCCACAGTGAAGGAAAAAATGTGACAGGAGCAACAAAAATGATCCAGAAACTGATTGGGATTCAGAGGGTTAACACTGGCTGAAATCAAAGTAATCTGAGTAAACGTACAGGATAGGAGCAGCATGTACTTCTGTTTCTGCAGTTAAATATGCTTTTTCTAATACCTAACGACTGGGTTTAGTGTCTGAAAATCGCGCTGCAGCCTCAGCTCTGGGAACTACTGCACTAGAGGGAGCAGTGATCTGTGTGCTGAAGATCACAACTCTGCCTTCTGTTGCATTCAGGTGTACATCAGCTGTTCAGTGATCATGTGTGAAGCTGGAAACTTAAACACCAGGTGCTCACAGGGATGCATGAAGTCTCCATCCAGCCCCCTTTTCGTGAAAAGAGAGACCGCCATCCAGAGTGGAAAGCACTCCGTTTCCCAGGGTCCTCTGCGCCTGAAGAGGTCAGCCGAGAACAGCAACAGCTCAGGTACAGACACAGTCAGTGTTTTCTTCACACCAGCTGTTTAGTCTCAGACAAACCCTGAAATCAAAGTGTTCTTCTGCCGTTTCCAGCCATCGCCCTGAACCTGGCGTTCATCGCTGGATGTGTCCTGGCTGCTGCTGGCATGATTCTTGGAGTGGTCATGTACAAAGCCAAGGCGTCAAAGATCTGATGAGGCGGTCAGAAGCAAAGCGGTCCAACCCTCAAAACATCCAAACTGAGTTGAAGATCATTTCGGGAATATTTGAAGGTCTAGATTTTAGTGACAAAGCGCTCGAACCCACAACCCAAATACAGCGTTACAGTGGAATCTCAGACCGTTGTTGAAAACACTAAACTAACTCCAGAAAGCGGGTCAAACCTATCTGCTTCCAAACCCTTCAAACACCAACCACTGCCTGCTTCTGAGACGCCAGCGTGTGCACAATTCACACGCTACATTAGAACACAAACTCTGCTCTCAGATTTGGGACTTTCATGGGTCGACTTCCGTGCATCTAAATCATGATTTTTCATTAACCTCTTGAGAAACTTTTACAATCAGTTTGTGGGAAAGTAAACAAAGTGATTTTTCTCTGAAATGGAACCAGAAGGATGATGAGCTAGTGCTGCAGCTGATTGTTGGAAGTGTGTGTCTTTAAACTGTTTCTACTAAATAATATTACTCTACTGATTGTTTCCAGTCAGGATTATTCCTGTTTCCTATTTTTTATTTCTGTCTTTCTCCATCAGCCTGAGAGAAGGTGGAAAATAGATCAATAAAAATACTTTCTTGCATCAATTTCTGCTTTTGTCTTTTTTATTCTCGCCCACTTTCACACAAATATCTTCCCGTTCTGATCTAATAATGTATTCTGCTGTTTGTATTCCCAGTCTTACAACCGTTAATTTTAATACTGCAATGAAAAGAAAATGCATTTTTTTATTTTTAAAAATTTGAAAATATTCTGGCAGCTGGATCAAAAACTAAATACTGAAAAATGATGGATTTTTCACTCTTGTGTTCCTTAGTTTCCTGCTTCAGTTTGGTTTAGGTCATTGGAGATGACAATGATAGACTTAATATTTATTTGTTGTGGTCTGAGGGGAAGAAAGCCGGTAATAAGATCAAAATATAAAAGGTGAACAGGATAAGACAATTTAAATCTCACTGTAGCAGACTGTAAAAAAAAAAAAAAAGAAGCAAAATCATAGTTCTGAAATGGAAGAGAATGAAGCTGATGATACTTTTGAGGTTGTCTATGATCTTAATTACATATTTTTGCGGAATTTCTCCTGTCCAATTATAGTTTAAACATTTGGTGTTTTTTTTTTTTTTTAACACTTTCATTTCTTGCTTCACTTTGATTTGGTTTGGGTCAGCATGAAAGCAGGGGGTCATTGAAGATGATAAAAATATTAACGATAAAATTTGTTTGTGGTGTTTTGGGAGAAAAAGCTGATAAAGGTGACAAGAATTTGTTGTGTAAATAGGACAAGGTATTTACAACTAAACTTTAGTAAACTGAAAAGAAACAGCAAAATAATTTTAGATTGGAAGAAGATGAACAGATAGAACATGCAAACTCCATGCAGAAAGATCCCAGGCCGGGATTTGAACCAGGGATCTTCTTGCCGCAATGCGAAAGTGCTAACCACAACTTCCACTGTGCAACCCCTTGCAGAAACCTCTCCCCTCAAAATACACCATTTTCCTTCATGTTTCGTTTGTTCTTTTTCCATTTGATCCACATTTATATATCAAAATACAACTTATGTGGCTTCAAAAATATGACCACCTTATCACCAGCAGCTGACTTTGATTTTTCAGTTGTTCCTTGTTTTGTGAAATTGCAGCAAAATCAACCCCTCCAACAAGTCCAGCTTGTCATATCAAAAGGGCAAAATAATATATTGAATAGACAACAAATGTAAATAACCTCCACATCATACATGTGTTTATAAAAGCTAATCTGTTGTCATTTTTACTGCATTCAAATGAGAAAAAAATATTGTTTTTGATAGCTATTTGCTGTTATTCAAGTATAAAAGTATGGAAAAATGTAAATAGCCTCCATATCATCCACGTATTTTTATTTTTATTGTATTTCAATCAGCAAAAATGTTGTTTTGTTTGGGGGAGGAGGGGGTTGCTGTTAGTTAAATAGAAAAATTATGGCTATTAAGGACTGAAAAATGGCAAAGAACTGCTGTTTTTGGTAAATGACAGATACTGATTGGTTAAATCACCCAAAACAAGTATTCATTTGCATCTTGTCTTTAAAATTAATAATAAATAAACATTTTTAAATGTATTTAAATTAGCAAAAAATATAGATTTCTTTCAGATGCTTGTTATGATTTGATGGAAACATTACATATATTAAAAAATTCACAATGGCTTTGAACTTTGTTGCCCTCCAGTTTTATTAAATCGGACAGACTGAGGAAGACTATTGTTAAATAGCTGCTTGTTCATTGATCATTTGAATTATTATTCTAATTTGTTTGTAAAAGTAATTTTGTCTTATTGTGCGTAAGAGCTGATCATCTGTTGGATATCGTTTGTCTTCATCTTTATTTTGTCTTGTTTTCATCATTTTGCTCTGAAATCAGATACGATTTTCAACAAGGACAGTAAAGTTTCTCACCTTGAGCAGGAAACAGAAATTCTTCTTTAAAGCCTTTTTTAAACAAAGACAAACCAGGAGGATCTGCAGCAGAATTCTGTGATATGTTTTCTTGCAGTATGTAGAATTTAAAAGTTCCTCGAAGAAAACTGTGTGGCATAAAATGCAGAAATAAACAGTGGGAATGAAAATGTGAAATTCTAGGAAAGATAAAAAGAAGAAAAATTTGCATCATGAAACATAATTGACTTTTTCTGAAACTATTGATTTTTCTTTCCTTTTAATATGAAGCTACAAACACACACAGTAAATAAAATGCATTCAGAGCCACTCTGCAAAATAACAGGAATACATATTAAACTATAAAGCATTAAATAGAAAATCGGTCAAATTGTAGATATCTGCAGTGATTAATAGTTCACAGTGAAAGTTACAGGTAAAATTTCACCGACACACAACCAGTGTTTAACAGGAGCCTACAAACTGCCACAGACTCAAAGGCAGTAATGAACTAATTCAAACACTAGAGGGCGCTGTTTCCCTTTGGTTCACACACAGGTGTTTGAGGAGCTCAGCTCAGTGTCAGGTGGGGTTCCTTCATCCTCCTCCTGGTGGAACACTTTCCCATCAGGCTGTTCTCTCCACTTCAGGGTGACTCCATTCACTCTGTTCTCCTTCAGTTTTTCCTCCAGCTGGAAGACAAACATGGCAGCAACCGTCAAACATCCCAGTCACATTTTTACCCTTTACTACTATTTAATTTTTGTAATTTCCCAGAATGAGGCCTTCATAACATCTGGATAGATTCTACTGAATGTTGTTTTTAGAACATTCCTCCTTTGTCATTTTAGAACATCATCTGTGTTCCTGAAAACATCCTCTGAATGCTGACATTCAACTTTGTGTGAACTTTAAGACTTAATTTAAACATTTTCTTGAAAAACCTGTTATAATTTGTAGATGATGCTGTGAAAACGTTCTCTGTCAGCTAGACATTCATCTGAATCTGTTTCAAAGCTCATTTTCATCCATCCTGTGATCTGCTTTGAATGTTTGTGACGTCTCAGGGTGGAGTTTGGACACTTGCCCTTTTTCAGGATTTCTGCTTTGACAGCAGGGTCGTTCAGATCCACAGAGGAGTCCCCCACATCAATCCTCAACTTCACCACCTGCCTTGTGACTGTTTAGAAACACAGAAAGACACCAGAAATACTTGAAACTGCTTTAGTGACATGAAGCACATGAATGTAGATAAGGGAGCACTGATGTCAGTAAAACACTCACCAGTGAGTTGGCACACAAACATTTTCCTGTGTTCACAGTTCTTCAGGCTCCATTTCATGGAAGTCTGCAGAGACGTCGCATCGCATCCACGGTCATTAAGTTGAGAGAAGTTGAAATTCCACCCAGGGACCGGGAGAAGCTTCTTCCATCAGACCAGTGAAGCTGAGGAACTCCGAATAAGCCGATCCATGGAAATACCTGATCTGACAGTAGGTCCCTGACCTGCTGGTTCTCTGCGTCGCTCATCACAGTGGCCAGGTCCACATAGTTCTCCCTGCAGTACATCTGAGCATCGGACCAATTCATGGCTTTACTCACACCAACAAATTCATGATTCTCTTGTGTTCCTGCAGTTTGAGGGGGGATGAGTTCACAACCTGAATTTCTGAACACATTCTGGAACATAATTCAGGTGACATATTCCCACCACATCATTAAAAGCACAACTGCAAGATAAAAACTTTATTAATTTAGATTAGCCTTCCGAAAAAAAGTGTCAATTGAATTGTTGAAAGTGTGTCAATTTAATGACTAGTGTTCATGATTATGGTAATTAAATATGAAAAACACAAAATATGCTCTTACACAATGTAACACAACTATTTTGAACAACTTCATTTGTATTGATGAGCAACTTAAAGACTGATGTTTATGCTTCTTATCACTAAGTAATTCCAAATAGCTTTGACTGTTGAGGAAAAGCACATTTCCAGAACTCAGTATAGTTTGGTGGTTGGACATAATTTCAGTCAATGGTGTCTTAACTCAAAAAATTGAGGTAACCCATGCAGCAAATTTATTTTTGTTGAGTACAAATATTATTTTTCAGAATACAGTCTTTATTTGAGATTAAAATATGTGACTTTAATCTTGATATTCTTACCTTTGTAACAGACAAATTTTTTCTCATATCTACAGTTGCAATTGTACCATTTTTCATTCTTGACCACACAGAAACTGTTAATTTCCAATTTGGGTTCAGCGGTGCTCCAGTCCTGGTACTCAGCCCCGCTCAGTGTGAGGCCGTCCGACCACTGCCAGTTGATTTTACTGTACAGACCGAACCAGATGCCAGAAGTGTAACCAGAAGATGAAAGCAAGCTCTCCACTTGACTCATGTCGTCAGCGTTTTCCATGGTTGCCAGATCTGTGTATTTCTGTCTGCAGTAGGTCTGAGCTTCATTCCAAGTCAAATGTTGGTTGATAAAGTAGTACTGATGGAGGGGACAGGTGGGGAGGATGAGCCACCCTGTCAGGAAAACACAAAACTTTAGAAAATACAACATGACTCCAAATTAACAAAGTACTTTTCCTGCATTACAACAATGTAACAAGCAGTGTTTAACGATAAAGACGGTACTGACCTGAGAGACAGCAGACACCCAGCCAGATGCCCTCCATCACGATGCAGCTCTGTGGACAGCAAAAGGAGACTCTGCCTTAATAATAACAATCTATGGAAATTCCTCTTCGTTTCTCAGTCAACCATCATTGGTCTGTCTCTGTATGCAAAAGTGCTGCAGTGGATTATTGCATGGAAATGCTTTTTGGACAGCACATTGACCTAAGCAACCTATTTTCATGCCATCCATGCAAATGACACAACAATGATGCAGGCACTTCTTGAAGACAAATGGATCTAGAAATGTCTCACAGGACAACATGCACTTTTTTACACAGTGGTCTGAAACACACAGATGATCAGTGATTTTATGCACACTTAAAAACCCACTTTAGAGTGATTATAACTGTATTGAACTGAAACTGGTGCTTTATACGTGTAAATAGAAAAATAAACCAAGGAGGACCCCTCGAGGAATCACTACCTTGTTGTTGTCCAGAGGTTTAAGTGTCCCAGTGCTCCTGGAAACAACACTACCAGTCAAAAATTTGGACACACCTTCTCATTCAATGGTTTTTGATTTAATTGTTTTTTATATTGTAGATTAATGCTGAAGACATCATGAAAGAACACCAATGTAATTATGTTGTAAATAAAAAAGTGTTAGTCTTCAATAGGGGTGCAACGAAATGGTCAACTCACGAAAAGATACGACATACGAAACAGGACTCACGATATGAAATAAAGATTAAAGGAAATCCCTAACAGTAGGAAGTTACGCAAAAATCTCATTTTCTTAATTTTCTTCCTTATGCAGACCTGCAAAAAATAGGGAAATTATAGAGAAAAAGTAATGAATTTGGTGAAGATGTTGAATTAAAGAAAAGGTAGTAGATTAAGTGGAGTTTTTATTTGTGAAACTGAAGTCATCAGCATAATGACACATATGATTCCAGTGAATATTTTCCTGACAAACATGCTGTCTTCACTTACAGATGATACATTTTGCTGGTAGGAAACCAGAAACTCTACAACTTGGACGATTCACACATCTTTAACTTCTGCAATCTTATTTTCTGCTCAAATGTTAAACATGGTCACTTCTGTTTCTTAGTTATGGTGTAGAGCAAAGGTCAGAGAGCTGATTTGATAGAACATAATAATGTTACAGTGAAGCTGACATTTGACCTTTTGGATATTAAACATGATATTTCTATCCGACTAGAAAGTTATGTGAAACTTTGTCATATTTAATGCATGGATTCTTGAGTTCTGGCCAACAAATGGACACAGCAGCCTCTCATCACCAGAATCTGATCAGTCCAGTGTTCTGCTCCTATTCCTGTATTACAAATAGAGACTCACCCAGTTTGCATGGGCCGACACAATTTGCCTTTTTAATTGATTTTTATTGGACCTTCTACTGACAATTTAAATTCTGTCCATGCAGGTGCACGAACACAGATTTCTGAATTTGTTTCACAGACACTGATTTGCATAACTTATCATGAACCTGGATTTAGTGAAGGAGAATTTGATGAATCAGCTGATCTAATGTAAAATTCCATATTTTTCAGTATTTTTCTACTGTGAACAGCCACACACTGAGTCTTCCTTATATACAAACTACCATTGCTACGATTATGATCATTATATGAATTATTTATAGATTCACTGCATTCACAGAAAATATATTAAAAGGAAATGAAGAGTTCATTTGCAAAAACAGGTAACTCCATTTTCAGAAAACTAATTTTTTTATTGTTTACTTGAGATAATAATAATAACACTAATAACTTATTTTTTCTCTCTGTTTTGTCATGTATTTTCTACTGAATCAAATCCGCTCAGCTTCAGTTTGATTGATATTATCTCAAGTAAACAATAAACAAAAAAGTTTTCTGAAAATTTATCAAAAAGGAGTTATCTGTTTTTGCAAATGAACTCTTCAAATATTTTCTGGAATTCCACAAAAGAGCTACAGGCCTGCTTATACATTTAGAACTTACACAATTTACTTAATAATATGGCCCATTTTCTGAACTTTACCTTTATAATATCCACTAAATCTGCAGTTTCTTCAATACAATTTTGTCACAAAACATACTCAACCAGTAACATCAATCACAGAGGTCTGTACACACTGAAAAAAAAAACACATATCCAGTTTAACAACACTGTTTGACAGGTTTTATCCAAATCTGCACTTTTAGAAGTGGCAGGAATTGCATGATGAGTGCATACTGCAAAACATGTTACATATTTTAGATTTTTTTAAATAGCCACCCTTTGCTTTGATTACTGCTTTTCGTGTGAAAACTGTAATGGAAAGAAAATGCTTTTTTTTATTATTTTTAAAAAATTGAAAATATTCTGGCAGCTGGATCAAAAAACTAAACACTGAAAAATGATGGATAATAACCATCTCAGTGCACAAACTCCTCAACCTCAGTCTCAGCAGCCCCATGTGCATATGGATTAAAGACTTTCCGTCCAACTGTCCTCTGTCTGTCTCTTAGCACCGGAGCACCCCAGGGCTGTGTCTTTAGCCCCCTCATCTACTCCCTTCATACTTTGGGTTGGGCTGCTACTCACTCTTCACAACATAATAATCAAACTTTCAGATGACAAAACAGTGGTAGATCTGATCACAAATAACAGCCTACAGGGATGAAATCTGCAATCTGGCAAGATGGTGCATGGACAATAATCAAACTAAACATTAAAAAAAGAAATTATATTGAACTTCCAGAAGAACAAGGTTGACCCCACTCTACTAACATCAATGGAGAAAAGGTAGAGAGAGTCTTCTTCTTTTCCTTTCAGCTTTTCCCTTCAGGGGTCACCACAGCAAATCAATTGCCTCCATCTAACCCTGTCTTCTGCATCTTCTTCTCTTACACCAACTACCTTCATGTCCTCTTTAACCACATCCATAAACCTCCTCTTTGGTCTTCCTCTAGGCCTCCTGCCTGGCAGTGGGAAACTCAGCATCCTTCTACCAATATATTCACTCTCTCTCCTCTGGACATGTCCGAACCATCTCAGTCTGGCCTCTCTGACTTTATCTCCAAAGCCTCTAACATGTGCTGTCCCTCTGATGTACTCATTCCTGATCATATCCATCCTGGTCACTCCCAAAGAGAACCTCAGCATCTTCAGTTCTGCTACCTCCAGCTCTGCCTCCTGTCTTTTCCTCAGGGACACTGTCTCCAGACCAAACAACATGGCTGGTCTCACCACAGTTTTGTAAACCTTTCCTTTCATTTTAGCTGAAACTCTTCTATCACACATCACACCTGACACTTTTCTCCAGCCGTTCCAGCCTGCCTGTACACGCTTCTTCACCTCTTTTCCACACTCTCCATTGCTCTGGACTGTTGACCCTAAGTACTTAAAATCCTCCACCTTCTTGATCTCTTCTCCCTGTAACCTCACACTTCCACTTGGGTCCCTCTCATTTACACACAGATACTCTGTCTTGCTGCGGCTAACCTTCCAGAGCAAACCTCCACGCCTCTAGCTTCTCCTCCACCTGTTCCCTGCTCTCACTACAGATCACAGTGTCATCTGAAAATATCATAGTCCATGGAGACTCCTGTCTAACCTCGTCTGTCATCCTGTCCATCGCCATAGCAAACAAGAAGAGGCTCAGAGCTGATCCCTGATGTAGTCCCACCTCCACCTTGAACTCCTCTGTCACACCTACAGCACAGCTCACCACTGTCTTACAGTCCTCATACATGTCCTGCACCATTCTAACATACTTCTCTGCCACTCCAGACTTCCTCATACAAAACCACAGTTCCTCTCTGGGCACCCTGTCATAAGCTTTCTCCAGATCTACAAAGACACAATGCAGCTCCTTCTCACCTTCTCTGTACTTCTCTATCAACATCCTCAAAGCAACTATTGCATCTGTTGTACTAATTCTTGCCATGAAACCATACTGCTGCTCACAGATGTTCAACTACTCTTTCCCATAGCTTCATCGTGTGGCTCATCAGCTTTATTCCTCTGTAGTTGCCACAACTCTGCACATCTCCCTTGTTCTTAAAGATGGGCACCAGCACACTTCTCCTCCATTCCTCGGGCATCTTCTCACTATCTAAGATTCTGTTGAACAACCCAGTCAGAAACTCTACTGCTACCTCTCCGAGACGCTTCCATACCTCCACAGGTATATCATCAGGACCAAGTGCCTTTCCAGTCTTCATCCTCTTCAATGCCCTCCTCACTTCATCCTTACTAATCTTTGCTACTTCCTGGTCCACAACAGTCACCTCTTCTACTCTTCATTCTCTCTCATTTTCCTCATTCATCAACTCTTCAAAGTACTCTTTCCATCTTCCCATCACACTATTGGCACCTGTCAACACACTTCCATCCTTATCCTTTATCACCCTAACCTGCTGTACGTCCTTCCCATCTCTGTCTCTCTGCCTTGCCAACCTGTACAGGTCAGTCTCTCCCTCCTTACTGTCCAACCTAGCATACAAGTCATCGTAAGCCCCTTGTTTGGCCTTTGCCACCTCTACTTTCACCTTACGCTGCATCTCCCTGTACACCCGTCTACTCTCTTCAGTCCTCTCAGTGTCCCACTTCTTCTTAGCTAACCTCTTTCTCTGGATCCACTCCTGCACCTCCTCATTCCACCACCAAGTCTCCTTATCTCCTTTCCTTCCAGATGACACACCAAGTACTCTCCGACCTGTCTCTCTGATCACATTTGCTGTAGTTGTCCAGTCATCTGGAAGCACCTCCTGACCATCCAAAGCCTGTCTCAACTCTTTCCTGAAAGTCATACAACACTCTTCCTTTTTCAGCTTCAACCATTTGGTCCTCTGCTCTGCATTTGCCCTCTTCATCTTCTTCACCACCAGGGTCATCCTACACACCACCATCCTATGCTGTCTGGCTACACTCTCACCTACCACTACTTTGCAGTCACTGATCTCCTTCAGATTACACTGTCTACACAAGATGTAGTCTCCCTGTGTGCTCCTACCTCCACTCTTATAGGTCACCCTATGTTCTTGCCTCTTCTTGAAGAAAGTATTCACTACAGCCATTTCCATCCTTTTTGCAAAGTCAACCACCATCTGTCCTTCTGCGTTCCTCTCCTGGATACCAAACCTGCCCATGACCTCCTCATCATCTCTGTTTCCTGCACCAACATGTCCATTGAAGTCTGCACCAATGACAACTCTCTCACTTCTAGGGATGCTCTGCATCACTTCATCAAGGTCCAACCAGAATTTCTCCTTCTCCTCCAGCTCACATCCTACCTGTGGAGCATACCCACTAAGAACATTGAACATCACACCTTCGATTTCTAGCTTCAGGCTCATCACTCGATCTGACACTCTTTTTACCTCCAGAACATTCCTAACAAACTCCTCCTTCAAGATAACTCCGACTCCATTTCTCTTCCTATCTACACCATGATAGAACAACTTGAACCCTGCTCCTAAACTTCTAGCTTTACTACCTTTCCACCTGGTCTCCTGGACACACAGTATGTCCACCTTCCTCCTCTGCATCATGTCAACCAGCTCTCTACCTTTTCCTGTCATAGTTCCAACATTCAAAGTCCCTACTCTCAGTCCTAGACTCTCTGTGTTCCTCTTCTCTCTCTTCCTATGAACACACCTTCCTCCCCTCCTTCTTCGACCAACAGTCGTCCATTTTCTACCGTCACCCTGTAGGTCGACAGCACCGATGGCGGTCGTTGTTACCCCGGGCCTCGACCGATCCAGTATGGAAGTCATACATTTGATTCACATGTTTGATTTGGCCAAAGTTTTACGTCAGATGCCCTTCCTGACACAACCCTCTGTATTTATCCGGGCTTGGGACCGGCACAATAAGAGACTGGCTTGTGTCCTCTTGCGGCTTTTCCATGAATTCTGGATGGAAGCAGAAGAACAACAAGCTACCACTGTTACACATGGACTCACTTCTGATCTCACATTTATCATTTCACTTTTTCTGGGCTTTTGTGGGGAAATCATTTCAGCAGATCTTCCAGAAGTAAATATTTGTTAGTGAAGTTGGAGCACGTCATTAAAGCTGTGAACTCCAAGCAGCAGTTTGTGGATAGTTTTTGGTCCTGTCATGTTTTCCTTCACTGTGGTTCATTTTCCGATAGAAAGTCCTGCAGTTGTTTCTAACAAAACGTTGTCAGTTTGTGAAGTTGAAGCCGATGAAGATGTTAACAGAATCTGACTCATACATAAACTATTATTATCAGACCTGATGTGAGTTTTCTTTGTAGCTGTTCTGTGTTTTATTTTAAATGCTGGTGATAATTTGAGCTTCTTAGACACAAACCACATGAGAAAATGTTTGTATTTATTTATAATCAGCAGAGTTCATCTGAAGGCTCTTTAGAAACAACAAGAAGCTCAGTTCGACTGCTTTAACGTTAACTTCTTTCAAAGGTCTTTTTATTGAGATTTCACAGTTCAACATGAAAACATCAGGCACTAACAAAGTGACTTTTCTTTTTTCTTTTTTTACCCTTAACATATGCAGCACTCTCAGTCAAGAGAACAGTAGTGCTGGAACACAACAACAAAGTGCACACCTACCCACCCACCCACTTACCCACACCCCATAAGAGAAAAAACAAAAAACAAAAAAAACAAAAAACAAAACAAAACTAGACAAAAAACAACAACAACAACCCCGTGTGTGTGTGTGTGTGTGGGGGGGGGTGTCATCATATCAGCAATCCAGTGTGAAAAGGAAGGAGGTAAACGGTCTTTCCATCGTAGAATGATAGCTCTGCGGGCTATCCATGAGGAGAAGGCCAGGATCTCATTTTTAGCTTTTGGCAGGTCACCATCTAGAGGCAGACCGAAGATGGCAGTCAGAGGGTTTGGAGGGATTTGATAGCTCAGCACCTTGGAAATAGACTGAAAGTATGATGTCCAATAATTGGACAAGGAGGGGCAGGACCAATACATGTGGAGGAGGGAACCAGGGGCAGATCTGCACCTATCACATATGGGGTCAGCATCTGGGTAAATGCGGGCTAACTTAGTCTTAGAGATATGGATCCGGTGAACTATTTTAAACTGTAAGAGTGAACGCCTGGCACATATAGAGGAAGAATTGATACGCTTAAGAATGAGGTTCCATGTAGGATCTGAAAATGGGGAACCAAGATCTTGCTCCCATGCTTTTCTGATTGCTGTAAGGGGATGGCTGTGTATGTTGGAAATAGCATTGTAAAGCTTGGATAAAATACCTCTTGATGTTGGATTAAAGGAAAGAAGTGCATCTAAATGGTTTGCTGGGGGCTCTTCTGGGAAGTTTGGAATCAGTTTCTGTATGAAGTGTCGCACCTGGAGGAACCGAAAGAAATGGGAGCGGGGAAGACAAAAAGTTTGGCTTAATTGGGAGAAAGAAGCAAAGTTTCCATTCATAAATAGATCCCCAAAACACCTAAGATTCTTATCATACCAAATATTAAAGGCTCCATCAAATGTAGAGGGGGTGAAGAAATGACTGGAAGCAATGGGGGACTTAAGTGACATGTTCTGAAGTCCAAAGTGTTTTCGGAACTGAAGCCATATCCGCAAAGAATCCCTGACGACCATGTTACCATGGAGGCCAGTTAAAGAAGCAGGGAGTGCAGCGCCTACAAGAGCAGGGAGAGAAACTGAACCTGATGCACCAGCTTCCATCGTCACCCACACAGGGGGGGAGGGGTTCCGATGAAAGTACACCCAGTGTAAAATGCAGCGAATATTAGCCGCCCAATAGTAAAACTGGAAGTTGGGGAGAGCCAATCCCCCCTCCTGCTTTGGCCTCTGCAGGAACACTCGACGCAGTCTGGGTGGCTTGCCATTCCAAATGTAAGAACCAAGCAGAGAGTCAAGGGTTTTAAAAAAAGATTTGGGGATCAAAATGGGGAGACATTGAAAAAGATATAAAAATTTAGGAAGTATGGTCATTTTAATCGAATTAATCCTACCAATAAGAGAGTGCGAGAGAGGGGACCACTTTGATAGAGAAACCTTGACTTGGTCAATCAGGTTGAGAAAGTTGTGCTTGAAAAGGTCTCTATATGTTCTTGTGACACAAACGCCAAGATAAGTAAATCGTTCAGCCACTACTTTGAATTTGGAAACCATACCAACTGCCATGTGTGCGCATTTGCTAACTGGAAATAGTTCACTTTTGCCCAGATTGATCTTATATCCAGATATACGGCCATACGTTTCGAAAAGCGTAAGAGCTTCAGGAAGGGAGCTGTTAGGATCTGAAACGTAAAGAAGAAGGTCATCTGCATAAAGGGAGACCTTGTGCTCTACGCCTCCCCTTCGAATACCCTTTATACCACTGTTGCTACGGATAGCTATAGCCAGTGGCTCTATGGCAATGGGAAAGAGAAGCGGACTGAGAGGGCAGCCCTGCCGTGTTCCTCTGTGTAGATCAAATGGATGAGAGTACAGGCCATTAGTTAAGACCGAGGCAGAGGGAGACTGATAGAGCAGTTTGATCCATGATGAGAATAAGGGCCCAAAACCAAAACTTGAAAGAGCTCAAAAGAGAAAGTCCCACTCCACTCTGTCAAACGCCTTTTCAGCATCAACAGAGAGAAGGCATTCCTGCTTGTCTTTCTCACTGGAGTAAATTATGTTAAATAGTCTCCGGATGTTATAAAAAGAATGTCGGGCCTTTATGAACCCAGTTTGGTCGGGTGAAATAATGAAAGGGAGGACGTCTTCTAATCGGCTTGCCAGAACTTTCGCTAAGATTTTAACATCTGTGTTCAGTAAAGAAATGGGCCGATATGAGGAGCAATCTAAAGGGTCCTTTTCTTTTTTAGCAACAAGGAGATGCAGGCTTGGCTAAATGTAGGGGGGAGTGCACCGGAATCAAAAGAGTCAGCAAACACCGAACAGAGAAAGGGAGATAGGTCTGCTGCCAGTTTCTTGTAAAGCTCTGGTGGTAACCCATCAGGACCAGGGGCTTTACCTGTTTGCATGGAGGATATTGATGTCAATATCTCACTCTGGGTGATTGGAGCCTCTAGTTTGTTCTTCTGGTCTTCTGTCAGTGAGGGCATATCTAAATTATCGAAAAAGTTTTCCATCATGTCGCTATCTGGTGTAGAGTCTGAGGTATAAAGATTAGAATAAAAGGACCAGAATCTCTCATTGATTATTTTCTGATTTGAGGATACAGAACCATCATTAGATCGGACACCAGGGATGACCTGCCGAGCTCTAAGACCCCGCAATTGGTTAGCCAATAACCTGCCTGACTTCTGAAGGGAAGGGGAAGAGGAGAAGGAGCACATACACATACATACCACACATACACACCCATACACAGAAAGAAAACAAACCAACAATTAAACAAAAAAGAAACTGCACATGTAAAACCCACAATGAGGCTTGACAGGACATCAAGGCCTCCAGTCTTTCCATGACTAACCTAAGAAGCCTGCTTCCTAAGCCTGCCAAGTCCCACATAACATTAAGGAGAATAAAAATAGTAAAAACAACCCAAAAAGACTATCAGATCGCTTAAATATATATCCGCAGCAGTCTTTTAACATAATAATATCAGTAATAATAATAATAATAATACTATTAATAATATTAATGATAATAATATAATTATAATAACAATAGGATTCTTCCCGACATCAAGCAGCATTTTTAACAAACCCTTTCAGTAATGAACAAGTGAGCAACAGCTTTATAAAATATAACAGATAACATCTGCGCTACATGTTACTCACAGAACCGACTGGCAAGTCCAAGGGAGAAAACAGAGGAGTGTTGCTTGGAACCCGATCACGGAGGAGAAGACGGGCCACCATCCATGCTCTTCAGGAAGTTAGCCGCGTGGGCCACAGAGGGAAGCCATCTCCTCTCACCACCAGACAGCGTGATGCGCAGCCTCGCGGGGTAGAGGAGAGATGGACGGAGACCGCGCTTGTAAAGTTCAGCCATGACCTCCTTGTACTCGGAGCGTTGTTTCAGGACATCCGCGGTGTAGTCTTCGTAGATCCGGATCTTATGGCCGGCGTACTCCAGGCTACCACGCTTACGTGCCTCCCTGATGACCGCGTCTTTGACCTGGTAGCGATGAAAATGGATTATTACCGCGCGCGGCCTCGAGCCCGGACCAGGCTTGGCGACAGGGCTGCGATGGGCGCGGTCCAGCTCCGGGGCCGAGGAGAGCACGCCATCACCGAGGACATCCACGAGGAGCTGGGAGAAGAAGGCAGTGGGGCGACCGTCCTCGGTATCTTCAGGTAGGCCGACGATGCGGATGTTTTGTCTCCGGCTGCGGCCCTCCAGCTCAGCCAGCCTGGACCGCAGCCATTTGGTCTCCTCCTGGAGAGAGGCGCAGGCAGCTTCGCTGCGGTCCAAACGGCTGCCGACGTCCCCCGCGTCAGCCTCCAAGTCCGCGATGCGCTTACCATGATCAGAAACCACGGCTTGGATCTGATCAAGCTTCTCTTCAAATGAAGTCTTAAAATCGGTAGCCAGAGATGCCCGGTGCTGCTCCAGGAGCTCAGTGATCTGCTGAACCGTTAAGCTAGCCATGCTGCTGCTAGTATCCAACGAGGTGACCGCGTGCGGGTCCTTCTTTGACTGCTTCCCAGACTTCGACATTCCAAAAAATGAGTCAAAGCTGCTAAAAAATCTTGCCGATAGAAAATGAGGACCTTATGAACCAATAAACGGGTTGTTTTTACACAAAAATCTTTCAAGGTCGTGGGAGCTAGCGAACTGCGTACCTACTCCATCTACTGCCAAACCGGAAGCCATCTAACGTTAACTTCTACAGTAAATCAACTGAGAATTCTTCTGTTTAAAAGACATGTATAGATGTAATATCAAGTTTTTTTTCTTGATAATGTCTCTATTGTGATGATTTAGCTGCATCAAACTACCAAATATGTCCAGACCTGAATATTACAGAAGCTTTATGACATCAAGCAGAGAAACAAAATAAAAGCAGTTCAACACTAAAGAAGAACTCTGTTAAGTTCTGAATGAAGATTCATTTACTAAAATACAAAATTACTGAAGAAAACCTGAAGACAGTTGACCCATGAAATTTGAAGAAGGAGATAAAACTAAAAACCCAGTTTATCCTATAAAAGACATTTTGTTCTGATAACTTTATTGAAAAAAATTCTTGTCTTTTCTTGTTTTATCTTCTGCCATTTATAACTTGGATAAAAACAACAAACCTAATGAGTTTCCCACAGAACTGAACATGAATTTAATTAGATAAAAATACAAAATGGATATTTGAAAACAAGCTTAAAAAAACAACAAAATAATAACAATAATGTTGAATTTAATATTTTTACAAAAAACAAAGGCTGACTTTGATTAATGCAAAAAGTTCCGTTTCATATGTTTATTCCCAGTACAACAATTTGAATATCTCTCCATTGTTGCTGATGACTTTTATCTGCAGTTTGTCTTCAGGTCTCCATTTCGTCATGTCTGACCACTCCAGTTTAATATCATCAGAATGTTTGATGTAAGAGTATGGGCGTTGTATCTGCAAATGAAGTAAAGACAACAGTCAAATGCAACAGTCGCAGTTTTATGAATACAATAAAAATGAGAAAGAAGTTTAAAAAAGTAAAAATGGAACATTAAGCGGGAAGTTCAGACTCACACAGAGAATCCCTCCAGTCTGAAGTTTTAATGACTCATCAAAGGTATATGTGGCTGGTTTTCTGTTGTTTCTCTGTAGTTCTAACTTCCAGCCTCCCAGTTTTATCTCCTGCAGGAGGAAAATTCAACACTAAAGGTAGAAAAACTAAATAATCTCCAGTGTGTGTTACATACATGGTGTCCACAAATAAAATTATGACCTCTACATGTTGATCTACAGACAAAATACACTCTGATGTTAACAGCATTAGCTGTTATTTAATGGAAAATTTAGAATATCTGTGGATATATTTGATCATCATATTGATATAAAACTTATTGTACATGTTTACACAGTATTCAGAAGGTTCATGTACATGTAAACAAAATTACCTCATTGGAAATGTTCTTCAGACGGATGTAGCGGCCCTGTTCACTGACTTCTTCTAAAGTTATGGGTCCTGTCAGCTGCAGCTGAGAGACAACACACAGGTCAGTTATTCAGGTGTGTGTGTGTGTGTGGGCAGGTTTTACTAACAGTGTGGGGTCCGACAGCTGTTTACACAGTCACATTACAGGGACACATTTGATAAAATCTAATCTAAGAAAGAACTAAATCAATGATTCATGAGTTTAGATGATTCCATCATAGAAAGTTCAGAGTTGTAGGAGTCATTGGAAATTAAAGACTGTCATGATATTTACGATCTTTACAAGGGGATGTTAACTTTTGTTTATGACTGTATGAAGTTGTGTCTGTTGAACTTGTAACATGAGAACAAAATTAAATGAACTCTGTGTTTAAAAGCAGGTTCTTCTCATTGAGTCAATGAACTCACAAGATTTAACTGAATTCTTGTTTCTAATTCATTGGAAGATGTGACTAAACTTATTGTCATTCAAAAGGTTGAGTTCAGATTAAATGTCTAATAGTCTGATAATAAGTCTGATATTTCTATGAACATTAAACCTGCTGCTCAGTAACACATTAACACAGGAGGAATGTGATCACATTAAACTTTGCTGCAGTCAAACTGGACTTCAGTCTCACTTATTAAATGTTTAAATGAGTTTTTATGGATGTTTAAAGTTGTCTTGTTCCCAACAACAAATCAGTTTCATCTGAAAAGAGACAGAAGAGAGATGACAGCAGATAAACCTCCTGGTTCATGTTCTGGAGTTCTGTCTTCAGGTTTACAACAGTCTTCATCCACTTCTGCTTCTCATCCTGGAGCTTCTCTAACTGGAGACAGAATAAAAAGACAGTTTATGTATTGAAGCACAGATACACATGACATGATTGGTGGAAAGATTCCTTCTTCTGATTGGTTGGAGACTCATTAAAAGCATGTTCATGTAACATAGCTGAGTTCTGCTTAAATCTCTGTTTCTGTAGCTTTAGATGGTGACTTCTTCTGTGTGTTTGTCACATTATTTGACTTTCAGACTGATGGATGTTGATGTTTCTTTTGTGGTTTATAGCAGAAAGTAACAGTGAACCAAACTGGACTGTTGAAGTTTATTCTGTGTTCAAGATCATTTAGATTTATGCTCAAATGTAACTCAGTTCATAGACACCAGTCAGTTTCACTGTTAATAGTTTCCATTAATTTGACATTTTGATTTGATTCTGTAGAAAGTTAATGACGTTTCATTAATCTGATAAACAGTGAACTAGTTAACTTTCCTGCTAGAACTTTACATCACAGTGAGTTCAGTAGACATATCAGTCATTGATTGAAAAAGGTTTTGATGGTGACATTCACTTCTTCCTGTTGATTCTTCTCATCGCTCCCAGTAGGGTCAGAGTTGGTATCAAAGTTCATTTCATCCAGCTGCAAATAAACAAACACATGCTCTGTTTTAGTTTCTGATATGAAAGGAGAATGTTCACCTTAGAAGGAACCAGTTTCATTTTTTCACCAAACATGAAAAACAAAATCAGAATTAGAGATCACAGTGGAACTGAATCTGAATCTGAAAACAGCTGTTTGTTGTCTTGTTCTTCTGGATATTTGAAGTTGTTTTGGTCTCAACAACAGACCAGTATTATAAGAGAAGAGAGATGAGAGCAGATCAATGATTTGAGAGAAAACATGAACCTCCTGGATCTTGTTCTGGATCTTATTCTTCAGTTTTCTCTCAGTCTTCATTGATTTTAGCTTCTCATCCAGGAATTTTCTCTTGATCTCTATCAACTGGAAACAAGAGAGAAACAAAATAATATATTTATCTGAACTCATCTGTACATGACATTAATGTGTGACTTCTGATTGGTTGGAGACTCATTAAAAGCATGTTCATGTAACATAGCTGAGTTCTGCTTAAATCTCTGTTTCTGTAGCTTTAGATGGTGAGTAAGTTCTCCTCTGAACCAGCTGCTTGGAACATTCACTTTATCACCTTATTTTAATTCAGGTAACTCTGTCTCTCAACAATGATGTTCATATTTAACTAAACTACATGTTTGATTATCACTAATATGTTTCTAATCAACATCTTTTCTTTTATTTCTTGTCAACCTGGTAACAGAGAAAATGGAGGAAAGTCTTCAAACATGTTCTGAAAGGTTTATATTTGAACCCAAATCATGGTGTTTTTCTAACTGCAGAGTTCTGGTTGCAGAAATTTAACCAACCAGTGAATGAAAGTGAAACCAGAATCTACAGTTCAGTCTCCATCTTGTGTTTTTCATCCAGAAGCTGCTGTTTCTTTACATACAACCATTAACTTCTTTTTACTGCTTCTTTGACTCCTGCTCTTTAGTTACTGATCGTCTGTTCAGGTTCACACTCTTTGGTTACAACAAATATGTTATTAAATAGAAACTTGTGAGTTTTTATTCAATAGAAACTTTCTTTAATCTCCACCGAAGTTTGCTCAAGCTGTTGTTCTTCTCTGTTCATGGATAAACTACATCTGGTTTTTCTTCTTCTTCGTCCAGATTCTTTACTTGTCTTCCTGTCATAGTTTGAATACTGACGTATGATCTGCATTAGAGATACAAATCTTCTTCCTTTATTCTATAATTGCTTGTTTACACTGAATTTGACTTTACTTTCTGCGATCTCCTGATCTTGGTGTCTTTCTTCATCTACCAGCAGTCAAACTTCTGTTTCGTTACTTACTCGTTCAACTGTCTCTTCCAAAGTCTTCCCTTTCCCTTTGAGAAAATAAAATCATCATTATTTAAATACAGAAAGAATGATAATCTGGACAGATGCATATAATAAAAGAAAACCTGTCATGTCACATTTTCCATTAAAACCTCAATACTTTGTAAAAGTCAGGAATTTTCACTAATATGACTTACTTGCAAGGATCATTGTGTAAACAAAAAAGAAAATGAACAGGATGAAGGCAGCAGCTGCAGTCCAAGTCAGGTTGTCTATGATCGAGGTGTTACTGGACTCGGCCTGAAAGAAATCATCTGAAATTATAAAATATGAAATAATGAGCCATTTATTCTAAATTGAACTGTGGCTTTTGTCAAATTGAATACAAACTACCTGTTACGTGTATCAGAGCCTCTCTGGTCTGCTTGATGTTTTTCTGCTGGACTCTGCAGGTGAACTTGTTGCCGTGTTTCTTCTCCACAGTCACTCTGCTGCTGACAGTATAAAGTTCATCAGCACCTCTGACTGTCTCTGTAGGTCCAGCAGAGAGGAGGTTTCCATCACCGTCCAGCCACAACACCTCAGGCTCTGGATACCAGCCTGCAGATTTACACTGTAACACCACTGAGCTGCTGCTTCTATCAAGTCCTGCTAAACTGATGACTGTAAAAGGATCAATACCTGAAGAGAAGAAGGGAAACATCAGACAGTAGAAAAGAAGGACAGAACTGTGTTACAACTTCACTGTCAGGATCACTGACCCAGTCCCTGTCATTGTCAGTCTGTCTCTCTACTTTGGACTTTGTTTTTCAAATAAATTCTTTTGCATCCTCCACCTGTCTCTGCTCATTCTCTGTGTCTGCATTTGGGTTCTAGTCCCTGCTGTGACACTTTACCAGCACTGGATGAATGTTTTCTGACAACCTCCTTGAAGCAGTCACACTTCTTTAAGGTGAAACTGCATTCTAAATTATATTTTGAAAGAAACCTACAAGCAAGACTCTGACATGTTTTTTTAAGGAGCTATAAAGTCCGCCTGATGCAACTAAGTCTCCTCCGGAATACATTCCTTTACATCTACTCTGCATTCTCAGTTATGTTTTGATCGGACCGTATTTTCTGCCCAATTATGTTGATAACGTATCACAGATACATTTCTAATCAACACATCTTTGTCATGCATTTCACTGCTTCACTGTTGCTTCTTTGCAGTCAAACAATCACATATTAGATGGGGTGGGACTTGTCACCATGGTAAGCCAGCTTGAAAAGCTTCAAACATGTAGTAAAAGAGACATATTTTTACTGAAACTGTGATATTTTTTTTCAAACCCTAAGCGAGTAGTTGGGATAATTTGCCGTAATCAGGCTTCTAACGTGTGAAAGTGTCTAACAAAGCATACTATTTTTCTCGACATTTAACCTTGTATTTTTTTTCTCATGTTGTGTATGTAATGTATGCCTCCATTTTCCAGTCTTACCTCCTAATTTGGATTTTCTGGTCACCTTTTTCTCCTTTAACATTAAAGGTCAGAAATTACATTTAGAAAACATAATTTAGAACACAGTTTAGTAGTAAGGGAATGTAACATTGTGAAGACTGCGCTGCTTGAAGAAGTATGAGGTCAACAACAAGACTTTCAACATGGAGACTGGGTTTAAATCCTATGTGGGACCATTGTTCTTGAAATTAGCTCAAATTTTCACTAGTTTGAGTAAATTTAGGCACCAAAACTATTTAGACTCTAAGTAGAAAATATCACTTTCACAACAAAACCCACTTATTAGAGGCTTGGTTGAGTTTACATGCCAAAATTGGTCAAGTTGAGGACATTTTCATGGTTTGGTTTAAAATACAACCCTTTAGAATATGGTTAAAGTTTTTCTTAAATTTTTGGGTTGCCTGGTTACTGAATCCTGCTTCATCTAACATATGAACAACAAAGCAATAAAATAAATGGGAGATATATGCTGTTTAGAAATGTATTTGTGATATGTTCCAAGCAAATATCATTGATAATGCATTTTAGTTGAATCAGAATGTGGATTTCATTTCAAAACGGAAAAAAATATCCATTTTGATTATTAATATACTCTCAATAACTCTTGAATGCAAAGTTACAACATATTTTTAGATTTTTAAAAAAAAAAATTTAAACTGTATCCAGTCAGTTCAGTTTGCTACAGTGGACTCATGTCAATTTCTAGATCCATCTTAAGGATGATTTAAAACTGACTGCAATCTGGAGCCACAACAAAGAGTCTGAATGATTTTGTAAATGAGAGACTTTAGTGTTTGAAACTATAAAAAATATGACAATGTGCTTCCACTGAGAGTATACTGATCAGAAATGATTGTGTGAATCTGTTGGTTGTATGGAGAAATGCTGGGCTAAAGAAGATCTGAATTAAGCCACAAGTTATTCTGAAACTCATGAAAACCTGTTTATGGTTGACAAACAGTACACACATGTAAGACCTGTCAGGCTTAGCTCAAACCCTGTATGTCTACTAACCATTCAATCCAATTGTTTCTCAGTATAGTTGCTCTCTGACACCAAAAACATGTTTGATTCTGTATAAACTGAATCTTCTGATGCTATAAAGTAGTTTTAGATTATAAAATGCTGCTGCTTTGATGCCTTTCTATTGTTTTCCTACAGGGGATGAGTTTCTGTGATCTCGGTTCTGTTTTATTTGACCTGATCAAAAAAAGGACACCACCTCCACAGAGAGGATGACATGGATTAGAAAGAAACAACCGACCTGAGAAACAACTGCTGGAATGTGGATCAACTAGTTAACTGATTGTAAAATCTCTCGCTCTGTCTAACCTAGGGGCAGCTGTGGCTCAGGTGGTAGAGCGGGTCGTCCAGTGATCAAAGGGTCGGTGGTTTGATTCCCACTCTGACCTAGTCATGTGCTGTTGTGTGCTTGGGCAAGACACTTTACCCGCCTTGTCTCCAGTGCTGCTCTCACACTGGTGTATGAATGCATGTGAATGTTGGTGGTGGTCGGAGGGGCCGTAGGCGTGGATTGGCAGCCACGCTTCCATCAGTCTGCCTCAGGGCAGCTGTGGCTACAAATGTAGCTTACCACCACCAGAGTGAGAATGTGTGAGTGAATGAATATGGATGCATTGTGAAGAGCTTTGAGTGCCTTGAAAAGCGCTATATAAATCTAATCCATTATTATTATGACCTAACCTAGCCGCGCTAGACCCATGTTCTGAAGACGCAAGGGTCTAGGCACGCTCGACAGGGAGGGAGGCGGGCTAAAAGGTTGTCTATCAAATCACTGTGCAGCAATTGGGTAGGTATACAACCAATCAGCGCAACGAATAGGCTGACGTAGTTCCTAGAGCGCTGGATTGTGGCTAAGTCCCATTAGCTTCCCAACCAGCGGAGCCAACTGGTATATTAAGGATTTGCCATATCCCATCGGCATAAGTCCAAATACGTCTTTCTTCTCAATGAAACACTTCAGCGCCATCTTTTGTTTATCTTTCAAGTTGAATTTTAGCTTCAAATCTTTAAGGGCTGTGGCCAAAGCCGAGTCGAAAGATAACTGTTTATTGTGCGCCGGTTGTTTCTGTCAGAATCGTCGCGCCTCTGTCGTCACTTTGTTACGCCCGCCTTCTGACTCTACACTTCATGGTGATTCGTTTTAGGAGCATCCAGCCTCGAGCCTTATGGAGGGTAACTAGACCCACCCTGGCAGAGAATTAAATTTGTTGCCGTGGGTTGTCTAGCGCAGCTAGGTTAATTATGACCTGTACTCATAAACAAACCCTAAAACTGGAGCAGTGACTCATTCCTACAGTCTTTATTCTAACCATACACAGAAATATCTTGAGAAAACCTGACAAATCTCAATTACCTGAGTCTTGAACTTTCAGTATTAACTCACCAACAACCAGTTCAACAGTAGATCCTCGACCCAGTGTAGGAATGAAGCATCTGTATTTTCCCTTATCAGACGGTTTCACTTTGGAGATTTTCAGTGAAACATCTCCAAACTCCAGTTTATTAAGTAACAATGACGTTCTTCCTTTATAAGCAGGATGTTTGGAACTTTCCAGTTCCTCTTCATCCCACCACACATAGACATATGAAGGGTCTAGGTCTTCTCTGGACCACTCTATGGACATGTCTGAAGCATCGACGGCAGGTTCCAGGCGACACGACAAAAGAGCGTCACCACCAACCGTTGCCAGGACCGGCTGAGACGGACCGACCACCTGGGAAAGACCTGGAGAAAAGCAGGTTGGGATTTTACAGTTTTTAGCGGCAGGCATGTGAGGAAACAAATGACTACTAGTGGTCTTTTTGTTGAGGGAACATATTTTAGAACGTTCTTCTATAAGATGTTACTGAGCAGCTTCCATATTTATGGCGCTGTCACACTCTAGCGTATAGAGCCAGCGTATGAGGAACGTATCGAATATTTCAAAAAAATTGTTTATACGCACAACTTGTCAGCGTATGATGTCGATTTTCGGTTAATGACCGTTAGAGTAACGTGAGCCTAGCGTACCATCAGCGTATGAGTAGCGTATGAGTAGCGTACGCATAGCGTATGTCAGCATATGTGAGCGTATGTGATGTGATGTGTATTTGAGTTGGACGTATACCGATGTATGAGTAACGTATATCAGCGTACCTCCGACGTATGAGAAACGTATGCGGAATGTCAGTCTAACGTATGAGGAGCGTACACAGCGGGGGGTATAAAAGGTGGCAGCACGCGAATTTCGCCATTCCGCCAGTAGACTTCAAGCTGTCAAGATGATCTCTGATCTTCATTTCTCAATTCAACCATAACCTGGTCATAAAGGTCAAATTGACACCGCCTTCCAATCCAAGGTTTCACCCAGATTGCACGTCTCATTCTACGCCTTCTTCTTCTGTGTCTAGCATACTCAACTGCCAACCGTAACAAATCTTGGTGATGTTGCAGCACAGCAACCTCCATCTCTGAACTGCTGGTACAAACTGATACAGATTTGGAAATGTGACACTTTATATACCCCCCATACGCTGGAAATATGCATGTAATACGCATGGGATGAGTTGGCTGTAAGCTCAGAACACGTTAGGCATAAGTTGAGTACGTTAGACTCTCGTTAGAACTACCATCATAACGTTAGCCATTCGTTAGACACACGTCAGACACACGTTCATTATACGCTCCTCTAACGCTAGGTTTCCTGACCCACTCAATTTCAACGTATGAGAAGCGTACTCGACGTATGAGTAACGTACCTTCAGCGTACCTCTAGCGTGTTTAGCATATGAGGAACGTATGAGGAGCGTAAAATTCATACGTCGGCATACTCTGAAAATATTTGTTCATGTTCAAAAAATTTTTTGGCCGTCAGCGTACATCAGCGAACACCAACGTACCCCAGCATACTAGAAACGTATTCCAGTGTACCCCCAGCGTGTTTCAGTGTATGTCAGCGTATGCCCAAAAAGTCCATATGTTCCTCATACGCTGGCTCTATACGCTAGAGTGTGACAGCGTCATTAATCATCTTTGTATTTAAATGTATATTTTGATGGTGTGTGTCGGTTACCTGAACAGTTTTGTGTTAGAAGAAGGAAAACTAAAGCTGTGAAGGAACTGAGCTGAGTCCATGGTTTAGACGAAGCACCATGAAGTTCTAAAAACTGAAATAAATCACATGTCAAATATAATGAGAAACATCCATCCACTATCTATGCATCACTTTATCCTTGTTAGTGTTGCAGGGGTGCTGGAGTCTATCCCAGCTGACTTGGGTGAAGGCAGGGGACACGCTGGACAGGTCACCAGTCTGTCACAGGGCTACATATACAGACACACAATCACACTCACATTCACACCTACGGACAATTTAGAGTGATCAGTGAACCTCAGCATATTTTTGGACTGTGGGAGGAAGCCAGAGTACCCGGAGAGAACCCACGCATGCACAGGGAGAACATGCAAACTCCATGCAGAAAGATCCTGGACGCGAACCATGGATCTTCTAGCTGTAAGGCGAAAGTGCTAACCACTACTCCCCTGTGCAGCTCGATGAGGAACATACTGATTGGAAATATCATTGTACATATGAGCAACATAAGTCATCCACCAATCACATTCTAGATCATCAAAGATCTCCAACATCTGGATCAAATAAAACACTTTCATTTTCCAGATCTTGAATATATGAAGTACTGGAAAATCTGAGTTTATTAATACGGTAAAAAAAAAAAAAAAAAAATCAAAATAATATAGAAATTTCATATAAATTAGAACTCAGAATTTAGACCAATTTGGTAGAATAACTCATATCTAAGAAAGTGATGATATGCCTTTGACTTGAGCTGTAAAATGCTTTGCAAGTCAGATGTAGCTGACCTACCTGAGTCATGGCTGCAACTGTTTCCTCGTCTCTGAAACATAAAATGCTCTAAACATGAAGCCCTTAGAGAGCAGCCCCCAGCTCTCATGAAGAGGGTGGATCCATGTTAGATAAACACTCGTCTGGTTGGGGTCGTGCCAAAGAACTTATCCTGATAGAAAGTATATCCCCTGCTGTGGGAGAGCGCATGCAATCAGAGGAATGGAGCTACAATTCTGTGTTTAGATATCAGTTTAGCCTATTAATTTAACAAAATGTAGATTGATACGATCATGCTTTAATTGTCGAAGATGTTTGGTAATGTGACATGTGACATTTCTACCTAAATCACTGTTTTTGCTATTCTGTACATTACGTGTTGTCCAAGTTAATGGTATTCATAGAGCTGCCGGACAATGTCTTTTCCTTCTCCTTTTTGTAAAAAAGTGTAATATTAGGCCATCAGTCTGCTAACTGAACAAAGGCTCAATACTCTCTGGGTACGAGATTCAGTCCTTCGGACCGATCTGTCCAACTTCTGATACAATAAAATTAACACCATTGTGAACATGTTAACGCACTGCCAGACTCAATTTCCACCTTTTTGACTGGAATTTTAAGCTGTGATGAACTTACTGCAGCGCTGCCAACAATAGTTGATGCTGTAACTCACTCATCATAACTTTATAGCAGTTATTCAGAAATTCTGAACACAGACAAATGAAGATAGAGGACTAGAACCAGAACATGTCATGAGGAGGATGCACATTATTTCAGCCTGCTTTACTGCACCTGCCAGAAAATGTACGCCCTCTCTATAATCCTCAGGTTATTACTAACACTTCTATAGGGGGCAAGCGTGAAGGAAAAATGACTCTCGTTCCTTGCAGCTGTTAGCTGAAGACATCCCAGAATATCATGCAGGTTGCGTCTGTCAACTGCAGTCACTTTAACTCATCCTGTAGATCCTATAGGTCACCTCAAATCAACCCTGTTCTTCTTCCATTTAAGGCTGTGAGCACATTTCTCTCTCTCTAATATAACCCTGAGAGAGACAGAAGCCGAGAAGAAGATACACTAAAAAGCAACTGCTGTAGAAAGAAGATAAGTCAGGACTCCCTGACTGGTCAAGATTAATGTTTCATCTGATGTGTCTGAGCCATGTTAGCCTGTAATCTAAATATGGCATTCCTCACAACCCTCAGAATGGAAGCTCATGTGAATGTGCTGCTTTTTGTCTCACTTCTCCTGATATCAGTAAACCTCATCTCCAACCTAAGTGTCTCTGTATCTACCTCCTCCTCTCTCGACATTGTAGAATTTCCTTAACAGTAGGTACTTGGCACCACACCAACCAGATGAGTGTTTATCTAACTTGGATCCACCCTCTTCATCAGAGCTGGAAGCTGCTCTCCTTCTACAATAGATGATCAGTAAAGTGCACGACTTACAGTTTAAAGGATGATCTCACTCAAAATATACTTAGAATTGAAAAGTTGTATTTCATTTTGGCCTCAGTACGTTTGTCTACAGCTGCACTGATGGACCAGTTCTAGGACCTGCTGCTTCCTCTGGAGCCCCACAGTTTGTTCTCCTGCTGAGCTGGAGAAAACAGAGAAGCAGCATTTATCTCCATGATGGAAGACGTGTGTACTTATACAACATTATGCAACAAATAAACATTTAATGTTTTATTGTTTAATGTCATAAACATTTCTTCTGTTTTCTGCTAAACTGTGAGAAATAAACTATGTCTGAATCACTGGTGGATCTAGAAAGTTTGGCATGGGGTGGCAAGAGGTGTTGGCAGGGTGGAATGGGAGGACGGTCTGTGGTAAGAACATTTATGTAAACAGATTCAACTACAGATTCACAAAAATACTTTAATACTATTCATTGTTAAAGAGTGCAATGTTTTGACACACTGCCAAGTGTTTCAAATACAGAAAATCAAAAAACAGGAGCAACACCAGTGTTTAAAAAAAACAAAACAAACTATAACTCTTATAAAGCAAAAAGTATAAAACAGCAGATAATACTTTATTACCTGAAATTAAGCCCCTTGAGTACAGTCAAAGTACTATAACAATATGAAATCAGAAAGACTTTACATCATGTACACAGTCAGTTCTATTTAAACTAAATGCTACTGTATTTATTATTTTCTCAGTTTGACAGTAAATGTGGTTTCATCTGAGCAGCCTCATTGTTGTCATGTGTCAGAGCAGAGCTGCTGACTTTGATTTCAGACGGGAGGAAGTGAATTCATAAAATGATAAGTGCGGCAATGCTACAGTCATTTAATTCAAGATTTATTTTTGAGCTTTTTTGCCTTTAATGATGCTGATAGAGACAGAAAAAGGAGGACGAGAGTAAATGACAGAATGGTGGAGAGAACAGTGATCCGTCGTTCACATCGCATATGATACGTGGTGTGAAGCAAACTACCTCCGACACTGCAGCAAGTAATACAAATCGTGCTAACCTTTGTTAGTTATCATTATTATTATTATTAATCCTCTGTTGTGCCTGTTACTGAACATAGCAGAGGAGAGGCTGTGGACCATTACTGACTCGTTCACGGACGATCTGTGAAAAGTGCTGCTCTGTTCTGAACTCTGCCTGTTCTCAACTTTTCTTGAACTTAAAATTCACAAAGAGGAAAATTTAGCAGTTGACACCCCTGTGTGAGAGTACTTGTAATACCGGTAAGCTAACAAATTAAAATAATCGGTGTGTTTGCGCTGTCAGTAGTAATTTTACCGCCCCGAAACGGCAATTTGTTTAGCATTGTGGATTCAAACATGACAGTTTTTAACACTTTATATGAAGTTCCTGTGTTGACTAGAATCAAAATCGGTGACGAGCAAACAATTCACGTTTTAGATGAATGGATGCTCTTATTGCTGAATCACCGCCTTTGGGGTCATACCAGAATTGGAGGATAATTTACATCCCATTCATCCATTTTAAAATAATCCATGTACAAAATGGCTAAATAAAGAATGCGTAGAGCAAATCTATGTCCTCTCTTCAATTTTTCATATTTCCATCACATTGTCAGCCTTGATTGAACGTCTCACTGTACCTCATATTATCAGGGAAATAAATCCTTTGTATATTTTTTCTGTGCTTTTTTTCTATAAGTTTGTCATCTTAGTCAACAGTCACAGCTAGCTAAATATCAAGCTTCTATACACAACCTGATCAGACGCCTGGTGAACAGATTGCAACATAAAGAAAAAAGACAGTTCCTGGCAGTTGCTAAACTTGTGGATCCACACTTCAAAACTTGATCCACCAGTCAGAGAGTGGCAGCCGGTGTCCCAGAGCGTTACCTGAACCTGTATAATGCACCCAAACTTATCCTGTGCACCCAAGCCTCATCTGTGTCATGGGAACGAGTTTCTTCCAAGACTGGGGAGACGGTCTGTAAAAGAAGAAACAGCTTGAGTCAGAAACCTGTGGATAAATTGTTATTTCTTCATAAAAACTCATAACCAGTTACACAAGCACACCCTCTTTACCAATGAACCTCAAGACATACTCTGCCAAAACCCATAATATAATCTGTGTTTGGATCAGCCTCATGTGAAAATTACTAAAGTCTGCATTTGTAGAGCACATCTCATGAATGTAGCAGCACCATTTAAATGTTTCAAAGGACAAAATATAAGTGAAGAGTATATAGGGTTACACACAGACCTGACAAATAAGAAACATGCTCTTCAGTAGTTATTGCCATGACAAATACTAGTAATATCAATATTATTATTGTATCCACTAGAAACCATACAATCATCGAGTCTAATCAAACAGGGTTGTGTATGGAGAATCAGATTCAAAACAATCCATTAACCAGTCAAAACCATGTCTTGTTTGTACTTCATGTTATTGACAACTAGATGTCCTACTCAAGCACCGGTCGTCATTGAAGCCTCAAATAATGAACCATGTTTTGAATGAAGTGCCAAAGCTGTTTGTTTGACACATTGATTTTTGACACCTGATGGAGTTTCCGTTTATGTAAGTTAATTCTTCACCTGAACTGATCTCACCTGTTGATCTGATAAGAAAACAAATTATGTGATGAAGGGGTTGATTCAAGTTAGAAAAACTCTCGTCTGGCCGGTTTCAGAGACAGGAAGTTGCAACCTTGACACATGTAGGCATGTATACAGGTTCTTAAAATGTGTTTTAGAAAGTGTACAGAATGACAAAGGCAGGTTTTGTAGCTAATATATAAAGTTTCACTGTTGTAAACTGAATATTCACTGTTAACCAGTTAAACCTGTGACAAACTCATGATTGATGCAAGATTGTGGTCACTGAGATTATTAAAGAAGTCAAAATGAAGAAAATGAGAACTCCCCTGAGCCGAAGCAATGGATCGTAATGTGGCATGTCCAGATATGTAATGTACAGAACTAGTTTCTACATAAATAGGAGTGCTTTCTGTTCTCAAATTTCTTGAGCGTCTTTCCCAATAATAACCAAAACTATGGTAAATCTCCAACTAACACAATGTAATGCTAAGTTTAGCTGTTTCACAGTCTGAATCACCATACTGTAACTATATCTAGTTATCATGATGCTTTTGTATCTTTTATCATGTAATTTTAAGCAATGTTGTCTTGAAAAACAACTTCCTTACACTTTTCTTTTCTATAATACTAAATTTTAAAATTTTAGATAATTAACAAACATCATTTTTATCATTTTTTTATCAGAATCTTTTACAGAAATATAAAGTACTGCAGTTTGAATGAAAAGAGTATTTTCTGGATAACCTTGCATGACTGGGCTTCAGGTTTGTTCATACACCCAAACTCACTTTTCTGGTCAAACTAGATGTATGAAGGTTGTTTCAGCTGGATCAATGCCAACGGTTTACGAGAAGATGAAGTCAGTTTTTTTCATCAGGATAACACGCTGTTTCAGACGTTTAGGCGTGTCATGGCAGGTATGGTGGCTGCTTCTCTGTAGAGGAGGACACCTCACGAAACCAAGCCCTCTTTACTTTCAACATGGACTTTCTTTCACATAACACATCAAAAATGGTAAACCATCATTCCTAAAATAGTCACATACAGTAAGAACAGTTTATTCTGCTTCACATGTTGACAAGTTTCATTCAGGAAAAATATCACCAAATAGTAAAAATAATAGCAAACATATTTATCAAGAGTCAAATTAGGGATTGAAAAACTAAATATGTCACAGCAGGACATGGTTCAACATGAGTGTAGATGCCTGATACCTTCTTACTAAAGCAAAGCAGTGCTCGATCAGCAGGTTTAGAGATTAGTTTTACAAAAATCAGAAACTGCTCCTGGATTAAATTTGACCACCAGCTGATTTAAAGTAGACCCTTCAAATCAGCGATGCACCGCTCCCAGTGCTCCTGCAACACTTGGAACTATCTCCTGTTCATCAAAAGCATCACTCAACATCTGCATTGAGCAGCTGATGGTGATCACGTTAACGCATGTAACTCAGACCCTGATGTCGCAGACGTCATGTTGAATCCTGTGTAATTAAAGTTAATGCTCACATATGTTACATGACCATTCTGCTATTCATGAACATACACCTGGAAGAGTCTTGGAAGTTTTTGATTCCAACATATTAGCGAACAGATGCAGTTTAACAACAATAACTTGAGTTAGAATGAAGGAATTTTCCTCCAACTGCTGTAAGCTACCCTCAAAAATATGTAAAAATATAAAAAACAAAACAAACTCTCATTAAATTGGCAGCCAAGATAATAAACATCTGATGACTGAAAATGAATTTGAACGACTGGTTCTGAGGCCTGTTGTCTTTACCAAGTTGTGCCTGTTTTTGGTTTTTTTTAACTTTCAATAAAGATTTAAGCAGAAAAATGAATTATTTTCCACAAATTCCTTTCTGTTCTGTGTTCTATCATTTGAGATGACGTCATTGTGTGCTGCAAATCTGCGGTTCACATCATTATGCCTGTTGTTGTTGGATTCTTGGTTATTGTTGCAGTTTTGCTTTTCGTGTTGGAGACTAAACAGAAAGGGTGAGTCTAATTTCATTCTATTTCTCTCTCAATAGCTGCTGTAATTAGTGTGTTTAACGTAAGGTGACAAACCTTCATGCCCTGACAGAAATGCAGGTTAAAGCCGAGGTGGTGACACTGTTGGTAGAGGAGAAGAAACAACTGGAGAACGTAAGAGACAAACTGTGATCGCATCTGGAGGAGGTGGAAAAGGACATGACTGAGTCTACAAGTGGATCACGGTTTTATACACTGTTACAAGACACAGGGAGGACTGAAGAGCTGATGAAATGGAAATAAGGGCCTGAAGAACATCTACAGAACACTAATGAAGTGCTACAGACAACAGATGAAGTGATAACAAAGGTCATGGCAGGTAACAAACAAGTGAAGGAAATAAAGAGGCAGAAAGATGGAGGCTGACGAGAAGGACATAATTTGACAAGAATGATAGAAGATATTTTGGATAAATGAGGGCTCTGTTCTCGCTTTATTGTTGTTGATTGGATGGTTTAGTAAAACTGAGCAGGGACTCGTCTTTCGCTATGAGAAACAAGCAACCTGCACACAGAATATGACAAAGTTTTGTCAAACATTTGGATGCTTTAGTGAGATGTGCCTTCTTGATTCTTTATGAATAGTTGTACACACCTGCAAAGGAAGTGTTCTCGCATGTTTAAATGCAAGTTTATTGTTTATTGTTTATTGGATCCCCATTAGTTGTCACCATGGTGACGACTATTCTTCCTGGGGTCCCTAAAAAAATAAGACAATTCCCAAAATAGAAATCACGAAAAATACAACATAAAATATAAAACAAGCAATTAAATTATTCTCATAAACTAACTCAAATCATAAAATAAAAATAGATATAAGCATACATCATAACGTGTGCGTGCACACACCCTCTCACACACATCAAATTCTTAAAGGGTCATATAGTATGCATACACAGTACAAGTATAAATACATAGTACAAACACCTACATGCACATACGTACGCACACATGTGCCTACGCATACACAGACCATTCAGAGATCAGCTCATTAAGAGCTGTCTCTATACAGTTTAAACTAAAAACACAAAAATAAGGCACTCTGCAGCTTTACAGACATCAATCAACTAAATTTAACCTAATTTCTTTACTCAAAACCGCTTTTTTCAATTCCCTTCTAAATCCTTATCTTTTACACTAGAATGAAGCAGTGAGGAAGTCCATTCCAATATGCAATAGCTCTGTACAATACAGTTCTTTTCAGTGCATTTGTCCTAGGTCTAGGTAGTCTGAAACGACAGCTTAAGGCCTGTCTGGTTTCATAATCATGTGTGATCTTGATAGGTACTAATCTAGAAAATAGGCTACTGGGTTTACATGAAGTACAGATATTATTCAAGGTAGTGTCTACGGATACGGGTCCGTATCCGTAGCCCACAGGCTACGGGTACGGCACTTTCCATTTGCCAGACAGATACGGACCCGTATGCGAGTCTCGCGAGTCAAGAAGCTGCTAACCACTGCAAACTGTTGAAAGGTAAGAAAAGGTTAAGGTTAGGGTTAGTGTTAGGGTCAGGTTTAGGGTCCGTACCTGTCGTACCGATGCTACGGCTCTGTACAGCTAGCGTCTACCGGGAGTCACGTGACCAGATCTCGCGTATCTGATTGGCAAATGGCAAGTGCCGTATCCGTAGTCCACAGGCTACGGGTACGGGTCCGTACCTCTAGCAACAACCATTATTCAAATACAAAATAAGGCTGCACGCCAATCTCTCTACTTTCATCCAGGAGAGTTTATCATGCATAGCAGTTATATTATTCCTAATAGAACAGTGAAGTGCCAGTGGTGCAGCTCTATTCTGAGCGAGCTGAAGTTTAGCAAGTTCTTTTTTTGAGGTGCCAGACCATATTACAGGGCAATAGTCAAGGTGGGATAAGACTAATGACTGAATAACAAGCTTGATTGTTGTGTCAGTTATAAAACAAGCACATTTTCTTATGTTTGAAATACTTTTACTCATTTTACTGACTATATTGTTTATGTGAGTAGACCAAGATAATGTTTCATCTATAGTAATGCTCAGCAGTTTGGCTTCTCTAACTTGCTCAATAGCTGCATCATGTAATGAGAGGACCAACTCTTGATTAGATTTGAGTGAATAATTAGACCCAAGTACCATACATTTTGTTTTAAAAATATTCAACTTTAACTTGTTTGCTGTAACCCAGTCAGCTATCAGTGTTAGCTCATCTTGAAGTGTCTTATTAACTCGTTCAGTACTGTTTGCAGATGTAAAGATGGTTGTATCATCTGCATACATTACTATACCCGCATTTCTTAACACATATGACATATCATTTACAAAAATAGAATAAAGGAGAGGTCCAAGGCAGCTCCCCTGGGGAATACTACACTGAAGTGTCTCTATATCTGAAAAGGCACCATTAAACTTAACACATTGTCTCCTGTTAGTCATATAACTTCTCATAAAATCAATCACAGAGTTATTAAAACCATAGGCTGACAGCTTCATGGTCAATCAGATCAAAGGCTGCACTAAAGTCCAGAAATACAACACCTACCACTGACTTCCTGTCTATCTGTGTAAGCAGGGCATCAGTGAGACATGTAAGAGCAGTGCTAGTGGAGTAGCCTCCCTTATATGCATGTTGGACATCAGAGTTCATATTATTTATTTCAAAATAATGCTGAATTTGCTTAAACATAATTCTCTCCAACAGTTTGCTTAGTACAGGTAACACGCTTATTGGCCTGCTGTTATGCCCTGTGAGTGGCTCTCTGCAGTTGTTGAAAAAGTTTAGTTTTCTGAGCCTGGCTGATTGTCAGCAGTGAGACAGCGAAAGTAAACAAAGGTAGCTGGCATGAAAAAATAATAATAATTTTTTTTTGTCATGAAAGTGACATTGAAGAACCAGGTGAAAACCCTACAGTCAAGTAGGTTACGCCAGTCAGAATAACATCAACAGGTCTGTGTTCTATTGGATATGGACTTTTATTTGTTGACAACATTAGATTGAAAACCATCCTGCAAATGTTCACTCTTTGAGACTGACTGGTGGAATTGCTGTGGTTTAATGAAGTTCTGCAAGAGCCACAAACTGCCAGCAAACTGGTTTGAAGAGTTCACTGAGCTCCTGCAGAACTAAACTGAGGCAGGAACCATCCAAGTATAACATGGTTTTTTTTTTCTTTTATCAATAGAAAGTCTTCAATGGACATCTTTTATTGGTTTTTGTGGTGTTTTCTTTTGAAGGGATTAGCCATTGTAATGACTACATTCTCATCTCTGCACATAAAAACATGTATTCAGCATTGTACAGAGTCACTGTCAAAGCATCCTTCATTTAAGTTTTGTACAAAAGCCAGAACTTTGTCCCTCCCCCTGTGGAATGATAATGAGGTGTCACAGGCTGTCATTCTGATCATATTTCATTGTCTGTCACACAGGTTAAAATGCAGAGTCGTTGATCTGGTAAGAAAACAAGTCATGTGAGGACGAGGGTGGATCTAAGTTACATATACATTAACACATCACTGGTTTCAGAGACGAGGAAACAGTTGCAGCCATGACACAGGTAGGTCGGCTATGTTTGACTTTAAATTAAATCTTGCTGCAAAGCTTTTTATAGCTTTGCAAAAAGTTGCTGGCTCTGTAAAGCACTTTGATTTGAAAGTGCTATATAAAAAAAGTTATTATTATTGTTATTATTAGCTTCAATCAAATGGAACTTATTACTTTCTTAGATATACAAGTTGTTAAACAGTGTTTTAGAAAGTGTACATATTGACAAAGACAAGTTTTTGTAACTAATATGTAAAGTTTTATCGTTGTAAACTAAATACTCACCGTTAAAATCTGTGAAAAACCAACAAGTGATGCAAGATTATGGTCACTAAGCCAACATGAAGGAAAGAAGAGCTCCTCTAAGTCCAAACTACTGATTGCATGTACAGATATGTGATGCACAGACTCAGTTGCTACAGGGCTGGGACTTTACAAAAAACATTTTAAAAAAATAACATATTTCATCCCACTTTTCTCAGTTCTGTAATTTCTGGCACACTGGTAACACTGATCCACACTGTAGTGCAGTAAGTGGTAGTAATGAACCTGAAATCTGTTTGCCAACCAATAGGAAGATGCACAGGTTACACTGAGTGATGTCAAGAAAGTTTGGTGAACAGTTTGTAAAATACTGGTGATTGTTTTATTGTGTAATTAGATGGAGACATGCAAGAAGGAAGACAGATTTTAATTCTGGGGAATATTTCTGTTTCAAAGACTGTATTGAAAAGCTTTTCCTATTTTATTTTGTTTGAGACCGGATTGAGCTTGTTGGTCAGAAAGTTTTCTTTTAAAAAAATTCCCGATGGCGGTTTGGATACAAGCGTGGCTGTGTGCAAATTGTGCAGCAACGAGTTTTCTCGTCACTGCAGCACTTCAAGCCGACGTTATCACCTCAATGTAAAACATGTTGCCGTTAGCATCAGAGCTAACGTTAGCTACGATAGTCCTGGTACCAGCAAATGGTGTAGACAGCCCGTAATAAAACACTTGTCAACACATTGAAAGTGTTTGAGTTCACAAAAAGACTTGAAATGTTGAATATAATCACTATAATTGCACTTTGATTTTGCATTAATCTATGAATGTGCAGATGAAAAATGCAGATAAAAAGAAATGAAACAAACATTTTTGTTTATTTATTTAAGTTAATACTTCGCCGACGGTCAGACTCCTTGGCAATTACGTGATGATTGACGTTGGTTTGTCTGTCTGTCTTTCAATAATTTAATTAGGAACTTTTAGTTTCTTGGAACATTATTTTTTCATGAATAAAAATTTATCCTCCTGAAAAAACAACCATCAAAATTACACCATTTGTCAGACCCAGAAACTATGAAAACAGAATTAAACTCTTCAACTTTTTGAAGGTCCTTGAACTACTTATGCTGAAGTTATGTACCATACAGTGGGAAAACCAAACTAAATCCAGGCTTTAAATCATCAAAATCACTTTTTTCCCTCTATGTCCCGTTTTATTTATTTTTTAAATAAATTAATAAACATGTATATGTCTATTCACTGATTCATCTGTCAATCAAAATTCATTTGCAATGAAAAACTTTCTTTATTGTGTCAAGTATTGCTACTTGACAAAAATACGAGGATTCATGCTTAATTAATTACAAAGCCTCTCATTAATTAGATTAACTTTTAAAATCGCATCCAGCCAACAGTTTCTGCATAAAAAGAAGTGACTTCTGTTCTCAAATTTCTTGACCGTCTTAATTTCCCAACACAATGCAATGCTAAGTTTAGCTGCTTGACAGTCTTTTATCACTATACTAGTATGCTGGTACACGACTACTAGTAGTAATCATCTAATATGTTTGGCTTTTTTCATGGCTTTTCACACAATGTTGTCTGAACCCTAAACTCAATCTTTTTTGTAATTTAAAGCCATAAAATGACTTAACCCTAAAAAAATGTAGAAAAGACACATGATCTATACACAATCCCAGGATATCACATCGGCCCACATGTGTTTAAGTAAAAGTGAATTTAAGATTAAATTTTACTCCATTTAATTGGACCTTAGGAATATTGATGGTTCTGAAAGATGCCCAAGTCAAATGTACAGCAAATTTGCATTCTGACATTACATAACACATCTTTAAGAGTACTCATCAGTATGAAATACTAATAAAAATAAGGTCATTTAAATGTGAGATCATCGGTCATAAACTCTGATTCTACAATCATTAGTGTCTTCAAGATCTGGAAAGATCAAATGTTTTATCTGATTCAGATGCTGGAGATCTTTGATGATCTAGAATCTGATTGGTGGATGACTTATGTTGCTCAGATGTACAATGATATTTCCAATCAGCATGTTCCTCATTACATTTAACATGTGATTTATTTCAGTTTTCAGAACTTCATGATGCTTCGTCTAAACCATGGACTCAGCTCAGTTCCTTCACAGCTTTAGTTTTCCTTCTTCTAACACAAAACTGTTCAGGTAACCAACACACACCATCAAAATGTACATTTAAATACAAAGATGATTAAATATGGAAGCTGCTCAGTGACATCTTATAGAAGAACGTTCTAAAATATGTTCCCTCAACAAAAAGTCAACTAGTAGTCATTTGTTTCCTCACATGTCTCCCATTTAAAAGCTGTAAAATCCCAACCTGCTTTTCTCCAGGTCTTCTTCAGGTGGTCGGTCCGTCTCAGCCGGTCCTGGCAAAAGTTGGTGATGACGTTCTTTTGTCATGTTGGCTGGAACCGGCAGTTGATGCTTCAGACATGTCCGTAGAGTGGTCCAGAGAAGACCTAAACCCATCATATATCTATTTGTGGTGGTACAGAGAGGAACTGGAAAGTTTAAAGCATCCTGATTACAAAGGAAGATCGTCAATGCTATTTAGTAAACTGGAGTTTGGAGACGTTTCACTGAAAATCTCCAAAGTGAAACCGTCTGATGAGGGAAAATACAGATGCTTCATTCCTACACTGGGTCGAGGATGTACTGTTGAACTGGTTGTTGGTGAGTTAATACTGAAAGTTCAAGACTCTGATAATTGGGGTTTGTCAGGTTTTCTAAACATATTTCTGTGTATGATCGGAATAAAGACTGTAGGAATGAGTCAGTGCTCCAGTTTTAGGGTTTGTTTATGAGTGCAAGTCAGATGGAGCAAAAAATTTTATATTCAGTTAACTGGTTGATCCACATTACAGCAGTTGTTTTTCAGGTCGGTTGTTTCTTTCTAATGCACGTCATCATCTCTGTGGAAGCGAGATCAGAGAGCAAATATACTGAGAAAAAAAATGGGATTGAATGGTTAGTAGACATACAGGGTTTGGGCTAAGAATGACAGGTCTTACGCAGACGTATACTATTTGTCAACCACAAAATTGGTTTTCATGAGTTTAAGAATAACTTGTGGATTAATTCAGATCTCCTTTAGCCCAACATTTATCCATATAATCAACAGATTCATACAACCACCTGAAGTTTAAAAGGACAATATTTGTCTCTTATCAGTCAACCCTCAATGGAAGCAAATTGTCTTAAGTTGATTGTTTCAAACATTGAAGTCTCTCATTTACAGAATAATTTGAACTCTTTGTTGTAGCTCCAGATTGCAGTCAGTTTTAAATCATCCTTAAGATGAATCTACAACTTGACTGGAGTCCACTGTGGCAAACTGAACTGACTGGATGTAGTTTAAATTGAAGGGAGTCTCTGTTGATGATCAAACCATGGTGAGATAAAGATCAGAGAAGCGGGTATAATCCATTTCTAAGGCATGTAAGTCGCTGATCCGGCAAGGAGTGAATGAAAGCACAGAGCTTAAGTAGCTAGAGGTGAGGTGGAGAACAGGTGAGTTGAATTCAGCCGATTACTGCAGCTGACACTCACTGCAGTAATCAGCAGGGAGAGTGCAGGGAGAGAGAGACATGAGGGAGAGGTACAGACAGGTCAAAACAGAAACAGACCAGGAACCAAGGGAGAAATGAGGAAAAAGAGGAAGAAGGGGGAAGAAGGGCAGGGGCTAGAGCAGGATCCTAACACCCACATGGGATGTAAACCCAGTTTTCTTGTTGAAGGTCCTGTTGTTGACCTGTAGTCCCCTCATACTTCTTCAAGCAACACAGTCTACACAACATTACATCCCCTTACAACTAAACTGTATTCTAAATATGTATTCTATATGTTTCTAAATGCAATTTCTGACCTGTAGTGTTAAAGGAGGAAACGGCGACCAGAAAGTTCAAGTTAGGAGAAATGGAGAAATACAAGAGCAATCAGATTTTGACCAAATAGATCACAGTCCATGTCCCAACTTTCAGTTTTGACTCACATTCTTGTTCGGTTTAGGCAACAGAATCAAAACCTATAAGGTTAAATGTTAAAAAATGATCACACTTTGTCAGACATCTTTTACATGTTAGAAGCTTGGTTTAGCTACTTCACAGATACTTGTTTAGGGTTTGGAGAAATAGAAAATCATGGTTTGAATTATAAAAGCAAATCTTTTGCGACATATTTCCTGCCTAGTCCAATATATGATTGTTTTACTGAAAAGAAGCAAAAGTGAAGCAAAAAAACTACATGAAAAAAATATGTTGATTTGTGACACATGACAAACAAATGTAATTTAGTGAAATATGTTCTCCTCAACCAGAGTAGACAGACAGGGATTCATGTTCCTAGTAGTTTGTATTTAACTTGACAAAATCTGCAGTTCACTTTATATTAAATGCCTCCTTATTTCATGTTTTATCATTTCAGGTGATTTCTTAGTGTCCCAGTCCAGTTATATCTCAACCTTAGTTGGCTTGGCGACGGCCATCACCCTGTTGATTCTAGCAGTTGTTCTTTTTGTTCACACAGGAGGACAAAACAGTAAGTCACACATTAATATAAAAGTCTTGACCTTTACATAGTATTAAGATTTTAATGGAAACTTTGACACAAGAAGTTTCATTCAACCATCTGGACTATCGTCATTCCCATATTTACATACTGATTATTTTATTTTCTCAAAGGTAAAACGAAGACTTTGGAAGAGAAAAATCAAATAGTAAGTACAGAAACAGAAGTTTAACTCCTGATAGATGAAGTAAAATACCAAGATCAAGTGATGTCAGAAAGAAAAGTCAAGTTTGATGTAAACAAACAATTATAGAATAAAGGAAGAAGGTTTGTGTCTCTAAAGCAGATCAGACGTCAGTATTCAAGCTCTGACAGGAAGACAAGTAAAGAATGTGGACAGTGGAGAGAAAAAAAACAGATGGAGTTTGTCAATGAATAAAGAAATTGGAGAAGCAGTAAAAAGAAGTTAATGGTTGTATGTAAATTTGGGTTAAAATATGAACCTTTCAAAACATGTTTGAAAACTTTCTTCAATTTTCTCTGTTACCAGGTTGACAAGAAATAAAAGAAAAGATGTTGATTAGAAACATATTAGTGAGAATCAAACATGTAGTTTAGTTAAATATGAACATGATTGTTGAGAGACAGAGTTACCTGAATTAAAATAAGATGATAAAGTGAATGTTCCAAGCAGCTGGTTCAGAGGAGAACTTCCTCACCATCTAAAGCTACAGAAACAGAGATTTAAGCAGAACTCAGCTATGTTACATGAACATGCTTTTAATGAGTCTCCAACCAATCAGAAGTCACACATTAATGTCATGGACAGATGTGTTCAGATAAATGTACTGTTTTATCTCTCTCTTGTTTGCAGTTGATGGTTACCAAGAAAACTTTGTTGGATGAGAAGCTGAAGTTGATGGAGACTGAAGGAAAACTGAAGACAGTGATCCAGAACATGATCCAGGAGGTTCATGTTTTCTCTCACATCATTGATCTGCTCTCATCTCTCTTCTCTTTTCATATAATTCTGGTCTGTTGTTGAGAACAAAACAACTTCAAATATCCAGAAGAACAAGACAACAAACAGCTGTTTTCAGATTCAGTTTAAGTTCCACTGTGATCTCTAATTCTGATTTTTTTATTTTCATGTTTGGGGAAAAAATGATACTAGTTCTCAGGCAAAGTGGAACAAGTTTGAAATCAGTTCCTTCTAAAGTGAATATTCTTCTTTAAAATCAGAAACTAAAACAGAGCATGTGTTTCTGTATTTGCAGCTGGATGAAATGAACTTTGATACCAACTCTGACCCTACTGGGAGCGATGAGAAGAATCAACAGGAAGAGGTGAATGTCCCCATCAAAACCTTTTTCAATCACATAACTGATATGTCTGCTGAACTCACTGTGATGTAAAGTTTGTTTCTTTTTATTTTTTTATTTTGCCTTTATTTATACTGGCAGTCTCACTGAGACACAGTCTCATTCTCAAGAAAGACCTGTGCTTAAATAACACAAGACACCATTAAGTCACTGAACATAAACACTAAAGGGCCTGTACTAGACAATATAACAATACAACATAACACTGAGTTCCAGACAGACAAGGTCATGACAAAACATAAAATAGACAATGAAATGAATGCGCAAAGCGGCAAGCAACAAAATTAAAATGTAAAAACGCTAAGAACAAGAACAAGTCCTAAAAGATAATATTTCCATAGTGTTTAAAAGACGTTTGAAGTCATCCAAGGGAATCAAGATGGGCAGCTTCAAACTCTGCTGTAGTGAGTTCCAGGTTGAGGGAGCACAGTAAGAAAAAGCCGTCTTGCTGAGCTCTGTGTGGACTGTGGGGACGGTGAAAGTAATGAAGTCCTGGGAACGTAGACTATGACTGAACTGTTTACATGACATGAAAGCGGATAAATACGTGGGCAGCAGACCAAGGATGGATTTGTAAATGAAATGACATCAGTGGAGAAGTCTGCTCATGGACAGTGCTGACCAGTTAACCAAGGAGTACAAAGTGCAGTGATGTATGAGAGGTTGACAGTCTGTTATAAATCTAAATGCTCCACGATAAGCAGCATGCAACAGTTTGAGAGAGTGGGTTGGGGCATTTATGTGAACAATATCTTTATAAACAACAACAGGCAAGAAGGTGGCAGCAGCAATCCACTTCCTGGCACTACAAGAAAAACAGGATTTGTTACCTTTGTGATGCTGAGGTATTTGTAAAAGGTCACAAACTCAGCAGGGGCAAATTGTGCGGTTGTATTACTATGGAGAACTTCTGGCACCTTCTTTTATTACCGGAAAACAACATGGCATTTGTTTTGTCAACATTTAACACTAGTTCAAGTTTTAACAGATATGACTGAATGATGTCAAATGCTGACTGAAGATATTCAAACACAAGGGCAACAGTGTTCGCACAACAGTAAATCATTGTATCAAAAGCATAATGATGAACAGACGCATTTATGTTTTGATTCACATTGTCAACATAAATAGTGGAAAGACTGGGCCCTAAGACAGAACCTTGTGGCACACCTTTTGTAATGCCAAGAAAGCTGGACGACAGACCACAGAGCTGCACACATTGCTTACGATTGGTTAGATAATTTGAGAACCAGCCAACAGCTTGATCTGATAGGCCTACATCTGACAGCCTCCGACATAAAATATCATGGTCAATGGTATCAAAAGCCTTAGACGCATCAATGAAGAGTGCTGCACAGTAGTTCCACAGCATGATTTAAAACTTTCGTTGATGCAGTTACTGTACTGTGCTGCTTCCTAAAGCCAGACTGATGAGGAGATAAGATTCCGTTTAAAGTCAAGAACTTCTTGATTTGATCACTCACCAGCCTTTCAAGAACCTTAGCTAAGGTACAGAATTCTAGCAAGGAATGTTAAACAGTTCACTGTTTGTCAGATTAATGCAATGCTGTTAACTTTTTATATAATCAGATCAAAATGTTAAATTAATGGAAACTATTAACACTGAAACTGACTGGTGTCTATGAACTGAGTTACATTTGAGCATAAATCTAAATGATCTTGAACACAGAATAAACTTCAACAGTCCAGTTTGGTTCACTGTTACTTTCTGCTATAAACCACTAAAGAAACATCAACATCCATCAGTCTGGAAGTCAAATAATGTGACAAACACACAGAAGAAGTCACCATCTAAAGCTACAGAAACAGAGATTTAAGCAGAACTCAGCTATGTTACATGAACATGCTTTTAATGAGTCTCCAACCAATCAGAAGAAGGAATCTTTCCACCAATCATGTCATGTGTATCTGTGCTTCAATACATAAACTGTCTTTTTATTCTGTCTCCAGTTAGAGAAGCTCCAGGATGAGAAGCAGAAGTGGATGAAGACTGTTGTAAACCTGAAGACAGAACTCCAGAACATGAACCAGGAGGTTTATCTGCTGTCATCTCTCTTCTGTCTCTTTTCAGATGAAACTGATTTGTTGTTGGGAACAAGGCAACTTCAGATATCCATAAAAACTCATTTAAACATTTAATAAGTGAGACTGAAGTCAAGTTTGACTGCAGCAAAGTTTAATGTGATCACATTCCTCCTGTGTTAATGTGTTACTGAGCAGCAGGTTTAATGTTCATAGAAATATCAGACTTATTATCAGACTATTAGACATTTAATCTGAACTCAACCTGGAAGGAATCACTGAAACACAGAAATCATTAATTTAGGTTCTTTCATAGATCAGATTTTATTAGCCATGTCCCTGTAATGTGACTGTATAAACAGATGGGGGTCCCCACTCTGTCAGTGAAACCTGCCTCCACACACCTGAATAACTGACCTGTATGTTGTCTCTCAGCTGAAGTTGGCAGGACCCATAACTGTAGAAGAAGTCAGTGAATACGGCCGCTACATCCGTCTCAAGAACATTTCCTCTGAGGTAATGTTGTTTACATGTAGATGAACCTTCTGAATACTGTGTAAACATGTACAATAAGTTTTATATCAATATGAAGATCAAATATATCCACAGATATTCTAAATGGTTCATTAAATAACAGCTAATGCTGTTAACATCAGAGTGTATTTTGTCTGTAGGTCAACATGTAAAGATAATTTTATTGAACATGATGTATGAAACACACACTGAAGATTATTTAGTTTTTCTGCCTTTGGTGTCTAATATTCCTCCTGCAGGAGATGGAGCTGAAAGGCTGGAAGTTAAAACTACAGATTAACAACAAAGAACCCGACGTATTGATGTTTGATGAGTCATTAAAACTTTGGGCTGGAGAGATTCTCTGTGTGAGTCTGAACTTTTCACTTTGTTACATTTTGGCTTTTTAAAACTTCTTTCTCATTTTAATTGTGATTGTAAATCTGTGACAGTTGCATTTTCTGCATTCACAGATACGACGCCCATACTGCTCCATCAAACATCCTGATGATGTTGATCTGAAGTGGTGGGACATGAAGAAATGGAGGTCTGCAGACAAACTGCAGATGAAGCTCATCAGCAACAATGATGAGATCTTCAGACTGTTGTGAATAAACACGTGAAACATCATTTTTTGTTTCTGCATTCATCAAAGTGAGCCTTTGTTGTTGTTTTGTTTTTTTGTATAAATATCAATTTCAACATTATTTTTTTAATCATTTTTGCTTTTTATTTTGAAAAACTTGTTTTCAAATGCGACCTGTCCAGGGTGTCCCCTGCCTTCGCCCGAGTCAGCTGAGATAGACTCCAGCACCCCCCATGACCCTAGTGAGGATAAAGCGGTGTATAGAGAATGGATGGATGGATGTTTTCATATGTCCATTTTGTATTTTTACCTAATTAAACCATGTTCAGTTCTGTGGAAAACTCATTAGGTTTGTTGTTTTATCAAAGTTGTAATGAACAGAAGATACAACAGAGAAGACCAGAAATATGTACAACATTAAAACAATCAGAACAAAACGTCTTCTACAGGTTAAAGTCAGTTTTTAGCTTCACCTCCTTTTGCTGTTCTTCAAATTTCATGAGTCGAATGTCTTCAGTTTTTCTTCAGTAATCTTGTATTTCATTAAATAAATCTTTTTTGCCACTTAACGGAGTTTTTCTTTAGACTTGAACTGTTTTTGTTTCTCTCTCTGCAGTGTCAGCTTGTTGTTCTTCTGCTTCCATCTAGAATTCATGGAAAACTGATCCTTGTTTTAAGTTCACATCTGATCCCATCATTTATTATCAGTTACAGGAAATATTTACAGAAACATGGAGAAAACCTGCTAAATATGTGATCAGCATCTGGATTTGTTCTTTTTCTTGTGTCTTTGTGTCTGATTTCAGTCCTACTCTGCCCCCTGCAGGCTTCATTCAGAATAACACCAAGTTAAACAGAGTCCAGATGTTTTTACTGCCATTAAAACCAGGAAATCATAGAAAATGAGTCTGTTTTTATCAGAGTGTGTCTGTATTCATGTAGAATGTCCTCATCTGGTTTATAGAAAAGCAAACACACAGTCAGAGTCTGTTAACAGCAGCAGAGATGTTGTGGTTCTGCAGAAAGTCTGTGGAGGTTGTGGTCAAAGTTTGAAGTAGAAGAAAATAAACAGAAAAGATCAAATTCTCCTGAAGATGTTCATTTGTTCAGAGTTTAACAGCAGCTGCTTCAGAACAACAGCTTGTAAATAAACAGAGATGCAGACAACATGATTGTGGATGAAATGTGAGAATCAGCCTCCAGATGTCTCATTACCTGATTCATTCTCACCTATTTACAGTCTTTCACTCCGTCTTCTTCTTCTTCACACTTTCATTCACATCTGGGAGGATCAAACAATTCAGAAAAAAGTGGTATATTTACATTCAAAGAGTCACAAAAAGATTTATCTACATGAAAGCAGAGAAACATGACAACTTTTTAACACCTTCTGTATCATTTAGCTTCAATGTGTAAATAAAACAGCACTCACACAGTGGAAAGTCAGTTTTTTCTCTGTTTCCTACTTTAAATCTCCAGAAAATGATCACAATTAAATTACACCAATCCAGCATAACATTCTGCCTAATATTGGTGGTCCCTTTATGCTGCTAGAACTCCTCTGACCCAGTGGGGCATAGACTAAGGACCTCTGGGGATGTCCTGTGTCACCAGGATGGTGGCAGTGAGTTCTGTGGGTTACAGAGTAGGACCTACCTAGATCAGGCTTATCCTGGAATATCCCACAGATGCTCACTAAGATCTGGGGAGTGTGGAGCCTGGGTGAACATCTTAGCTCTGTCATGTTCCTCGGTCCACTCCTGAGCAGTTTGTGGTGTGTTGGGGAGCATTATCCTGCTGAGGATGGAAACTGGCATCAAGTACTGATGTTGCCATGGGGTGTAGGGGGTTGCTTGACCTGCAGCATTTACATAGGTGGTACATGTCAATGTTACGAATGGTGGAGCAGCTCAGGTGGAGGAAAGGACCAGACAGACACTGAATGCAGGGGCGTAACTAGGTTTTAAGGACAGGGGGGGGCTTAGCCCCCAGGAGATGCACAGGATGTGAGCAAACATTTAATTTCACAAACAGCTAACAAAAACTGAGAAATTGCCTTTCCACTTCTTGAACAGATTTAGATTTATTCAAAGATGGTTTCTGTATAGATGTTTTAGGCCACCATTGCATTTTAATACAGTACAACAATAAACACAACAACACAGGACGTCCTGTATGTTTACAGCATAAATAACAACAAAAAGAAAGAAATCTACATAGTTACAGTGCCGTATTTAACTAATGCTTCTTATTTATTCAGAGCCCACACATATTATTCAAATCTGTATGCAAAAAAAGAGCAGTGTGTACTCACAACGTACAGCATTTTAAAATAACATGGCTACAACTGGCAGTTACTTCGACGGTGGAAGCATCCAAAAATTTTTAAGATTTTTAAGGGTGGCAAAGGAGTCTATCACTCTATTGTGATTTACGTGCTGAAGTGCCTGTTTTTCAATTGACATGACTGCAAGACTGTGAAGTCGTTTCTGACCCATTGTTTGGCGTAGCCAGGAGTGCAGTCGACAGTGCACTAAAGGATCTTTCACATGAGCAGCTGCTTACAGGCACTGTTAGGGCAACTTGGATTGTTGCCTTCAGAGAGGGAAACATGTCTGAGTCAAGGAGGTTGTGCACAGACAACATGTCTTTAGGTGAACATCCAGCCTCTGTTTTCCGAGAAAGAAAGCTTCTGGCCACCAGAACCTCCTCTGTTTTCATGTCAATGCTGTAGTGCTTTGCAAGTTCATTCAAGTGTGATTCACTCAAGAAGTTCTCTGATTTAGGATTGCATGCCTGGATGCCTTTTAGTAGCCCTGCATCTACACTGCAAAATCTTTGCTCAAGCTCACCAACCATCCTATCCACACAAGGGAAAAGTAACTCTCTTTTCAATGTGTCTGAGTTGGTCAGTTCAGTGCATGCACCTGCAGTTGTCTCCAGCACAAAATCGTCCATTTTCCTCTGTTTATGCCTTGTCCTGGCACCTTGTTCAGGGATACTGTGGGTGTGGCACAAGGCTTTGGTTCTCTCGTAAAGCTCTGTTTCAAATGCATCTGTGCATTTGGCTCCACGTGTGTCACACACTGCTTGTTTGCAGATCAAAGCTTCTGCCAGGTCTAGTCTCTTTCTGAAGGAGCTTGTGGAGTCCTTCAGTTATAGACAGAAGAGACTGAAACATCAGTAGTCCATAGACTGTTGAGAACTTGTAGAGTTTTGCTCTGAGACCAACAGCTATGGGGGATCTAAAAGCAGAAAGGCACTCCAAAATGGCAGACAATGTGTCAAGAACTGCACTGATTGACCGCAACTGACATGCCCAGCGAGTGTTTGAAAGTTGCACAAGTTCAATTGTTGTCAATCCTAGCCTTGTCTGAGCCTCCATGAACCTATGATGATTCACTAGGGAGGTGCTGAAGAAAGAGTACACACACTCCAACAAGCTGAAAAGCTCCACAGCCTCTGGGATGGCCTTGCAAGTATGGCACAACACCAGGTTAAGTTCATGAGCATAACAATGCACGTAGATAGCTTCAGGATGGAGCCTTCTAAAATGTGCTTGTACACCTCCAGTGATCCCACTCATGACAGCTGCACCATCATATGTTTGTGCTACACACTTAAGCTCCGCAAGACCATTGTCTTGAATCTGCTGCTGCAGCTCATTTGCAATGGACTGGGCATCAAATGATTTCATCTCTGCAAGTGCTCGGAAACGTTCCTTCACTGCCCCGTCTGACACATACCTGACACAAAGAGCAAACTGCTCTGATTTGACATCTCTTGCCTCATCTGCCATAATGGCATAGATTTTGGACTTTGTCATTTCAGATACAATGACACTTGTCACTTCCTGGGCACAACAGTCAATCATCTCATTCTGGGAGGCTGCTGAGATATACTGAGCATTTGATGGGGTGTTGTGTTTTTTAAGAAAAGGATCAAATTCCTTCAAAAGCTCCATGCATGCAAGAAAATTCCCTCTGTTTGTGCTGTCTTTTCCTTCATCATGACCACGAAAAGGGAGTCCCTGTCTCCCTAACATAGAAGTGACCGCAACAATTCGCCTGAGATATTCTCTTCTCTCTACTATCTCACTCACATTTGCAGATGCTATCATCTGTGCAACATCTCCCTATTTTCTAGTTGCCTGGTAGCTTTTCCATGCAACAACACTGTCCTTATGTGTTTGTGCAGTTCCATGTTTGCCAAAGATGATTAAAGCTTTCTTCCAGTTCTTGCAACCACTACTAACCAAACTATCCTGTTTAACGTTTTTGCCAAACACTCTACATGGGAAACAGAAAGCTGTATTCTGATTGACTGAATATTCTAACCATCTGTGCTTTTCAAACCAGCTGTGGTGAAATGCTCACCTCTGCCTACCAAAACTATCTTGTGGGTAGCCTTTCAGCTTTACCTGTCCGGGCCCTGTGTCTTTGTCACCTAAATCAAACCCTGCAGTGCAGTGAGATGCTGCAGCTGCTTCAGCAGTATCCATCTCTTGGTCTGTTTGCTCTCCTTCTCTCTCTGGAATATCTCGATCTTCCTCTGCCTCGAGATCCATCTCTGGGTCCCATTGCTCTCCCTGCCTTGACCTTGCCTGTTGATCATATCCTTCTACCTGACCCTTCAAGATACATTACACAATGAACTGACTTAATAACTGATCAACAAAGAGGCTAATGCCATGACTTTTGCTCACAACACAATAATTGCTTACTCCCAAATATTTTTGAAGTTGCACAGATTACATTCAGGGCACATATGCGACTAAAATGGTTGTAATTTCAAGCCCTGGAAAATATTACTTCATTACTTAAATTACAGTTATATTAAGGTATTCTTGAAAATATTTGGGCCGGGTTAATTTGGCTTATAAAGCTCTCTCTCTTGGCTGTCTCCACTTTCCAACAATTACTCTCCTAAATAAAAGCTCAAGTTAAATACATCTTATATGGTGCATCTGGACTGAAATGTTTCATGTTTAATATGCATATCAAGTTCCATAAAAATCCAAGACTGTCTGCATCACAAATGACTCTATGCTGTGAAATCCTTTAGACTCACCTTTCCAGAAGTTTCTCCCCTCTCACTCTCTCTGCTCCTCTGCCCTGAGTCCTCCGGGTCAATAGGGGTGGTGGAGTGATTATTATTAGTGTATTATTATTATCATCATCATCATCATCATCATTCTTGTCATTTGTAAGTGAAGCCCCTTTTTTCAGTTTAGGTTTTGCCCATGTCATGGCCTGTTTTATGTAGTTATCCAGATTTAGTTTGGAGCCTTGTTTTGTGGATTGTTTTTGTATAGAGTTTTAGTTGCTTCGGCTTCCCTTTTCTTTTTACAATAAACCTTAGTTAACACCTGTTTCCTGTGTGCCTGTGCTTTGTGCTCGTATTCCCCCCTCCCTCACCTTGTGACAAAGATAGTATATATATATATTTTTTTTTAAAAGAGTGCAGATCTAACTCTATAAACAACCAGAACCTTCACAGTGCATTTCAGACTAACTAGCTAGCTAAGTAGCAGCGTTCTTTTAGAGCTTCGTCCCTCCCCCAGGCGGACGTTACGAAGCGGACAGAATATTCGGATATTTGTCATTAATCAGGGCCAAATATCCGGAGCCCAGAAACTGGTATTCGGGCCAGCCCTAATCAGCAGTGATGAATACTTACTCTCTTGAAAAAATTTCGGATATCCATCCTTGTTCTTCTCCATATACGCTGCTTTAGTAGCTTCTGTGTGCTCTGCTAACCGTATAATATGCTGCACGTACTCAGTGTAGCCTAGGTTGCAGGGAAAACGTGGACTGGATTTCAGTGACGTTGGTGTGCTCTATATGAACAAGTGGAATGGACTGGATAACGACGCACTGACTCAGACTCTCTACCTTCCACTATGAAGTGAAGAGAAACTAAGATTTAAGATCGTATCTAAGTTAAAAAAAAGACTGGTTATGTGATTATGTATTTAAACTCATATTCTGGTCACATTAAATTGAATTTGTTGGCACTTTCTTGTAAATATAATAATAATAATAAATGAACATAAAACTATTTAGGGGGGCTTAAGCCTATTTTAGGGAGTCTTCAGCCCCCCTAAAATAAGCCTAATGACACCACTGACTGAATGCAACACAAAGTTTATTTACAGAACAAAAGACCACAAAAAAATGGCATAGTGAACTACAGGAAACAGAACTGGAAACTAACTCAACTCACAGCTACTCCTAGAGGCCAGGGGGAACAATGCAAGATCAACTCACTTTAGGGAACACTTAGGCAAGAAGATAAACACTAAATTTAATCGCAAAAAGTGGAATTAACACTATGAAACTTAAGACTGAACACTCGGAAACTTATCCTACTCTAGAGCAGAAAGCTAGACTAACTCACAACGAAACACAAGACGCTCAGGACCAGTTTACAGCAGCAGGTTCTGCACCAGAGTGGGGGGCAATGGAGGCAGCGACAGGTGGTGGAGAAGAGACACCAGGTGAGGACGGACGGCACAGGGAGTATACTTGTCTCCTTAGGATGGACAACCAGGAACCATGGATCCAAAACTGCAGTAGAAGGAGGTTAGAAACTTAATACAGAACACTGGAGAAGAATGGCTGGTTTAACAAGCTGTGACCAGTTTACTGACAGAATCACAATCCAGCACTGAGAGGTGGGTAGCGTCTGGTTATATTGCAGGTGGAGTGGAGGTTGATTGGCTGAAGTCCACCTGTCCCTGGAACGGCTGATTATGGTGAATGAGACACACCTGTTGCTGCCTCAGGCTGCTTGAAGGTCCTACAGGGAGATAGAGTGGAAAGAGGGGAGGGGGAGGGCACTATCTGGACCTGGCAGCAGCCGGCCTGACAGTCAAACATCCACATGAATGTGAGGACTCAAGGTTTCCCAGCAGAATGTCGCATTATCACAAGATGATCGATATTCTTCACTTCACCTGTCAGTGGTCGGAATGTTGTGGCTGATCGGTGTGGATCTAAATGCAGATCTCACTTTAGTCACTCTTCCTGCGGAATCACCAGCAATCTTTTGTTGCAGAACCCTCTTTCAGGATCATTCAGAGCTTTTCCTTGGTATAAAACCAGAACCACCTGGAGCTGCTTGGTATTTTTATCTATTTCTGAGAGTATAACTGCGCCATCCAGTGGAAATGAGTGGAAATAGCTGCATTCATTTTGATTCTGCACTCATTTAGGTACGTCTTTCCTTTAACTTTTCACAGAGCTGTATCTAGTAAATGTACATGATGTCTACCTATGGGCCACTAGATGGCAGCACTCTACTTCTCTTCATCAGTACATGTATATTTCCATGGATTGACTGTTTCTTGTTATAATCAATATCTCAACATGAAGATGTATACATATATCGGTAATACAGCAGGTAGGAGGGGCATTTTTATACATTATCTGATACTGTATAAACTATGAATATATATAATGACTGTAATTTCATTAAAATGCAATACACAATATTCAATAACACAACTTAATTTGAAGTTTTCTTTATTTTAATGTAGCTCCAATTCATAACATATGCCATCTCATTACAGTTCATGCTGGTGATTTTTGACTTTATAGGTCAATATTGCTTCAACATTTGTCACATACCGTGACCACAGTGAGTATATTCACAGTGAGCAGACATAGAAATGAGTGGTTTCATTATTGAAGTGCCGCTTCTGAAAATACTCACTGCTGCTGTGAGGAGACTGAAGTTTTTGTTCTTTTTCATTTCAAACAAAGCCACACACTGTCATCAATTATCCATCAACATAGTGAGTCTTCACACAAATGTACAAAACCTGTAGTAACTGTACAGAAACCTCCTGAAATTATGCTTATTCCATCATTTCCCTTCACAGCAGAATGAAGAGAAAAAACAAGGAGATGGTGCTTTGTTCTTGCCTAATCAATCGTATGATAAAAGTGTCTCATGTCAATCCAGGATGCAGAGTAGCTGGGTGCTTCCGGCTCTGTTTTGGAGACACATTCAAGAAAGAATTAACAATTTTAAACTTTTAGTAAAAACTCAAACTGATTCCGGTTTAGTAAAATAAACAATCAGACTAAATTCAACTCAGTTTCTTGGTGTTTCCACTTAAAGTTCTCTCTATTTCTAGTCTTGGTTGTGCTGTTAAGGTGCAAGCCTTTCATTATTTTGATACTACAGTGAAAAGTGAGCCCACAGTGTTTGCATCTTAAGACAAACTTTATATTTCTTCTACTTGGCTTCTACTTGGCTTTTTTATTGTCATACATCTATAATAGTGTTATATGCATCTGCGAGGACATATAAGTCCAAATTTACGACAGCACATCTGCAAACTCGACACCCTGATAAAAATAAATCGAACGCAGGCATTGACTTTTATTATTGTAACGGTGGCAGCTTGACTCGGAAACAACCTCGAGCTGCTACACGGTGAACTTCCTGCCTCTGTCTGTGGGTTTACCGCGTGGTTTGTATCTGAAATGCCAAAAAAGAAGCACAGCATCTGAAACATACGCTGTCGAGTTTAGAAATGAATGAACGCCAGAATAGCAGGTCAGTGGTTTCACCTTTGTCTGGCTGCAGAGTGATGTCTCTTTAGAGGCTTTAGTGCTGCTATCTTTTGTCTTTAACTACACTTCTACACCAGTTTCTGTGTCTCTGAGTGTTGATTAAATTACCTTTTGCCACGGTGGCATATGTTGTGTGTATTGGTTCAGCTGAACTGGATTCTGGAGACACAAGTAAAAGTAGAGAGATGAAACATCAGATATTTTGGTTCTATAGTCTGTAGCAGCTTCTTTTACACACATAACATTGATTTATCAGCTTGAACATGCATATGCACAGATTAAGTGGTGGATTTGAAAAAAAAATGAAATGAAAAAAAATGAATGAACTATAGCAGATCTGTGGTTTCACCTTTGTCTGTCTGCAAAGTGACGTCTCTTTAAAGGCTTTTTTGCTGCTATCTTTTGTCATAAACCAGACTTCTACACCAGTTTCTGTGTCTCTGAGTGTTGATTAAATTACCTTTTGCCACCGTGGCATATGTTGTGTGTATTGGTTCAGCTGAACTGGATTCTGGAGATGCAAGTAAAAGTAGAGAGATGAAACATCAGATATTTTGGTTCTATAGTCTGTAGCAGCTTCTTTTACACACATAACATTGATTTATCAGCTTGAACATGCATATGCACAGATTAAGTGGTGGATTTGAAAAAAAAATGAAATGAAAAATGAATGAACTATAGCAGATCTGTGGTTTCACCTTTGTCTGTCTGCAAAGTGACGTCTCTTTAAAGGCTTTTTTGCTGCTATCTTTTGTCATAAACCAGACTTCTACACCAGTTTCTGTTTCTCTGAGTGTCGGTTAAATTACCTTTCACCTCCCTGGGTCTTGTGACGGTGGCATACGTTGTGTTTGTTTGTTCAGCTGCATTGGATTCTGCAGACACAAGTAGACAGACAAAACATAAGATATTTTGGTTTTGAAGTCCATGGCAGCTTTTTTTACATACATAACACTGATTTATCAGTTTGAACATGCATATACAGGGTTTAATTGGTGCATTTAAAGAACACACAGGGCAATTTCCACAAAATAGACATGCAATAATAAAAAAGTGTACATTTTTGACAAGTATTTTAAAAAATACTTAAACAAAAACCATCAGAAACGTATGCTGTCTAGTTTAGAAATGAATCAACTAGAGCAGATCAGTGGTTTTACCTTCTGCAAAGCGATGTCTCTCTAAAGGCTTTAGTGCTGCTATCTTTTGTCTTTAACCACACTTGTACACCAGTTTCTGTTTCTCTGAGTGTTGATTAAATTACCTTGTACGCCCGTGGGTCTTGTGACGGTGACATATGTTGTGTTTGTTTGTTCACCTGCACCGGATTCTGCAGACACAAGTGAAAGTAAGGAGACAAAACATGAGATTTTTCTGGTTCTGAAGGCTGTGACAGCTTCTTTTACATAAATAACATTGATTTATCAGCTTGAACGCATATGCACAGATTAAATGGTGGACTGAAAGATCACGTGACAATTCTGACAATATAGATATACAGAAATGAAAAAAAATATTAATTTTTGACAAGTATTTAAAAAAATACTCTGACAAAAAGCATCAGAAATATACAGTGTGTAGTTTAGACATGAATGAACGATAGCAGATTGGTGGTTTCACTTTTGTCTGGCTGCAAAGTGATGTCTCTCTAAAGGCTGTAGTGCTGCTATCTTTTGTCTTTAACCAGACTTCTACACCAGTTTCTGTGTCTCTGAGTGTTTATTAAATTACCTTTTACGTCCCTGGGTTTTGTGACGGTGGCATACGTTGTTTGCATTGGTTCAGCTGAACTGGATTCTGGAGACACAAGTAAAAGTAGAGAGACGAAAACATAATTTTTTCTGGTTCTGAAGTCTGTGGAAGCTTCTTTTACTTCCATAGCATTGATTTATGAGCTTGAACATGCATCTGCACAGACTAAATGGTGCATTAAAAGAACACATGGGAAAATTTCCACAAAATACATAAAAAATACAAAAAACCTTCTAACCTTAAATTGGTTTTCAACACTGATCAATAAAACATGTTTTTTTAAACAATATTTGTAAAACAAAGATAGATTTTTACAAAGCAGTGGCAAATAATACAAAAATATAAACCCTAAAAAAATTATTTGTATAAATATTAACTTCCCTCAAGTCACTATTTAGTAGATGCACCTTTGGCCACACTGAGCCTGTGTTGGTCTCAGTCAACCTTAACATCTGCAATTTCACCCTCATCCGTCTTTGCAAAAGTGGCCAAAATTGGCTTAGGACAATCTGAGAGCTGAGAGTGCAGATAAGGTATAAAATGGTTGAGAGGTCATAAAATGAAGTACTTCCTAACTGTTAAGAGCCTTGTTAGCAAGTAGCCAAACTCTTGTGGGGCATTAAAGGGTGAACAAAATAATAAAACTGAATGTTGGCTAAGTCACTCAGGACTGTGTTAGATCACCAACCAGTGTTCGTCATCTGTTTGTGGAGAAGAGTAGGAGTGGACAGATGACACTGTATAAAACAAAATAACAACAACGACGAAAATCCGCTTTGGTGCTTCCTCCTATCGATGCCAAAACCAAATTCTGAAACAAAGAACCAACTCTCAGCAAACCTTGAGTCAAAGCGGCGCTTTCTGTTTGGCCTCTGGCGGCTGGTCGATATGTCTGACATAGAAGAAATCCGAACATCAGAAGCACCAACAAAACGCTGCCTCCGAAGCTGAGCAGCAGAAAGAGCCAAAGGGGGTTATGATGAGGAGAGGCTTCTGGAAAGATACGAGCAGCCATTAGACATGATCATAGCACTGTAAAATACTTTTCATGAAGTGTAATATCTGTATGAAGTATGCAATATGGAACTTTATCTGTGTTTATTGGGGCTATTCCTTATGAAGACAACCAAATGTGAAAAAAGTTCCCACCTGACTCCCTCAGAATCAACTGATTTTTCTTTTTTGTTCAACAACGTCATGAGACCTTTTGTTGTCTCTAACTTGTTCTGATCAACCACCTATCAACCTGTTGATATGAGCTATTAAAGTTGATCCAGAATGCACTTTTTAAAGTTCTCTCGGGTGAATTATCAGAAAACAAACAGAGCCAGGGTACCAAGGATTGTTTCTATGATTCTATGTTGAAGACATTAAAGTGTTCAAATGATGACACATCCCATAATACTGATGCACAGAGTTGGTTATAGAGAAAATTGGGAATACTAAACCAAAACCAGATTTGGTCTTTAGACTGTGACACCTGGAGTGGATGTAAAATTGACTTAGTTTCAGTTTTTACCAGAACTGTCGATGAAGAACCAGCTGATTGTGAGGAGGTCAGGTGGGAGATGTTGACAGATCTTTCATGGATTTATTTTGAAACACTGGAAGATTTCACCTTCAGAGACGACGGACAACCAGCTCTCTGGTGATTCTCCAACACCAGAGATGTTGCACCTGTAGAATCCATCACCAAATCTGGAAAGATTCAGACTCGAAATGATTCCTGTTGAAGTTTTTCCGATGGAGAAACCATCTTTGTAGAACTCAGCGATGAAGTTGGAGGACGTCTGCTTCGTCCTACAGCTCAGAGTCACGTTATCTCCCTGCATCACAGGATGGACTGGACTCTCCAGGATCACAGAACCACCTGAACAACAGGATTTCACAAGAAGTTTGTGCCAAGAAATACTTTTTGTTACACTTATATGATGCTATTATCATCTCAAGACTATTGCACATGGCAGGGTCAGCAGAGCTTCGATCAAACCACCAAACTTGATGCCAATATGCCAAAAGACTCTCAGGAACAGAATGGTTCTCTCTGGCTCTTAAAAGCTCCATCACCAGTTTAAGAGTCTCTTCACATACTTCGTGTGTTTTTAAAGTACTAAAAGTGCTGGAATAACTCTTATTTTTATTATCAATTGATTATTTGGTCTCAGAAAACAGAGAAATGTCTGTCAAAAGATTCCAGATGATAAGTTAGAATCTTGTAAAATGTTCTGTCTGACTAACAGTCCAGAACCCAAATATATTCAAGTATGATCATGGAAAAGACTCGGAATTGCAGCAAATTCTTACATTTGACTTTTTGCGCTAAGTAATCGACTATCAAGTCCAAGAACTGTTTATAAATTGGTTCCTTAATGGATCTATTATTCCGGTAGTGCCATTTGCAGCGCCCAGAGGAAGCGTTTGTTTCATGGATTCTTGAGGCACTTTTGGGGGATCGTCCTATGGAGACATATGATGTTTGTGACCAAAATGGTTGCATATGTGACCATTTTTGTGCCATCAGTGAATGATGGTCATTAGCTGATCTGGTGCCTTCTGTCACTACAGGTATTGTAGTGCACAAATTAATGTGGTTAAAAATAGTGCTATTCCTTCCACATTGACTCAGTCTCTCCCTGTCTGATGTGTAAAACAATAAATTTCACTGTTATCTATCGCCGATTCTGTCAGAGCTGCTAAACTGCAGCCTCAGGCAGCATCTACTGTAGCATCCAGCATGTAAGACGTTTCGGGAACATCGGTAAAATGTAGTATTTACCGCTAAGCAGATGTTTCTAATTTGTGACTGATATCAGAAGAGGACTGGCGCCAACATACATGTATTTTAAGATAAAACATCAAGTCTTGTATCACTGAAAGTCCATGCAACATACATGGTGACACAAAAACAGCGACTCATCAGCATGTATGGTGGATTAATAGCTGTGGCAATGCTGAACCCAAATAAGGAGATGGGGGAGGGGCGACCAACCAAGGAAGTTGGTACCACCAGCACTTCAGCGGAAAAGTTGGCAGAGCTGCTATAATAAAATATATAATTTATGTTATATTAATACAGCAATGGGCCTAAATATGTTTTAATCTGATGTGCAATATTTGTACATTGAAGAAATAATGCTCAAATTCAGAGACGATTTTAACTAATTTGTTCAGGAGCAGTTACTCTTCTACACTTTGAAAACCCAGATCTAGGCATCGTGGGTTAGAATCTTTATATTACTCAGCGTCAATTGTGTTCATCAGCATTTACAGGCTTCTAGATCAAGAACAAAATTCTATAAAAATATTAGCTGTTGACGTCAAACCAATCACATTGACCAACGGGTTATGAACTGATTGATGTTTTGCTGTTTTCCTACCAGTAACAGTGATGTTGACGGTGTTGCTTCTCTGCTGTCCTCCCATTTCACACCAGTATTGTCCACTGTCATATTCTGCTGATACACCTTCTACTGTGCAGGATCCAGTTGATGTTTCCCAGTTAGCAGTGCATGGTCCAGTGTTTCCTTTGACCCTCTTCATCACCCTCCATCTGGTCAGTCCGTTCAGTCCTTCACAGCTCACAGTTAAGGTTTCGCCTTCAAAGTACTGCTGCCTGTCTGGATCAATCTGAGGAAAATCTGCAACCAAAAAACACAAATTTAGATGCTAAAATAAGAGATTCTAGTCAACAAATGCCTTGGAATTAAGATATATTGTTTTGCAAAAGTGTAACAATGAAGGTGATTCTTATTTTGATCATGCATTTCGACGTGCAGCAAAACCACTGTTAGAATGTCTGACACAGGGAAGACGTTTGATACTTGAAATTTATTCAGCGGTTGTATCTCCACATTCTGTTTTAGTCACAAAGCCATCCTGACTGATGCATTTGAACATTATATTTGTGTTTCTGCTAAAACTGGACCAACAGGCATCAAAGTGTAACGACTCACCATCTGTTTGTGAACAACTGAATGTAACCAGCAGCAGCAACAACAGGCTCCTCACTGGAGAGACAGAGAAAGAACTGCATTCAAAAACATCAATATTTCTTTGAATTTAAAAACAATTGCATTTCTTACAAGTGTCCTTCCATTGATTAATTTGACTCTGTATCACTTTAAAGAAGTACTCACACAGAGCTGTGACCTCCATGCTGTGTTGCTGCTGCTGACTGTCTGAGCATCAGGCCGAATTTAGAAGGTAATGCTCATAAACTCCTCCTCTTCCTGTGGTTCTTCTGAGGGGACACGAAACATGTGGACAGTAAATCAAATGCATGACGTGCAGCTACACTGAAAATGTCACATTTACAGCTTTACTACCCACAAACAGGATATTTTCAGGTTGATGGTGTAAAAATTTTGCACGATGATGGTCAATGTTTTGGAGTGTTTTTATTAAAAGTATTTAAAAGACAAATAAGTGTATCATCCTCTGTCAGTCCCACTCTGCCCTCTGCAGTAAATCACATGACATTACATGCCTGTATCTATGGCAGAGTGGGATTGATAGAGGATGATACACTTATTTGTCCTTTAAATACTTTACATAAAAAACACTCCAAAACATTGACCATCATTGTGCATTTTTATGTTTCCCTGCAAAATTTTTACACTACCGACCTGAAAATATTCTGCTTTGAGGGTAGTAAAGCTGTAAATGTGACATTTTCAGTGTAGCTGCACGTCATACATGTGATTTACTGTCCACATGTTTTGTGTCCCCTCAGAAGAACCACAGGAAGAGGAGGAGTTTATGAATAATACTTTCTATATTCAGCCTGATGCTCAAACAGTCAGCAGCAGCAACACAGCATGGAGGTCACAGCTCTGTGTGAGTACTTCTTTAAAGATATACAGAGTCAAATTAATCAGTGACAGGACACTTATAAGAATTGAAATTGCTTTTAAATTCAAAGGAATATTGATGTTAAGTTTCTTGAATGCAGTTCTTTCTTTGTCTCTCCAGTGAGGAGCCTGTTGTTGCTGCTGCTGGTTACGTTCAGTTGTTCTCAAACAGATGGTGAGTCGTTACACTTTGATGCCTGTTGGTCCAGTTTTAGAAAAAACACAAATATAATGTTCAAATGCATCAGTCAGGATGGTTTTGTGACTAAAACAGAATGTGGCGATACAACCGTTGAATAAATTTCAAGTATCAAGCTTCTTCCCTGTGTCAGACAGTCTAACAGTGGTTTTGCTGCACGTCCAAATGCATGATCAAAATGAGAATCACCTTCACTACTGCCTTGACATCTTAATGTCAGGGCATTTGTTGACTAGAATCTTGTATTTCAGTGTCTAAATCTGTGTTTTAGGTGCAGATTTTCCTCAGGTTGATCCAGACAGGCAGCAGCACTTTGAACGCGACACCTTAACTGTGAGCTGTGAAGGACTGAACGGACTGACCGGATGGAGGGTGATGAAGAGGGTCAAAGGAAACACTGCACCATGTGCTGCTAACTGGGAAACATCAACTGGATCCTGCACAGTTGAAGGTGTATCAACAGAATATGACAGTGGAGAATATTGGTGTGAAATGAGAGGACAGCAGAGAAGCAACACCATCAACGTCACTGTTACTGGTAGGAAAACAGCAAAACATTCACTCAGTTCATAACCCGTTGGTCGATGTGATTGGTTTGACATCGACAACAGTTGCGTAAAATAAACCTGATAAAACTGGTGTCCAACCTGGGAACAGGCTATGATAGTAGATTTTTTTCTCCTGATCATAAAGCAAGCAAATGTTCATGAACACAGCTTACACTAAAAACGAAGGTTATAACCAAAATGTAATGCACTAGAAAAAACTGTTTTTTTACCTCCACAAGATGGACCCCAAAAGGTATGTCAAAGTTTCATCAAACAAATGGATCCCTGAAGAAACAAAAATGGTGCTAAAAACACACAAATTATGTGAAGAGACTATTGAACTGATGATGGAGCTTTTAGGAGCCAGAGAAAACCATTTTGGAACTATTCTCTTTCTGAGAGTCTACACTGTAGCCTGTAGCTATACTGGACAGTCAAATCCATGTTGGTATCAAGTCTGAAAGTTCATAATCTATACAATGCTTTATCCTAATTAGCGTCATGAGGTGTCTGGAGTCTATCCCAGCTAACTTAGGGTGAAGGCAAGGGACCCCCTGGACAGGTCCCCAGTCTATATAGAGACAAACAATCACACTCACATTCACATCTATGGACAATTTAGAATCACCAATTAACCTCTGCATGATATTGGACTGTAGGAGGAAGCCGAATACCCAGAGAAAACCCAGCAGGGAGAACATGCAAAATCCACACAGAAAGATCATAGATCGGGATGTGAATTGGAGATTTTCTAGCAGTGAAGCGACAGTGCTTACCACCGAATCACTGCGCAACCCTCTGATGGTTCAATTGAGACCATATTCACCCTGAAGTGTGCAATACTCATAAGATAATAATGGTGTCATATAAGTTTAATATAAAGTATTTCTTGACACAAACTACTTGTGAAATCCTGTTGTTTAGGTGGTTCTGTGATCCTGGAGAGTCCAGTCCATCCTGTGATGGAGGGAGATAATGTGACTCTGAGCTGTAGGACGAAGCAGATGTCCTCCAACTTCATCGCTGAGTTCTACAAAGATGGCCTCTCCATTGGAAAAAGCTCGACAGGAATCATTTCGAATCTGAATCTTTCCAGATTTAGTGATGGATTCTACAAGTGCAGCATCTCTGATGTTGGAGAATCACCAGAGAACTGGTTGTCTGTCAGAGGTTAGAGACTGAAGTGTTTTAAAATGAGTCAGTTCCTCCAATTTGTCCTCCTCAGAATCAACAGTATTTTTTTTACCTACACTTCACAGCAACTTCAGCGTATATCAGAAAGACATGTAAAGATTTTCCTTCATGCAGAGAATATTTAGTTACAGATCCTTAAAGAACATCTTGGTGGGTGGAAATATGATGTTTTCCATCATTTCTGAGCCTCATAACTTCACCAGTACAGCAGATAGAAACATGACATTTTCAGGATGAAAAACACATTTGAGTTCTGGTCAAAACTGAAACCTATTCAGTTTTCCATCCACTCCAGGCGGCACAATCTAAAGACAAAATCTAGTTTTGGTTTATTATTGCCGATTTTCTCTGGAACCAACTTTGGGCATCAAAAGTATCAGATATATCGTAGTCTTAACAGGAGAGTGCTTATATTGAAAACAGAAAAGGACACTTATTACCTGGCAAGATGTGAATGTGTGAATCAAGGAACATTAATTCATAATGATAGTCTGAAAGGCAGTTTATCGTTTCTGCAAGTCTTTATCTGAGACTCTGGCTTGTATGTGATTAATAATTGCATAAAAATCAATTTCAACTGTGTGAATTCATATTTGATTAGTTATTCCTGTGGTCCTGGAGAGTCCTGACCTTCCCGTGATGGAGGGGGAAGCTGTGACGCTGCACTGCAAGAACAAGGTGACTGCCAGCATCACTGCTGACTTTTATAAAGATGGACACTTCATTGGGAGCAGCTCTACAGGGAACATGAGCTTCCAGAGTGTTTCCAAATCTCACCAAGGACAATACAAGTGTAACATTCTTGGAGCTGGAGAATCACAAGAGAGGTGGCTCACTGTCAAAGGTGAAGAACTTTTGAAAATTAATTTCTTAAAACCTATCACATTCAAGACACATACAAAATTTTGGTACAGACCCTCAACCCCCTAATGTGATTCATCATATGTCATGATAATAATTTGATTATTACAATTTATTTCAATCACTTGACAGAAAATACTCCAAAAGAAGCTCCAGTTCTCATCTATTTCCTCATATTAACTGTTTGTACCAGTTTATCTGCGGCGCTGCTGCTGTTGCTGCTGAGAAAATATCACCATTGGAAACATGAAGGTAAAAAAAATGAACTGTCCACTGACAAAAATACACTTCAGGTAGAGTCTGACACCAAAAGAATATGTTTTATCACTTTTGTAGCAAAGATGAGGTGCTTCTGCTGATCATTGATTTGTTCACTACACTAACTGAAAAGCTTCATGTCATCAGCATAATGGGACAGATTTTCATATTTTGCTTAATTTGACAAAATGAATGTAAGTAAATGAAGGGAAAAAAGGAGGACCAAGTATTGAGCCATGGGGGACTCCGCATGTCAAATAAACAGCAGAAATCTGAAAAAAAATGCATGACTGATCAAATGGTTATTCTTAGTAGTAGTTGTGCAGTCAGTTAATGTGAATATGCCTTAATTCCATTTATTTCCATTTGTTCTTCAACAAAATCGAACAATCAGCCAACATCAAGGAAACCCAACAATGATAACATGCATGAGACGTTTCTGCTTCAATTCCCACAGATAATTAATCTGGATGGACGCCACATCCAAATAAATCCAACAACAAAGAAAGAAATCCTATGTAAGTCGCATCTTACACAGTGTGAACTGTCTTTACTATATTCTAAGCTGCATTTGTTTGCTTTAACATGATATTTTTAAATGTTCCTGCAAATTGTAGGAACTGTAGAACTGTAGAAACAGTTTGTGATTTTATTGTACCGTTTGACATAGAAGACATCTTTGGTTTCTGCTGTTGTCTGTTTAAAGATGTTCTCGGCTGATTTCATTGCTGAAAGCTGTAAATGAATAACAATACCTAGCTAATTTTTATGTAAGGCATCCTTCTATGTTTAAATTTATATATCTAATGCAGAACGAAAATACAAATATTATCTGTAGGCTCGGCGCCTTTTTGAAAAATGTCCTGCCTTTGTTAAAGTAATATACTTTGCCATGTTTGGTTTTGTTTTGTTATGTAAATGTTTGTGCTCCAAACCAAAAAATGGTTGTGAGCCTGAAATTAATAAATAAAATGAAGTTTTGCTGTGGCTGCTGTCTACTGTGAGAAAACATTTCTGAGGTTTGAAGGTAGCTCAGGTTGAGACTTTTTTCAGCTCAAGGGTCTCCAGATTCAGGACCCTCTCTGACTACAGAAAGCGTCTGTGAAACCCTGAGCAGACAAACCACAGCGTCTTCTGTCTCTATGAAAAGAAGTTGTGGTTGACGCTGCTGAAACGCTGGGGTCTGAAAATAATTCGTACAATTAATACGTCACAATAAAATGAGTTATGAGAAACTACACACTGACAACCATTTTCATGACTTAATGAAACATAAATTTAACACTAAGCTAAAGCTCTACAAACTCCAAGCTGAGTTTCCTGGTTGTGTTTTGCTCCTGTCACATTTCACATTTCACTGTGGGCCATAGGAGATAAAACCTAGAAATGTGTTCTCTCAAGTTTGACAAAGTTATATCTCAGTTTTAATGAAATATCATAATTTGGAGCTGAGATTTGGTTAAGTGTTATAATGGAACCATGCGTAGCACAAGTTGTTTAAGGTTCAAAAGGTTCAAACTTTCTGACTCTGATAAATGGTCATTCAAGATGCCTTTCAAGAATATTATTAACTTCATCAAAACTTTGTTTTTTTTTTGTCTTAAACAAAATTCCACATTTTCGCTTTCTGATTCTCTACTCAAAGTACATAGAGCTTCTATTTTTGTCTTTCCCCCTGAAGAATCGCTACATCTTCCTGGTGGAGAAGTTTGAGTGTCCCTGTCCTCCTTGGAGTTGTGTCGTCAGGGGCAATACCTCCTAGATGAGTCAATCTAAAGTCCTGCACTTCTTTTGAAACAAAACAACCAAGAAGATGTAGAGAGAACCCAGAAATGTCTTCAGTGAAGTATAGCAAAATGTTAAAGACATTAATCATGAAACAATGGAAAACTGAAGTGGAACTTCCTTTGATTATTTATTTTGCAAAGGTTAAAACAAACTGTAATCAATGTTTACAACAAGGAAAACTCGGGACTCCGCAAAGTTTCTGCATTTTTTAATGGCTTCAAGGCTGTAGCAAGAAATATAGATTTTTTTTTGTGTTTTTTACAGATTCTGTTCAGAATAAACTGTATATATTTACAGAAGTGTCAAAGGAGACATTTAGAATAAAGAACCTTCGATGAAACATCGCAAATGCAAGCTTTGATCTGGTTAAGTGTTGTGACAGAACCAAATGTCACATGAGCAGTTAAAGGTTCAAATTTTTTCTTGTTTCTGGCTCTGACAAATGGTCATTTTCGTGATGCCTTTGAATGGCAGGTTTTAAAGTTCTGAGGGTAAAAGAATAATTACAATTGATCAAAACTTTCCATTTCTTTCTGTAGAAAATGCTAATTATTTTTAATGAAAAGCTGATTACATGCAGACAGGCACCATGCTGTGATTTCTTATGTTGTACTGGTTAGTTGTTAGTCAAAGAGTTGGAACCTCTGACACATTGGTTTGGTGTGGGTTCTGTTTCCACACAACAAAGAAAACTGAAAGAAGAAACGCCAACATAAGCGGCACAACCGTGCAAACATTTGGGTCAATTTAGAATCTTTTAAAAGGATAAAAGCATCTTAAAAGTGAGTCACACTTGGGATTAACAAAACAGAAATCTGCTCTGGTTGATGCTATTCTGATGCTATTCAATACAGAATGTCCGAATGCAGATAATATTTTCTGATTATTTTTCATTGCTGCTCTCTGTTTCCTCCCTCCAGTCGTGTTTTGTCTTTTGTATATTTGTTGTTTTGTACATTAAATATATTCTCTTCCAGGTTCTCCTGCCTGTTTTTGGTCTCAAATACAATTTCTGTCAAACCAGTCTATCTTATTTTCTTTAAACAATACCACTGTATTGTGTTTCTTGTGTCTCTTTGGAGATGTTGTACAGAAAACTGTTGACAAAGTATTGTTGTGTTAGTTTGAATGACGTTCCTCTATGACAGAGTTGTGTCAGAATATAAACGACACAGGCTCCTAATCTAAAGAAACAAAAGCCTCGAGGAGGGATTTCGACCCAAATAACAAAGATTCAGGAGCAGATATTAAAAACGAGTCTTGCTCTACATGACACAGCTTCAGCAGAAGTTTATTTTTGCATCGACATTATCTGACAGTCACCGAGGAAGAGGACGGTCTAACCTACATTTTACTTCGACTTTATCTCAGGCTGATGTTCAGTCAGTCATCATGGAGGACACAGCGCTCTGCATCCGACTGTGTGAGTACTGATGTCTTCTTTCCTTTAAATTTAGTTTAAATACTCAAATTATCAGAACTAAGTCTGACAGTCTTCTCTTTATTTCTTCTCTCCAGTGAGGAATGTGTTGCTGGTTGCACAATTTCACCTTCATTGTGCCCAAGATGTATGTAAGTAGCATTTTCTACACTGATTCAGAAATATCAGACATTTTTTTGAAGTTAAAAGTCTGAATGCTCATATTCTGTACCTCCAATTATTTTTACTCATGTATATTTGTCTAAATTGCAGTCTTTGCTCAGATCGTTCCAAGCAGACTGCAGCTCTTTGAACACAGCGCCCTCTACATTAACTGTGAGGGATTCAACACCTCGACTGGATGGACCGTCCTGAGAAAGACAAAGGGAAAAGTCAGCACATGTGTCTCCGGCTGGTCGTCCATCTGCACCATCAAACCAGCATTTCTAAGCGACAGTGGAGAATACTGGTGTGAAGGTGGAGGAGAGAGAAGCAACGCTGTCAACATCACCGTCACAGGTAATGAAACATATTTACTGAAGGGACAAGTGAGCTCAAAAACCCGTAAAAACACAATCGTAAACAAAAGTTCACACCCACTTGTAAAAGATCATGTATATGGTAGTGTTGAGTTTCCAATGACTCCTATAGCTCTGAATTTCGTTATTCTTATAGATTTATTAAAGATTTTCAGGAAAAATGACAAAATCTGTTGGGTCAGAAATGGGCATACAGAAATACTAATATTTGGTTAAATTTGTCCATTTCCACCTCAGTTGGTTCTTCTACAGTCTTCTTGTTTATCTTGGAGTCCCGTGAACAGAATTGGTACAGTTTAACTAAATTTGCTGTCTCTCACTCAGACTTGTTTCTTCATCAGTCCACATTTTCTTGATGGGTTTCAGTCACAACTTTCTGACTGACTGGTCTAAAACCTTCTTTTTAGCCTGACTTAACCATTTCTTTGCCATGTCTGATGTGAGTTTGGACTCATTGTCTTGTTGAAACATCCAACTGTGTACAAGATCAACCTTCTGATGATAATTGTAGGTTTTCCTGGAGAATGTGAAGATAGTCCTCCTTCTTCATAATTCCATTTTCTGTCTGTAAATCTCCAGTTCCACAGAGCATGCCTGATGGTTGGTTTAGTGTTTTGGGGGTTTAAAAAGACTGACCAAAGACAGTCTGAAACCAGTCCTGAAAATGTCCAGAGCCAATCAGAATGCAGTCTGAAACCAGTCCTAAAAAAGTCAGAACCCAGTACAAAATCAGGACCAAAACCAAATCTAAACCACTCCTCAAAAAATGTCCAAGACCTGCCCAAGACAGTGTGGAACTAGTCCTCATCCAGGACCAGATCAAGAGTAAAATAAACCCTAAACCAAGTTTAAATCGCATCCAAAACCAAGGGGACCAAGACTGAAACCAAACATAAACCAGTCCCAAGAAAGTCTAAAAGCAGTCCAACATGCAGTCTGAGACCAGTCCAGAAGCACTTTTAGAAAGCCCTAGAGCATGATACTGCCACCACCATGCTTGATGGTAGGTTTGGTGTTCTTGCCAGGTTTTACATCAAGGTGTGTAAGTTTACTCTCTCTTTGTAAAACATTGTTGAATAGTATGTTTAAACAGTTGTTATAATGGTTAAAAAGCACGACTTACATTAAAACAGTACTGATGATTTTTTTTTCTTTGACAGATGGAGCTGTGATCCTGGAGAGTCCAGTTCTTCCTGTGATGGAGGGAGGGAATGTGACTCTGCGTTGTCAGACTAAAATGACCTCTTCAGCCCACACAGCTGACTTCTTTAAAGATGGTCGACACATCGGCACCAGCACCACAGAAGAGATGATCATTGGCAGAGTTTCCACGTCTGATGAAGGACTCTACAGCTGCAGCATCTCAGAATTTGGAGAATCGCCACAGAGCTGGTTGACTGTCAGAGGTGAGACATCAAGACGGGTTATTTTAACAATAGCAGAAGTGAAAATTAAAGCAGTTTATCAGATTATTGTGTTTTCTAAAATATCAAGTTTTCAAAGAAAAACAACAATCAGCGTTTGAGAAATGTAATTCAGTTCAGCAAAACCACTACGATCTTAAACTGCTAGAGGTGTAAATCCAGACAAAAAAAGGCTAATCTTCATATTAGATTTTAATTGTGCTCAGGGAACACTTACAAATTTCTAAATTAAGCTTTCTATTAAAAAACTGACAACTGAACACAAATCTTTGAGCTCTTTTTAAAAAAAAATTTGTGCAGTGTTTACTCACCCAACATCTGTGGCAACTTAAAAAGCATTAAAACGTCGAGTATAAATCAAACACAACTTTTTGTAAATCAGCATGTATCTCATTTTCACATTTTTTTCATTTTTCCTATTCTAGAAGAAAGAAATCATAATTATGCATATCATTATTAATATTATTACAACATTGTGTTGAAAAAGTTTCCTTTGCATATTTTCAATAAAAATATTTCTTCTGTGTATCATCAGTGAATATACTTTTCTTATTTATAAGTGAAATCTTACTTACATTAAGATATATGGTTTGTTCATTTTTCTTGATCTTTTATTTATTATTCATAATAACTCTGAGATACAGATTTTGTAGTTTTAGAAAAAAACGCTTGGGCCATCAACATGCATTTATATATGTAAACAGTCAGCAGATGATAATAATAGTTATAAAGTACAACAGACATTTATGTATAATCTGCTAATTGTCTACAATACATAATTTGTATACGTAAACGACAACATCTCTAAAACAGTTTCTTGTTGAACCCCATATTTCAGTTAAAGAGACTTTGCTTATTTTCTTTATGGAGGTTTCAACAACAGCTGGTTCTATCTAGGGATAAAACACTCACATAGAAGCTAAGCGACATCCACATTCTGGACAGAGAAGACACATGGTTTGAGACATGAGTTAAAGAAACCGTCTCTCTTAAACTGGAGCAGCATCTGTAAACAGAGGAGGGATCTATGACCAGAAAGTTTCTTGTGACATGTTTGGTTCATTAATGGAGCAGAAGACATGATTTAGAGGTGAAAATATGTGTAATCTTCTGCCTCTTGGCTGGGAGGTTGAAACATCTTTAAGAACCAACAAAAGAAGTCCAGTTGTCTTCTACCAAAACTCTTAACACCCTTGTCCCATTGGTGTTACAACTATACATATAATTTTTGTTTGTTTGTTTCTTGCAGCACTTTACAGAGCAACTCCCCAGTCTTCAAACCAGTCCTGCCAAATCTACCGGCTCTTACGGACAGTTTTCATCATAGTGATGTTGGTTCTGCTGCTGGTGGAGGTGGGACTCCTTCACTGGGGGAAACATAGACTGACATAGAAGTTGCATTTAGTATTCTACCAAATAGTGAGACTTTAGCAAATAGCCTCTGCTGTATGTTGGTTACTAATATCCTTCTACCTAGCTGGCAAAGAACGTTCCTACAACATCTGACAACTTTACCTGCAAGTTTTACAGAAAATGTTCGAATCAAAGATTCAAATATCATTTTAAGAATATTCTAATTTCCAGTAATGTTCCGGTAAAGTTAAAATAATGTTTGAATGTCAACATTCAGAGGATGTTGTCAGGAACACTGATGGTGTTCTATGATGACAAAGAAAGAATGTTTTCTGGATGTTATCAAGGCCTCGGGTTATTTTAATAAGACATTAACAAAGGTGGAACATTCTGCCTGCAATGTTCTGAGGATGTTTTTGAGGGAACACATTATCGAATGTTCCATGATGATAAAGGAAGAACGTTCTCAAAATGACATTGAAAAAATGTTCTCCAGATGTTGCTGAGGCCTCAGATGAGAAAATGTTTTTAATACAGGTTGTTTTGAAATGTTCCTCTAGTGTTCTAACTTAAAGGTGAACATTTTGCTTTTTCCTAGAGGGAACACATTATAAAGCATTCTTCGGTAACACGTTCCCCAGTAATAACAAAGGAAGGATACTGTCACAACATTCAAACATTTTCAAGACATTTTTGAAATCTCAGATGACACAACGTTCTTTATGAGACGTTCTTGTACTGCGATATACTGACAAAGACTATGTAATGTAATGTTCTCAGGATGTTTTGAGGATATGGTTGAGGGAAACACTTTAGAAAACGTTCATACAATGTTACAACAACAAAAGGAAGAATGTTCTCAGTGAAGCATTCGGTTTTGAGAATGTTAGGGCACCACAGTCCAACAATGTGAACAAACATTTATAGAACATCTTTCTACCTTCTGGGAATGAAAGGAAAACATACCACAGAAAGTATTAACAGGACTCTGAGCTCTTTCTCAGAACATTTTCTTCATTCTCTCCAGTATGTCCATCGTTTTAGGCATCTGTGGAGGACAGATGACTGTGTTGTTCTTATTTATTATATTGGTTCTGACACATTTTAAACTGTGAGAAAAACAAAATGTGTGAAGGAATAAACAGTTTGAAAAGTTTTCAGCCACAACAGTGACAGTGGTTTAATATCAGTCTGTCAGAAGAAGAAAACAGCAAAACAGAGATTCAAGAGTTTTGCTATATATCTTCTGTATGTTTAACTGTATCTTGAACTGGGTTTTGTTTTAGATTTTAAAGAGGCTCATAATAATGTAAGCTTCATAGAAATAAAACCCATAAGAACATAAAGAGAAAACATTAAAGAGATCTTCAGAAAAAGTTATGTCACTGTTTTGCGTTATAACATCAAGATTTTAAGAAATAAGAATTCATTTTGTGTCAGATTTTTCAATGAGCCTATAAATGAATATACTTTACTGTATTAAAAATATTAATGAAGATTCTCAAAGTTCAATAAAGACATTGGCATTTATATTTATGTTATTTCATAACTTCAGTGATCCTTCATATGTCTCTAATTAATTCTATATATATAAGCGTTCAGCTGAAGAAGTTTTATCTGTTCACATTTTTTAACACAGAAAACTGATTTATTTCCACAAAAGTAAAAAGATGACATGAACTGATTAAAAAAGTATTCATAACACAAGACTATGAATTACCAATAAAAAAATAAAAAAAGAAACACTGAGAAATATTTTTTAAAAGCAACATATTCAGTCACACACACACACACACACACACACACACACACACACACACACACACACACACACACACACACACACACACACACACGTGTGTGTGTATATATATATATATGTGTATACACACACACATATATATATAAAGTTGATCTTAGCATCAGAGGGCAGCATTTACTAAAGGACACAGGACAATTTGGAAAATGACATTTTTAAAATCTGCAAGTCCCTTGAAACCAGCAACATTTACAACAACAACAATGATATGAAACCAGTAATTTCAAGTAAATCATAGTTTAAAACTTGGATTTTTCAATTCACATATAGTACAAAATATTACTGATATTAGTAAAGCAAAACCGTACATGAATTTACTGAACAAACTGCACAAAGTCATTGTTTTAGCACAGTCATAGTGAACATTTATGTTTATGTCTCAGAAAACTTTCTAACTTTCTATCTTTCCTTTTTTTCTTTTCCTGATTAAGAAACAGCTTTGAATTATGATTTTATTTTTCAGAAAATGTACATGTTAACCATGAACATATGATGTTGTGAGATCTTGACATTAAAGCTTACACTGATAATTTGAACCATGCAGGGCTCATGGAAACCAAGATTAAATTCTGTTGTTTGAAATGCATCATATAATTTGGCTAATGGAGAGGTCAGGTCTGTAAATGTCACAGAATGGATACAAACAGAAAAGAGACAACACAGTGATGATGGAAAAACAGCATTTCACTTCATTTTGTTTTCATCCTATGTCCATATTTCGTCTGGATCTGCAGGATGTGAGCAGGTCAGCTGGTAAATCTCTAAACTGGACAAATTGTGTTTTTTAATGTTGAAAATGTAATTTGGACTAAAGATAGACAAATAAATCAGCAAGGATTATTCTGTTCTTCTTCTGGTAGATCCTGAGGTCTCTCTTGTTGATGTCCAGTAGTTTTTATATTGACTGGTGGATTATCTTTGTCCTCTTTTCTTTCTGACTCTTCCACTTTCTTCTGAAGTTCTTCTATCTCCTGCTCTGTAGATTTAAGGTGTTTCAGAATTTGTTCCTTGTTTGTCTCTAACTTTCCTTTCCTCTCTGTCATTTTCACAATCATTTCCTCAGTTGTTTCCAGGAGTTTCTCTGTGTTCTTTAACAGTTCCTCATGTACTGTTTTTTTCTGAGTCGCCTCTTCTTTGGCCTTTTCTCGCTTCTTCTTATTTTTGTCCAACAGTGGATCTTTCTTCGTCTCTATCTCTTTTACCTTCATCTTCTCCTCCTGCTGTAGTGACAGAAGTTTCTCTTTCTGGTTCTTCAGATCGTCCTTCTGCTCTTTTAACACTTCAATCACCTGCTGCACATGTTCTAATTCTTCCTTATTCTTCTGTAGTTCTTCATCAAATTTTGCCTTTTTCATTTTCAAATACTTCATTTTCTCACTTCCTAACATGGACTGCTCTCTGTCTCTTTGTCCCTCCATCAGAAGCTCAAGTTCTACGTCGTTGCCTATCATCCACATTTCTCTTTTCCTGAGTTCAGCTTCATCTTCTTTTTGCCTCTTGGTTCCTGTGTGAATTCAAAGCAGGGGATTGAGTTTAGTTTTAAATGGATGTGATGAAAATTACATCAAATTTTGGTTTAGTACAGCAGAAATATGAAGCAACTAAAGCTCAACAGCTCAATAGTTAAATGTGGAAAAGCTAAACATGACCCTTCACTCTAAAATGGAAATTAAAATAAAATTTACAGTCAATTTGTGAAAGTAACTTCTGGTTTGGAATAAACTAAAAAGTTGACCAAAACTCACTGGTTTGTCCCCATTTCCATACAATGAATATGACCACAGCAATAGTCAGGACACAAGCAGCCATAGTGGTGGTGATGCGAGCAGATAGATTAGAATGGACCATGAAGAGATCAGCTGAAAATACAAAACACATGAAAGATGTGTTTAGAAAACTCGACTTCAACTATTTGATTGTAAATAACTCATACATTTTACCGGAAACATGGATCACTGTCTCTCTGGTCTGGGTGATGTTGTTCTGCTGGACTCTGCAGGTGAACTTGTTGCCGTGTTTCTTCTCCACAGTCACTCTGCTGCTGACAGTATAGAGGTCATCAGGACCTCTGACTGTCTCTGTAGGTCCAGCAGAGAGGAGGTTTCCATCACCGTCCAGCCACAACACCTCAGGCTGTGGATACCAGCCTGCAGACTTGCACTGTAACTCCACTGAGCTGCTATCCTTTGAAACCTCTATTTCAGGTGAGGAAACAGAACCTAATAGAGAGAAAAATTAGTTGGAAGGTAACATTGCAACAAAAATTAAATTATTCTTCAATCATCTTAATTGTTCTACTTGGTCCAAATTCTGTTCTAATACATCTATTTGGCCCTGTTGTGAACCTAAATACTCCTGTTGTGACCTCAAGTGCCCCATTTGATCAAAAATACTATTCATTGAACCCCATCCCCTACACTCATTCCAAGCACCCCTGTGGTTGTCCCATTTACCCCTGCTACACATCCAAGCATCCATATATTCACTTAAAATGTCTGTTATATCACCCACTTGACCCAAGTGCCCCTCAGGTTGGCCCAGAACACTGAAACTAACATTAACCCTTATAGTTAACCAAACTACTCCTGTGGTAAACCCTTGTGCGCTTTTTCCAAGTGTAGGAACCATTCTGGTTGGCCTAACTACCCTTTGGGTTTAGCAAATTCCCTCTGTGGTTGGTTCAAATGCCCCCTTCAGTCAAACCAGTTGCCAGTCTGGCTGGTACATCTTCCCCTGTGGTTACTCTACTTGTCTTCTGATAACTTTCTTGACCCAAGTTCACCATAGCTCAGCAAAAATACCATTCTGACTGGTCCCATTGCCTCTCAGGTTGGCCCAGTACTCTCAAATTAACATTAAGCCACGTATTTAGTTAAAGTGCCCTTCAGGTAAGCCCTCATGGCCTTATTCCAAGTGCAAAAAATATTCTAGTAGATCCAAATAGCCATTGGGTTTACTCTGCTTGTCCAATGTGCTCTGGTCAAAGTGCTGCCTTGGATAGCCAGAACACCAGTAGATCAACTACATTGGACCTGTGGTCATTCGAAGTCCTCTTTTTGTCAGTTTAATTCCCCCTCTAGTCAGTCTATTCAGATGTCCTTTTTATTAGGCTTCTTGTCCTACATGCTCTGGTGCACCAAAGAGCCACTTATTGTAATTTGCACCTCTGGCACAAAGTGACTCTGGAAAAAGCTCATCTCGTTTGTCCAAAACTCGCCTGACTATGAGTTTTCAGACTTAATGCATTGGTGGTCAGTCCAGTTGCCCTAAGGTGCTACTCATATCATGTCAGCTTGGATAAAATGTCTTCAGTAGTCCCCTTTTGTCAGTTCCATTGATCTATGACACTGATTGATCCCTTTGAATCAACATAAACATCACCTGGACATCCCAAATGCCCCTTTCACGAACCAAAATGCCTTCAGTACCCTCGTCCCAAAGTGTAAAGTGAATTAATGCCAACTTACCCACAACAAGCTCAACTGCAGACTCTGTATTAAATTTGGGAATGTTGCATTTGTATGTTCCTGTATCAGAGAGTTTCACTTTGGAGAGTTTCAGGGAAATGTCTCCGGACTTCAGTTTGCTGATGGACAGTGATGTTCTCCTCGTGTACGATGGATTCTGCTCCGTCAGAAGATCTACACTGTCTCGTCTGAAGTGGATAAGTCTTTGCTGCAGGTCAGGTCTGGACCACTCCACAGTCCGGGCTGCAGCGTCTACTGCAGGCTCCAGGCGGCATGGCAACACAACATCATCACCAAACATCGCCACTATTGGCTGAGTCGGACCGATCAGCTGATGCTGACCTAAAAGAAAAACACAAGTCTGTTCTGACAATTTTGTTGCTGCAAGACTTTAACAGATCAGACTGAATCACACCGAAACAGTGAACATAAACCAGTGATTCTTACTGCCACACCTCACTGTGACTTCCTATTTTTCTTAAATAAATTCCAATAAGTTTCAGTTAAGCTATTGGTGCATCTTCCTTCATTGTGGTGGTCTGTGAGCTGCTTGTAAGAAAGTGAGGGATCATCCAGGATCATGCATGGTCGGCAAAGCAACCCACGCATGCCAAACTCACCATGTCCACTTGACTTGCAATTTTTAAAAATCCATTACTTGGTTGGTTTTGTGGTTTCAAATGAGGTGATTTTGTCAGCTATCACAGAACAACTTCATTAACAATTGCTAGCATGTTGTCAGCATGTCCACAAACAACAATTTTTTCAAAGTTTAAAGCTGACACAGTGTGTGTTTGTGCTGCAGATCTGTAATAATTTAGATTTTTAGAGTAGCACGACTTACAAAGTCTAATATAGGAACTAGCATGGTCAGGGTGGTAGTTAAGCCATAAATGTGGCTGTTTTATGTTCATCAAAGCCTGAAGCGATTTTTTATTACTTTTACTACTTGAACCACAATCTTTCTCTGGTTTCCTGACCTTAAAGAGTTCATCTTTTATGTTCTGGAGGTTTTCTCTTCCTTGCATTGTGCTATATGTGTTCTTTTTCCTGCAACAGGTCTGCAAACTCCACAATAACGGGAGTTAATATGTCATACAGAAAACACTCTTTGAAACTCTGAAACTCTTCATTTACAGTCCAGGATTTTTTTCTGTTACTTATATTTGTCACAATGAAACGTATTTATAAGAAATATTCCAAATTTTTTAAAACAGGATGTTTAAGACATAAGTGATGAAGCGTTTTACAGAATGAGAAAAATCATGTCTTTTTTAAACATCTAAACTTAGTCCAGTAGGTCACAAAAATTGTATTACTTACTTGCAAATATCCAGAATAATAATCAGTTTCAAGGCATATCAATGAATTAACCACAAGTTGTTTGCTTTGAGGTATCCTATCTTATCCACTCGTAAAATCTAACCTTATTGTGATTTTTATAGCCTTGGCTTACATATTGTGTGAATATTTAACTTGAAAGTCTGCTGCAAGAATATTTTCACCTGTCCTTAGTCAATCACAAACTATGCAAACACCAGGAATGGATTTAAAATGTAGATTTATACAGATTTTGGTGAAAATGTGACACATTAATCATTGGTCTTCACATGATAAATAGTGTGGCTGAGTGCAGTTTACCTTCAGAACAGTGCGTCAGGAGAAGGAAAATCCAAACACCGAGCTCAGACTTCAAGAGGACCTTAATGTGACTCATCATGGAATTCTGAAAGTAGGAAAAAATAAGCAACTTAGCTTTAAAACATGTGAGATATAAAATCTAAATGATCTTTGTCTAAATTTGTCAGAGAATACAGCAGATGAGAACATGTAACAGTTAAAATAAAAGAAAATATGGCGGCAAATACATTTTCAATTGGACAAAAATGAGAAAATCCATAAAGAAACGCTGCTTTGGTCCATGACTACTGACACAACTCGTAGTAAAGAAGGGAATACTTTTGATTTTCTATTTATGTTTGAATTTCTCAGCGCTGTTGATAAACCTTCTTCGTTCTTTGAACCTAACATGTGTAACTGGTGTGGTTTTCCCTCTCTGCACTGTGTCACAGAAAATGAAGCTCAGGACCGGATCTGTTGTCTGGATCACTTTTAATGTCTGTTTGAATGAAATCACATACGAGCTGGTGTGCTTTCAGCGGCAAGTCTCCTCTCTCTCTCTCTGGCCATGCAGATTACGACTCATATAAAATATACACGTACAAAAATATTAAGAAAACAACCAATGTCTTACAAAAAAATTATTAAACATATTTATCAGAATAAATCAAGACAAATAAATATTAATGCAAATATAATACCTCGAAAAATACTTTCAAATAAATGTAATACTTTAGCGACAACATGTAATAACTTTAGCGACATGTTTATTCGTACGGTCATACGAATAAACAAAAAGCATCCAGAAAACTAATTACCGAACAAAACAAGTCACATAATGACAGCTATTCTCGTACCTGTTTGAATGAAATCAATCACATACGAGCTGGTGTTCTCTCAGCAGCAATCTCCTCTCTCTCTCTGACAAAAAACACACATTCAGACTGGCAAGGGAATAAAACACATATTGGAGCAACAAAACTTCACGAAAATGACTTAAAATGATCTTCACACTAGACAAAATCACCCACAACGCTTCACGCTACACTTAAGACACATATAATAACTTAAAAAACTTCTGTCAGAGAAGCGCGCTCAAACTGTGACTGACCTCTGGCCATGCAGATTATGGCTCTGGCCAGAGTAAGCATGTTCAGTGCACATTGCTGGGAACACACACATACAGGCTATTAAAGAGACAGGCACGAGAATACATGAACATAAAACGCAACTAATGGAGGATTTTAGTGAAATACAATGTCATATATGACAGTCTGTTACACAGGCACTGTGGATCAGTTTAAGTAGCCACTTTACAGATTAGACACTCGATTTGCGTCGAACGGCTTCACAATCTGAAAAGTTCATCTCAGATACAGACGTACACCTGAGTTTATGTTTCACAAGCTGCTAACTGGTGTTAAAGGAACAGATGTTTGGATGTGTATAAAAATAAAGCAGAAGATGGTTGCAGTTTGACTTTCTATGACACAAATAATATACACAATATATAAGTACATTACAATATCATGATGTTAGATAAAAAAAACTAATGTTTCATGTAGAACTCCCACATACCTGTTGTGCTGCTGTACGCCGCAGAGTCAGCCCTGAATAAAACATCCTGCAATAAAAATGTGGACTTTAGACCGTGGGGCGATAAGGTTTCTCTGCCCTAGATTACATTCAGTGTTTTACATTTGCATGCCTCTTTGGTTTTAATTCTAAAAAAATAAAAATAAAAATCTTGTGTTCTGTGCATTTCCACAGCTGTTGCAGTTATACAGATGATTTCTTTTTCTTTCAGTTTATGTACACATGAAATGTAAACTAAACCTATTAAAGCAACTTCTACTCACATCTGAGGGAGTGACACAAACCGCTTATCAGAGGTCAGTTTTTATCACATAGTAAGAATGAATGTGTGTTTGTGTGTCCTTGTAATGCACTTTCTGATTCATTCTCTGTGTTCATTTAAGGTCGAGTTGTGTTTTAACAGTTGAATAATGTGCTGCACAAAAACTGGTTGACAGTTTATAAAAAAAAACCCCTGCCCTCATTTCAGTTTGAGGATTCAGGTCAAGGTACTCATGTGCACATTACAAACTGCATGGTCCCCACATAGTAGCTACACAAACGTGTGTGTGTGCTTTTCTTCGCAGGTGAAGCCGAATTTATATATGTACACCCATCAGTCCCAGCATTATGACCACTGACAGGTGAAGTGAATAACATCGATCATGTTTGTTCTATGTGGTGTTCTTGCTGGAAACCCTGGATTTTGACATCCGTGTTGATGAGACTTAAACACCCAAATAAACACTGTCCCAGAACAAGTCCATTCCCTCATGCACATGGCATTTCCAAATGTTTCCAAACATTTCATGCAGCAGGAAAGCAGTACAAACATGTAATAATACAACAAATTCTTTCAAAAGTAGAGTTTTTTTTCCATTACCGTCACATTCTGATTTAAATGTAATTTGAACAAAGCCCATCCTGAAAAACTTCATGACTTCATATCTGGATAAAATGTGATGTGACTGGCTCTTTACTTTATAACTGATCTACTAGTTAAATATTACCACATGACAGAAGTGTTCACTTGCTATCTGCTGCAAAGATGCCAACTTGGACTTAGTGCTTAACATTTTCTACACACAGCTTCCTTGTTTCAGCCGACTGTTGGTTTACACTATAAACAAACACGGAGAATGAATCAGAAAGTGCAGTACAAGGACACACAAATACACATTCAGTCTACAGTGGGTACGGAAAGTATTCAGACCCCTTGAAATGTTTCACTCTGTGTCATTGCAGCCATTTGCCAAAATCAAAAAAGTTCATTTTATTTCTCATTAATGTACACTCAGCACCCCAGCTTGACAGAAAAAAAGCAGAAATGTAGATTTTTTTTTGCAAATGTATTAAAAAAGAAAAACTGAAATATCACATGGTCAGAAGTATTCAGACTCTGTGCTCAGTTTTGAGCAGAAGCACCCTTTTCTGCTAGTACAGCCATGAGTCTTCTTGGGAATGACGCAACAAGTTTTTCACACCTGGATTTGGGGATCCTCTGCCATTCTTCCTTGCAGATCCTCTCCAGTTCTGTCAGGTTGGATGGTGAACGTTGGTGGACAGACATTTTGAGGTCTCTCCAGAGATGCTCAATTGGGTTTAGGTCAGGGCTCTGGCTGGGCCAGTCAAGAACGGTCACAGAGTTGTTCTGAAGCCACTCCTTTGTTATTTTAGCTGTGTGCTTAGGATCATTGTCCTGTTGAAAGGTGAACCTTCGGCCCAGTCTGAGGTCCTGAGCACTCTGGAAGAGGTTTTCCTCCAGGATATCTCTGTACTTGGCCGCATTCATCCTTCCTTCAATTGCAACCAGTCGTCCTGTCCCTGCAGCTGAAAAACACCCCCCCCCCACAACATGATGCTCCCACCACCATGTTTCACTGTAGGGATTGTATTGGGCGGGTGATGAGCAGTGCCTGCTTTTCTCCACACATACCGCTTAGAATTAACACCAAAAAGTTCAATCTTGGTCTCATCAGACCAGAGAATCTTATTTCTCATAGTCTGGGAGTCCTTCATGTGTTTTTTGGCAAACTCTATGCGGCTTTCATGTGTCTTGCACTGAGGAGAGGCTTCCGTCGGGCCACTCTGCCATAAAGTCCCGACTGGTGGAGGGCTGCAGTGATAGTTGACTTTGTGGAACTTTCTCCTTTCTCCCGACTGCATCTCTGGAGCTCAGCCACAGTGATCTTTGGGTTCTTCTTTACCTCTCTCACCAAGGCTCTTCTCCCACCGTTGCTCAGTTTGGCTGGACGGCCAGGTCTAGGAAGAGTTGTGGTCGTCCCAAACTTCTTCCATTTGAGGATTATGGAGGCCACTGTGCTCTTAGGAACCTTGAGTGCTGCAGAAATTCTTTTGTAACCTTGTCCAGATCTGTGCCTTGCCACAATTCTGTCTCTGAGCTCCTTGGGCAGTTCCTTCCACCTCATGATTCTCATTTGCTCTGACATGCACTGTGAGCTGTAAGGTCTTATATAGACAGGTGTGTGCCTTTCCTAATCAAGTCCAATCAGTTTAATTAAACACAGCTGGACTCCAATAAAGAAGCAGAACCATCTTGAGGAGGATCAGAAGAAATGGACAGCATGTGAGTTAAATATGAATGTCGCTGCAAAGGGTCTGAATACTTCTGACCATGTGATATTTCAGTTTTTGTTTTTTAATACATTTGCAAAAATTTCTACATTTCTGTTTTTTCTGTCAAGATGGGGTGCTGAGTGTACATGAATGAGAAATAAAATGAACTTTTTTGATTTTGGCAAATGGCTGCAATGACACAGAGAGTGAAAAATTTAAAGCGGTCAGAATACTTTACGTACCCACTGTATATACTGTGTGTATACATATATATATATATATATATATATATATATATATATATATATATATATATATATATATATACATATATATATATATATATATATATATATATATATATATATATATACATATATACATATATATATACATAAGGGTTTTGTGATAAATCCATGTACTTGTATATATATGCAGCTGTGTAAAGTACCTTTGTTTAATATTGTAATATGGTATATATTACATTATTTAAAAATGTTGTTAGAATAAATTACAGTATTAAAATAAATCCAGTTTATAATATACGTTCAAGACATCTACATATTATATATATATATATATATATATATATATATATGTACATGCATGGGCATGTAGACCTAAAATATTTGCGGCTTTATGAAGTAGTTTGTGGAATATTGTAATACTGTGAACATATTAAAACTTTAAGTTTATTGCATAACAAAAATAAAATATTATTTGAATTTTAAACAAATCAGTTGTTATTGATTTTGCATAACCAGAAAACAGTTTCATTGTGCATATAGTACTGTACAGTACTGATTACTGTAACTAAAGCAAGTGTCTGTTTTTTATAGTGTAAGTAGTTTGTTAATTTTTTTGCCTAAAGTTGAAGACATCTCTAATTCTCCCCTCTACATTATAGACATAATTATAATAAGCTAAAGACACGCAGAATTTATTTACAAGAAATAATAGTTGAGGCTGTTATTAAGCAGGCCTTCACATAAAACTATATGCTTAAGCCAAAGCCCGGGACTCTGCACTACTGCTTATTGGGGCCCGCAATATGGCTGCTAGCCCAGCCCCGCTTACTTCAAAGTTTAGCTGCACGCTTAGTCGGATGCAACATCCAGAATTTATTTATAGATCAGTGACACAAACATTTAAAATAAGCAGCAGGTAGGACATTTGTCAGCAGCCACAGAGAAAAGCCGAGGCAGCCCAACAAAAATAACAGCCTGAAAGAGGACAAAGCCGACCAACGGCATTGGCAAAGCAGACCCATGAAGGCAAAACAAACCCATGAAGACAAAGCAAACCCACGAAGGCAAAACAAACCCATGAAGGCTAAACAAACCCACCAAGGCAAAACAAACCCATGAAGGCAAAACAAACCCACGAAGGCAAAGCAGTAGCGTTTCCTGCGTGTGATCCAGCGTAGCTAGCACATCTCCAGACAAATGGCGGCCACACCAGTCAGTGCATCGGTCCAGAAGTAGAGAACAGGGAACGACCGCAGCCAAAGTAACAGCCTAAAATGACAAGCTGTTACATGCATGCAACATAACCACAGTACGCGACAGCAAGCAGAAGGGACTTACTGGTAACGGACCACAAGCGGCTCACAGGTAGAACTGGACACACACAAAGCAGCCTTTGTGCGACTCACTTCTGACGCACCACGGAGACTCTATAAGGATAATAAATGGCTACTATAACCACAACACACAAAAACAACCTTAAACAAAGGACAAACGATGCGGCGAATGCTACCATACCTGCCGGCAAAAATGCAAACAGGAAATGAGGTGGAAGGGGAGCGGGGGTGGAGGCGTGCCCCTGACGTCAAAGCAAGAGAACGGTGAGTAACCATTGCCCACCTGTATAGTGTGTCCTCTAACATGATTGGTTAATACAAGTCACAGGAGCAAAACACCAGCCAACCCAAAGCCAGGATGCAGCACTCATTCATCCTGCTGCAGCAGTAAAAACAGTGCTTTACCTTCACTTTTGTCAGCACAGATGAAAATGATGTTAGATTATGGTTTTAGTTTTGTTCAGGCAAGCACTGTTTTTTTAGAGGAAAACGATGACGCTGGCAGTGTTGTTCAATATTACAGCAAACAAAAGAACACTTTCTGTTGAGCTGGTTACTCTAAGATCTAGATATTGTGCTCCTACAGCCAAGTTCTACTGCCCCTGGAGGTGTGACAAGGAGCATTATCTTGTTGAAACATCTAACTTTCACTTTGACGGAATAGTGTACGTGCAGAAGGGAACATGTGATTTTGGAGAACGGCACAATACTTGGCAGAGTTCCATGTGCTGTCACAGACAGTGACTCCTGCATCCCCAAATCATGATACTGCCTCCGTCATGCTTGACAGGTACTGTACATGCTGGAGGAAATGCTTCGCCTGGTCTTCTTCATACTTTCACATTAGCAGGAGGAAGATAAAGCTGAAAATTGGACTCATCTGCCCAGAATCAGAATCAGAATCAGAAAGCCTTTATTGCCAAGTGAGTACACACAAGAAATTTGACTTGGGGTATAGAGAGCAGCACCTAGCAACAACAACAGACAGTAAAAGAATCAATAAATAAATCTAAATCTGAGAATTCTAAAAAGGAAAAGCAACAAGTGTAAGTAGAAGTATTGAGTAAAAGTAAGTGTAAACCAGCGTAAGTGTAAATTTGTAAGTAAGTGTAAATTTGAATATTATTTAAATTACAATGTTGCACAAAAGAATATTGCATATGAGGTTAGAATATTGTATATGTATTGAATATTGCACTGACAGAAGTCCTAAATAACTTTCTGGTTTATTGTTCATGAGGGATATGGTCTGAGGGAAGAAGCTGCTCTGGGATGTTCTAGTGCTCAGAGTCCTGAAGTGCTGGCAGGAGGGCATCAGGTCAAAGAGGTGGTGACCTGGGTGAGAGGGGTCTGAGAGCATTTTTCCTGCCCTTTTCCTCATCCTGGAGGAGTGGCTTAAGACAGAAAACACAAACAAAGACAACAAAAGTACTGCAGAGCTCTACACCAGGCTGCCATCTGCGGCGCCATCTTGGACCACAGAATCTTCTTCCAGTTCCTGGCTGTCCAGGTCTCGTGTACTGGGTCCAACAATGCTGGGCTAACCTCTGTCTCTCATTGACCAGGGGCTTCTTGACAGCCTTATAGGACCTTAATTATCTTACAGATTTTCTCGATTGATCAGACACTAACTTCCATTCAACCACCAACTGACTGCACACATTTCTCATAAACAGGACTCTGCTGTCCAAATGTTGGACACTATTCATGGTTTACACACAGTTTCCAAAATTCTTGCACTCTTTTTGCTAAAGACTGAACACATTTTTTGCTCATTTGAACACACTTTTTCACTCATAGCACACATTTTTCAAAAAGTGAACACGAGGAAGCAGAATAGGGATGCTGTTCCAACACTGCTGTCACAATAAAGACACAACAGGTCAAAACTGAAAACACTTTTGCCAATGAACTGCACACTATAAAACCTAAAGGGAAACAGAATTAGCTGTTTAGAATGCAATCTGTTGTTGAGGTCAGCAGATGGTTAGGATGGTGCATAAAGTAAATAGTAGGGGTGAGCCGAATGCTCGTTTTAAACGAGTACTCGTTACGGATAATGCATTTTTGCTGAATCCGAGTATAGTCCGAGTATTGTCCGTCATTATTCGTGCTCGTGCAACAACTACTGTCTTCACTGTCTCACACTCTGTAATTGGCCGGTCACACACAGCTCCCTCCTCCTACAGACTGGCTCTAGCCAGAGAAGTGGTGTGTTTCTCTTTCACTCAGACAGTGACAACACGATCTCTCTGTGCTTGCTTGGCATGACTCTAGCTCACGGTGCTAACAGTACTTCTCAGTATTCTTCAGCTCGCCTCTATTTTTGTTTTTATGATAGTTAAAGTTACTTGGTGAACTTGTTTCATAATGTAGGTATGCGGTGCATTCGACAGAGACAGAGTTGAAAGCAGCTCGTGTCTTGTTGGTCACTGCCTCCACTCCGGTTGAACTGTTTTGGGGTGAAAGTTTGGTTTTGCAAGAAGAGTCACCTAACATCTAACCATGTGATAGAAAGGGACCTCTGAAAACAAGCAGCTGCTGTCACTGCCTCAAATGTGAGTAGAAGTTGCTTTAATTTGTTTAATGTACATTTAATGTGCACACAAGCTGAGACGGAAAGTAAATTATCTGTATCACTGAACAGCTGTGCAGATCCACAGAACATATGATTTTTTTTAGTTTTAAAACCAAACAGACGGGCGAATGTAAAACGCTTTGAATGTAATGTAGAACAGAGGAACCTTATCTCTCCACAGAGTATCTAAAGTGCACATTGTTTATTGCAGGATACTGTATTCAGGACTGACTCCACAGCGTACGGGAACACAACAGGTATGTGGGAGTTTTATGTGAAACATTAAGTTGATTAGTTTTTGTCTGACATCTTATAATTATTTATGTCATAGAAAGTCAAACTGCAACCATCTTCTGCTTATTTTTTTTTCTCTTTCTTTCTTTAGCACCAGTCAGCAGCTTGTGAAACATAAACTCGGGTGTACGTCTGTAACCGAGGGAAAAGTTTAAGATTGGGAAGCGAGCGTGCAGGATGCCTCCCCAGATAAGAAGATGGTCTCTACTCCAAACCTTCGCTGTTTTGGTTTTCCATCTTCTCCTAACACACTTCTGCAGAGGTAACTCACACACAGATGCAGTCCTCAGCCCATATTCAGCTTTTAGAACTGAACGTGACATTAAAATTATATTTCTGTTTGCTATGATATGTAAAGATGACGGCAGAGTTTTCTGGGATGCTGATATTGGATTTTCCAAACACAAAAATATACAAAACTGGGAAACTTTGCACAAACCGTACTTTTGAAATGAAAAAAAAAAGAGAGAAATGTTGTCATTTTTATGCAGTTTGACTTGTTTAAATTTGAAAAAACTAAAATATTAAATAAATGTTATCTGATTGCACTTGTAGTGACAAAAAAGGTCAAATACAATAAAAGTAATCATAAAATTGATACAGCTTTTTGTTTATTCATCTCATGACAATACAGTTTTGAATCATTTACCATATTAGTGGTAATGCACTGGCTGTAGTCACTTTTGTTGCACATTGTGGTGAATGTTTTGCAGATAAACTAAAACCAAACATTTTGCAGTTTTGTTGATGTGATAACTAAAAATGATTCGCCATACAGATGTTAAAAGTTTAAATACACTTGAAAGAAACCTTGTCTATGATGGAATGATTAAAAAGGATGTCGCTGTCAGAAAAAAAGATCATGCATTTTGCTTTCACAGATTTATAATATAAGACTTGTGGAACATGACAAATCTAGTGGGTCAAAAATATACATGCAGCAAATTTAGTTATGACAGCTGATGCTGTGGAAATGTGTGTTGATCACATTTTCTTTGGTTCATGGCCTCTTAACTTCCCTTAGTTATTATGATTGACTACAGCTGCTGATTCCTCTGAACCAATTAAACAGAACCCATCTGATCCACTCGTTAGACTCAGAAAAAGAAAATCAGAAAGTCACTTGGAACCATTTCAAAGCAGCTTCAGATCCAAAATCATCTTTCAGTATAAAGTATATGGTCCAGTTGTGTTACTGCAACCACTGGGAAAAAAACACAAACTATCACCTGCTGCTGAGAGACCATTGGTCAGGATGGTCAAGAGTCAACCAAGAACCATCAGAAAGCAGGTCTGAATGAATGAGAAGCTGCTGGAACACAGCTGTCAGTGTCCACAGGGTTTTTGTAGCTACTTTCCAAAGCAGAAATCAATAAACTGATCTTTTCTTCCTCAGGAGAGTCTCAGGTGATTGGTCCATCTCAGCCAATAGTGGCATCCATTGGTGCTGACATCATTTTACCGTGTCATGTGGAACCTGCTGTGGATGCTACTGCACAGATATTGGAGTGGATGAGAGCTGACCTGAACCCCAGATTCGTACACGTGTGGCGCTCCGGTCAGGATCTCGTAAATACAAGAAATCCTTCATACAGAGGAAGAACGTCACTGTTCATTAATGAACTGAAGCACGGAAACATTTCAGTGAAACTCTCCAAAGTAGAACTCTCTGATGAGGGAACATATGAATGCTACGTTCCAAACCTGGACAAACAGTCTTTTGTGAAGCTCATTGTTGGTACGTACAGACAGACAGTATATGTCTGTTTGATGTTTGGTCTGAACACTCAGTCTATGTGGTGATTGATGCTGACTGTCCAAAGACTGAGTGTGTTTCTTCCTCTGACATCCTTATTTTTTAAAATTTTCGACCTGTTTCAGGTGCTGTTTCCCAACCTGTCATCACTTTAGTAGAAATTGATGGAAAGAGAGGAGTGGAGTTACAGTGTGAGTCTGCAGGCTGGTATCCAGAGCCTGAGGTGTTGTGGCTGGACGGTGATGGAAACCTCCTCTCTGCTGGACCTACAGAGACAGTCAGAGGTCCTGATGACCTCTATACTGTCAGCAGCAGAGTGACTGTGGAGAAGAAACACAGCAACAAGTTCACCTGCAGAGTCCAGCAGAACAACATCAACCAGAGCAGAGAGACAGTGATCCATATTGCTGGTAAAATTTATGAGTTATTTACAGTCAGACAGTTGAAGTCTAGTCATATAAGCATGTCTTTCATGTGTTTTGTATTTTCAGCTGATGTCTTTATGGTCCACTCTCGTCGATCTGCTCGTATCACCACCGCTATGGCTGCTTGTGTCCTGACTATTTCTGTGGTTGTACTGATTGTATGGAAATGGGGACAAACCAGTGAGTTTGATTCAACTTTCTGCTTTATTCCACATCACAAGTTACTGTCACAAATTGACTGCAAATTTTATTCTAATTTCCACTTTAGAGTGAAGGGTCATGATTAGCTTTTCCATATTTAGCTGTTTATTGAGCTTTAATTGCTTCATAATTCTGCCATACTATACCAGAATTTGATGTAATTTTATGCCACATCCATTTAAAACTAAACTCAATCCCCTGCTTTGAATTCACACAGGAATCAAGAGGCAAAAAGAGGATGAAGCTGAACTCAGGAAAAGAGAAATGTGGATGATAGGCAACGACATAGAACTTGAGCTTCTGATGGAGGGACAAAGAGACAGAGAGCAGTCCATGTTAGGAAGTGAGAAAATGAAGTATTTGAAAATGAAAAAGGCAAAATTTGATGAAGAACTACAGAAGAATGAGGAAGAATTAGAACATGTGCAGCAGGTGATTGAAGTGTTAAAAGAGCAGAAGGACGATCTGAAGAACCAGAAAGAGAAACTTCTGTCACTACAGCAGGAGGAGAAGATGCAGGTAATAAAGATACAGACGAAGAAAGATCCACTGTTGGACAAAAGTAAGACGAAGCGAGAAAAGGCCAAAGAAGAGGCGACTCAGAAAAAAACAGTACATGAGGAACTGTTAAAGAACACAGAGAAACTCCTGGAAACAACAGAGGACATGATTGTGAAAATGACAGAGAGGAAAGGAAAACTAGAGACAAACAAGGAACAAATTCTGAAACACCTTAAATCTACAGAGCAGGAGATAGAAGAGCTTCAGAAGAAACTGGAAGAGTCAGAAAGAAAAGAGGACAAAGATAATCCACCAGTCAATAAACAAACTACTGAACATCAACAAGAGAGAAGTCAGGATCTACCAGAAGAACAGAATAATCCTTGCTGATTTATTGTCTGTCTTTAGTCCAAATTACAATTTTAAACAGTAAAACAATTTGTTCAGCTTTGAGTTTTATCAGCTGATCTGCTCACATCCTGCAGATCAAGGCGAACACAAGATGAAGTCAAAATGAAGTGAAATGCTGTTTTCCATCCTCACTGGGTTGACTCATTTCTGTCTGTATTCATTCTGAGACATTTACAGACCTGATCTCTACATTATTCTAGTTATATGGTACATTTAAACGAAAGAAGTCGATTTTAGTGGTTTCCATGAGTGTTAAAAGCTTCAAATTACCAATGTAAATGTTAATGTCAAGATCTTACAACTTTATAGAGAAACAACAGTTCTGCATGAGCTACAGTTTACATTTACTTTAACTGACAATGTTATCTACAAGCCCTAACCTTTTCAGAATTATCTGTTAATTCTATGATTTCAGAATTAAATTTTCTTGCTTAATAATTAAAAAAAAATTTCTTCAAAAACAAGAAATGTGGTTTTATTGTTGGATAGAGAAGTCACACTCAATGAGGAGACCGAGTTCAATATGTTTGTTCATGATAACTGTGTTAAAACGATGAGTTTGTGCAGTTTGTTCAGTAAATTCAGGCAAGGTTTTGCTTTATTAGCATCAGTAATACTTTGTACTATGTTTAATTTGAATCCAAGTTTTGTTTTTTTAACAATTTATTTCAGAATCCCCAAAGTGGCTTTTTAAAAAAAAAAACAATTTAGGTCCAGAATAACATGTTGCTATAAATATTTAATAGAATTTTTCTAATTGTATTTTTTTATTTTAAATCACTGAATATGTTGCCTTTTTAAAATGTTTGCAGTAGTTAGAGTTGTATTGGGAAATTCATATCTTGTGCTTTGAATTTGTTTTATTTAAATCAGGTCATGTTTTTACTCAGACACTGAATAATGTTCTTATGTATTGTACAAATATTTTTTGTGTAAAAAATATGAATAAATGAAAACTTCTACAGATGAATGTTTACATTCTTTTACAAACTACAGCTAAAGTTGTTCATTTTTCTGCATGACTTGTTTAAAACAGTGGATTCTAATGAGACATATGAAGAATTACTCAAGTTATTAAATATAAATGCCAATGTCTGTTGAACTAAATGAAGAATATTCATTTTTTAATACAGTAAAGAACATTCATGTATAGGCCCCTTGAAAAATTAACAAAATAAACTTTTTTTAAAAATCTTGATGTTACAAAGCAAAGCCAACATGCAGTCAACAACTGAGCGTATTTCAGTCATGAACAAATCACAATATACAGAAATTTAAAGCCCTGCAGAAATGTATGCATCAATTTAACCTTTATTTAAAGAGCAATGCTGAAAGCGAAATAAGGTTAGAAAAATAGTTTTGACCAGTGACGTCACTCTTTCTGATGATCTCATGGTCTTGTGAGGAACTTCATTCAGACAAACACAATGATGCTTTATTTAAACAGTTTTCTGTACGTCTCCAAAGACACCCAAGAAAAACAATACGAGGCATTTTAAAAGAAAATAAGACATTTATTTGACAGAAAGTGTATTAGACACCAAAAACAGGCAGGACCTGGAAGAGAATATATTTACTGTATAAAACAACAAATATACAAAAAGACAAAATGTGACTGGAGGGGGCAACAGAGAGCAACAATGAGAAATAATCAGAAAATATAATTGTGAAGAGACACAGCAATAACTTCACCTGTAGAATCCAGGAGGACAGCATCTGAAGTGTGACTAACTTTAATGTTGTTTCTGTCCTTTTTAAAGATTTTAAATGGACACCGCTGTGTTCCAGGATTCATTAGTGCAGCTGAATGCTCATTGGTTGTGCTGCTTTTGTTGGCGTTTCTTCTTTCAGTTTTCTTTGTTGTGTGGAAACGGAAACCAAACCAAACCAATGTGTCCCAAGTTCCATCTCTGACTAACAACTAACCAGTACAACATAAGAAATCACAGCATGGTGCCTGTCTGCATGTCATCAGCTTTTCCTATAAAATAAATTTGCATTTACTACAGATAGAAATGGAAAGTTTTGATTATTTGTAATTATTCTTTTACCCCCTTGATCTTTAAACTCTGCGCTGAAATGCATCACCCAAATGACCATTTATCAGAGCCAGAAACAAGAAAACTTTGAACTACTCATGTGGCATTTGGTTCTGTCACAACACTTAACCACATTAAAGCTTCCATTTCAATCAAAAGTTCGTTATTTTTAATGTCTCATTTGAAAATTCGGTAAATATAAACTATGTATTCTAAACAGAATTGGTTAAAAAAAAATAAATCAGTATTTCTTGCTGCAACCTTGAAGCCATTAATGAAAAAATGCAGAAAGTTTGTGGAGTCCCAAGTTTTGTTGTTGTGAAAACTGATTACAGTTTTTTTCATCTTTGTAAAATAAGTAATCAAAGAAACTTCAACTTTAGTTTCCTATTTTTCATGATTAACGTCTTTGTAACTTTCACATGTCTTCACTGAAGACATGTCTGACTTCTCTCTGAATCTTCCTGGTGGTTTTGTTTCCATAGAGGTGCAGGACTTTAAACTGAACCACAGTGATGAATACTGCAAAAGAAGCAAAACACTAAATACTGCAGTTGAAACAATATGAAGATTTAACTTTCTGTTACCGCCCGGACAAACGTCATTTCCCCGAAGGTATTGTTTTGAGCTGCGAGGTCTTGCTTGCTTGTTCCGGTGTTTGTAACAATTTGGTTTGCGCTCGATAACTCGATAAAATATTGATGTAGCCTCACCATATTTGGTACACAGCTGTACCATAATAAGACACAGGTCAAGTTCGCATTTGGTGACCGTGACCTCATTTTCAAGGTCACAGGGGTCATCTGTGTCGCCGGGCGGTCCAAGTTTGGTAAAACTTCTTGTTAAATTTAGGATTCATTAGGTCATTTGTCGTTGTGTCATTTCTCATAACTAACTTTGTTGTGACTTATTAACAGTACAACTTATTTTTGGACCCCAGCGTTTCAGTAGCTGTCCGTCAGGTTTGACTGACCGAACATCAACCACGACTTCTTTTCATAGAGACGGAAGACGCTGTGGTTTTTCTTCTCAGGGTTTCAGAGACGCTTTCTGTGGTCAGAGAGGATCCTGATTCTGTAGACACCTGAGCTGAAAAAAAGTCTGAACCTGAGCTGCGTTCACCCTTCAGAAAATGTTTTCTCACACTAGACAGCAGCCACAGCAAAACTTCATTTACAGCTTTCAGCAATAAAATCACCCAAGAACATCTTTACACAGACATCAGCAGAATTCAAAGATGTTTTTCATGTCTAACAATAAAATCACAAATCTTTCTACAGAAATTGTCCTCGTATCGAAAAATAAAACTTGAACAAAAAAATACTGTAAGTTTATCAATCACTGCTAAAAATACCATTTGATACTAAACAAATACAACTTAGAATGTTTATAAAGACAGTCCATGCTGTGTAAGATGTAACTTACACATGATTACTGTCTTTGTTGTTGGATTTATTTGGATGCGACGTCCGTCTAGATTAGTCATCTGTGGGAATTGAAGCAGAAACGTCTCACACATTAACATTGTTCACATAATAGAAGTAATGTTCATTTGTCTTCAATTATTGACAGTAAAATTGATGTTGATCTGCTGACTGCACCTAGTTCATCCCTAGAACATTTTGTCAGTGCAAATATAAAATCCATTTACTTCTATAAATTTCTGAGGCTATTTTTACAGTAATTTCACTGTTTTTACTTTAAAGTTCTTTAATCTTTGTCATGCCAAGGACAAGCCAGAACATTGTCAGCTCATCCAGATAATCTCTTTTAATATGATGCAAATCTCAGGAAAAAAAAAGTACATTGATGGAAAGGTACAATTGTCTCAATTGTCTTTACATGAATCTTAACCTAACGTGTTGGCTCACTGACATTTTGTTGCACCGACAAGCAAATAAAATTGTTGGAAAGGCATTTCATGCAGTGTTTTTTCCATATCTTACACCTCGCTACAATATATACTCAGAGTAATTCAGCCCACAATAAGAGCTCATTGGGCATCTATCAGGCTTCAAGGCTTTCCTCGATGTTGGATTATTGTTTGATTTTGTTGAATAATGAATGGAAATAAACTGATTTAAGGAATATTCTCATTAACTGACTGCACAGCTATAAGTAAGAATCACCAGTTGTTCAGTTATTCACTTTTTTTCCTAGATTTCTGCTATTTGACATGTGGAGTTCCCCATGGCTCAGTACTTGGTCCTCTTCCCCCCCATCATTTACTTACATTCATTTTATCAAATTAAGCATACCATGAAAATCTGTCCCATTATGCTGATGACATGAAGCTTTTCAGTTAGTGTAGTGAACAAATCAGTGATCAGCTGAATGACCTCATCTTTGCTACAAAAGTGATAAAGCATCGTATTTTGTTGGTGTCAGACTCTACTTGAAGTGTATTTTGTCAGTGGAAAGTGGATTTTATTTTTTTACCTCCATGTTTCCGACGGTGATATTTTCCCAACAGTAACAGCAGCAGCGTTGCAGATAAACTGGTGAAAACAGTCTTTAATAAGAGGTAGATGAGAACTGGAGCTTGACTCAAAGAGGCTGGACACTCTGAAAAGATGATATAAAGTTTTTCTGTCAAAAGTGAGGTTGGTCATTTTGAACAAAACAATATTCTCATGAGATATGATGAGCTACATTTGGAGTTTAGGGTCCTCTAAAGAAATCTCATATATCTCTTGAACTTATTAATGTCACAAGTTTTATGTACCTCTGACAGTGAGCCACTTCTCTTGGGATTCTCCAGCTCCAAGAATGTTACACTTGTATTGTCCTTGTGATTTGGAAAAACTCTGGAAGCTCATGTTCCCTGTAGAGCTGCTCCCGATGAAGTGTCCATCTTTATAGAAGTCAGCAGTGACGTTGGCGGTGACCTTGTTCTTGCAGTGCAGCGTTACAGCTTCCCCCTCCATCACGGGAAAGTCAGGACTCTCCAGGACCACAGGAATAACTAATCAAATATGAATTCAAAGATGTAAAATTGACTAGCATCATACAAGACAAAGCCTCAGATACAGAAAAGGAATGACAAATAGGCTTTCAAACTATATTTAAAGACTAATCTATTGTTGTTCAACTGATTCACACATTTTAGTTAACATCCTGCTCAATATTTTGTACATTTTCTGTGTATTCTTGCAAAATAAGTTCAGTCATTGGCAAGGTTAATGCTATCATTAGTATAAACCTTAAAACTGATTGTCATTTCTCCTTTGTAACTACTTGCAACATGGAAGTCATGCTACATCCTGGAAAACATGCCAATTCACAGTTTTTTTTCTTTTTTCAATGTCAGGGTCAATGCAACTGACTGCAGCAAGTTCTGCATTCTCCAGATATCCTGTGCTGTGTCTGGTATGTCTGTTGACTGGCAAATGCATTTACCTTTGACTTCCAGCCAGTTTTCTGAAGATTCACCGATTCCAGAGAACTTGCACTTGTAGAGTCCTTCATCCGACTTGGAGACACTCTCGATGGTCGTCTCTCCATTGTAGCCGGTTGCAAAATGGAAGCCACGTCTGTAGAAATCCGCGACATATTTTGCACGAGTTTTACTTTTTCTGCAGCGAAGAGTCACAGATTCTCCCTCCGTCACGGGGTGGATGGGACTCTCTAGGATCACGACACCAACTGAAAACAAGAAAAATACTTTTCATTCTGCTGTCTGCAAATGACAGTCATCCCTATATCTTTTGTTCATTTTGCTGTATTGCTATTGTTTGCAGTTATATTCTGTCATGGTGTCACAAATTGTTTTTTTGTTGTTGTTGTTCCAGGCATCATTGACAGATGCTCATAAAATTCCAAAAGAAAGAAAAGCAATACAAGTCACACCTTTCTATTTACTTTCCTAACCTCTGAAAGAACATCAGGTAGAGCCTAACAGATCAGTATAACATTATATAAAGGATCTGCATATAAATTGCACAACTGTTAAGGCACATTTTGCTCGTCAGTCTTACACATTTTAAGCTTTTCACTTTAAGCATTTTAAAATAACATGTAAAATGGTGAGGACTGAGGTTGGGGACATGGTCATTTGTCTCAACTACATGGCATACAATGAGATGAGAAATAATAATAAAAAAAGGTAGAGAGAGGAGGAGGGGATAAGAGGAACAGGGACTGGAGAGACAAGGTGGCATGGCACACGGGCACAGACACCTGGTCAGGTAGGAGGAAGTTTTCCTTCCTCCTTGATGTTTCTTTGTTTCCCCAAGCAGGTTTTTACCCCATGCGCGTTTAGGTGCTGGGGTTTTGTTGTGTTAGTTTGGGCTGGAGATTACTGGCAGTTCCGTTATTCGTCTTTTGTTTATTTCAGGTTTAGTTTCCATTTTTAGGTAGTTTAGGGGGAGAAAATGGAAAGACGCTGGGCCAACCACGCCATGGGCCGTCGTTCCCAGCATCTTTCCATTTTGTTATTTTTGGCCGGGGTCTCCAGCCCTCGTTTTTTTCCCTTTGTTCTGTATTTCTGTTGTTGATCACCTTGGGTTAAGCAAATAAAGCTTGTGGGATTAATTGTAACATTTCTGTGTGGCGTCCTTCATATGTTCCAGCCTCCTACCCCTATTGAGCCGTGTGCTTTCTTGTTTGTATGGGGGCCATAACATACTTGGGGGCTCGTCCGGGATAACAACAAAATTTGCTTACATCAGCAATTTTCGTTTTAAGCTTCGCCGTGCCTGCGAATTGGCAAGGGAAAATATGTCAGTTGCTCAAATGAAAATGAAAAGGTGGTTCGACAGAAATGCTGTAAATAGATCTTTCAGGCCCAGCGACAAAGTGTTGATGTTTCCTGTGCCTAGTTCAGTTTTGCAGGCGCGTTACTGCAGCCCCTATGTAGTCCAAGAAAAGGTGAGTCAGGTGGATTACATCGTTGCTACTCCAGACCGTCAGAGGTGTGTCACAATAACATGCTGCCTTGCCTGGACAGAGATTCTGTTCCGTTGTCTTCTGTTACTGCCGGGGGTAAAGCTGTGTTAGCGCTGTCCAGTGCTGAAAGCATTGATGAGACTCAGGTAGCCGGGGCGCTGTCTAGTGCTGAACCCATGGCGTCACGGCGGTTCCAGCCATGTCTGATGTTGTTGATCTGTTGAGGGCTGTTGTCCAAGAACGGTTGGAAAATTCTGAAATGTTGTCGAAGCTTGATGAGTGTTTATTACATTTGACTCGGTCACAACGCAGGGTGTGGTCAGTACAATAAAATCTCATATTTCTCAGTTCTCAGATGTAACGACTCGGACCCATGTGCTGCAACATGACATCGATATGGGGGATTCCCCACTGATAAAGCAGCATGCGTATAAAGTAAATCCCGATAAGCGCCTCCGTTTACAGCAGCAGGTAAATTATATGCTGGAGAACAGGATTGCAAAACCCAGCTTCAGTTTGTGGAGTTCGCTGTGCCTCTTAGCTGGTAAATCCGATGGCTCTGATGGGGTCATGAAGCTGGACTGCTATCTTTTGCACCGAGTTGAGGATTGTGTTGATCGTAATGGCAGTGCCAATTATGTGACGAAACTCGACTTGTTAAAAGGATATTGGCAGGTGCCTCTGACTCCTCGGGCAAGTGAAATTTCCACATTTGTGACCCCTGACACTTTCTTGCAATACACGCTAATGCCATTTGGCGTGCGTAATGCACCTGCTACGTTTCAGCGTTTGGTAAACACGGTCTTGTCAGGCTTGCCAGGGTGCGAAGCGTATTTGGATGATATGGTGGTTTATTCGAGTTCGTGGTATGATCATCTGCAGCAGCTTCAGGTGGTATTTGGAAGGCTGTCTGATGCCAACCTCACACTCAATTTGGCAAAGTGCGAGTTCGGTCGGGCCACAGTGACATATTTGGGAAAAGTTGTGGGTCGTGGGCAAGTCAAGCCGGTGCATTCTAAAGTTGAAGTGATCCTGTCTTTCCCTCTTCCTGCTTCACGTCGTGAGCTGCGCCGTTTCTTGGGGATAGTGGGGTATTACAGGAGCTTCTGTAAAAACTTCTCGGCTGTTGCGGCTCCGCTCACCGACCTATTGAGTCCAAAGACTCGTTTTCATTGGTCAGGTAGTTGTCAGCGTGCGTTTGTGTAAAAGCCTTGCTCACTCATGCCCCAGTCCTGGCTATGCCCACATTTGATTGTCCATTTAAGTTGGTCGTTGATGCAAGCGATGCGGGGGCGGGTGCTGTCCTCCTTCAAGATGGAGATGGAGTGGAGCATCCAGTCTCATTTCTCGAGAAAATTTAATCAGCATCAACGTGTGTACTTGACTGTTGAAAAGGAGGCTCTTGCCCTTATTTTGGCACTCAAGCATTTTGAGGTATATGTGGGCTCCGCTAGTGCACCTGTTGTCATGTATTCCGATCACAACCCTCTTGTGTTTATTAATCAGATTTGAAACGCCAATCAGAGGCTCATGCGCTGGGCACTATTCTTACAGTCCATCAATGTGGAGGTCCAGCACATCAAAGGCTGAGAGAGTGTCCTGGCGGACGCATTATCTAGATCTTAGGTAATGCGTGAATGAAGTCCGAGGTGCTCTGACCCCATTCACGTTTTTAGGGTGTGGGTGTTACGTGCAGCATCTCTCTCTCTCTCTATGTATGTATGTATGTATGTTTGTGTGCATATATGTGGTGTGTTTCTATGAATGTGTGTTGTGTATGAGTGAATCTATGCATATGTATCTGTGTTTTATTTGATGTATTTAATGCAACTAGATATATCTAAACTAAATTCTAACTAAATGTATACTCTCCCTAACTTCTCTCAAAATGACAAATGGCAAATGCGCGAGCGTAATCTCCTCTCAAAAACCCACAATTTGAGGAGTGAATCAGACCCCTATGCCTTTTAAGACCTGGACAGATTGAAATGTGAAACCCCTTCAACATTTGCGCGAAGCACCGCGACACGCGATGTGACGTAACGAGGCCTCGTTCTCGATAGTCACGTGATTGTGGGCGTGCTGAAGCAGGGATCGAAACACCGTCTCGGAACACTTTCACTTCAAAAGCTCGGCACTGTGTCGAGCAAACTGGCTCGAGCGTAACATCACTAGTTTTTCTGTCCTTTATATAAGGGTCAATGTAACTGTCTGCACTAGACTATCATGTACTTAATGTAGCATAAACATAACCACATGAACAGTCGGAGGTTCTAAACTCTCCAGATATCCTGTGCTATGTCTGTCCACTGACAAGGTGCCCTGCCTGATTTGTAAGTAGCTGCTATGTCCAGTAAGAAGTGCAAAGGTTTTTTGCAAACATCCACAAGTGACCTGTGTGCTTTTCTATCTTTTACGTAAGGGTCAAGGCAATTGTTGACACCAAAACTGGTATGCTATTAACGTAGCATGAACAGAACCACAAAAACACAGTGGGAAGTTCTAAATTCTCAAGAAATCTGATGTCTGTCCACTGACAAGGTGCTACAGCCTGATCTATAAGTTGCTGCTACATCCTGTAAAAAGTGCAAACATTCACAGGAAACCTATCTTTTCTGTCTTCTATATAAGAGACAATGTGACTATCTTCAGCAGACCAAGATATATATATAATGTAGCATGAAGAGAATCACTTGATATCTGCACCTGAAAGAGTTCTCTTATTTGAACACTGTTTGACACTGATTATATTGCATGCTCTTGAACACTGACATACATACAAATCGGCCCACCTTTGACAACCAGCCAGCTCTCCTGCGATTCTCCAGCTCCTGAGATGTTACACTTGTAGAGGCCTTCGTCAGATTTAGAGACGCTGTCGATGACCATGCTTCCTGTGTTGCTGCTGTTGATCAGGATGCCATCCTTGTAGAAATCCGCAGTGAGGTTGAAAAACAGCATCCGGTTTCTGCAGAGCAGAGTCACCGTATCTCCCTCCAACACCGGAGATGTGGGACCCTCCAGGATCACAGCTGAGCAACACAAACAAGTAATGAAGAACTTGACCTGTAGCGACTCAAAACTGGTCATTAATGCAGAAGTGTAATGTCAACTGTAGTTACTAGTATTCTGTGTAGTATCATTGTGACCACTGTGCCACATTAGCAAGCATAGTAAAAATGTATTGCAGATTAAAAGATTTGTGCTAATTTTGGTAGAAATATGTACTCACCAGCGTCCTGAGCATCATATCTGTCCTGTAATTGTGCAACAGGCAACAGCAACATGTTCATCACTGGACAAACAAAAGAACTGAGTTTATTCAGATGTTCACATGCTGGCACAGACTGACAGTTAAGACGCTTAGATGGAATTAAAAAGCAAGAATTATTGTGATGCATGTTGGGAAGTGACCAATTTAGCTGAGACTAGTTCTTGTGTGCTACAATGCGTTAAAATGAATAAAAGCAAATAGCGAAATTTTAAGTAATTACGAGGTGAAAAACACATTTGTATTTGAAATGCTGAGGAATAAAAATATTTAGTTGTGCAATCTTGAGAAACTGAAGATAAGAAATGCATTATGTGCAAACTCTACAGTAAATGTATTTAGTTACTAGTGTTTTACATTTAAAACTCCTGGATATGATCTAAGATCTTGAGGAAAACTACTTGTTAGGTGTTTGCACCAGTGGCGGCTGGCCCATAGGGGGCGCTGGGGCTGCGCCCCACCAGCTGTGGAGGGGATTTTTTTTTTTAGTTTTTTTTTTTTTTTAACCAGCTTCAGTTTTACTTATAGTATGTGTGTGCCTGCATGTATTTTAAACCATTTAAACAACATTAACACCAACCGACAACCGAATTTCCGCCGAACTACAGCATGTCATTCTCCCACAGGGCGCTCGGCAAAGTGCCCCTGACCTGCAGCTAAATAGCCAATCAGGTTATGGTTGCTAGGGGAAAATTACTGATAATTGGCCTATCACAGGAACAGAGACTCACAGAGGAACAGACACACAGGAACAGAGACAGAGTGTCTTTTAAGTTTATTTTACATTCAATAGGCAGTATGTAATAATAATATAGTTGTGGGTTGGTTGGTTGGTTCTCAATTCTTTGTATGTTACATTTTTATAGGAAATGTTCTCTTTCATTCTCTCTTCAAAAATAACTCAACCTACATTGATAGCATAACGTCTAATATGTCTGTAAATTGTTACTTCTTCTGTGAAACTGGAAACTGAAATTAAATTATTATTGTGGACCTGTAGTCATTTTCCGACTCTTCATTTGAATGCTTATGCTAGATTAGGCAAGGAAGTCTGTTGGCACACCAGCCCCACCAAGATTTTTTTCATCAGCCGCTACTGGTTTGCACACAACAGCTTATGCAAAATAATCAATATTACACCAATATTTCAGCAAAAATTTCTTCGCTTTACTGACTGATAGCCCTAAGATTATCAATACAAGATGTATTTGCATGTACCCAAGTTAAATTCTTCAATTTACATTGCAGTATAACATCAGTCTCTACTACAGTTAGGTTTTCTAAAGGAGGAATCAATCCTGAAGGCAATTCTAGTGCCAGATAGTGGTCAGAGAAAGCAAAATTACACAGATATGAGTATGATGAAATACCATAATGAAGCAATTAAGCTAAAATAAGCCTGGAACAGAGCAATGAAAAGTAATGCTGGCAGTTAAACTGATTGAATATTACACAATAAAAAAGTATTGCACCTGAAAATGAGATTAAAATGGAATTTTGTCCTTCACATGACAAATAAAGCTAGTAAGAGGTGTCAGGAGAGCATATAAATCAACATTTAATCATCACTGCTACTCTATATGATGTCCTACTGCATGAACAGACAGACTCACACAGTCCGATGCAGAGAGTTGTCGCCTCCATGTCGCCTTCTTCTTGACTGAACGTCCGTCTGAACTTCAGCTGAAGCGAAGCAGTGGAGACCCACCTCTTTGCTCTGACGCCTCCTCAGTTCTGGAGCGCAGAAGCTCATCTTAAGGTCGCGTCTCGCAGATAAAACGCTGCGCTTCTATCTGATCTTGATTGTGGGTCACAGAGCTCGTCTTTTGCTGCTGGTGTTGAGTTACCACAAAACATCTGATAAACTGATTTCATCGTATTCATGACAGAAACCACCCAACAAGACTGTGTTCTTATAGTGGCAACAGTGTCCCCAATAAACTAATGTCTGATTCCTTTCTAAAACACCACTAGTGACGCCTTAAAACTGACTCCTACTCAAGTTCTAACTTTTTAAAATTATGATGCTCCATTTCAATTTAGAGATGTTATTTAGCACCCAATGTGAAAAAAAAAACGCCTTCACAAATAAAATGCAATCAATACAACACAGTAAAACACAAATTCTAGGTTAATCTTATTCAGTTAAGTTGATCTCAAGGTAAAGTATCATGACAGTTCACAAAATCTGTGGATGGTTTGTGAACTGTGACTTTATTGACAGACATTCCTGTAGTTTGGGTAGAGGACTTGAGCGAAAGAGAGCAGATAAAGATGAAGAGTTAAAGCTATTTATTTATGAAAGTTTCCAGCAGGAAACCACTATCTAACACTGGATACATCGCACAACTCAAAGTCTTGATTGTGACTCAACAAACCTAAATTTGTTGCTCTTATCCTGTGTGCTAGGGGGACAGTTTCATATGTGCTGCAAAGATCTGCAAGTACTCAAGAGTCAGCATGGGATGAATTTCGTCATTTCTGAAACCTTCGAGAGTTTACGTGGACCATTTAGACCTTAGCAGTGGGTATGCACAGTATGGTGGAGCCACTTTAATTCTTTATACACTTGAAAATTAATTTTATTTTCTCTCTAAACGCTGCAACCTTCAAGCAAATCCTGCACCAACTCACCACTCCTGCAGTATCTCAAATGCTGCCAACAAGTCGGACCACTCGCAGATGTGAATTAGCAGTTTCACCGTGGACCTCAAAGTCTGTGCAAAGAAAAGACGTTAAATTCTGGTTTGAATGATTGCTTCAACAACAATAAAAATTTAGACCAAAGAACTAGTAAATTAATTAAAAATGCAAGACAGATTAGTCAACAATGAAAGCAGTCAGTAGTTGCAGGAGCCGTGGGAGCAGTGCATCACTGCACAGGGAGACTACTGAAAGGGAATGTGGTGTTTATGTTTCATGAATGCAGTCAGATTTTTTTTCCCATTGCACCTCATATTAAAATGTATTTTTTTAACTGTTGGTGTTGATTATCACAGCACAGAGAAGAAAATGTCAGTTTTTTCTAACTTTAATTAAAAAGGGACAAGACAATTGTCACGGCGTATTGAGGTGAGGGAAAAACCCAAGTGTGAACAGGTGTTTTTTTTTTTTTGTTTGTTTGTTTTTTAACAGGATGTGAAAGTATGTACAGGGCTCCAAATCAGGTGAACTAAACAAACTAGAGGGTGATGTTAGAACAAGGAACAAGGCAGAAGAACAAGAAACCAAGCAAAACCAAATAAAGGACGTGAAACTCAAAGGGAGACAAAGGAAAACACTAAAGACATGAACTACAAATCTAAAAGGAAGTCAAAGGATATGAGAATAGTAACAACACTGCATACATGGGGCTATGTGTGACGTCACCGGCTGAACCAGATCCAACAAGGCCACAGGAATACACTGAACAGAGACACAAGGAAAGACTGAAATAAGAATGGAGCAGAAACACTCAGAAATTTAACACTTAACACAAGGAAAACTTAACTGGGGATCAGGGCTGCAGTCCAGTGTGTTTTCCAGGCAGGAGATGGAGCTAAATCCAGGGGAAGATCAATGATCCTGCTGAGAGTGAAGTCTGAGCTGGAGTTTGATTGCGAGGAGTGCTGACTGGAGGCAGGTGAGGCAACTCTGCTCAGGTTTTCTCACTCACTGCTGATTGGGGAGAGGAGGATGGAGACTGCAGCAAATCAGGGTCTGAGGCAGGATCCTGACAAAAGTGCTGCTGAAACTGTCTCAGTACTCCATAAACTAGAAAATACAGCATCTTCTGAACACAGACAAACAATGAAAGTTGACTTTCAGATGGAAAAACTAAGAAAAAAAAACAGCTTGTGGAAGAAATGTAGAACTAAAAATGGCTTCAAATGAGAAAAAGTTCCACATTTATAGGTGACGGTAAGGACAGCATTTTATTCATGAAGACTCCACAGACTGTGCTTTAAAGACACTTTCTTTATTTGAGTTTAAAGACACAATTACAATACATGCAAACCAGCTCAACTTGAAAAGCAACTTCATCTTCAACCAATAATACAAACATTAAGAAATTTAAAGGTGAATGTGATGCTAATGTTTCACTACATCTGTTTTCAAAGTGTATTAATTTAACTCATAACTGTACATTACTGGTGGCCTCGACTTTACTTTGACTTTTACAGTGTGGCGTAATTGTACTGGGCACCATTTCTGCTGAACAAACAGTGAAATTAAGTTCTCATTTTTGTTGAATTAGGTTTAAATCATAAATTACAAAACATTAAATCAGTGCTGATTATTTTTCGTGTCATCCAACTTCATACAGAACTACACGTCTCAGGTAAGGAAAGTCTGTTGTCCTGTTTTTGGGTTGTTTTCCAGTGTAGACAGTTGTTGCTGAAGCTGGAACAGCAACTTTCCCTGTAGGATTTCGTGCCATTGAATCAGGTTGTCCATATCTAGAAGGATGTGCATTTACAGAACAACCAATAGGAACAATGACCTCATTCAGAAAAGACCCGCCAAAGTCCGGTTAGATTTTCTCAAGTATAAAATCCGAACCAAGAAGCGTCAAGTTCCCTCTCAGACCAGTTGAAATACCAAAAAAAGAGTTATGAGTCAATATTTCCACAGAAACTACATGATCTATTTATAACTTCTCGCTGTCCAAAAATCAAAAGTAAAAATCTATTAAAGCATGAAGCACCAGACAAAGGCGGTCAGACAGAGTTGAGCTATTGTAGCACAGTCATGAGGTTGAAGTTTGCAGTAAGCAAATATTATTTATTACTGTGGCTTTGAATATTCATTCCGCTAAAATAGACATGCATTTGCTTGGGTGGTTTGTGTTTGAGAGGCCTGAATTTTAATCTGCAACGTCTAAATAAAACCGAAGAAGACGTACCGATGAAACTCAATCCACGCCTTTTAAAATAGGACACGTGCGTTTACAATATGTGTGGTTTTTCAGCTGTTCTGCTTTCAGAGTGACCTCAGCCACTGCAAGTGCAAGGGAACAGAACTTCAGTAACATCTTTATTCTTTATACTCCTCAAGGTATTTTCTGTGGTAAAAGACGTTGTAAGCTGTTCTTTTTCTCACGTAGCTTTCATAAACCTCAAACTATGCACTTCTTCGCTGTCTTTGCAGGCACTATGATGCATTTAAGTGCACAAAATGTAAGTAAAATTAAATGTGTACCGATTGCAGGTTAAAAGAAACATACAACAATGCATATTTTGTTCTTTTCTGTTTTGTTGGTGATCCTTTCATCTTCAAGTGAAGTATCTGTGTCTACCTCCGAGTTTCCCAAAGTGAAGGAGTCCCACCAGCAGAAGCAGCAGAGCCACCATCACTACAGTGAAAACAGTCCTCAAGAGGAGGAGGGCGTGAAAGAAGTGGTCTGACCAGAGGCAAGCTTCTCTGTGGAGCTCTGCAGAGACACAAGAAAAGATATCTGCAGTCACATAATTGCAATATTTGCCTCATTATTATTATTTTTGTCACAATTGATAATGCCACCACCATGCTCAAAGTGGTATGTTATATTTTTGAATTGGTCAACATGTTGATCTTCTTCTGTTGCTGTCATGTATGAATGTAGTGCTTCTGGTCATGTGCATAGGGGAGTTAGAGGCTTTTTTGTGACCACATGCAGGTGCACATTTGGAATTTTACTGTGGACATGGAGAAGACGATGTTGAGGATTACTGCTGGTTGTGTACATTGAATTTATCCCCAGGTGTTAGACGGGCAACATGAGTTCTTCTGTAATATCTTAGGGTGTCTAAAGGAGATATCTGGCACAAATGACCTAAACTGTGTCATGATTATGGCAACTTCTTTAGCTCCCTGCAAGCTTTTTCTTATTTCCCAAAATTAACTTAAGATTGAAGGGTAAGACAGTTTTTGCCTTTTGTAAACATAGTAAAGAAGAGTTGGATTGTACCTGCCCTGCAGTGAATGATTTGAGTTGGTTTAAAGGATATCTTAAAAAGTTCATCAAAAAAGTCATACAAACAAGAATGATTTTTTGCATTATTACTCCGCCAAGGAGCACAACAGAGTTATGGGATGATTGGCGTGCGTTTGTCTGTTTGACTTTCTGTGCGCGACATTACTCAAGAACAGACTGGATTTGGATGACATTTTCAGAAATGACACAAGGACCACCTGATTAGATTTTGGCAGCTTATAGTCTGATCCACGGATTTGTTAAAGGGGAACTTCGTTTTTTTTCAACCTGGGGTCTGTTTCCATATGTCATTTCATACATGTGAGTGATGGAGAAATGAATTTTCGACATAGCTCCAGTATTTAGCCAGGCAGGCAGCTTAGCAGCTCAGCTAGCAGCTCGGCTAGCGAAAAGTATGGGGCAGCTGGCCCCCCCCCACATCAGAGTCTGCCCTAGCATGCTTTTTGCCCCACACTGACCGGCTCGGATAGTCTCAATGAGTGTCCCACAACATACTAGAGATGAGAAGTGAACGAAAACCTCCACATTACCTGGTGATCGCTCTTTGTTGTGGTCTGTATCCAAATCTCAGGACGCTAGAAAGCAAATCTTGTTCCGAAATCGCGCGAGAGCCCACGCCAAAACCGCTCTCGCGTGATTTCAGAACAAGATTTGCGTTCTAGCGTCCTGAGATTTGGATACAGACCACAACAAAGAGCGATCACCAGGTAATGTGGAGGTTTTCGTTCACTTCTCATCTCTAGTATGTTGTGGGACACTCATTGAGACTATCTGAGCCGGTCAGTGTGGGGCAAAAAGCACGTTAGGTCGGACTTTGACGCGGGGGGGCCAGCTGCCCCATACTTTTCGCTAGCTGAGCTGCTAAGCTGCCTGCCAGGCTAAATACTGGAGCTATGTCGAAAATTCATTTCTCCATCACTCACATGTATGAAATGACATGAAAACAGACCCCAGGTTGAAAAAAAACGAAGTTCCCCTTTAAGGGTTTCCGTATCATTACAAGATAGCGACACACTGTCACTGTAACTATGAGGACAAATGAACACTACGGTACATCAACTGCTTGGTGACAATAGCATGATTGCGATCCTACTATAAATCCACTTCTGTGGACTTATCAGAACTTATCCATCGGAAACCATACAACAACTGAGCAACCTGCACTCCCTGAGTGCCTTTCTTGTTTTTTAACAGAATCTCCTTTAACTTCATTGCATTTGATGTTAAAACTTCACTATCTCTTTGCGGAAAAAGGCCGCATCTTGAGCGTCCTAAAAAAGCACGCATGGCTTCATCATCGCTCTGAAAATGGCGACCGCATAAGTTGGATTTCAGTTAAGAAACAGATGGAAGTCAGACGGTGCAGGTCATGTACTGGGTAAACTTTCCTCTCCTTTTTTATTTGATCACTTCAAACATTTGAGTTTTTGTCGACAGTGACATAAGTCTTTAAGTATACAGTTACACCTTTTGTTTCCAGATGATACTGAGAACTTTTACTTTATATTGTAAAGTGGCATGTTTGGTAACGAACTTCCATCCATCCATTCTCTATACACCGCCTCACTAGGGTCACAGGGGTGCTGGAGCCTATCCCAGACGGCTCGGGCGAAGGCAGGGGACACCCTGGACAGGTCACCAGTCTGTCGCAGGGCTACATATACAGACAAACAATCACACATGCACTCACACCTACGGGCAATTTAGAGTCATCAATTAACCTCAGAATATTGTTGAATTGTGGGAAGAAGCTGGAGTACTCATAGAAAACCCACGTATGCACAGAGAGAACATGCAAACTCCATGCAGAAAGATCCCAGGAAGGCCGGGACATGAACCGGGGATCTTCTAGCTGCAAGGAGAAAGTGCTAACCACTAGACCACTGTGCAGCCTGGGAGCAAACACAACATCTGCTATTGCAACATATGTGCGTCTCACCTTTGACAGTCAGCCAGTTTCCTGGTGATTCTCCAGCTCCAGATATCCTGCACTTGTAGAGTCCTTCATGAGACTTGTAGACTCTGGGGATGGTCATGGTCCCTGTAGAGCCGGTCCCAATGAAGAGCTCGTCCTTATAGAAGACAGCCGGAACGTTGGCCGATAACATGTTGCTTCTACAGTGCAGCATCACGGCTTCTCCCTCCATGACAGGGTGAGCAGGACTGTCCAGGACCACAGAATCAACTGAGCAATACGAAGATATACCAGAAACAACAAGAAAAGTTACCAAAACTAGAACCGAAGAGCTTACTAGAGGCAACAAAAATCATACTTGATTCTCCGTGTTTCCGGAACTGTACTGGACATATAGATGCCATTCTTCCAGAATATTTTCATGTCTTTAATATTCAAGTTTGAGCTGTTTGTTTGTTGCAACACTTCAGAATTTCCCACAGGTGTTTGGTTGGGTTGGAATGTGGATTTCCTCAATATTTTTAGACTGTGATAGGATGATAATGGCTTCATTTCTTAATGCATACCATAAATGTAGCTACTATTTGTACAGTTTTCGTATTGTTAAAACACAAATTAAGCAGAAAAGTTGTCAGAAATAGAAGACATGGAAGTGTAATGACTGTTAAAATGGACTTCATTGAAGGTCAATCCCAAAAATTGTTGTATAGTGTGAAAACAAAAAGAAAGAAGAATATATAAGTAAAATCTAAATACCTTCTTTGGTTTCTTCATTTAAGCTGCTGTTCGTCACTGTCAGCCAGCTCTCTGGTGATTCACCAGCTCTGGAGATGCTGCACTTGTACAGTCCTTCATCTGACTTGGAAACATCCTGGATGACCATCTTTCCGAAGCATCCGGTCCCGACGTGAAGGCCATCTTTGTAGAAATCAACTCTTTGGTTTGCAAGAGCTGCCTTGTTTCGACACACCAGGATGACAGTTTGTCCCGCCGTCACAGGGAGAGAAGGACTCTCCAGGATCACAGAACCAGCTAAAGCACATTTTTACAAAGTATGTATTAGCATTTTTGAAAGATGCGTTACTAGCATCACAAGAGAAGAAAAGAAAAAATCAGGCCCCAGATATTGAAATAAAATAAAAATCTGTACAACAAAGATAAAAAAACAACCCAGACATATAAAAGATATCGGACAAGAAAAAGACTGATCCAAATCCAGCACATTTTCACAAAACTGCTGCTGCTCGACGCTTGCCAACATTAGAAAAACTGCAAAGCTACTTGCCAAGCTAACTAGTTAGGTTGGGCTCCACATAGACTAAAAGAGACGCGTTTGCCAGTTGTTGGTTTACCAAAGCTAACCTGTGCTTGTCCAGCTTTTTTTTTTTTGTGCACTGAGTTGTCAGCATTTCAACTCATCACACTGGTGTGGAGTTAATATGGGGGACAATATGTTGCAAAATTTAAAGTTATTCCAGTTGAAAAATTTAGAGTATTTTATGTGCATTTTGGCTGTATGCCTTCACCAGTCACTTCTACTTTCCATCCATCTCTCCTCGGTTTGGCAGAACTTGTATCCTCAAAAAGGCAAACAAGCAAACAACCCAGGAACAGAAAGCTATCGTCGGCGTATTGCAGAATAAGGCAAAAAATATGATCATGTAACTTTGCTACATGATACGTTTGGCAAAGAAATAATAAATGAAGAGTTCATTTGCAAAAACAGATAACTCCGTTTTGATAAATTTTCAGAAAACATTTTTTATTGTTTACTTGAGATAATATCAATCAAACTGAAGTTGAGTGGATTTGACTCAGTAGAAAAATACATGACAAAATAGAGAAAAAATAAATTATTTGTGTTATTATTATTATTATTATTATTATTATTATTATCTCAAGTAAACAATAAAAAATGAGTTTTCTGAACATTTCTAAAATGGAGTTGTCTGCAAGTTATAATTGAGTTCATCTCAATGTTGTGCAAACATTTAGGTTTTTGGAAGAGAATTCTTCTCCTAAACCTACCAGCAACAGTGATGTTGATAACGCTGCTTCTCTCTCCTCCTTCGCCTTCACACCAGTATTTTCCACTGTCCGTTTCGAAACCGTGGAAGATGCAGTGCATCGTTGGCTTTCCCGTGCCGTTCATACATGCTGGAAGAAAATTGTCGGCGTTTCTCACCCCTCTCCATTTAACCGAGGGATCGAACCCCACACAGCGAAAAAAGATGGACTCGTATTCAAAGAACTGCTGTTTGGAGGTAACAATATGAAGAGAAGCTGGATCTGAGACCAAAAGACAAAATGAAAATGAATAAACAGATACAATTAGGCTTAAGAGACACAACGTATCAGGAAAAAGAGACTTCAAATTGTGATATTCAATCAAAATCTATTCATTCAACTATTCATTCATTCAGCCTGACTCTGAATTTCAAACGTGATCCATTATACAACACATTTAAACAAGATGGAGTTCAAAATTTTAGTTTGTGTCTGTGCATAAATGATTAACTTTTACCTCTTACCTCCTTTCAGAGCGGAACTCAAGTGACCAAGTGCAACTAGCAGCAACACTGGAGAGAAAAAAGACAAAAAGCTGCACGTCAGATGCTTTCATGAATGAGCTTGACATGATAAAGAAGCTGTTACTTGTTATTGGACGTTACATCAAAGTAAACCTTTAAAATCAATACCTCCACTTTGCCATTCTTTTTGATTGACCACAGATTAAAGGATCGCTGATGGCTTTAGATGCCTAAAACATGAAAAATAAACAAAAGTTAATGCAGATACTCACACGCTCTGAAGCAGGCGGCTCTAAGCTTCATGTCGCCTCGCTATCTGAGCATCGCGAGTCTGCAGATAAAGTGAACATAGCTTAGAGCGTCTTCCTGCTTGGTTAACTGTGGTGGACGGTGCAGGCTTGAGCTTCACCGGAGCTGATGTCAGTGGGAGGGAGGGTCCATGAAGATGCATAAAAGACCTCAGTTTCCTGATATCTTCTGCAGTAGAGTCAGAAAAAATCAAGACAACTTCCTCCTTTAGTTTAGAAGTCTATTAGTTCAGCATCAGTACAGTTCTTTTGGGAATATTTTGCACATTTAGAATATAAAGCATTTCTACTTGTAGAACAAATTCGTGCAATAACATTATTTTCCACATTTAAAGGAACCTGTGCAACATCTAGAGTTTCTACATGTAGAGAATACAGTACATATATACGTATATTTTTGGGTTATTTAAGTTTTTTTCACCCATTCTCATCTGTTTTTTTGCACTTAACTGCTGTAACACTGTAGTTTTATCTTATCTTTGATGTTCTGACCTCAAACCAGCCTTCACAATGAGCAATCTTTACTAGGTAATCCCTAATACATCTGCTACAACTACTATACTACTGCTTATAAGTCAACTTTTCCAGTCTGCATGGAGGACTCTGTTTGATTCTTTGCCCAAATTTGTGCTCACTCAGTAACCAAGCTACAAGATCAGTGTAGTTTTATGCAGTACCTGAAATATCTAGTACATGTGAGGAATATGTCCACCGAGCCTCTACACAGTCTTTTATAGTGGTCATACAATAAAACAGTACTGTAAAAACTCTCACAAGACGACAAAATCTTTACTGTTTCGATCTTTTATGTTATCAAAAACTTGAGAATACAAACACACTGACATCGAAATACTTCACTGAATGGACATCTAAGAAACACAACTTAACACAATCTCAGTAACTAATTAGAAAGCAAATTATCCCATTATCTCCTTCATTCTGGGAAATTCTGCTGTCAGTGATCTGTGACAAAACAGAAACAGGCTAAAAATCAGCTGCTTGGTAGGATTATTCATCATGGAAACAAAAAGAAAATCATAGATTAACCTAACAGCATCCCAGAGGTAGCAGATAGAGTCTCATGACCACACTAAGGCTCTTTGTTGGAAAGTAAAAAGTCATTTTTGGCATTTCAGAGTTCTGTCTCCTTCTTAGTTGTTCTGTTCCCATACAGCTGCAGGACTTCATGTTACAGAGAAAACTGAGCCTCCAGTGAAAAAAAAAAAAAGTGAAAGTAGCAAAAAAAAAAAACCAAACAAACAAAAGAAACTGCTTGAGTGTGAAGAAACTGCATTACAGTTGGCACAACTCCAGGTTTGGCATCATTGTCACCTGACCAAATGAAACACTAAACCATCCCAATAAGTTCTGCTCTAAATATCACATTGCATACAAAGTGCATTGAAGTATAAAAGCATGTGATGTGTGTAAAGAATAACATTAGCAACCATTTTAAAGAGCCTGCAGAGAGTCACCATTGAGTGGATTGAAAAGTTTGAGGCAGGGGTTCGTCTTCATCTGAAAAAGAGAAAAATGGACAAATGAACATTCACAGGTCTTTATAATGCACAGTAGCAAGTTAAAGCTAATTTTACCTTCCAGACAATAACTCAGATAGGTTTCAGTCTAACACCAGAATACTATTTAAGCTGCATCAGCTAGCTGCAGACTGAAGTGGCCTCACCTTTTTCTGCGTTCTTGCTGTGGTTTGTCTCGAAGTCGAGGCTCAAATTATCTGCAGCATCTGAAACGAAACGTCAGAGATGGTGGGAACTTCTAGCACAGCGGTTCTCAAACATCTCTTGTTACAACTACCAAAATAGCATCTCATTTCGTTTAACCTTTTCAAATTTAACTTTAATACTACCAGTTGAACTTGCGGTACTTTACCTTTCTTTTTCGTGACTTTGTTGGGCATTGTGTTCAAGTCATTGGAGGGGTCACTCATTTGTATCTCTAGTAAGACTGAAAGACCAAGGAAAAGGTCATCCTGTGGCAGACCAGCATCTTAAAAATCCTAAAACCTTAGTAGAATTAGCCCATGCTGTAGAAGAAGTTTAACATTTGTTGTATTCTTTGGTCCTCTTAAGATAAAAAATACAAGTGAGGTCCAGAATTTATTTGCAACCTTCAGTTCATTTAACATTTAATTACTGAAGCTCTACTAAAAAGCCACCTGCTGAAGGAAATGTGAATGAAAGTCTATAATTTGAATATATAAATAGTTTCTATTAAAATAGATGCTTTACCAAGTTGTCTCTTCCAGAAAAGCAGTCCCAACACTAGCAGCTGTAGAGCCAAAACAACAGCAATGGAAACCCACAGCAGGACGTAGATATGGAGCGAAAAAGTAATTTCTTGGTGTGCTGCTGGAAAGACAACTTAAAACATGACAGAAATTTCATTTGAGGATGAAAAGTCTTGAAATAGTTCATCTTGGAATCTTTCTTCATTGAAGTGTCCAAAACCTGCTCACTACATACTGAAGATTTCATCAATAATTAATAAGATTTAATTCCTTTAACTTGTTCAAATGTTTTTCTTTGGGTTTTGGACTATTGGTTAAAGAAAACTAGACTTTTGAAGACATCACAGTTGACTTTAAACTATATTGTTTTAGTATTTTTACAGTTATCTGACATTTTATATGTCTCACATAGTCAGATTAATTTGTGCATCCATGCGCTGGAGAATGGTCTGATTGCACCTCATTGTTTATTGGCTAGAGGACAAAAAAATGTTCTTTCAAATCAATCATAATCATCTTGGGTGCTGCTAAGCCCATTTACAAAAAGTGTCCCTGCAAAACAGTGACAGGTGAAATATTTTTGTCCAACATTTGTACACTGGGACTCAAGATCTGGTCACCGAAACAACAAATTGCCAATTTTCAGAATGCTGGTTGCCGCTGGGATTCTGTTGTTGCTTCCCTTTAGTGAAGGGAATTTTATCGTTTACATCTGCTGAGTTGGACAAAGCAAAATGTAATATTTTGTGCTGCTTGGAGGCTGGTGTTGTTTCCTGTAGTTAAGGGGATTTGCATCTTGAGTTTGCACCTGATGAGTTGGTCTAAGCTTTAATGATCTTAATCTTTGGGTTTTGGACTGTTGGTTTGACAAAACTAGACATTGTAAGACATCACCTGTGATTTTGACTTTATAGACCAAACGGCAGTTGAGAAAGTGATCTGCACAATACTTAAAATTGAGAATCACCCCTTCGTACTAATTTGTACACCATTTGTCAACAATCACCTGATTGTACTCTTTTTGTAGTGTACAAATGGTGTACAAATTAGTACGAAGGGGTGATTCTCAATTTTAAGTATTGTGCAGATCACTTTCTCAACTGCCGTTTGGTCTATAAAGTCAAAATCACAGGTGATGTCTTACAATGTCTAGTTTTGTCAAACCAACAGTCCAAAACCCAAAGATTAAGATCATTAAAGCTTAGACCAACTCATCAGGTGCAAACTCAAGATGCAAATCCCCTTAACTACAGGAAACAACACCAGCCTCCAAGCAGCAACCTACGCACAAAATATCAAATTTTGCAGCAGATCTGGACCATGCAATGAAGCTGTACCCTGATGGTTGTTTAGGTGAACAGTTCTCGCCTCCAAATGTGCAAATGTTGGGGGGGGGAAACAAAAAAACATCCATTGCCACTATTTTGCTGGGACACCACAGTTGTAATCAGTGAAAATAAACTTAATCTTACCTGTTTTGTGTGTTTGTTGTGTGTTTGAGTCCTGACTTTGTTTCACTGTGCCTTTAGAATCTGGGATGTGTAGAATTTATAGCAAAGCTGTGTGAGTTCAGGGTTTTGCTGCATTACATGAGCACATGTGGTCGAAATAACCTTTCAGTCAACAAATGTTTAATTTTATCTTCACAGAGAGACCAGTGTCTCACCTTCAGTCACAGGGCTCTCTGGGGTCACACCACCACCTGAACAGGACAGAACATGTTTTGTAATGACTGCCATTATACCATGAGTAATTCAGTCATACTATCCATCCATCCATTCTCTATACACCGCTTTATCCTCACTAGGGTCGTGGGGGGTGCTGGAGCCTATCCCAGCTGACTCAGGCGAAGGCAGGGGACACCCTGGACAGGTCACCAGTCTGTCACAGGGCTACATACAATGACGAACAATCACACTCACATTCACACCTACAGGCAATCTAGAGCAGTCAATCAACCTCAGCACATTTTTGGACTGTGGGAGGAAGCCGGAGCCAGTCATACTAATAAATATTAAATAGTTTAAGACTTTGGCTACCACTCAGAGTTCTGGAAACATGCATATATTGGTAAGTGAGCAGAATGCAACTGTTTGCTACCTGAACTTTAAATTCTGAACAATCCATTGAACTCCCAAAACTTATTAGTGGGTTTGAAGGGCATATTTTCTTTAAAAAGAAATTCTGCAAAATGACACCCGCCAGAGCAGACAGGATACCACAACACTGAGAGGAAAATATCAAACCTACTGGATCAGTAAAACAAATGCAGCATGGCTCAGAAACAGTGAACAGAGGAGCAAGTTGTTGCAGATACATTCAGCATGGTGAAGCATCTTGCTACAGCTGACGCTCACAAAAAGTTTAAAAGTAAAAATACCTGTGTTAGATCTACTCCTGACTGCCAGCCAGCTTTCTGGAGATTCTTCATGTCCAGACATACACTTGTAGAGTCCTTCATCGGATTTAGAAACTCTTCTGATCGTCAAGCTTCCCGTGGAGCTGTTCCCGATGAGGCGGCCATCTTTGTAGAAATCAGCTGTGAAGCTGGAGGACGTCGTCTTGTGTCTGCAGCCAAGAGTCACAGCTTCTCCCTCCGTTATGGGATGAACAGGACTCTCCAGGATCACAGAACCAGCTGACAAATGCAACAAATTCTGGTATGCATCAATGTGAAGCTGTACAGTTTCATATTTGAACCCTTTGGTGAGAATAAACCTACCGGTGACGGTGATGTTGACGACGTTACTCCTCTGTTCTCCATTTTCACACCAGTATTGTCCGCTGTCTGACACAAAGGAATTCTGGAGGCTGCAGGTCAACGTCGGGCTGTTGGAGCATCTCTGAATGAATTTCTTCATGCTCCTCACTTTCCATCCAGCGGAGATGTTCAATCCATCGCAGGTAAAAGAGACCGGCTTGTATTCAAACTGCTGAAGTCTGGATGGGACAATGTGAACATTTGCACCTGGGAAAGAACCGGAACACCACAAATTAGCAACTCAATCACTAGATGACAGAAATGAAGCTCGTACATTATCATAATATGGTACACTGGATAATGTAACAGCAAGAACAACATGTCTAAGAATAAATATCAAAGAACCTACAGCCCACAGATAACATAGGAAGTCACAAAAAAATAGATCCATGTCCATGATGCTAGAACTAATGCAGAACTGAACAACTAAAGTGGACATTTGCTCACAGCACTGCTCAACATCATTTTAAAAGAAAGTGCTTTATGCAGCGTAAATGAAGAAAAAAAGATTACAAGGCATGGGCTCAAAGTGTAAAATAAAACACTGTAATGTGCACAGAAACGGGACAACAATAACCGGGAAGCTCACATAAAGCTGGGACACTTCAAATGCAACATGTCGAAGAAGTTCTATTGAGAAAAGGAGTGGCAAAATCAGAGAGTGTTGTTTTATAATTTGTCATGCAATAATGATAAGAACGCTTCTGCCAGCTCCATTTGTTATTCTTCAACCTTTAGAGGCATACGTGTGTGAAAAATTACCCGGTGAGGTCATTTTCTTGCAAGAGATTTGTAATGAAAAGTTGTCATATTCCAGGTATTCCTCAAAAAAGATGTTTTGATATCATTCCATTAAATTTTTTAAGTTTCCTTTTATACTACTTAAGAAATTATATTTGTATTGCTACCCTAAGCTTCAATAAGTGGGTCAAAAATGAGTCGCATGCATTTCACTTAGAATCTCATGGAAACCTGTTATTCTTATCAACTGTGACTGATAGGAATATGTTTACTGTGGACTACACACGCTACGTCAGAAGTGTCACCATCAGGAGGATTATTTTACACAGTAAGACCTGATACATCTAAGTATTATTTATATTTTTACCTCAGAAAAAAATGATGTCATAGAATTGATATTTTTCAACAAACTGTCACATTAATGGCTCTAGTGTGAAAGAGTGTGTTATTATTATGTATCATCAAATTAGCCTACTTTATAGTTAGCTAACACCAGCTAGCTAGCATTACTCTATGTATTAAGCATGTCTGCATTTATTTTTTTATAGCTACATATTGATTGATAGGTTTGCATATCTAACATAAAATCATTCTTATGTGGATCAAATACAATACAAACAATAATGCAAATGATTATTCTCAACAAAAATGGCATAAAAACACATTCCAAACGTGGACAGTTAAGTTCCCTGCCCACTCAATGATCCAGTTTAATGTATCCCTGTTCCTGGAGGGCTTGGTTTATTTCTCTGTTTCCACAGAGTGGTAGTAGTTTTGCTCTGCGCCGAATTATTAGTAGTCTTGTTAATCTTGTACTTGTTCTTTAGTTTGCTTCCCTGCCTTGGTAGTGCCAAGTTTGGGTCAGTGTTTGCTCATCCATTGTTCTTGTCTGTTGAGTCTGGTTAGAGTTACCCTCCGGTCCTTCAGGGGGCGCTGTTCTGTTCTAGCACTCTGTATTTACTCATCTTATTCTGTAATTAATAAGTGTTTTACTCCAAACGCCAGTCTCTCTCTGATTTCGGCATTGTAACAGAAACTTCAAATAAAAACAAGAAAGAATATAAAAGCAAGACGTAATATTGGCGTTAAAATCAAACTAGTGCAGATGATAATAAAGTATCATCAGCATAGGAATCAATGTCGTGATCAAACTCATAAGGGGTCAGAAGTTCAGGAAGATTCTGGAAAACCTTCGGTATCATCAGCTAAACTGGAGAGGGAAAAAAACTACTCTAAACACCTTCTCCAAAGAAAGAAATCCTAAGTAGGATTACATGGATTGACATTCCTAATAACCAACCATGTCTTCCTAAATTTACCTTCTATGTAGCTAAACTCCATTCTAGTTTAAGTATTGAAAGAAACAAATGTGTTTTATGCCTGAAAAGTAACACTGAGATGTCAACGGAGCATCAAAATCCACTTAAGGAGGTAAAATGAAGGCAGCGGTTCGATTTTTAACCTGGAGACCAGAGTTTGAGTCCTTTGTGGAACCAATAATCTTTGACTAAGTTTTGTTTGCTACATTTTGGTGCCAAAACCACAAAGGCAGACATAAGGAAACACCACAACTAGGACTTAAATACATAAATACACTACCATTCAAAAATTTGGGGTCACTCAGACAATTTCATATTTTCCATGAAAACTCACACTTTTATGTACTAACATAACTGCACAAGGGTTTTCTAATCATCAGTTAGTCTTTCAACACCATTAGCTAACACAATGTAGCATTAGAACACAGGAGTGATGGTTGCTGGAAATGTTCCTCTGTACCCCTATGGAGATATTCCATGAAAAATCAGCTGTTTCCAGCTACAATAGTCATTTACCACATTAACAATGTCTACACTGGATTTATCATTTATTTAATGTTATCTTCACTGGAAAAAAATATTTTCTTTCAAAAATGAAGACATTTTTCAGTGACCCCACACTTATGAACAGTGGTGTGTATATCTGTTGTTGATAAGTAAAGTGACAGATTTCTACCTAAAGTCTACATCTGGTGAGTCAGACCACACTTTGGTCAACATACTTATGAAATTAACTGTAATTTTAAAGCTTTGTCAAATTTAGGCACCAAAACTACACATTTGGATTCAGGAAAACATCACAATTTGGGTTAAAATGTGAAACTTTAACAACATCTTCTTCACCATTGTCTGTGTTATGGTTTGGAAATACTAACACATCTAAGATATACATCTAAGATAAAGAGACAGGAGGATGATGACAAAGCTGTGGTCTATCATGGAGAGCACCTCCCAGCCTCTGCAGGAAACAGTGAGATCACTGGGCAGCTCCTTCAGTGACAGACTGCTTCACCCGCGGTGTCTAAAGGAGAGATACCGCAGGTCCTTCCTTCCTGCTGCAGTCAGACTTTACAATCAAACCTGCTCCCAGTAGTTTCTGTTCACCCACTTACAGACTGTGCAATAAAAATGTAAATAATCATGCTGTGCAATTTCATAAAAATTTTGCCGTAAGTACTACTTTCTTTTCTTCTTCTGAAGAAAATATTTCTATTTATATACTGTGTGCATTGTGTGCTGCACTCTTTTTTTGATTCAAATGTTCTATTTGCTGCTGTACACTGTAAATTTCCCCGCTGTGGGATTAATAAAGGTTTAATCTATCTAATCTATCTATCTATCTATCTATGTGAATTGGAAATGAACACATTTTCCTGCCGAGTTTAGCTGTATAATAATGCGACTTTTAGGAGAAAAGCCTCAAATGATATGAGAGAAAATTCCTGAAAACCTTCGTTGAGAGTCAAAAAGCAATAAAAGATTGCAAGATAAAGTCTTCACACCAGTGTTTAAGGTTATTACAAGTCCATAAAAATGTTGGGTAGGCTTTTTAGCTGTCTAATGACTGCTTTTAGCTGAATTCTCCTTGTAGAACAACTTTTGATGGTTATCTGTATGATTTGTATGAACACAGTTTGGTAAAAATTTGGTTTAAACTAACGTTCATGGTAAATGCCGGGAACAGTTAATACAAACACATTTTTCCTATTTGGTCTGTTTGATGAAGTATCAGCTACTTACCAGATGTCTGAGGATAACTTTGCTGCACATGTACAACCAACAGCACCAACACTGCAGAGACAAAAGAAGGCAGGCGCGTACAGTTTCTATCAAGTTCTATCTTCAAGACACACATAATCATTGCAGAAACCTTAACATTTGCAGTTATTGTTTCATTAAACTTCAGCAATTCACAAAAACCAACAGAATTAGAGAAAAAAACCTCCATCAAAACAGTCATCGTGCACAAAACAGATCTGTCCAGATAATTCAAATCTGTTTCACATGTTCAGTCTCACAGAGAAACATCTTTCAGCAGCTCATAAACTGGCGTTTTGGGGAAATTTCAAGGAAAACTACATGTCAATGTTAATTATATGAGGAAAAAAGACTAGTGTGCTACTCACTGAGAGCTGCGACCTCCATGGCGTCTTCCTGCTGACTGTCTGAGCATCACGTAGCGTTAATGCTAAATATAATGGAGCTGTAACTTCCTCTTCCTGAGCAGGTCATGTCTGGGGTTCAGCAGACTTTAGCGCCGCTTCAAAAGTGCTCTATGGCAATAAATTATGTTAGATTTGGGGGGAAAAGGCTGCATTAAAACACTTGAGGCTTTTATGCATCAAATGAATGCCCTTTGTAGTGTTTAGACACCAGCAAAAACACCAAATTAGGATTTAGTGATTCATTCATGCCTCAGAATCGTCAGAAAAGCACAGAAAATATGCTGTTTCTCCAGCACAGATTCTGAAATTATAACTACACATTTGAACCAATGTGTCGCTGGAAATTTTAGTAGACGAGATGCAGTTAAAAAGTCTTTCAACTGAGCATGAACTGACTTTGGTATTATCATGCAGTGACTTTAATGAACCAAGTTTTCAGCCTGTTTTACACATTCTTTTCCATGAAACTCAAACTGGAGCCGAGAACATACTCCATATCCATGTGGAGGATCATTACTGGCGACCAGAGGAGGGTCTGCGGCTACCATCAGGAGAAGAAACAGCAGAAATCACAGTGAAACCAGGAGTGTTCGCTGTTTATGTAGACATTCTTCGACTTTGTTACCCAGAATCAGACTCCCAACACCGACTTTAACATCCGGAGATGTCTGATGAAGAATATTTAACACAAATGAAATGTGGCTTTGTGGAAACTGCTGACAAAAGATGAGTTTTTTCTGGCCAAAACAATCGTAGCTCTTTATCCACCCTGTTTGACAGATTAGAATTCTTGCAATTTCTTCTTCTCTAATGTTTTTGATCTTGTATGTGTATGTAATGGCCTCATTTTTCAATTTCAATTTCAAACGCATGACACAAGTAGAGTAAACAACGTTTTTGTCATTTGTCATGTCGCTTGTGGTTAAGCTACTGTGAACTGGTGATGAAGCCTGAGGTAGAATCTCTTTATTTTACAGTCTTTCAGAGCAAATTAAGTGGCAGGAGTTTTGGAGCATAACATTCTTGTCCCATCAGGTCTTTAGAGGGAGTTTTTCTAATGCATAAAAAAAGTAATCATGTTATGCTAATCACAGACACATCTCAGAATGTGACGATCAAATTAAATCCTCTACTCTGGCAATTTATTAAATCATAAATGCTTCATTTAAAAAAAACAACTATGACATCATGTGAATAAACTGTCCAGTTGAGTGCAGTAGTAATTCACACAAGCAAATGGCCATAAAAAAGAAAAAAACGAAGTCAGTGACTGGATGATTCAGTGGTTTTATGACTGGAGTGAAAATCACAGATTGCAAAGGAAGAAAAAGGTTGCAATGACAGCAACTTTTGCAAAAGACTGAGCAATATCTGATAGATATGGATGCAAATATACACAATATTGCCAAAGGTACTGGGACCAAAATAACTGAATTCAGATGTTCCAATCACTTCCATGGAAAATCCAGCACCTAGGAATGCAGACTGCTTCTACAAACATCAGTGAAAGAATGGGTCACTCTCAGGAGCTCAGTGAATTCAAGTGTGGTACCATGATAGGCTGCTAGGTTGTGCATTAAGTCCATTCATGAACTTTCCTTGATACTGAATATCCCATGGTCAACTGTTAGTGGTATTACAACAAAGTGGAAGCAACTGGGAACAACAACACCTCAGCCGTGAAATGGTCGGTCACGTAAAATCACAGAACGAGGTCAGTGGATGCTGAGCTCCACCAACTTTCTGCAGAGTTAATAGCTACAGACCTGCAAACTTCAGATCAGCTCCTGAACAGCACAGAGAGCTTCATGGATGGGCTTCCATGGCCGAGCAGCTGCATCCAAGCCATACATCACCAAGTTAATGCAAAGCATCGTATGTAGTGGCGTAAAGCAGCTGCCACTGGACTCTAGAGCAGTGGAGACATGTTCTCTGGACTGACCAATCAACTTCTCAGTCTGGTAATCTGATGGACCAGTCTGGGTTTGGTGGTTGCCAAGAAAACCATACTTCCTGACTGCATTGTGCCAAGTGTAAAGTTTGGTGGAGGGGGGATTATGGTGTGGGTTTGTTTTTCAGGAGCTGGCCCCTTAGTTCCAGTGAAAGGAACTCTGACTGCTTCAGAAAACCAAAACATTTTGGACAATTCCATGCTCCAAACTTTGGGAGAACAATTTGAGGATGGCCCCTTCCTGTCCGAACATGACTTACACCAGTGCATAAAGCAGGTCAATAAAGACATGGATGAGCCAGTTTAGTGTGGTAGAACTTGCCCAACCTGCACAGAGACAGAGACAGCTGCAGAATGTGCATATTAAACCCAACGGATTAAGAATGGAATATCATGAAAGTGTAAAGACAGACGTCCCAATTCTTTTGGCAATATAGATGTAGTATTTATTACAGTGGTGATCTGCTATCTGACAACTGGATCAAAGTGCAGTTTCTTATTTATGTGTAACATATTAACTGTGACGATCAAAGCAGGTACGGTCATAAAAGTTAAAAACTTGACCGTTTTTGTTGGGCATCGATGATTTCTGTCATTTATCCTTCTATTTGCAGCAAAGAAACATATCTGATTGATCTTTTTGGAGCCTTTTCCATCAGTAAAACACATTTCTCTGAATACTGTCCTATATAAAAGTGTTACAGCACTTCATACAGGCTTTAACAGGCAGAGTTCAGGAGATAAGACAGCAGGTTCAGGTCAGAAGTTTAAAGTTCATTGTGTGCAGATTGACGATACATGCAAACTGTAAGGAACTCTTTTCGCCTGTGACTTAACCTTTAATTTGCACCGACTTCTTGTGAATTTAAATCGTGATTTATTTGGTTTTCTCACACTGCCATAGCTGAACGGTAAATCTGAACTCCGTGCGATGAGGGCTTTGGTTTTCCAGACTGTTCTCATTCTTCTGCTGGCATGCTTCCATACAGGTAACGTATTCCTAAATATAATAAAACAGACTTCTTTTCAAGTTTTGGATGTATTATCCTGCATGACTCACAATGTAGTGGTGTAGATAAAATCTTCCTGAGCTTCCTGAAAGTGTTGACTAAACCTGACTATGGGCTTCAACAGATCAAAGTTTTTAAAAGTCTCTGAGTGTGTCTCAAAATTATATAAATGCTTAAAAATGAAACGCACAATTTTAGTAAAATCAGCAACACGTAAAGAGATTTAAGATCAAAAAAGTTAGATTTAATATGCTAGTGCAAAAGAAGGGCGTGTTTCATAATGTCAAAACCTGTATCCATGTTCTTATTCATAGTGAATATTAAATATCAAAAATGTGTTCATAACTGTTGTGATTAATCACCATTTTTATTTTACAATATTAATTATTATTATTATTATTAGTAGTAGTATTAATTATTTTGTAAACGTTTTCTATAAGAACAACTATTTCTACACACTACCAGTGAAGGGCTGCACAGTGGCGGGATCTTTCTGCATGAAGTTTGCATGTTCTCCCTGTGCATGTGTGGGTTTTCTCTGCATATTCCAGCTTCCTCCCACAGTCCAAAAATATGCTGAGGTTAATTGATAACTCTAAATTGCTTGTAGGTGTAATTGCAAGTGTGATTGTCTGTCTGTATATGTAGCATTGGGACAGACTGGCGATGTGTCCAGGTGTCCCCTGCCTTTGTCAGCTGTGATAGACTCCAGCCCCCTGCGACCCTAATGAGGATTAAGCGGTGTATAGATAATGGATGGATGGATGGACTACCAGTCAAAAGTTTGGACACACCATCTCATTCAAAGGGTTTTATTTAAAAATTTTCTACCTTGTGAATCAATACTGAAGACATCAAAACTATAAAAGAATAAATATGGAATTATGTTGTTAACAAAACTGTTAATCTTAAGTATTAATGTACAATGTGGAAAGTAATACAAATAAATAAAAAGCATTGAATGAGAAGGTGTCCAAACTTTTGACTGGTACTGTACATTAAATATATCTGAAAATAATGTTTTACATTTTATTGGTTTTGTTTCATAATAAAATAAGATATTTATTTTATAATACAGTGGTCCCTCATTATACCGCGGTTCACTTCCCATGGTCTCCCGGTATCGCAGCTTTTTGGATTGGGTTTGGTTCCGCAGATGTTTCGCTATATCGCAGAATTTTGCAGTACAGATATTTTTTCTGTAACTATTATGGTGGTGAGTTCCAATGAAACGTAGCACTGAAGAGCACAAACACTATATAACTGCCAGATGCTCTTATTTTGACACAGACTACAGCATAAATGTAGCAGGAAGTCATCAAACACACTTCACACTCACAGTCCTGACAACATAACACTTAAGCAAAGTAATTAAGCTGACTAATCCACAAAAACACAATAAAATACAAATACTAATAACACTGGAACACGAACATAAACCACAATAATGACATTTAAACCTCCAACACCCCAAGCTCCCATGGTGCATTGAGGCACAGCAGTTCAGTCATTACAACTGGCTCTGCCATCACGTAGTGTACAGCGCTGGACTCTGATTGGCTCAGCGACCGTAGCGTCAGTCTCCTCTGTCTCCCCTGAGTATACCACATACGGTATAGTGGCATTCAGTATCTGGATTTCAGCCTCCCTGAATGTGTGAAGTTGCATTTATAAATGATGTGTTTAGATTTCTGTGAAAGTTGTGCAGCTGAGCTCAGAAATCGGATGAACAGAGATTTACGTTTGGATTCCAGTTAAAAATGTGGAGTATCAGCTTTGAATGTGGGATGATCTCACTAGTTACACTTTAACTCCAGTCTGACTGTGGAGGTCAGTTCACTGGTAAAAGTGAAAGTGAAAGTGTCTCATGTTTGCTTTTTATGGCTTGTTTGACTTCAGATAAGCTCTGACCTCAATAACCACTGGATTGTTTTACTACTGAGAGATAAAAGCACCAGTTAATCATCAACCTTCTTCCACTGTGCTGCCATGTTGATATGCAGAGTTGGTTGAACTGATCATAGTAGCTGCTGGGTTTCTTTTCAAATAAGGTTTTAGTCATTTAAACTGGATTTTTTAATGTTCCCAATTGGACAGAAAATCTTCAGATTATTCAAACCAACCCCGGTTTAAATTTATAGAGATGTTCTGATTTAGCAGTAGGTGTTTTTCTGGCTGGAAATCATATAAACCAGTAACATAAGATGGTAAAACATGAATGTTTCAGGTAAAATGATCGATTGAAATCCATAGGAACATTATTGGAAATGATAAATTTGCCCTAAATGTTCTTTTGAAAAGACATTAAAAGGTTTTATTTCCCTGCTGGTCTGGTAAGATGGAATCGCTTTCTTGAATTCATTTCATTCAACCTTTCAGAAAAAAGTAAGATTATTTTGTGATATTATTCACAATAAATACTGTTATGCAGCTGAAATGTACCCTCAGTTTGGTGTGTTTTGTCAAACCACGTGAGTATAAATACAGACATTTTCCTGTCTTAAAAAGTTGCAAGAAAAAGTATGTGAACCCTTTGAGATTACTTGGATTTCTGCATAAATTGATCATAAAATGTTGTCGAAGTCACAACAACAGACAAACAGTCTGCTTAAACTAATAGCGCACACAAAAAATGATATGCTTTCATGTTTTTAATTGAACACAACATTTAAATATTCAGAGAGCAGGGTGGAAAAAGTATGTGAGCCTTTGTATTTAATAACTGGTTGACCCTCCTTTGGCAGCAATAACGTCAAACGTTTCCTAGAGTTGCAGATCAGACCTGCACAACAATCAGGAGGAATTCTGGACCATTCCTCTTTAAAAAACTGTTTCAGTTCAGCAATGTTCTTGTGATATCTGGTGTGAATCACTCTCTTGAGGTCATACCATAGCATCTCAATCGGGTTGAGGTCAGGACTCAGACTGCCACTCCAGAAGGCGTATTTTCTTCTGTTGAAGCCATTCTGTTGTTGATTTACTTCCCTTGCATCACCCATTCTCTGTTGAGCTTCAGTTGGTGTACAACTGGTCTTAAGTTTTCCTGAAAAATGTCTTGATAAACTTGGGATTTCATTTTTCAGTCGATGACAACAATCGTCCAGACGCTTAAGGAGTCCCAAACCATGATGCCCCTCCACCATATGTTACAGTTGGGATGAGGTTTTGATGTTGGTGTGCTGCCCCATTTTCTCCACACAGCGTTTTGTGTTCCTTCCAAACAACTCAGTTTTGGTTTCATCTGTCCACAGAATATTTTTCCAGTAGTGCTGTGAAACATCCAGGTGCTCTTTAGCAAACTTCAAACATGCAACAATGTTTTTTTGGACAGTAGTGGTTTCCTTCGTGGTGTCCTCTCATGAACGCTATTCTTGTTTAATGTTTTACTTAATGCAGATTTGTCAACAAAAATGTGAGCATGTGTCAGAGATTTCAAGTTAATCTCATCCCATTGGTTGGACTCCAGGTTGTCTGACTCCTGGCTCCAATTAGCTCTTGGAGAAGTCATTAATCTACAGGTTCACATACTTTTTCCACCCTGCTCTCTGAATGTTTACATGCTGTGTTCATTACAACTTGAAAACATATAATTATTACCTGTATTAGTTTTAGCAGACTGTGTTTGTCTATTGCTGTGACTTAGATGGAGATCGGAACACATTTTATGATTTATTGATTAAATTACACCAATGTAATGTTATAATATTGATATATAACACTGCTATGGCTCTGTTTGTGATGCTGACATCATTGTCTTTAAGGACGTCTATTTAACTGTTCTTAAATATATAAAAAGATGTTTTCTTACTCAGGTGAGGCAGTCGATCAATATCAACTCATGGAGGCACTGATCGGCATCACTGGTGACGTTACGTTGCAGTGCCACGTGGAACCTGCCACGGACGCCACCGATGAGATGCTGGAGTGGTCGAGATCGGACCTGAACCCAGATTCGTCCATGTGAGGCGGGACGGTGAAGACCATCTGGTTGATCAAAACCCGTCATACATGGGAAGAACATCGGTGTTTGTCGATGGACTGAAGCAGGGAAACATGTCACTGAGACTCTCCAGAGTGAGGCTGTCTGATGAGGGCACTTACAGGTGCTTCAGTCCAAACTTGAAGACAGATTCTCGAGTTCAGCTTGTTGTCAGTACGTATACAAAAGTCCATAGAAGGTTTCACTGTAAGGTTTAGTTTTTCAAAGCTTTTTCTCTTGTTTTTATCAGTTGCTGTCATTGAGATAACCAAAGCCAGTGCTGGAGTGCTGGAGTGTAAATCTGCAGGCTGGTATCCAGAGCCTGAGGTGTTGTGGCTGGACGGTGATGGAAACCTCCTCACTGCTGAACCTACAGAGACAGTCACAGGTCCTGATGACCTCTATACTGTCAGCAGCAGAGTGACTGTGGAGAAGAGTCATGGCAACAACTTCACCTGCAGAGTCCAGCAGAACAACAAGCACCGAGACGCCAAGTTCCACGTTGCAGGTTTGGATTCATGGTCTGATCCCAGTTTTAGCTCCAAACATCTGATGTCTTGTTAAAATAAACATCACGCTGTTTATTGGTTTAACATTTCAGATGATTTCTTCACAGACCCATCAGCTAAGTCTGCCATCCCTGCTGTGATTGGTCTCGTCCTGTTGTTCTGGTTGTTCTTGCGTTTGCTTTATTTGCCTGGAGGCAAAACAAAAACAGTAAGTCTGTTATCTCATCACGTATGTCTTAATCATAATGATGATCAAACTTGTCCTGATCACAATATCAGTCTCTGAACAGTGAGAATATTTTAATACTGATTTTAATCTTGGATGTTCCCTCATAAATACATGCTTGTTTATTTTTGTTTAACTGAAGGTTGTGACATTCACGATTAAGACTGAAAATAATGTGTTGTCATTTGCAGTGTTGGTGCAGAATCACCATGTTTCATTTGATGTAACTGATGTCTACTGTTTCTGCACACAGACACCAAGGAGAACCATGAGGATGAAGAATCACAGAGTGAAGGTTCAGAAAAAGAATCACTGATGAGAAGTGAAAAAAAAGAAACACAACACAACATCGGAGGAACACAAGCACCAAGAACACTTCAAGAACAGCCTGTTGAAAGAGGAGATGCAGAAAGTGCATCAGCATCTGTAAAAACAGAAACAGCAAGTCAGAGTCTGATGAATGAAAATGTGAAGGAAACATCGACTGGAAGTAGTGACACAGCAGCTCAGAATCCAACTAAAGGAGAAGAAGAAACACCAGAAGATTCATCAACAGCAGAAACAAAGAATAAAGGTAAATCCAATATGTTGCCACAAATACGTCTTTTTTGTTTCTAGAAAGTTTACATGAACTAAAGGTTGTGGCATTTACTGTTAATACTGAAAAGCTAAATGTGTGTTATCATTTACACACTGTTGGTGCAGAATCACCATGTTTCATTTGATGTTACTGATGTCTACTGTTTCTGCACACAGACACCAAGAAGAACCATGAGGATGAAGAATCACAGAGTGAAGGTTCAGAAAAAGAATCACTGATGAGAAGTGAAAAAAAGAAACACAACACAACATCGGAGGAACACAAGAACCAAGAACACTTCAAGAACAGCCTGTTGAAAGAGGAGATGCAGAAAGTGCATCAGCATCTGTAAAAACAGAAACAGCAAGTCAGAGTCTGATGAATGAAAATGTGAAGGAAACATCGACTGGAAGTAGTGACACAGCAGCTCAGAATCCAACTAAAGGAGAAGAAGAAACACCAGAAGATTCATCAACAGCAGAAACAAAGAATAAAGGTAAATCCAATATGTTGCCACAAATACGTCTTTTTTGTTTCTAGAAAGTTTACATGAACTAAAGGTTGTGGCATTTACTGTTAATACTGAAAAGCTAAATGTGTGTTATCATTTACACACTGTTGGTGCAGAATCACCATGTTTCATTTGATGTTACTGATGTCTACTGTTTCTGCACACAGACACCAAGGAGAACCATGAGGATGAAGAATCACAGAGTGAAGATTCAGATAAAGACCCAATGGTGAAAAATGAAGACAAAGCAGAGGAGCACAAAGCAGAAACACAGATGAACCAGACCAAAGTGGAAGCAGAAAATAACGCATCAGTAGCAGAAACCTCACAGAAGACAGTTGATAGTTCGGTTAATGGTCAACAGCAAATGGACAAACAACCTGTAAAGTCTGGAACAACAACCTGAGTCTGAGACTGAAAGAAAACAAGATGAGGAACAGACAGATGAAAAAACACTGAGGATCAGAAGAAAACACAAAATCAAGAAGAGCAGTTTGACAACAATGAGGGGGAAACCACAGTTAGTTGATCCAAAACAGATGGAGAACAAGTTAAAGCAGAGAGCAACACGAGTGAATCTGAAATAAATTCAATATTCAATCACAAGTCAAGAAGGAATAGCAAATCCAGGTGCAGCAGCATCAACAGTATCCCCCAATATACTTCATGATGTTGGACAAAGCAGATGCAGAAAATGTTTCAACATCTATGACAGCAGAAACAGCAGATCAGAGTCTGATGAATGAAAGTAAGAGGAAACATCGACTGACAATCGTGACACAACAGCTCAGAATCCAAACTAAAGGAGAAGAAGATTCCTCAGAAGCACAAGCAAAGACAAAAGTAATTCCAGTCTGTTGCCCTCACAATATGTCTTATTTTGTTTGTAGAAAGTTTACATGAACTAAAGGTTGTGGCATTTACTGTTAATACTGAAAAGCGAAATGGGTGTTATCATTTACACACTGTTGGTGCAGAATCACCATGTTTCATTTGATGTAACTGATATCTACTGTTTCTGCACACAGAGACCAAGAAGAACTCTGAGGATGAAGAATCTCAAAGTGATGATTCCGAAAAAGAAGTAGAGAGCAAAACGTACTTGAAACATCACAGGAGATGGTTGATAGTTCGATTAATGGTCAACAGCAACGTGACGGACAATCTGTAAGTCTGGAACAACACCTGAGTCTGAGCCTGAAAGACAACAAGATGGGAACAGACAGATGAAAAAAACACTGAGAATCAGACAACAAAACAAAATCAAGAGTAGCCTGAAAATAACGTAGAGGAAACACAGTCAGCTGATACCAAACCAGATGGAGAAGAAGAAGAAGCGAGAGCAAGACAAATAAATCTGAAAAAAATCAAATATTCAAATCAGAAACCAAGAAGGAACACTAAGTCAAGGTGCAAGCAGAACCAAGATATCCCAAGAAAACTTATCAACACCTATGACAACAGAAACACCAGATCAGAGTCAGACAAATGAAAGTAAAGAGGGAAACAGTGACACAGCAGGTCAGAATCCACTTGAAGAAGACAAACAAGCACCAGGAGATTCCTCAGCAGCAGAAATTCAGACAAGTGAAGAAATGTCAAGTTCAAGTCCAACAGGTGTGGGGCAAGGGAAACAAGAGCCGCCAGGAGACACTAAAAGACCAGAAATAAATGGAAAAGAAGGAGAAGCAAAGAAGGACACTGCACAGACAGAAAATGAGAAGCACAAGATCCAGGAAGTAGAACAGAAGGTTAGAGCCTAAAACCGAGTTCAAGAAACAAAAAACGAAGACGTGATGTGATGACAAAGATGGAAACAAAAGCAGATAAAATGAGATGTGATGGAAGAACAAAACTAAAAAGGACATTGTCATGTTTAGCTCTTTACGTGTCGGTTCGTGGACATCTTCTTGTGACATTTGAAAGTTTTTTAGCTTTGAGAACCTCTTTTGTTGCTCAGGACCCTTTAAATCAGAGTGAGCAGTTTTTCTCAGTGATGCTCAAACACTTGATATCTTTCTAAGTTTTGTTCAACGTCTTTATCTTCTTCAGTTGTGTTTATTTTTAGCCTCATAACAGCTTCTTACACCAACTCAAAGTTGCAGAAACTTTTCCTGCACTGATGAAGTCATTAAACACACCGATGTCCAGAACTCTGTGGGCCTGAACTCAGCTTAAGTAAACCAATATATCAAATGAAACAAAACCTGGAATGTGCCTTTAAATCACACAGAAATGATGGAAGGTTAGGGTTAGGGTTAGGGTTACACAGAAATGATGGAAAATATGTGTATTTGTCCTAGACAGGAAAGGAATTTTCTTAAACAGAGATGCAACTTTCTGCTTTGATTTTAGCTATTATGACTGATGATGCAGATTTCTTTCATAATTTGATGGTTATACAGGTTAAATTCTCCATCAACTTTATAATCTATATGATGATCTAGATATTTTGAAACACAGTCAAGACTCTCCAGATTTTCCATCATTTGATTTGATGATATTTGGTCTTAATCTTTATTTCGTGGAAAGGAATTGTATACTTTACACATAGAGCTATTTTTTTCAAATATTTTTCACATGCCAAACAGAAATGTGTTTTTTATTAATTACTCAAGTGTTCATGTACTTGCAGAGGTGGAAAACTCTTTTTTGGTATTGTTTGAACATTTCAGATATATATTTTTGTTTAGTTTTTGGCAGCTTTTTCCCTAATAAACATTCAGGCTTCCAGAAAAAGAGAAAAAAGTAATCAGTTGAAAGTGTGCTTTTTCTGTCATTTCACTTGACATTTAGTCTTTTCTTGAAATCATGCCATTGTCGATGTCTGTATCATGTACTGACTATACATGTGATTATTATGAATGGATGCAGTTAGAAACATGGAAACAAGTTGGAAAAAAATCATATTTTATTCCATTTTTGATTTATCTGGGAATGTAAAGAATGAAAAGAAAAAGTTATTAAATAAAAGTGAGATCAATAAAGCAGATATCAGTGTTGTAGCTCTCTGTTTCAATTTTTTTTTTACTAAGCCTAACAGAGCAGTGAAGCATTTATTATTCATTCTCTGATACATACACAAAGTATCTATAAGAATTGATATTAAAACTAAATATTGTCTCAGATGTGATAAGAAATCATCAACTAAATCAAATTGTTCAGGTGTAAATGCATTTATTATCATAGAAAAGTCTCACAAATTTCCCAAATAAAGTCACATTTTCAGATGCTTCATGTCACATTCAGTTTTCTGTTGAAATTCCTTCCAGATCACAAGGACAAATCTGAGGTAAAATTCTGATTTATAAAGCTGCAGATATATAAAAACAGACACTGATGCTGAATTAAATGAAGAACTGAAAGGATTAAAGGTGAGCAACAAGCTGAATGTTTATTATTTAACTCCATAAGATGATTTAGTTTAATTTATGGAACTAAACTGGACTTCATTCTTTAACTTTATTACCAATAAAATACACTAAATTGTGTATTTACACAAAATTAATTTCCTCACTACCTACTATTCAGAGCTATTTATAATTTTTAGGACAAACTGGTGCAATTATTGTATATCTGTGTTATGTTATTTTATTAGAAAGAGAGAAAACAAGAGGAAATAGACAAAACTATCCATCAAATACAACATTTTGACAGATTCTGGCTCTGATAATTCTGTCATTTTGGTGTTTTAATTTGAAAAGTAACGAGCTGACACTCATAGTTGTTTCTTACAGCAGGTTATTCATTAGTTCCTGTGTCTTAAATATGTCAGGAAGGTGGAGGTTGAAAAAATGTCAAAAATCAACAATATTTCAACACAGATCGACGTTCAGCTCAGCTTTAATCAGAGTCTCTCCTTTTCTCAGTCAGGTGTCTCTGATCTTTGTCGTCTGGAAGACAGAAAATCAAACTAAAAACCAGAGAAAAATCATTAAAGACAGATACATCCTCTTATTCAGGTGTTTTTCTGTGAACTCAGCATCTATTAAAGACATCCACTAATGCTATCATTTATTTAGGTTTAACATTTTTAATTAAATGACATTACTTTGTAGAAATTTGGCTTCAGTTTGACATTAAATTGTCTTTTTTTTGAAAATGTTTGTCAAAAAAGCCAAATTAAACTGACCATAATTAAATGTTTTTTTCACTGAATGTAACCTAAACAAAACAACAAGTACAGAATTAAAGTCATGAGTCAGAGAAGATCATTGAAAATGGTTGAAAACATCAGTAAAATGTGACACTAATCGTAATAATAATGAACCTGCTTCACTGAATCAGAACACGTCTCTGTAAAAACATCAAACTGTTCATGTTGAATCTTGCATTATAAATAAGGTTGACTTTAGACAGATTAGGACGTTCATCTTGTAGCTCAAATGATACAGCAAATATTTCAATAATGAACAAGTTTGTGCCAGAATCAGCATCGATCTCACCTTCTGGACGGCAGAATAGACGATTTCCTGCTCTTGTAAATGCGACTCTTCAGCTGCTGTGGGATTTAAGGCTGACGTGGAGCCTGAAATCCTGATTCTGCTTCAGAAACAAGCAGAATTAGAATTTTACTCAAGGAAACAAGAAATAAAACAACCTAAAAGGAAGATATTAGTAAAATTACACTCAACAAAAATAGAAACGCAACACTTTTGTTTTTGCTCCCATTTTTTATGAGATGAACATAGGTTTAAAACTTTTTCCACATACACAATATCACCATTTCTCTCAAATATTGTTCACAAATCTGCCTAAATCTGTGATAGTGAGCACTTCTCCTTTGCTGAGATAATCCATCCCACCTCACAGGTGTGCCATATCAAGATGCTGATTAGACACCATGATTAGTGCACAGGTGTGCCTTAGACTGCCCACAATAAAAGGACACTCTGAAAGATGCAGTTTTGTTTCTTCAATGGCTGTGTGAAGTTGCTGGATATTGTCAGGAACTGGTACACGCTGTTGTATACGCCGATCCAGAGCATCCCAAACATGCTCAATGGGTGACATGTCCGGTGAGTATGATGGCCATGCAAGAACTGGGATGTTTTCAGCTTCCAATGCATTATCCTGCTGCAACATGAGGTGATGTTCTTGGATGTACGCACAACAATGGGCCTCAGGATCTCGTCACGGTATCTCTGTGCATTCAAAATGCCATCAATAAAATGCACCTGTGTTCTTGGTCCATAACAGACGCCTGCCCATACCATAACCCCCCGCCACCATGGGCCACTCCATCCACAACACTGACATCAGAAAACCGCTCACCCACACAACGCCACACATGCTGTCTGCCATCTGCCCTGAACAGTGTAAACAGGGATTCATCCATGAAGAGAACACCTCTCCAACGTGCCAGACGCATCCAATGTGAGCATTTGCCCACTCAAGTCGGTTACAATGACGAACTAGAGTCAGGTGGAGACCCTGATGAGGACGACGAGCATGCAGATGAGCTTCCCTGAGACGGTTTCTGACAGTTGTGCAGAAATTCTTTGGTTATGCAAACCGATTTTTCAGCAGCTGTCTGTGGCTGGTCTCAGACCATCTTGGAGGTGAACATGCTGGATGTGGAGGTCCTGGGCTGCTGTGGTTACACGTGGTCTGTGGTTGTGAGGCTGGTTGGATGTACTGCCAAATTCTCTGAAACGCCTTTGGAGACGGCTTATGGTAGAGAAATGAACATTCAACACACCAGCAACAGCTCTGGTTGACATTCCTGCTGTCAGCATGACAATTGCACGCTCCCTCAAATTCACCACATCTGTGGCATTGTGCTGTGTGATAAAACTGCACCTTCCAGAGTGTCCTTTCATTGTGGGCAGTCTAAGGCACACCTGTGCACTAATCATGGTGTCTAATCAGCATCTTGATATGGCACACCTGTGAGGTGGATGGATTATCTCAGCAAAGGAGAAGTGCTCACTATCACAGATTTAGACAGATTTGTGAACAATATTTGAGAGAAATGGTGATATTGTGTATTGGAAAAAGTTTTAGATCTTTGAGTTCATCTCATAAAAAATGGAGCAAAAACAAAAGTGTTGCGTTTATATTTTTGTTGAGTGTACATTTCAAAAATGTTTAGATTGTCAGATTTTCCATCTAATGACATTACATCGTGTCTAAAAAATTGATTCTTTCCACTGGACAACATGTTTTTTTGTCACCAAATGGATTCCTCCTGGTCATTCAGGAACTGTTTGGTTGTTTTTCTGGTCAAACTGTCAGGTTTCAGGATATAATTTTCTTCCTCACCAAAATGCATTAAACTCACAACCAGATGCTGGAAGTGTTGTTACCATAGCCATGAGGAAGGGTGGAGAAGCTCCCCCTTCAGGTCTGAGATTCATGTACAGGACATTGCTCTTGAAATGCAGGAAAAACTGGTCAGCAGGAAGCTCAAGTATCCTCTGGGTGCAGAAGTGTGGCAAAGGTCCAACAAAGGAGGATCCTTCAAAGACTTGACACTTAATGATTGACTATCATTAACAGTAACTGACAGCTAAAGTCTGCATTTGAACCTCGTTTGTCACATAAATGGAAGGTTTCACAGCTGAAGATCTTCATAAAGGTTCTTTCAGTGTCCCTTCATGGTTCTGCATTGTTTTAGGAAACATATGAAAGTATAAAATGATCCAAACACATTTAGCTGATCAGATACCAACCAGGCCGTCGTGTCTCTTTCAAAGTGGAGTAAACGGGTTGAAGTGAGGACTGGTCTGCATCTGGAGACGAGAAACCATCAGAGTTAATATAAACACTGATGCAGACACATTGAAAAGGTTTTTTTTACCCTCATACCTTCTTCTGTCGCTGGTTTTCTGCTGTGGTTTGACTCGCGACTCAAATTATCTCCTGCATCAGCAGCGTCTGAAACCAGAATAAATCCAGGAGGCCTCAGCTTTCTGTGGTAACGACGCCTCAACGGACACTTTAAGCTGCTTTTTTTTTGCTGTTCTGAGAATCAGGCTCTGTTGTTTTTCACATGTTAAAATAATAAAATTAAAAATAAACCTTTGTCTCGTCTCTTCTTTGTGAAGACGACTGCGTAGGTCAAACCGTCCACATCATCTCCAGCTTCACCTCCAGAGACTGAAACAAAACAGAAAATGTTAGTGAACATGAGCAAATATCTGCATTAAAACTAATAAAAACAACAAAATATTGTCACATACATGCATTTATAAACCAATGAATCACCCTGAACTCTGTTTCTTAATTATTCTTTAAGTTTAGTAGCATACATCAGTACAACTAAACATATTCTGTTAAAAAAAATCAAAAATCATAGTTTGATTTCAGTTGATAGTTCTTTGCATATTTATCTCTTTATGTGGATTCTTTCAAATAACGGCAAATATCTATAAAATAATTATATTTTGGCTGACTTACAAACAGTAGAATGTAGTGTCTTTTTTGAGCCAAACACTGTAAAATAATAAACTTTTTTTTGCTTGTTTGTGCTTCTTTACAAACAGTTTTGACCTGTTTTCTTCATTTAACGTAAATTTGCAATTTTTTCCTTTTATTTTATTAATCATAATCAAGAGAAAAAAATAAGAAAAAATCTGAAAAATAAGATTACATTTTCATTTAAAAAATTAATAACCTTCATTTTTACAGCACAAATGAATGTGGTGCATTAAAATTATGTTCAAAGCTAAACAGTTTGAAGCCTTCAGCGTTAAAATTAATATTTAAAAATGTCCTTCTGGAAATCTACACTTAGTTTTACAGTGAAATCTGTTTTCTCACCTCCTGAAGCTGCTTCATCTGAGTTTGATGCTGCTGTTGGCGCCTGTGAGGAAGCTGGTGGAGAGAAAAACAAAAAAGATCATAAAAGTGAGCAGACACCAAAAAAATAACAACTAATTAAAAACATCAACAGCTTTCAAATGCAGAATATTGTTCAAAGGAACCTCTGTGCTGCTTTATGCACTTTAGACAAATGTTCTTTGTACTTATGCAACTGAAACTGTATATTTAGAGAAAAAAATCCATTTTTTGGTACCTCTGTGTTTCATGCAGTAAATAAATGCGACCGGCAGCAGAACCATCAGAGGAACCAACATCAGGACGAGGCCAACAGGAGATCCAGGTTCATCAGACGGCGTCTCTTCATGAGGTGTTGGAGGGATGATAGAAACAGTATTTGCTGCAACTTTACAAATGACACCAAACATGGAGCTTTTTCTCTCTTTGAACCACATTTTGTGATCAAAAAACAACTAAACAGCTACAACTATGAAACTGAAGCAATAAAATACTGACGTTAGACTTTTTTTTGTACCCCGTGAAGTCAAAAAATCAATTTTATTTCCAAACTAACTGCACTTTGTACAGTTACTGTCATATCATCAAGTATAACATCTACACTCTTAGAAGTAGAGGAGTCTCAAGGAACGTTTTGAGGTTCTTCACCATTATTTCTACTATTGAGTTCAAAATGGTTCCTTGAGGAGAGGTTTCTAAAAGAAATGTTTTGTGGGGTTTGGTTCCTTTGCAAACTTCTTCTACTTACTGTCATTGTTATAGTTTAGCTTTCTATCACCCAAATCAATTAAAAAAATATACAATATGTCAGTGTTCTTCAATGAAATGGAGACTATTTTTTCATTTTATTATTATATGTTTAAGCAATGAGACTTTTGTATCAGTTAAAATACTACAAATCTGTCAATAAATGTCACATTATTATCAATATGAATCCAAAGAGCTGCCTTATTTACTGCCTAAAATATTAATAATTCTGTGAAAATTCATCAAATTTAGTAGAAAATTCTATATATTACTGAAATATTAGAATAATTTCTGCCTTATCATAAAATAAACCAAACATGTTTAGATATCAGAATGTTAGTATTTAACAATAAAACTAATAAAATAAAGTGTAAATGTGGGTGTCTATTAAACCCTAGCAGGGTTCCTTGAATATCTGAGTTCCTTGAGGCTCTCCTGGTTCTAACTGTTGTTCTAAATGAACAAAATATCTTTTCCTGTCTCACCTCCAACAGCCAGGAAGCTTTCTGGTGACTCTCCAACGCCGTTGATGCTGCATTTGTAAAATCCTTCATCAGACTTGGAGACGTTGTGAATCGTCATCTGCTCTGAAGGACTCCCTTCAATGAGGACGTCGTCTTTGTAGAAATCTGCTGTTTGCTTCGTGGAAGTCTTTCTACTTTGACAGCGAAGAGTCACATTGTCTCCCTCAAACACAGGAAATGCAGGACTGTCCAGGATGACAGAACCAGCTGAACAATATGGAGAAAATAAAGTGTTAATGGTGTTAATCACAATAGAAAAACTGAAGATAATGGTAGAGACGTGAGGAGAAAGAGACCATAATGTAAAAAATACAGAAGAAGAACCTCGGCTTGGGTGTTAAAATCCACAAATTGGAGAAAAAAAAAAAAATCAGAACAGAGATAAATCTTCCATTATTGTGGTGATAGAACAAAACAGGCTGCTAAATTGGTGGATCTTTTGCAAAAATGCTGCTCTGTATTAAGAAATATCTGTTAAATGTTCATTTTTTTTCAACAAAATCATTTGCTAGTTTTGTTGATTATATTCAGCAAAATATGGACAAAAATGCAAATACTCCATTTCAGAGTCAGACTGGACAAGAAGCTTCAGTTATTATTTAAAACTAAAACAAAAACATACCAGTGATGGTGATGCTGACTCTGTTGCTTCTCTCTCCAGCTCCAGATTCACACCAGAATTCTCCAATGTCTGTTTGATAAGTTTTAGAAATTGTACAAGAGGATGAAGAAGTCTTTATGATTTTACAAACTGGATGAAACTCCTCAGAGTTCCTGGATCCTCTCAGTTAATGGAACCTTTGCTTCCTTCACAGTGAAAAGACAAAGACTCGTACTCAAAGTGTTGAAGTCTGTTTGGATCGACTCGAAGCAGAACTGCACCTAAAAAATTCAAAAGGATGTTTCTAAAAAAATGTACCTGTGAGAGAAGACAGCTGAAACAGGAAAAGTCTGGTTTTATTTGCAAAATCTTATCAACTAAACAACATGTACTTTGAGGAAATAGTGCTAAAACAGCATCTTTCTTTGTTACTCACACACTTTTGAGAGTATAAGTGGACTGAATGTGAATCTCCAGCAGGAATTCAAGCATCACTAGTAAAACAAAAGAATTATCCATAAATTTTATGATGTGGGAGAGTGTCAAAGTTTGAATGAAAGTCAGAAAGCTGAACTCACACAGCCGAAGCAGAGAGTTGTAGCCTCCATACTGACTTGCTGCTGACTGCAGGAGGGTGACACTGAAATAGAGCTCAAGTATGACGCTGGGGGAGGAGGTGGGTTGTTCTTCCTGTTTGGTCTCATGTTGATGCAGAAGTTCAACAGACAGCAGTCTGACAGTGTTGAGTTATAACAGGGGTCAATCAGAGCCCCTAAAATTAGGTTAAAACAGATTTTCATGTTAATATTTAATGCAATTGATTTCAAACCACATGTGAACAATGCAATTTGTAAATATGATCAAATGATGTGTGACTCAGTAATAATGGAGATAATACTGTAATTACAAATGCCCACAGCAGGTGTCTTGAACCTAATTCAATCTATTTTTTTATTTTGTATTTTAACAGTTTTGTTTTTTTTTTTAAATTTGGAAATGTACACGCACATAATGACAAGATGCTTACAATACATATTTCCACTTTTTTTATATAATGAAACAAGGAACCCCCCCCCCCCCCCCAAAAAAAAGAATCAAAACAAAACAAACAAAAAAAACAGGACACATGATTCAATGTATAAGGGTTGGCATGGCAGAGATAACAATAACAAAGCATTTCAGGTGAGGATACACTATACCTTATTTTTATATATACAAATATGTGTGGGATATAACTGTTAAGTATGCCAAGTATACACAAATAATAAAGAATAAGGTTATAAAACAAGACATGTACATACAAGAAACAGATATAGATAGAATGTTGAGATGGACTGGGATTAGTGTAAGACAGGTACCCCTAACAAAAGGAGCTAGCTAAATGCTGTCAGGTAAGACATCTAGTCCACCTACATATGTTAGAATTGGGTCCCATATTAAATTAAATTTACTCTTATTTCCTCTTAGCGAATATTTTATCTTTTCTAGTTGAATAAAATTCATCAAGTCGCTCAGCCATGTGGATAATTTGGGTGGATTTGGTGATTTCCAGTGTAGTAATATTCTTCTGCGTGCAAGCAGTGTTGTAAAGGCAATAATGTTTTTGTGTCTCTTCCTTAGAGCAGAGTGTTGTTTTTCTATAATACCAAATAAAGCTGCTGTGGCATCAGTTGACAGGTTAACTCCAAGTGCCCCTGACAGCATTTTAAAGATCCCTGTCCAAAAGGTTACCAGAGCAGGGCATGACCAAAACATATGAGTTAAGTTGGCAGGACCGTAGCTACATCTGCCACATCTATTACTTAGTTGGGGGTATATTTTAGCAAGTTTTTCTTTGGAGAGATGAACCCGATGGAGAACCTTAAACTGTATGATATTCAGTCTGGCACAAGAAGTACTGTCATTTACTCTTTGTAGAGCACACCTCCAGATATCTTCTTCTATGACCTCTCCTAATTCCCTCTCCCAGTCTGCCTTAATTTTTTGAAGGGACACATTTTTAATGGAAGCAATATAAGAGCATATCTTGGAGGTCAGACATTTTGAAGTAGCAGAGAGTTGCAGTATGATATCAAGGCCTGGGGTGGATGGGATGTTTGGAAAGTTGGGGTCATGGTGCTGAAAAAAGTGCCGAATTTGAAAGTAGCGGAATAAACTGGATTGGGGGAGACTAAATTTACGTGAGAGATCCTCAAAACTAGCAAATACACCATTAATGTACATGTCTTTAAATTTAGAAATACCATGTCTTTGCCACATTAAAAATGCGGGATCTGATACAGCAGGGGGAAAGAGATGGTTATTGCAAATAGGACTTATTTTAAGAAACTGATGGAACCCAAAATGTTTCCTACATTGGATCCATATTCGGAGGGTATTATAAACAACTGGGTTTTTCGTCAGTTGTGAAATTGAGAGGGGAAGGCTGGAGGTAACCAGTGCTGAAAGTGATGTTGAGATACAAGATAGCTTCTAGCTGACACCAATCCACATCTGGACTGTGCAGCCAATACAGAATCTTTGGACATTTGCAGCCCAATAATAATGACAAAGACTTGGCAAGGCCAAACCACCCTGAGTCTTGGCCTCTGCAGTAATTCTAACCTAAGTCTAGGTTTTTACCGTTCCATAAAAAGGAGACGAAAGCCCTATCAATCAATTTGAAAAAAGATTTGGGCAAATATAGGGGGACACACCGAAACACATACAGAAATTATTTTAACAGTTTTTATTGAGTTTTCCATTAACTTCACTATAAGACTTTGTTTGCAGGACAAGTTGCAGATAGAAAATACTAAAACGGCTGCTGTAGTATTTTGTTTAGAATATTCAGTGTTGCCATTCCCCTCCCATGCCCTGCCCACTCCATCCCATCACACCCCAGCCCTCCCTTCAGCCAATGCCCAGATCTTACATATGACTGTACTATGTGATCAATCTAAGATTGTAAAAATGGCCGACATATATACAGTGGTTGAAATTGTTTTCGGACACCAAATGCATTTTGAAAAAATGCATTATGAACCACTCTGAGGTCTTCAAGTGTAATTTCTTTTATTATAGTCACAGCCATAATACCAAACAAATGCTAAAAAAAAAAAAAACATTAAAAAACTTAAATTGGTTGTTTCATAAAATACATCAGAACATTTGATTATTGGTTCATTTGGGTACCAGTGATCCATTAACTTTTATTGTAGTTTTTGTTGCCGTGCTTCGTGTCTACATAAAGCCAGCACATCTGAAAGTTATTCAGAGACAAAAATGGCTAAAACAAGGAACCTAACACAGGAAACACAACTGAAGATACAGATTCTCTGCCAGGAAGGGTACAGCTGCCGCCACATAGCCAGGAAGTGCAGATGCAGTCCTACAGCCGTTGGATTCACTCTGCAGAAACACAGACAGTTCAACAGCTTGGAAGACAAACCAACATCTGAGTATCCAAGGGTTTCCTCACCAAGAAATGACCACATCCTGATCCTCATGTGCAGGAAAACAATCGAATGACATCACAGGACCTTCAGCAGTAGTGTTCAAACCAAACTGGTGTCCAGTGTTCCCCTACACTGTATGGTGCCGGCTTTTTGATCATGGCTTAAGGTCCTACAAGGCTGTCAAGAAGCCCCTGATCAATGAGAGACAGAGATTAGCATGGTATCGTTGGGTCCAAGCACACAAGAACTGGACAGCCAGGAGTTGGAAGAAAATTCTGTGATCAGATGAGTCCAGTTTCCAGGTTAATCTTCCTCCTGCTGATGTGACGGTACGCAGAAGGCCAGGAGAAGCATTATCTCTAGCATGTTCAGTATCTACTGTCAAGCATGGTGGAGGCAGTATCATGGTTTTGGGATGCATGAGTGCTGCTGGTGTTGGTCATCTTACGGTCTGTGATGGCACACTGAACTCTGTTAAATATTGTTCCATTCTCCAAACCCACATGCTCCCTTCTGCACGTGCTCTGTTTCGTCGAGGTCAAACTGGATGTTTCAACAAAGAATTTAGAGAAATGGAGGTTTGGGCAGTGGATGGCCACATAGCAAGTGACTTTACAAATCTTCAACTTACATTTTTTTAAGTAGAATTTTTCAAATTTTGTTATGAAAAACAAAGCATATTACTACACTATAATAGCAATTTAATGCGGTAGAAGATCAACTAAGCTCAAACTACATAAAACTAAATTTCAGACAGGACACTTTTTCAGAGTTAACCGTTTATTTCAGAATAACAGCAGCTAGCTCCTCGTCCTCTTCCACCAACTGAACAGAGTAGATGCTGAGGTGTGCTACAGCCCTCTTTATAAAACTGTAAGAGTTGTGACATTGAACCTTTTAAAAGTAGGAGGTTGGGCAGGAGGGGGAGAGTTACAGATCTGTAGAGGCAGCAATGTGGTGAGCTTGGAATGGAATCAATGAATGAATGCTGCCTTGGTTACAATAATCAAGTATGACGGACTGTGCCTGTCTGACCTAAAGCAAAGGAAATATACTGTGTGGCATCAAGCATGATATGCTTCCTTTGAATTCATGCAGACATGGACAATCTTCATATCTGGATGCAGGTGATCAGTGACATTCTGAATGCACACAGATACACATCTGGCAAGGAACTATGTGAGATATGAGACTCAAGCATGATGCATTTCCTTTGAATGTCTGCAAGCATGTGCATCCTTTATTAACCAACATGAAACTGCCCAATTATAAGGAGTTTTCGAAAGATTATGCGCAATGTGGACTACTGGCCTTTCAGAGACATTTGGTGGCATTCAGACAGAGGAACTGTGCTCCAGAAAATGGCTTTGTGACGCTCTGACTCCATACCTGTCTGAACTAAAGCTCCATATTATGCAACACTCTGCAGATGACATTCATATTCTGCATCTACTCCTTTCTACCAGTTCTCTATATTCTTTTTTTCTGTCTTTTTGATTTTCTGGTTCACTCAGTTTGTCTCAATGTTTAACATGTTTCAAAAATGACTTAATATTCTGCCCTTTGCACCAACACATCAAACCAAACAACAACCTAATGAATGTTCTACATTTAGTTTGTTTATGAGACAACAAAGAAACAGTCTCATCATTATCAGTGGTTTTAAAGTGGTTTTATTATTTCATATTGTGATCAGTTACCTGGCAACAGGATCGAAGGTCAGACGTTTACAAAGACACTAAAAGTAAAACTAAACTACTGATAAAAATATCCTCAATAAGCTGTTTAATATTTAACTTATCAAGTAAGTACACAAACATTTGTAAATATCTAATTCAGTTTCCACTCTCATTAGTATCGAGGACTGAAGACTTTCCTTTTTATATGACTTTAATTGTGACTGTCTTTGACACATATGACAACCCAGTCTCACATCAAATTGTGACATAGTCACGTTTGTCCACGATGCAAAACGTTACAATCTCACAATTTGGCCCTGAAAATTGTGAGATGCTCACGTTTTTTCCCCCAATTCTTTTGTATTGGTCTGACGAAGGGTCACGTGACTGCTTGCTGCAGGCTTCTCAAAATGAAAACATGGCGGCTATTCCTTTTATTTTCCGTGGAAAATGCATTATTTTAAGATAGTTTGGACAGAAAAAACATTTTGATGACATTTTTAGTGAGAAATATATATAACACTTTCACATTATCCATTCAGTTATTGGAAATGATCTGTGGTTTGGTTTGTTTTTACGCTGAATTTCACTTCACGGCATTAAATTGTGACAGTGTCACATTTTGTACGTTATGCTGGTTGATTAGGACGCTGCCAAAAACGAAAACAAGCGGTGTGCTTATTTTTGTATTGTTGCATTGTGTAATTTTTTGAGTTGTTAAATCATTTATATAACTCTTGGTGATTACTGCTAGTTACTGAGATGTCTTCCCCGGCCGTTCATTAGTTGACGTGCTTCGCTCCCTTGTTAACAAGTTGCATTTCAATGATCCACAAGTCTCTCGTTGTCAATGCAAACAACCGTATTTATTTCCATGAACGTGCTTTTACCACAATCATTTGTTGAGCTCATCCATACACCAGTCAGCGCACAGCGATCTAAAAACTTTATTCCTGCCCACAACAAGATCCCCCTGTCTTTCTTTAGCCCGTGGAAGCGTCCATAGCAACCACCATAGCAACGGTGGGAAACGTAACAGTTCCACTCCAAGACGTGAAAGATTCATCGTAATAACAAACCAAAGAGCACACACAAGAACTGAACGAATACTGTGAAATTAAAATGTATATTTTTTTGGTGTCGCTGTAATGCCTGAGGCTTTGCTGCTGTCCGCTTTCTGACCGTGGTCGGCAAAACACAGGGGAGAACGACGTGCAGAACCTGCTGCACCTTTCTTCTTCGGTGGTGTCTGTGTAAAACAATGTCCAACATGCAAACAGCACACCTAGCGCCATGAAGCACAAAATGCAGGTGTAAATCAATGACATCTTACAATTACGATGTCCTGTCTTTTAACTAATAAAGACACATATATAAAGAACTTTACATCAGTTTGTTTGTTTGTTTGTTTGTTTGTTTTATTAAGATCCCCTATCAGCTTTTGCAAAGCAGCAGCTATTCTCCCTGGGGTCTTCATAATTTCATTTGTGACAACACCAAAAAGCAACATGTACACAAAATACATACAAATCAAATTACAAAATACATAAACAATACATACAAAAATACACGTATACAATACAAATAACATACATATACAAAACCTGTACTAACCAAAAGCATACAACACATAATACTCCCACCTTGAATTATAAAAATAAACTTTTCTTCTTCAAAGATACCATGACCTAACAGTAATAATTAAAGAATAATCTACCTCAGAAACCAACCATAACATGAATCACATAAACAGTGACATTACAGTCACTACATTTAAGTTTAAGATTTAATTTAATGAATGATTGTATTTTACAAATTTCTATTCCCAAGCAACCCACTAAATTAATAACTAAAATTTTGTGCTACATAATGCTCTTTTAGTTTTATTTTAAAGTTTTCAATAGTCCCCATTTTTGAGAAAATCCGGATGTTATCGCTCGCTCCCGACAAAAGCATCAGTTTTTTAAAATATTTTGGATTTCAATTAATTAGACAATGAACAAATTGGCGTAATTTCCTGGTGGGTGTGTTTATGCAGCCTATTAAACACTTTTTCCCCATGAAATAAAGTACAATCCATACATCATGGTCCAGTGTTCATTGTTTGTTTTGTTCACTGACATAGTGCAATAAAGTTTTGTTTTTAAACCATCCAGTACCGTAATGAATATTGAATGAATATGGCATCTCGTTTACATCTCTAATTAAGGAGCAAGAAATTTACTGATGTTGATTTATGATTCAAGACAAGCAGAGGACACACTGTGTGCACCTTTAATGTCCAAAAGGCCAATTAAGGTCAAAATCTCACAGATTCTTTGACCAATTTGGACCAACCTGCACACGTTTGATATTGGGTCCTAAACCAATACTGGTGTACGTTTTCAGACCACCAGGACCTACAACGGCAAAATAGGAGCAAAAAAGACACTGGAACAGGGGCCTTTGTTAAAATGAATGAGAAACAATGTGAGAACATCAATCAAAGTGCACCAAAGTGCATAAAGTCATAGAACAGGGTGTGCTGAATGCTCTGGGAGCAAGTCTGCAGTGAAAACACCTTTGAAGGGGTCAAGGGTCACTAAATCTGAAGACTTCAAATGAAGGAGACATTTTGTGCAACATATCAAGTATCATAAAAGTCATTCCCAGTGGAATTCAAGTCTGATATTGTGTGGGACTATTCAGAGCAGTCACATGAAGCACTGTATCTGTTTTCAAGGGTCTAGCCCCACGGGAACCCGCGTTTTTCAGCAGTGAGGCCTGCTAGTAGTGATGAAGCCTGAGGCCGTCAAACGTGTAAAAATCATTCCTGCTCGGTCATTTTTGGGTCTAGTGACACCAAATCGGACACACTACTACTAGACCACCTCCTGACCTTGCATATTTTTTTTCAGAGAGTTAGCTCAAAAGGGGCCCGAGCACAGCCCTGTTTCTTACTCTACGATTAACCCTTTAATGTCCAAATGCTTCAAAACGGGCTAAAAAGGTCAAAATCTCACACAATCCTTCACCAATTTGGACCAAACTGCACAGGTTCTATATACAGAGGCTAATGTGAACGCTCATGCATCTTTTCAGACCTCCAGGGGCCCTGAAGAAGGAATGAGGGCCAAAAAAAACCAAAGTGCATTTTTTCAGTTCTCCATACTTCTATCCATGGTTGTGCTGTTTTCATAGAGGCACACAACTTTATATTGCAGTAAAAACAATGAGCCCAGGGGGATTTAAAATACGACTGGAGCAACTAGAAACTACTTCAGGGAGTTAATGACACACCAGCATAGCAACACAACTACAGCAACAACAAATAACACAACATCTACAGAGAAACATATCATTATTGCTCTCCTCATTATTACAAAATATACATACTCTTTATATATGAGGAACCATAAACACGCTAAAGACACAATAAAGTAGCCAAAAAAGGTAACGAATAAAGTTTCACACAAACAGACCTAAGTTTTGTGTGTGTGGGCAAAGTGTTCTTTTCAGAGTCAGTCAGCGCGGCACAGTGAGGTGCACCAAAGAAAATTAATGATAAAATGATGACTAAATGCTGAGATGTTATGATGAATAAAACAAAGATTTTTCAGTGATGGAATATTCTTTTCCACTTGTACAATGACTGCAAGGAAATTGTGCTGCAACCAAACAGCAAACTCTTTGAATGAACAATAAAGGCAACATGGAAATGCAGAAAATTACAGTTTGTCAAACGTCTGCTTGAAGCTGCTTCAAAAATCTCTATGGATCCCTGCTTTAAAATGTCCAAGTTTACAGCAGTCTTTTTTGCTCCTATTTTGCCGTTGTAGGTCCTGGTGGTCTGAAACCGTACAGCAGTATTTCTGTAGGACCCAATATCAAGCATGTGCAGGTTGGTCCAAATCGGTCAAAGAATCTGTGAGATTTTGACCTTAATTGGCCTTTTGGACATTAAAGGGACACACTTCCAAACTTCAACATGGCACCATTTGGCCCCCTGTTGACCTAGGAGGCTGATATTGTATATACCGACTCACAAGGGGCCCTAGTACTTGTGGTTAAAATTTCGTCCCGTTCGGGTAAAAAATGAGGGTGAGGGTCTAATTCCACTGGCAGAAGGCTCTCAGGGTCAATAAGTCGAACAAGACCTGATTTTCCAACATGAACATTTGGTCAGATTTTTCTACTGGGACCCTGGGGCTGATCTTTTAGTATGTTGTACTAGGCTATATTTGGAGCTGAACTGTGGTGGTTTGGTGTCTCTGTGACCTTCCTGTGACCCCTGGCGCAGGGTCAAAATGTCACATTTTTGGACATTGAAGCCCCATAAATTAGCATCAAATGAGCTGAAACTTTTAGGGGTGATTCAGGTGACCTTGGTGAACAATTGATCTGAAGCACAAGTCTGTATGTCGTTCCTGGAGCTACTTCCGGTTTGGGAGGGGCTAGCAAAACAGTTCCAGTGGATTTAGATTTTAGATGTTTCAGAGGTACCAGATCCCAGGTTTCAGCTCTCTGAGTGTTACAGAAGAGAAATGAGAGCAAAAGAGGGACAACTATTGAAAAAAGTGTTTTTTTTGGCCCTCATTCCTTCTTCAGGGCCCCCGGAGGTCTGAAAAGATGCATGAGCGTTCACATTAGCCTCTGTATATAGAACCTGTGCAGTTTGGTCCAAATTGGTGAAGGATTGTGTGAGATTTTGACCTTTTTAGCTCGTTTTGAAGCATTTGGACATTAAAGGGTTAACCGTAGAGTAAGAAACAGGGCCGTGCTCGGGCCCCTTTTGAGCTAACTCTCTGAAAAAAAATATGCAAGGTCAGGAGGTGGTCTAGTAGTAGTGTGTCCGATTTGGTGTCACTAGACCCAAAAATGACCGAGCAGGAATGATTTTTACACGTTTGACGGCCTCAGGCTTCATCACTACTAGCAGGCCTCACTGCTGAAAAAAGCAAGTTCCCATGGAGCTAGACCCTTGAAAACAGATACAGTGCTTCATGTGACTGCTCTGAATAGTCCCACACAATATCAGACTTGAATTCCACTGGGAATGACTTTTATGATACTTGATATGTTGCACAAAATGTCTCCTTCATTTGAAGTCTTCAGATTTAGTGACCCTTGACCCCTTCAAAGGTGTTTTCACTGCAGACTTGCTCCCAGAGCATTCAGCACACCCTGTTCTATGACTTTATGCACTTTGGTGCACTTTGATTGATGTTCTCACACTGTTTCTCATTCATTTTAACAAAGGCCCCTGTTCCAGTGTCTTTTTTGCTCCTATTTTGCCGTTGTAGGTCCTGGTGGTCTGAAAACGTACACCAGTATTGGTTTAGGACCCAATATCAAGCATGTGCAGGTTGGTCCAAATTGGTCAAAGAATCTGTGAGATTTTGACCTTAATTGGCCTTTTGGACATTAAAGGGGCACACAGTGTGTCCTCTGCTTGTCTTGAATCATAAATCAACATCAGTAAATTTCTTGCTCCTTAATTAGAGATGTAAACGAGATGCCATATTCATTCAATAGTCATTACGGTACTGGATGGTTTAAAAACAAAACTTTATTGCACTATGTCAGTGAACAAAACAAACAATGAACACTGGACCATGATGTATGGATTGTACTTTATTTCATGGGGAAAAAAGTGTTTAATAGGCTGCATAAACACACCCACCAGGAAATTACGCCAATTTGTTCATTGTCTAATTAATCGAAATCCAAAATATTTTAAAAAACTGATGCTTTTGTCGGGAGCGAGCGATAACATCCGGATTTTCTCAAAAATGGGGACTATTGAAAACTTTAAAATAAAACTAAAAGAGCATTACGTAGCACAAAATTTTAGTTATTAGTTTAGTGGGTTGCTTGGGAATAGAAATTTGTAAAATACAATAATTCATTAAATTAAATCTTAAACTTAAATGTAGTGACTGTAATGTCACTGTTTATGTGATTTATGTTATGGTTGGTTTCTGAGGTAGATTATTCTTTAATTATTACTGTTAGGTCATGGTATCTTTGAAGAAGAACATTTTATTTTTATAATTCAAGGTGGGAGTATTATGTGTTGTATGCTTTTGGTTAGGACAGGTTTTGTATATGTATGTTATTTGTATTGTATACGTGTATTTTTGTATGTATTGTTTATGTATTTTGTAATTTGATTTGTATGTATTTTGTGTACATGTTGCTTTTTGGTGTTGTCACAAATGAAATTATGAAGACCCCAGGGAGAATAGCTGCTGCTTTGCAAAAGCTGATAGGGGATCTTAATAAAACAAACAAACAAACAAACAAACAAACTGATGTAAAGTTCTTTATATATGTGTCTTTATTAGTTAAAAGACAGGACATCGTAATTGTAAGATGTCATTGATTTACACCTGCATTTTGTGCTTCATGGCGCTAGGTGTGCTGTTTGCATGTTGGACATTGTTTTACACAGACACCACCGAAGAAGAAAGTGCAGCAGGTTCTGCACGTCGTTCTCCCCTGTGTTTTGCCGACCACGGTCAGAAAGCGGACAGCAGCAAAGCCTCAGGCATTACAGCGACACCAAAAAAATATACATTTTAATTTCACAGTATTCGTTCAGTTCTTGTGTGTGCTCTTTGGTTTGTTATTACGATGAATCTTTCACGTCTTGGAGTGGAACTGTTACGTTTCCCACCGTTGCTATGGTGGTTGCTATGGACGCTTCCACGGGCTAAAGAAAGACAGGGGGATCTTGTTGTGGGCAGGAATAAAGTTTTTAGATCGCTGTGCGCTGACTGGTGTATGGATGAGCTCAACAAATGATTGTGGTAAAAGCACGTTCATGGAAATAAATACGGTTGTTTGCATTGACAACGAGAGACTTGTGGATCATTGAAATGCAACTTGTTAACAAGGGAGCGAAGCACGTCAACTGATGAAAGGCCGGGGAAGACATCTCAGTAACTAGCAGTAATCACCAAGAGTTACATAAATGATTTAACAACTCAAAAAATTACACAATGCAACAATACAAAAATAAACACACCGCTTGTTTTCGTTTTTGGCAGCGTCCTAATCAACCAGCATAACGTACAAAATGTGACACTGTCACAATTTAATGCCGTGAAGTGAAATTCAGTGTAAAAACAATCCAAACCACAGATCATTTCCAATAACTGAATGGATAATGTGAAAGTGTTATATACATTTCTCACTAAAAATGTCATCAAAATGTTTTTTTCTGTCCAAACTATCTTAAAATAATGCATTTTCCACGGAAAATAAAAGGAATAGCCGCCATGTTTTCATTTTGAGAAGCCTGCAGCAAGCAGTCACGTGACCCTTCGTCAGACCAATAGAAAAGAATTGGGGGGAAAAAACGTGAGCATCTCACAATTTTCAGGGCCAAATTGTGAGATTGTAACGTTTTGCATCGTGGACAAACGTGACTATGTCACAATTTGATGTGAGACTGGGTTGCATATGAATACAAATAATTCAACAGAATCTGTGAGGAAACATAACATGAGAACACTTGAAGGTTTGTGAGGTCAACATCATTTACAATCCATATTGCTGATAAGAGCCATAATGATGTCAATGATTTACAGACTTTTCTGCAGTCAGTTAAAATGAGCGAGACACCGAACAACAGGTACGTCTATTTCTGACTTATTTTTTTCTGTTTTTCATTGTTCATCTAACTGCTACTAGAAGGTCCTAAATTCTGTTTCATTGGTTAGAAGAACATCTTGTCTTAATTCAGACAATTCAAGAAACTTTGAAGTTGATTTTAAAGTCTCAGTAGAAAAGCAGTATATATAGATCGTATGTTAGAGACAGCTGAAGTGTCATTACTGTCGAAGCTTTAATTTTTTGTGTGTTTTTGAACAGCAGCCTATTAGTTTCAAACAAACATGTAGCATATTAGGAACCTTTACTGTTTCATATGATAACAGATATGGACTTTCTACGACAGAAAGTGTTCTTTTGTTTGCTGTAATATTGAACAACACTGCCAGCGTCATCATTTTTCCACTAAAAAACAGTCCTTGTCTGAACAAAACTAAAACCATAATTTAACATCATTTTCATCTGTGCTGACAAAAGTTCAGGTAAAGCACTGTTTTTACTGCTGTAGCAGGATGAATGAGTGCTGCATCCTGGCTTTGGGTTGGCTGGTGTTTAGCTCCTGTGACTTGTATTAACCAATCATGTTAGAGGACACACTATACAGGTGGGCAATGGTTACTCACCGTTCTCTTGCTTTGACATCAGGGGCATGCCTCCACCCGTCTCACCTCTTGTTTACATTTTTGCCGGCAGGTATGGTAGCATTCGCTGCATCGTTTGCCATTTGTTTAAGGTTGTTTTCATGTGTTGTGGTTATAGTAGCCAGTTATTATCCTCATAGAGTCTCCGTGGTGCGTCAGAAGTGAGCCGCACACAGGCTGCGTTTTGTGTGTGTGTCCAGTCCGACCCGTGAGCCGCTCATGGTCCGTTACCAGTAAGTCCCTTTTGCTTGCTGTCGCTTACTGTGGTTATGTTGCATGCATGTAACAGCTTGTTATTTTAGGCTGTTACTTTAGCTGCAGTAGTTCCCTGTTCTCTCCTTCTGGACCGATGCACTGACTGGTGTGGCCACTGTTTGTCTGGAGCTGTGCACGCTGGATCAGACGCAGGAAACGCTGCTGTTTTGCCTTCGTAGGTTTTTTTTGGCCTTAGTGGGTTTATTTGACATTAGTGGGTTTATTTGGCCAACGTGGGTCTGCTTTTCCGACAGTTCGGTAAAGTTGGAAAGATATTCACAGATTCGGTCTTCCGGCATCAATAACTCATGAGATATATGTTGTCAAAACACGAACGATGCCTCTTTCAAATCGTTGTAAGGTGGACAATGTGCTACAAGAAGTTTTATCAGAAGTCGCTGTCTTTCAAACTGCAGAAATAACATTGGCGTCTATGAGCAGCCAGCGGTTTGACGAGTGAACAGGGATCGTCTGCAAATAGCAAAACTGCTGCAACAGCAAAAAGAGACACTACACAAATATTCAATAACTTCGCTCTTATACACTGTAGAGCCACCAAAATCACTGTAGCCATGAATGGACTGCGGCTGGTCATACTACAGCTCTTGGTTTGGCGCTAAATCAAAAATCTGAATTTTAAGGAACTTTTATTTTTATTATTATTACTTTATTAGTAATAAAATTCAATAACTTCACTCTTACACACTGTACAGTCACCAAAGTCTCTGGAGCCATCAATGGGCTCCTGCTGGTCATACTACAACTCTTGGTTTGGCGCTAAATCAAAATCTGAATTTTAAGGATTTTTTTAAATTACTTTATTAGTAATAAAATTCAATAACTTCACTGTTACAGACTGCACAGTCAACAGAGTCTCTGGAGTCATCAGTGGGCTCCTGCTGGTCATAGTACAGCTCTTGCTTTGTTGCTAAATCAAAAGTCTGAATTTTAAGAAATTTTTATGTTTATTATTATTATATTAGTAATAAAATTCAATAATTTCACGCAAACACATAGTAGTCACCAAAGTCTCTGGAGTCATCGATGGGCTCCTGCTGGTCATACTACAACTCTTGCTTTGGTGTTAAATTAAAATCTGAATTTTAAGGAATTTTTATGTTATTAGTAATACAAAAATACCCCCTTGGTATTGTGTGGTGTGCAACAGCCACAGTTGAAGAGGCTGTAGAGAAGTTAGGGTCTTATCAGACATAAGAGGGTTTTAGTCTGGGGTAAGGAACCAAAGCTGTTTCAAAAATAATTCCAGAAAAAATGTCCATTGTTTTGAATTAGATTTGTTGTGACAGATTTTTTATAACGGATAAAAATGATCAACCACTGTTTTTAGGGACTCAGTTTTATTACATTTGGGTTGTTTATTGCCATATGATGTTGTGTATAATATTTAGTGTGTGTGCTTGTATGTGAAGTTTAAGGACTGAGTAAACTAGCTTTGATGGCACTTTTCTTGATGTATGTGGTATATTTTACACTCCACAAAAATATAAACACAACACTTTTGTTTTTGCTCCCATTTTTTATGAGATGAACTCAAAGATCTAAAACTTTTTCCATGTACACAATATCACCATTTCTCTCAAATATTGTTCACAAATCTGTCTAAATCTGTGATAGTGAGCACTTCTCCTTTGCTGAGATAATCCATCCACCTCACAGGCCCATTGATGACTCCAGTGACTTTGGTGATTGTACAGTGTACAAGAGTAAAGTTATTGAATTTTATTACTAATAAAATAATAATAATAAACATAAAAATTCCTTAAAATTCAGATTTTTTGATTTAGCAACAAACCAAGAGCTGTACTATGACCAGCAGGAGCCCATTGATGACTCCAGAGACTTTGGTGACTGTACAGTGTGTAAGAGTGAAGTTATTGAATTTTATTACTAATAAAGTATTAATAATAAAAATAAAAATTCCTTAAAATTCAGATTTTTGATTTCACGCCAAACCAAGAGCTGTAGTATGACCAGCCGCAGTCCATTCATGGCTACAGTGATTTTGGTGGCTCTACAGTGTATAAGAGTGAAGTTATTGAATATTTGTGTAGTGTCTGTTTTTGCTGTTGCAGCGGTTTTGCTATTTGCAGACGATCCCTGTTCACTCGTCAAACCGCCGGCTGCTCATAGACGCCAATGTTATTTCTGCAGCTTGAAAGACAGCGACTTCTGATAAAACTGTTCTTGTGGCACATTGTCCACCTTACAACGATTTGAAAGAGGCATCGTTCATGTTTTGACAACATATATCTCATGAGTTATTGATGCCGGAAGTCCGAATCTGTGAATATCTTTCCAACTTCACCGAACTTTTGCCAACGCAAAAGTTAGGTGAAGAGACTAGGACTAGGACTTTGGTGGCTCTAAGCAAGATTTTTTTTGTGGCCCCAAAACATGCACAGGGCAACTACCAAATCACGTGCACAGCTTGTAATTGGGTTAAAACACACATGCACATGATTAACAGCAAATGTTCAGCCCACTCCTGAACTTCCTTTTTGGAGCCATGATGCCATCTCTAGTGCTACTGCTTTTCCATCTGTGGCTTCTCCAGACCAGTGTAATCGATCAAGTTTGAAACGGTGCCGTGGTGTCACAGTAGCCTAACTTACACACGAAGCATGGAGTCACCAACTGACTGATGGATTATTTTTTCTTTCCTGTATTTTTCCTGTATAGTTTTCTAATAAGTCAGTTTAAATTGATATGTTACCATGATGATTTATGTTTTATTGGAATAAAGACAGGCATGGGCGTAACTACCATCTCAGAAGTGAGGGGGACAAATTTTTCAGAGTGATTTATCATTCTCTTACATTTAATTGCACCGTCCTTAGTGGCTAAAGAACCACATAATCCCTAACAGCCACAGTACAATACCAGGGGACCAACTAGGCTAGTTCTTTAAACTATAAAGTATAAAACTTTAAACTATAAAATCTAAAGTTTCAGTGGCCAAACTCTAGTTAAGTTGACAACAATGTCCCTTGAACATCTACTGGACGAGTAGCCAAAGGTGCCAAACACTGAACATGAAATGATCAGTACTGCCTGGTTTCTCCCTGCAATAAATATCTTATTTTCAGGAAGTTATAATCTCTCCTTACCTGTAAAGACCCTACATCCTTGTCCCTGCTGCTGGCCTCTGATCCATCTCCTCCCTGACTCTGCTCTTTCTGTTATGGCAATAAACATAAAAAAGGTGGTAAGAAAAATTCTGAAATAGCATTAGGAAGAGTAAAAATTGCAGTATAATTTAACCTCAAAATCACTTTAACCCATGGATACATATTTTTGTCTCAGCCACTTACACACGTGGACAAAATTGTTGGTACCCCTCAGTTAAAGAAGGAAAAACCCACAATTCTCACTGAAATCACTTGAAACTCACAAAAGTAACAATAAATAAAAATTTATTGAAAATCAAATAATCAAAATCAGCCATCACTTTTGAATTGTTGATTAACATAATTATTTAAAAAAACAAACTAATGAAATAGGGCTGGACAAAAATGATGGTACCCATAACTTAATATTTTGTTGCACAACCTTTTGAGGCAATCACTGCAATTAAACGATTTCTGTATTTGTCAATGAGCGTTCTGCAGCTGTCAACAGGTATTTTGGCCCACTCCTCATGAGCAAACAGCTCCAGTTGTCTCAGGTTTGATGGGTGTCTTCTCCAAATGGCATGTTTCAGCTCCTTCCACATATGTTCAATGGGATTCAGATCTGGGCTCATAGAAGGCCACTTTAGAATAGTCCAACGCTTTTCTCTCAGCCATTCTTGGGTGTTTTTGGCTGTGTGTTTTGGATCGTTGTCCTGTTGGAAGACCCATGACCTGCGACTGAGACCAAGCTTTCTGACACTAGGCAGCACATTTCTCTCCAGAATGCCTTGATAGTCTTCAGATTTCATCGTACCTTGCACACTTTCAAGACACCCTGTGCCAGATGCAGCAAAGCAGCCCCAAAACATTACTGAGCCTCCTCCATGTTTCACCGTAGGGACAGTGTTCTTTTCTTCGTATGCTTGGTTTTTGAGTCTATGAACATAGAGTTGATGTGCCTTACCAAAAAGCTCCAGTTTGGTCTCATCTGTCCAAAGGACATTCTCCCAGAAGCTTTGTGGCTTGTCAACATGCATTTTTGCAAATTCCAGTCTCGCTTTTTTATGAGTTTTTTTCAGCAGTGGTGTCCTCCTTGGTCGTCTCCCATGAAGTCCACTTTGGCTCAAACAACGACGAATGGTGCGATCTGACACTGATGTACCTTGGCCTTGGAGTTCAGCTTTAATTTCTTTGGAGGTTGCTCTGGGCTCTTTGGATACAATTCCAACGATCCGTCTCTTCAATTTGTCATCAATTTTCCTCTTGCGGCCACATCCAGGGAGGTTGGCTACTGTCCCGTGGGTCTTGAACTTCTGAACAATATGAGCCACTGTTGTCACAGGAACTTCAAGCTGTTTAGAGATGGTCTTATAGCCTTTACCTTTAAGATGTTTGTCTATAATTTTTTTCCGGATGTCCTGGGACAATTCTCTCCTTCGCTTTCTGTTGTCCATGTTCAGTGTGGTACACACCTTTTCACCAAACAGCAGGGTGACTACTTGTCTCCCTTTAAATAGGCAGACTGACTGATTATGAGTTTGGAAACACCTGTGATGTCAATTAAATGACACACCTGAGTTAATCATGTCACTCTGGTCAAATAGTTTTCAATCTTTTATAGAAGTACCATCATTTTTGTCCAGGCCTGTTTCATTAGTTTGTTTTTTAAAATAATTATGTTAATCAACAATTCAAAAGTGATGGCTGTTTTTGATTATTTAATTTTCAATAAATTTTTATTTATTGTTACTTTTGTGAGTTTCAAGTGATTTCAGTGAGAATTGGGGTTTTTTCCTTCTTTAACTGAGGGGTACCAACAATTTTGTCCACGTGTGTATATATTTTTTTTCACCTCTGCAGACCCTGCATGGTCAACATTACTGCTGGCCGCTGCCTCTGGTCCATCTCCTGCCTGACTCTGCTCTTTGTTATGGAAATAATCATTAAAAAATCTGAAAATCAAAATTCTGAGATAGAATTTGAAAGAGAAGCAGTAAAAATAGTTGCAAATTTAACCACTTTTATACCATAGATAGCCTATTCTTTTTTCTCCTCCCTGACTCTCCACTTTTGGGACCAAAAGACTTAAATACATGGAGAGCAATTGTGAGCACATCTTCTGCCCAGAAATGAAAGAGGACTGGGTTTATTCCAAGAATAAACTAATTAGCAGGAATGTAACAGAGGCAGCCACATTTAAATTATTGTTAACCAGCTTAACATATCGATATATTGCCCCGTTTTACCTTGTCATCATTTAGCTAACAAGTCTAACATTGTTTGCATCCAACAAGGTCACACAACTTACACGGTTTGTTTGGAAAGAACTGTGTAAAGTCTTTTGCTTCTTGCTAGCTCTGGCTGGTTTGCTAAACATTACTCCAGACACACGTTCATCACAGCACAGCAGCACGTCTCCTCTGGAACACCTGCGTTAGCATGCGCTCATGGTGCATTCAAAGACGGCTCGGGAAAACACGTTACTGGATGCTAATAATGGGTTTAGCTGTTGTAACGGCTGAAAAAAGTGCCTTGACATGTCTGGGGCTGCGGCTGCCGCCCAATCAGCGACACTGAACTTACAACGCGTGATGGGTGGTTGCCAGGTTAGTCCGAAGCAAGTCATGTTCGATGGCCGTCTGTGGGTCAGACCATCAGACACAGTCAATTCTGGGGCCCCCTAGTGGCGGCGGGGCCCTAAGCAGCCGCTTAAATCGCGTATAGGGAGAGCCGGCCCTGGCCAACAGTATCTGTCTGCAGGTTGCAAGAGAGAGGAGTGTCGCAAAGTAGGCGGACACGCCCACTTTAGCAACAGCTGATTTCGTGATCTCGTTCACGTCAGAAAATACGCAAGATTTTGTTATCACCACTCTACTGTGTAGCGAACGTGCCCTCTGCTGGTCAGAGTTAGACACTGAAGCTGGATAATACAATAATACACACACAATCTCTAAATTTAACATAAAATATCCGTAAAAATCCAATCACACACAATACAAAAGTATCCTAAATGAAATGTAAATTAAATTATGTACAATGAATGCCACACTTAATATATATGTACAATGACTGCCACATGAACATCTAGAAAAATGTTACTGCCTTAAACAAAGCTTCATTAATAATGTCTGTATTACTCCCCAGTCAGACATCAGTGAAATATCATCTTTTAAATAACAAATAATACCAAATATAGATCTCTTCAAAGCACAACAAAGTGGTGAGGTATGAGTGTGTGTGGGATGAAAAATCTAAAGTCTCTGGAGGAATGCCTCAGAGAGGTCAGCTTCTGTATCTTGGGTTCTATTTCTAATAGTTATTACTACATTGTCTTGATGGGGTCATTTTTCTGTAAATGTAAATAAATAATTTATATCACAAGTGTGACATTTTGTGTCAGACTTTATTTGGTTGGATGATGAGAACAGTCAACAACATACACAAGACTGCTTTTGAATATCATAGTCAGGTAACTACATTCATTTACTGATGAAGAATGATAGTCAGCCAGAGCTTTAAAACCATGACAATTGAAGTTAATTACATTCATCACCTTTTTAATATGTGTTGCTCTGCTGAGAAACAAAGTTGATTAAGAGCTCATTGCATCCACTGGCACATGCTCCTGTCAACATTCTAATTTAAAAAATGAAATCTATCAACCAAAAGACAAATAAACAAGCAAACTTTTTCACCAACCTTCAGCCCCTCATTGTCTTCCCAGTCATGATTCTAAATAGATGGAACATTCCAAGATAAACATATCAGAACTACACTCAATGTTTATTGATATAGTCGGTGGTCTTCCAAATGTCCATTTTTTGTCAGTTTGTAAAGGATGCTGCTGATGCAAGCAGCAAGAGTTTCACAAGTTCATGGTGACAATAAGTGAAATTTGAAAAAAGAAAACACTTAATATGTCTTCAAATATCATCTATTATAATATGCATCTCTGTCTCTGTTCAACTGTGGGGATTTTTTTTATTACAGTCTAGATCTCAGCTAGTTCTGATATTATTTCTAGATAGCCCTTGGTCTCTGATCGGCAATGCCGATGTACGATTTATAATATTAGTGTAACTGTTTATTATTGTGTGTCAGGCTTATGACCGGTGGTTCAAACTTACTAATAAAATGAAACAAAGGACAAACATGACAAATACTATGGTGTGCTTCCTAGTGAGACCATTCAGGGGGCCTTAAACCAAGGCTGCCTGTTAGGGTTATTGGTGACAACACTGTCCTTTGAAGAAGGTCTTAATTACACATACATGTAAAGTCGCCATATTATATCACTCATTGTGTTGTTGTCACATATTCTTACATCTGTGTCTTCATCATCTGTTCTTTTCCGCTTCAGTCGGAAAACAGGTGAAAGACGGCCAGAAATCATGTCCCTTCCCTCCTTAGTGAAATGGGCAAACCTTCTCCCATGCCTGAAGAAACAAAAAATAAGCTAAGAAAAATAGTCATAATGCTGAAACGGCCAGCTCGGGATACAATATAACAATATTTTTATCTAACAAAGAAATCTAATCTCCTTTGTTAGATTTTTTTGATCTAACAAAGGTTAAATCAATCATACCCTTCCAGGATTAGGTTTTCCATAATAACGGAACACCACCATCTCCACAGAACTGGCATGTCGTCCTTATAGGAAGAGCACATTCCACAAATCCACAATGATTCACTTCATGTACATGTATGTTGCTGTTACTTTAAATATCCACACTAGTTTGTCAAACTTACAGGAACTGTAACGATCAAATTATCGGTTCAACTTACAACAGTGAAGTCAAATGGAGCACTAAGAATGAGGTACCAGGCGTACTGTGTCAGAAACATTAAACAGGTTAAGGTACTGAAAATATGTTCAGCTAATTGGAAAGTTCCATGTTTGAAAGCTTACCATTATCATAAAAATGCCACAGTCATTTGCATGTGTCTGTCTCGGAAGCCCCTGCACCACGATAGTAAAACAAATATCAAAATGTATCTAATACAATTTATTTTCAAAAGCATGGTATCATGATATTGCTTTGATGGGCCAAGTCAGTTTATATGGGGGTGTATATTAATACTAAAAAAGTTTTGAGCAAAATAGTTACAATATTCACTGCAGGCCACCCTCTTTTTGGGACACAGCATGTTACGATCCAACCTCCAGGGGCTGGCTGGATGCACCCTCCAGCTCCAGCTCCAGCTCCACCTCCCCGGACCAATCGGAGGCAGCCAGCCACCAAGACTGATGGTATGGTGGGTCTTTATAGTCATCAGGTGTGGTGCCTGGCTGCCTCCGATTGGTCCGGGGAGGAGGAGCTGGAGGGTGGTCCAATCAGGATGGCCGAAGGGCGGGGAGAACCAGACGGAAGTGCAGGTCGTCTTCAGCTGTGTGTCATCAGCTGAAACGGCTGGCAGCTGGGGCTCCAAAAGGCTCTACAACAAGCCACAGCTGAACCTACACACAAATCTCCCCCAAACGGAAGGCCCAACAAAGCACCACCTCAGAACGAACGGCACACCAATACTGGTGGCCGTAACACAGCAACAGAGGACACTTGATTCCCATAAATGCAGTTGTATCTTCTGATGAAGTAATGCAATCTTGAAGACTGTTACCTCGATGTCTTTGCCTGTTTTTTCAATCGAGGGACCTGGAACCAGCTGCTTTGCAAGATCACTGTTATTTAAAGAAAATACGGTTACATAATGCCTCTTCTGTATTAGCATATCAACTTAAAACAAAATAATAGCTCTCTTTTCAAGTCTTACTTGACAAATACATAAATACGTAATATGAAATAATGTAAAAAACATATATCAAACACCGAAACATATGGACTGAGCACAGTAGAGAATTTACACGAATTTATAAAACACCCTCGGTACACATAGTACACATATCCAGACAAAAGAGGACGTTTGGTCACCCTATTACAACACACATTGCAACGTTCAGTCATTCTTTTTGTGACGTTTACACAGCAACAGGCTGGTGTACTTCTGTTTCTTCAATGAAGTAATATTACATACTATAATATCGCCTATCACCATAGCTATGAAACAACAACATGCAGCAAGTCGTTCACATTTATTACATGAAATATGCTAAAACTTACGGTGTGGACACGACCCGCCATGGTTGAAGATTCAAATCTCATATCTCGCGTGTTTCTCTGTGACTGCCGGTGAGAGGCGTGTCGCAAAGTAGGCGTGTCGCAAAGTGACGCGAAGCTTTGCGACACGCCTACTTTGCAACACGCCTCTCTCTTGCAGCCTGCAGACAGACCCATCTCGCCCTGGCTGACGCCGTTGGTCGGCTTTGTCCTCTTTCAGGCTGGTATTTGTGTTGAGCTGCCTCGGCTTGTCTCTGTGGCTGCTGACAAATGTCCTACGTGCTGCTTATTTTAATGTTTGTGTGCGTGTGTGACAGCAGGGTATAATTTCTTTCTTTTCTGTGTTTTTTTTTTTTAGTATTTACTGCAGTCATGTGGTCATTTGTTTGTTCGGTATTGTCTTTGTCTAACTTATGTTTGTCTTGTGACTGCACTTTATTAGTTATTTTGTATTATCAGTGGATTTGGTTTGACTTGTAAATTGGAGTTTATTTATCAATTCTTTAATTGAATGTTTCTGTTTTTATAACTATTATTTTGGTTATTAAGTAGTTTTCCTCAGTGCTTGTGATTTTATTTTGTTGAGTTTTTGGAACCCTGCTTTGCCTTAGAGCGGCAATGGCGATTTTAGGGGGTGGCCGGGGGTGGCCCCGGCCACCCCTGAAATCTCATTGGCCACCCCTGCGGCCACCCCAGATCTGATAGGTAGTTGGTCACATGGGCGTAACGGACGCGGGGTACGCATGGGCCATGTCCCCCGCACTTTCCACATCTGTCCCCTCTGTCCCCCGCACTTTTTTCAGCCGTTACAACAGCTAAACCCGTTATTAGCATCCAGTAACGTGTTTTCCCGAGCCGTCTTTGAATGCACCATGAGTGCATGCTAACGCAGGTGTTCCAGAGGAGACGTGCTGCTGTGCTGAGCAGTGCTGAACGTGCGTCTGGAGTAATGTTTAGCAAACCAGCCAGAGCCAGCAAGAAGCAAAAAACTTTACTCAGTTCTTTCCAAACAAACCGTGTAAGTTGTGTGACCTTGTTGGATGCAAACAATGTTAGACTTGTTAGCTAAATGATGACAAGGTAAAACATGGCAATATATCAATATGTTAAGCTAGTTAACAATAATTCAAATGTGGTTGCCTCTGTTACATCACTGCTAATTAGTTTATTCTTGGAATAAACCCAGTCCTCTTTCATTTCTGGGCAGAAGATGTGCTCACAATTGCTCTCCATGTATTTAAGTCTTTTGGTCCCAAAAGAGGAGAGTCAGGGAGGAGAAAAAAGAATAGGCTATCTATGGTATAAAAGTGGTTAAATTTACAACTATTTTTACTGCTTCTCTTTCAAATTCTATCTCAGAATTTTGATTTTCAGATTTTTTAATGATTATTTCCATAACAAAGAGCAGAGTCAGGCAGGAGATGGACCAGAGGCGGCGGCCAGCAGTAATGTTGACCATGCAGGGTCTGCAGAGGTGAAAAAATATATATAAGTGGCTGAGAAAAAAATATGTATCTATGGGTTAAAGTGATTTTGAGGTTAAATTCTACTGCAATTTTTACTCTTCCTAATGCTATTTCAGAATTTTTCTTACCACATTTTTTATGTTTATTGCCATAACAGAAAGAGCAGAGTCAGGGAGGAGATGGATCAGAGGCCAGCAGCAGGGACAAGGATGTAGGGTCTTTACAGGTAAGGAGAGATTATAACTTCCTGAAAATAAGATATCTATTGCAGGGAGAAACCAGGCAGTACTGATCATTTCATGTTCAGTGTTTGGCACCTTTGGCTACTCGTCCAGTAGATGTTCAAGGGACATTGTTGTCAACTCAACTAGAGTTTGGCCACTAAAACTTTAGATTTTATAGTTTAAAGTTTTATACTTTATAGTTTAAAGAACTAGCCTAGTTGGTCCCCTGGTATTGTACTGTGGCTGTTAGGGATTATGTGGTTCTTTAGCGACTAAGGACGGTGCAATTAAATGTAAGAGAATGATAAATCGCTCTGAAAAATTTGTCCCCCTCACTTCTGAGATGGTGGTTACGCCCATGGTTGGTCAAGTTCGTCAAGACGAGAAACAAGAGAAATTCTGTCAATCAATGATAGAAACGTCACACGTGTAGCTACTATACAAGGTGCTCGGATATTTTTTACAATGCTGGTTTTGCCACTCAACACTGAGATGCTGGACTTCTGTTCAGCCTATGGATGCTCTAATGAGCGCTGTAAGGAAACAAGAGCTCGTGGGATTACTTTTCACATGTAAGATGTATGTAAGGATAATATATTGTTAGCAGGTTGTCATAGCTAGAGAGAAATAAACGCAGAGAAGAGGGAGGAACCCCTCAGCTCCGTGTCTGGCTTCTACTACCCATGATCTAACAGCTCTCTACATCATCCTGTGTATTACACAGCTGCTTACCGGTGAAATAACTAATCTGAGACAATTTTTTGTTTAAAATTCGATGTTATGAATCTAGCGTTCCTAGCAACTTACTGCAGTAATTGGTACAAGATGGCGCTTCAGTTAGTAAAGCAACAATACAGGTGACACAGTTGATGAGCTGATGACTGATCATGTTATTCTACAGGATGAGTTGAGAGCAGTTGAATTTTGCTAATCTAATCTAATTTGTGAAGAGATGAGGACTTTAATCCAAGGAAATGGCTCTTAGAAAATTTGTACCCTATCCTGAACATATTTTACTGATTTAGAGTAGTTAAAATAACCAGATATAATTGAGGACTGTAATAATGGGAAATGGAATTTAAAAATAAACCAGAATAGACACCTTTATTCAACACTTATGAGACAGGAACTCATGGGAGAAAGAGGGGATGTCACATGCAGCAAAGTACTGGGATTTGAACTGTGGTCGGCTGCGTACATGACATTAAACTCCGCTATGCCATAGCCACCCCACACTAGCTTTGTGTCCCATCAAGGCCACCCCGGTAAAAAAGTCCTGGATACGCCACTGTAGAGCGGTGGGCCTACGGTGGTGGGAACCCCGTCCTGTGTGGCGTGCTGCTCATCCCCTGGTTTTGTTTTGATTTTTCACTAAGGTGTGTGTGTGTGTTCACGTGTGAGTGGGGTGGTTTCTCCTGGACTCCTTTGTGATGCCCGTCGGCCCAAACCCCTGCCATAGAGCCCCCAGCTCTGATTAGTCCCTAGAAATGGTCATTTAACAGCTTGGTGTGAATGGTTGCTTTTAAACTGTTTTTTAAATGGAGTATTGTTCAATAAAAATTTAAATTGTTGTCTTCATTGGAATCACGTCTCCTGCCTCATTAGTAGAACCTGAGTTGCCTTCTCGTTAGTGTTGGTTGTAGCTCCCTGGGTGAAAGTCCTGGGGTGGCGTTGTCTGGCTGGTGTCTACAGTTGGTAGTTGTAGCACCTTAATTCTTCTCTTGAAGCCCTCTGCTCACCACACTGCACATGTTTGAATAGCTACAGAATACTCTATCTGTAAATTATAACTTTACATGAAGGACTTAATTGACAGAACAGATAAAAGAAGAACATGTTTTCATCTTGAAGTTTGGTCAGGAGTTAGTTTAGTCTTGCACAGACGACTGATCTCCAATAAACACCAAACACTGTTCTTTGTAATGGTTTCCATTGTTTTCATGGTTTCTGTCCACTTTTAGAACTGCAGGATGTTTCTTCAGAAGACTGGATTGTTGCTTCAATCTACCATCACTGCTCTGCTCTTCTGTCTTTTCCTCACACACTTTTGCAGAGGTAACTTCCACACAAGTACAATTAAGTGATTTAAGATCATCTTTATTCTTTGGATGAGATACAATCAACGTTGTTGATCCCTCACTTGTGAAATCCACATTTTACAGCAGCCAAATAAAGATGAAGCACAGTGAAACATGACAACATGCTTACACATAGATATGTACAGATGTGATACAAAATATATTTGTTACTGAACAGTGGGTTCAATCTTTTGGAATCACTATATTAAATGAATGGATTAATTGTTCATGCTTTGTGTGAAAAGCATCATTTACAATGATATATTGATCACATATAAAATAATTCCCATTTATTTTATTGCTTAACTGTTGCTCCTTTTCAGCCACTGAAATGTCCGTCCATCCATCCATTCTCTATACACCGCTTTATCCTCACTAGGGTCACAGGGGGTGCTGGAGTATATCTCAGCTGCCACTGAAGTGTAAATTATGCAGCTCTAACAATATTAACAGTTTGCTTGCTGACTTCAGGCAGAAGGATCTTTATGAATAGGTGGCACATCTCTTTAACATTATCCAATGGATGGAGTATACTTTTAATTGGCTATAGAAACCAAAACCGTTGTTTGTACCAGGCTGTAAACATGGTTATTTGTGGTGTGAAGTTGGACATTGTAACATGGGGTCCATAGGGATCAAATCTCTTATGGAGTCAGCCTCAAGTGGACAGTTGAGGAACTGCAGTTTTTAGCATTTCCACCTCGGCTTCATTTTTCAGTCTCAGAAGTCTGCTGCTTTGTATTAGTGCATTTAATAAGAATAAATAGTTGTAAAATGTGCATTAAGACAGAGATCTGAAATAACTAAAGAGAAAACACCCAGCTCACCTACATTTAGGTTTCACTGCAGGCTTAAAAGTAGTGGTAGGGTTCGATTCCTTCTGGTTCCTTCTCAGAAACTAATACAAATCTTTTCTTTCCAGGTCAGTCTCAGGTAATCGGTCCATCTCAGCCAATAGTGGCAACACTTGGAGATGACATCATTTTGCCATGTTATCTGGAACCTGCATACGATGCTACGACCGTGACGGTGGAGTGGGCCAGACCTGACCTCAACCCCAGATTCATCTATGTGTCACGTAGCGGTCAGGAACTTGAAAAACTGAAAAATCCCTCTTACAAAGAGAGAACATCACTGTTCATAGATGAACTGAAGCATGGAAACATTTCACTGAAGATCTCCAAAGTAAAACGGACTGATTCAGGGAGATACAGATGTTTTGTTCCTGAGCTAAATGAAGACACTTTCATGGATCTTGTTGTAGGTCAGTAGATCTAGTAGTTAGTGTATGTGTGAACAGTTTTCACACCATTTTAAAACTTTGATATCAAGTTGTCCATGTTTAGACAAGAAACATTTTCTCAGTTAAGATACATAACTGGAGCCGTTTTACGCGGCAAAGATTAAGCTGAAAAGTTTTCTTTTTTGAGAGATCATTGTGAGCAGTAGTGTTACATACCTCATGTCACACTTTCTTTACCACTTTATAGCTTCTTCAGATACAATCAACTCTGACAGTTAAAATGCACACTTATTTTTACTTTAAATAATTGCTGACAAACTCACCAGCATTTAATACATTCTACAGACTTTTAAAATATCATTTTAGGGAGATGTTCCAGTTTTTGATCCACAGCTAAGAATGTATTCACTGGTGTAATTATTAGAGAGGATTCACATTGACAAACATTGCTCTAAAGGCACCAGAATCAGGCAAAATGTCTTTTTGTATTCTTGGTCCCTGGACAGAACTAGAATTTTTACTTGCATGTTTGTTTGTTTTTTGGAAGACTAATAAAAAGTGATGGACCAGGCAGAGCTCTTTCTGTAGCATGATTGAAACATTATAGGGTTTGTTCATTGCCCACAATGTATTTAAAATTTCAAATTTCAATGTAGCAACCATCAACTGTGCACCTATATGAGAACCTGTGGGGTGTATTGAGGCATCCTGGTCAGATGGATTTTGTCACTTAAAGATTAAACCTTTGATCTCTAATGTCACCATAAACAATGTAACATTTATCTTGTTGACCAGTGTAAAAAACCTCCATTGTTCCATTGATGACATAGAACTGGACCTAAATTTTTTTTGGTGCACTTGGAGTTAATGTTTTGATCAAAGCTGTTGGATCCTACGTCACAGAAGAAACAGAAAACTGAAAAAGCTGACTAAAGAGTTGTTCCTAAAAACACTTGAACCACTTCATCGAGTTCTGGCTGTGGAAAGACATATAATAAGAAATTTAAAGAACAAAAAAACAGTTTAGAAACCAATCGTGTCCAATGGTAAAATAGTAAAAGTAAAACTAATCTGCTGCATTGAAAGTGCAGACTAAAGACACTGAATGATTGATTTTAAGATGCTGCATTCTTTACTACATGTAATGATGAACTCTATCATTCATTTGGTGACTGACTCCTGTTTTAAATGTGCTTCTTGTTCAGTTTCAGGTGCTGTTTCCCAACCTGTCATCTCTTTAGCAGGGGTTGATGGAAAGGGAGGAGTGGAGTTACAGTGTGAGTCTGCAGGCTGGTATCCAGAGCCTGAGGTGTTGTGGCTGGACGGTGATGGAAACCTCCTCTCTGCTGGACCTACAGAGACAGTCAGAGGTCCTGATGACCTCTATGCTGTCAGCAGCAGAGTGACTGTGGAGAAGAAACACAGCAACAAGTTCACCTGCAGAGTCCAGCAGAAAAAGATCAACCAGAGCAGAGAGACAGAGATCCATGTTCCAGGTAGTTTGTATTCAACTTGACAAAATCCACAGTTCAGCTGAAATCAAATGCCAACATATTCCATGTTTTATCATTTCAGATGATTTCTTTAAGGTCCAGTCCAGTAACACCTCCACCATAGCTGGTTTGGCTGTTTGTTTGGTTGTTTCTATCATCCTGTTTATTCTAGCAGTTTTTCTTTTTGTTCGCACACAAAGACAAAAAAGTAAGTCACATTAATAAAAAACTCCTGAACATTACCAAGTACTGAGGTTTTAATGTAAACCCTGACATGAGAGGTTTCATTTTATTATATACAACTGTCTGGATTACTGTCATTTCTATGTTTAAATACTGATGATTTTATTTTTCTCAAAGGGAAAAAGAAGACTTTGGTAAATGAAAAGCAAGAAGAACTTGAACTAGTAAGTAAAGAAACAGAAGTTTGACTGCTGGTAGATGAAGAAAGACACCAAGATCAGGAGATGACAGAAAGTAAAGTCAAGTTTGATGTAAACAAACAATTATGGAATAAAGGAAGAAGGTTTGTGTCTCTAAAGCAGATCAGACGTCAGTATTCAAGCTCTGACAGGAAGACAAGTAAAGAATCTGGACAGTGGAGAAGAAAAACCAGATGTAGTTTATCAATGAACAGAGGAAGTGGTTCAATACAGAAACAGAGAAGAACAACAGCTTTAGCAAACTTCAGTGGAGATAAAATTAAGCTTGTAATACATAGAAACACATATATTTCAATTTAATATCAACATATTTGTTGAAACCAAAGAGTGTGAACCTGAACAGACGATCAGTAACTAAAGAGCAGGAGTCAAAGAAGCAGTAAAAAGAAGTTAATGATTGTATGTAAAGAAACAGCAGCTTCTGGATGAAAAACACAAGATGGAGACTGAACTGTAGATTCTGGAGGAAAAGATGGAAACTAAAAAGGTTATGTCATTATCTCAGATCTCTGGAATATTGATGAAGATTCAATAATTCTGACTTTACCTGCAGAAACAAAAAAATTAATTGCATTCGATGGGTGCTGGGATTAATTTTAGATCCTCCCTGGAAGCAGAGTTATTAATAAATGAAAAGATTCTCACACTTACAGTTTACAGCAGAAGTAAGAACAAAACTGTGTTTTGACATAAATGTCAAATAATTCACAACTGAATCACTGCACAGTAACTGCATCACTTCTAAGATGGACAATCGGGTGTTTTCTGTTATATAAACTTAAAAACCATCAGTGTGACACCTTAAAATCAGAACATGTCTGTCTTCACCTGCAGCTGGAGGGAAAAAGTTCAGAAACCAACAATCAGCTCCAGCAGGAGAAAGAGGAAAAGAAGAACGCTGAGAATGAGGTGAAGACCCTGAAGAATGAGCTGGAAGAGGTAAAACTAATGTTCATGATCTTCGTAAAGTAACTGAATAAACTGTTTTTTTCTGAAATATCAATGAAGGTTCAATAACTCTGACTTTTCCTGCATAAACAGAAAAATCTCCTGCATTTGATGAATGCTGATGTTAGTTTTAGATCCTCCCTGGAAGGAGAGTTCTTAATAAATGTAAAGTTTGATCTACTGTAGATTCTAACAGTTATAGTTTAACAGCAGAAATTACAACAAAAATGTTTAAAATCACTTAAATGTCAAATTATTCACAACTGAATCACTGCACAGTAACTGCATCACTTCTAAGATGGACAGTCATTTGTTTTGTGTTCTGTAAAATTAAAAACTGTCAGTCTCACACCTTAAAATCACAACATGTGTTTCTTTAACTGCAGCTGAAGAGAAATCATTCAGAAACCAAGAATCAGCTCCAGCAGGAGAAACAGAAAAATGAAAAGGCTGAAAGTGACATGAAGACCCTGAACAGCCGTCTGGAAGAGGTAAAACTCACCATCAATGTCTTTTTAAATCAAATAAGTGACACTTTCACTGAAGCTTCTCACCGTGATGTAAAATAATGTTCGTAAAATATATGAAATGATGTTAACTTTAAACAGAAACGATGATTTTCTGAATATCGACATTCACTGTCACTGCACAGTAACTGCATCACTTCTAAGATGAACAGTCGGGTGTTTTCTGTTCTGTAAAATTAAAAACTGTCAGTGTCACACCTTAAAATCAGAACTTGTGTCTCTTCACCTGCAGCTGAGGGGAAATAATTCAGAAACCAACAATCAACTCCAGCAGGAGAAACAGAAAAATGAGACTCTGAACAGCCGTCTGGAAGAGGTAAAACTCACCATTCTTTCAAATCAAATCACTCACACTTTCACTGAACTCTGTCTCACTGTGATGGAAAATATAGTGGATAGGATTAATGAAACTAACTTTGAACAGAAACAGTGATCAGTGGTCAGTAAAAGGAAGTAAAGTTTGGAAACATTGTGGTGTCACTTCCACTGCAGAAACATCCACATCCATCATTCTGAAAGCAACAATTATCTTCCTATACCACTAAACTACATTCTCATTTTTCACACAAATCTATTTTCTCTCTAGAATTCTCAGACTGTGACGTTGTAGGAAAAGTTTAGAGTTTGAAAGAGCCACAAAGTTTCCTGAAGAAGACATAAAACAGAAACAGGACTTTCATCCAGGAGACCAGGATTCATGTTCCATGTGGAACCTTTATTCTGACACTTTGGTTTCACTTTCATTCACTGCTTGGTTACATTTCTGCAACCAGAACTCTGCAGTTAGAAAAACACCATGATTTGGGTTCAAATATGAACCTTTCAGAACATGTTTGAAGACTTTCCTCCATTTTCTCTGTTACCAGGTTGACAAGAAATAAAAGAAAAGATGTTGATTAGAAACATATTAGTGATAATCAAACATGTAGTTTAGTTAAATATGAACATCATTGCTGAGAGACAGAGTTACCTGAATTAAAATAAGGTGATAAAGTGAATGTTCCAAGCAGCTGGTTCAGAGGAGAACTTACTCACCATCTAAAGCTACAGAAACAGAGATTTAAGCAGAACTCAGCTATGTTACATGAACATGCTTTTAATGAGTCTCCAACCAATCAGAAGTCACACATTAATGTCATGTACAGATGTGTTCAGATTAATATACTGTTTTTTTCTCTCTCTTCTTTCCAGCTCCAAGATGAGAAGCTGAAGTGGACGGAGACTGAGAGAAAACTGAAGAAATTCATCCTGAACATGATGCAGGAGGTTCATATTTTCTCTCAAATCATTGATCTGCTCTCATCTCTCTTCTCTTTTCATATAATACTGGTCTGTTGTTGAGACCAAAACAACTTTGGATATGTTTTCATATTCACCTGAAGTTTCACTGTGATCTCGAATTCTGCTTTTATTTTCATGTTTGGTGAAAAAAAAAAGAAACTTGTTCCAGAGTTCAGGTTTCATATTTGAAGATAAATCAGATAATTTTCAGCTCCAGTCACAAAATGTGTTTCCTTACTTTCAGCTGGATGAAGGAGACTCTCAGCGTTGGCAGCAGAGACATGAAAATATAAATGTTGGGAATCAACTGGAAGAGGTGAATGTCACCATCAAAACCTTTTTCAATCACATGACTGATATGTCTACTGAACTCACTGTGATGTAAAGTTCTAGCAGGAAAGTTAACTAGTTCACTGTTTATCAGATTAAGGAAACTTTGACATGTTAAATTCATGGAACATGAACATGCTTTTAATGAGTCTCCAACCAATCAGAAGAAAGAATCTTTCCAGAATTCATGTCATGTGTATCTGTGCTTCAATACATAAACTGTCTTTTTATTCTGTCTCCAGTTAGAGAAGAAGCTCCAGGAAAAGAAGAAGAAGTGGATGAAGACTGAGAGAGAGGTGAGCCCAGAACACACTAAGGTTCATTTGCTGTCATCTCTCTTCTGTCTCTTTTCATATAAAACTGATTTGTTGTTGGGAACAAGACATTTTCAAATTTCCATAAAGAACTTATTAGAAACATGAAATAACTGAGACTAAACTCAGGTTCCACTGCAGCAAAGTTTAATGTGATAACATTTCCTTCTGTGTTCATGTGTTACTGACCAGCCGGTGTTATATTATATTATATTATATTATATTATATTATATTATATTATATTATATTATATTATATTATATTATATTATAGACCCTCCAGAAAAATTTGGGCTAAAATCCTTTATAATGCAAATAAATATGCGGGGTTTTTGTGCCATTTTAAAATTGCGGAAAGTTGCAAAGTTTGCAAATCGTTGTAAAATATGCAAAAAGATGCGAAATATGTAAGAACTGGGAAAAAAGGTGATTGTTCTCCTACATCCTGTTACTAGGCTACCACTGAATGAAAAAGAGCAATATAAAGATAAACAGACATACTGCATGCAAGACACATCACAGTAAGTGCTGCCAATGTTTCATTTATTATCAGCTTAAGCAGGACTTAAACATTCCTCAATCACACATTTCTCAGAAATAAAACATTCTTTCTGCTTAGTTATACTTTGAGGCAGAGCAAACTACCTGCTCCAGTGTTTTCAAACACAGTTTAAACTTAACTGTTGAACATCAACTTTGAACTCTAAAAATAACAGCTCTCAGTGAGCCAATACTACTGGTCTAAATATAAGAACCTTATTGCACTTTGGGGAACCCTGCTCAGTGCAGTCATTGAACAATACCATATTGATATGCAATAACGTACAAAACAAGTTTCCCCCCACTTTCGTGCAGTAAATCTGGGTACTGTTTTGCCCGGTCTCTGGCTGAAATATTCGTAGGTAAATGTGATCTTTGAGCATTCTCCATTCTTGTTTTTCGTCTCTGAGTGCCACGCACTGTTGCCAACTCCTCAGTTAAGAAAGTAGCTGTTGGCTGTCCTAAAAGTCGCTAGAAGTCGCGAAATGATGTCATCGCCTAATTTGCATATTTCCCAGTTTGCATGTAATTGTAATCAGCGTTGTAGGAGAGAGGAATAACGTTGTGGAAGAGACCAAAAAGTGAGTATAAAACACCCAAAATATGTTTTTGTACGAGAGGCTAAATGCTGTGGTTTATTTTAGTATGACAGTGAAGAAACATTTTCATTTATATTCCGCTCCATAAGTCTGGATGGGATCTGTAGTGACTTTGTGCATGTGCGATTCATCTGTCGTCTGGCCGCGGAGGGATGTTTCCTCTAATCAGACACTGGGACTGCTGTGGGGTTACTGGACTGACAGCCTGTGCTTTGGGAGGGGGAGAAGCTCACAGCAGCACCTGCTGCTCGTTCAAAACAGTAACTGCAGAATGAGCCGAGTTTTCCTGTCAGATTCTCCAAAACGGCAGAAAAGGTCGCTAGATTTTTCACTAGTCGCTTTTGACAAAAAAAGTCACTAGGACGCTTTGGAAGTCACTAGATTTAGCGAGAAAGTCGCTAAGTTGGCAACACTGCGCCACGCTCTGCATCAGCTCGTGCTTCTAGTGTGTGTGAATGCGTGAACTGATGACGTCAGGCCGGGCGTCACTTAAAAACTCACAACTCCATTTATATTGGTTATAGTTTTCTCATTTTATGCGGTAATTGTGAAATCAAGCAGGACCTGCATATTTCTCTTTTTTTTGTGGAAATGTGAGATTCTTGCGGGAATTATGAGGCCTTTTGGAAAATAATTGACCCCCGCATAATCAGCGGCAATTTGGTGATTAATGCGGGAATTAATGCGATTGCAAAATTGCGCTTTTCAGGGGGGTCTATATATTATATTACATTACATTATATTATATTATATTATATTGTATTATATTATATTATATTATACCAGACTCATTCGAAGACTATTAGACATTTAACTTGAAAAAAAAATTGTTGAATGACCATAATTACTTCATGTTTCAGTGAAAAATTCAGTTACAATGAAATCTATTGGGTTGATTGACTCAGTGACACAAAATTGATTGTAAAATCTTTGTTTATTGTTGGTGATTTAATTTTGTTATTTTAAGTAAGTGATTTGATTTGAGTTTTTTTTTCAAGGAAATGCTTATTGTTATACAGGGTCCCTTTGATGAATCCCACTTTTAGGCATCACTTGTTGGTTCAGGTGAACTCTCTGAACCCCAGAAGCTGTTGGTGCAAACAATAGTTTATGAGTATGAAGTTCATGGTCCAGTTGTGTTACTGCCACCATCAGGAAGAAAACACAAACTATCACCTGCTGCTGAGAGACCATTGGTCAGGATGGTCAAGAGTCAAGCAAGAATCATCAGAAAGCAGGTGTGAATGAATGAGAAGCTGCTGGAACACAGCTGTCAGTGTCCACAGGGTTTGACATCAACATGAGCTGAGAGGATCCATGAAGAAGGAAGTTCTTCCTCTAGAAGCAGAACCTGAAAGCTCCACCAAGTCTGCTGCTGATCACATGGACAAAGAAAAGACCTTCTGGAGGAAAGTTCTGTGGTGAGATGGAACAAAAACTGAGCATAAATATGTTTGGAATAGAGAAGGTGATTCCTTTAACCCCAAGAACACCAGACCTACCATCCAGCATGGTGGTGGCAGTATCATGCTCTGTGGAACTGGAGCTTTACACAAAGTAAACAGAATAATGAAGGAGGAGGATCATCTCCACATTATTCAGGAAAACCTAAAATCAGCACCAGAAGGTTGATCTTGGACACAGTTGGATGTTTCAATGAGCTTAAACACACATCAGACGTGGTAAAGAAATGGTTGCATCAGCATAGAATGAAGGTTCTAGACTGGTCTCCCCAAAGTCCTGACTTAAACCCATCAAAAAAAACTTGAAAGAGCTACAAAATTTTCTTGAATAGATAAAGACACAAGTCAGCAACCAGATTTTCATCCAGGAGACCAGGATACTTGGAGGATACAGCTACAGTTTACAGCAGCTCCAGGCCCGGACTGGCAATCGGGAGAGGTGAGACTTTTCCCGGTGGCCTGCCTCCTTATTGGCCTGCCTGGACAGGCCAGCCACGGACTGGCAGGCCAATGAAAAAAAGTTGATCGGCTTTTTGGCAGACAGGCCAGAGACAGCAGTGCTAGAAGCCTTACAAAGTACACGCCCACCCTCCTGTCACTCACACAAAGCAAGCGCTCTGAGCTCTAAATCAGAAGGATAGGGATTGGTAGGCAGTTGACTTACAATTTTCAGTTATAAAATGAACATTGGTGTTTGCATATACTATTAGCTATGACCAGCTGACATCTAAATGATTTGCTGACAAAATAATATATATATATTTTTAATTCCACATGTTATATAAATAATAGGAAAAGGAAAACATTGGAAAAATTGGTGAGGGTAGTGAAGAGATTAGAGAAGAGAAAAGTACTGGACTGTATGGAGCTGTCGTTATGGTTGTGTTTAATAGACTTACTGTCTGTTTAATAGTGTTGTAATTGCTATAACATAATTGTAAAAGGCATATTTTTGGAAGGAAAAAACAAAATTTTGGTGCATTATCCCACGTGACACAACTCTTGCGGTGGAGGTAGTGGCCTGACTGATTGGAAACCTCCCGGCCTGAATTTCTTTCCCAGTCCGGCCCTGAGCAGAAGTGAGAACAAAAGTGTTTAAAATCACTCAAATGTCAAATCATTCACAACTGAATCACTGCAAAGTAACTGCATCACTTCTAAGATGAACAGTCGGGTGTTTTCCATTCTGTAAAATTAAAAACGAGCAGTCTCACACCTTAAAATCAGAAGCTGGAACTGGAGGGAAATAATTCAGAAACTCAGTGAGAGGGAAGATCTGCACTCAGGCATGTGAGTGAGGAGGCTCGTGAGACTGTGTGTGATCCAAAATGGCAGCTCACTGCTCGACGACCACAACAAACTTTTCTCTCTTAAAACTTTCACCGTCACTTTTCCACCGTAAATTCCTCACTTTCTGCCTACCACATGCACCACCCCAACTGGATTAGAAAATCGACCTGGATCATCTTGAGGATTAAATCGACGACTACTACAATAGACTCTGCACCATGGGGAAAACCAAAAAGCGCTCACGTAACATGGATTTACCTGCCTCATCTACCGCCACTTCACCGACAACATCGCCACGACCAACCTGTTGCAGCAGTCATAACGAGGTACATGACATGTTAATTTCCATAGACAATAAACTCACCGGTCTGGATGCCAGAGTCGCACTTATTGAAGTACTCCACAAAGAGTTCCAACACCTCCGCCATAGCCTGGAATATAGCCAACAACAAATTGACACTCTCACTGAAGAAAACAAATCACTTCACCACTCCGTGTCAACCATGTCCGTCCAGCTCTCCTCCGTCACCACTCAGCTCGCTTCTGTCATCTCCGAAAATAAAACCATGAAAGAAACTACCCTGGATTTACAGTCACGTAGCATGAGGGATACTCTGATCTTCACCAGCATTCCTGAACCACCCTCAGACCAATCAGAGACAGCAGTCACGGACTTCATGATCAACCAGCTCAAACTTCCCACGCAGACCGTTAAAAACATCACTTTTCACCGCGTTCACCGTTTGGGCCACAAGCACATTGACTCCACCCGACCCCAACCCATCATTTTCAAATTCGAACAGTATAAACACACAGAACTGGTACAACGGCAAGGCAGACGGCTTAAAGGAACGGACTATGGACTCAATGATCAATATCCACCAGAGATTAATAACCGACGTAAACAGCTCTTTCCCATCCGGAAACAAATGATCCAAGAGGGTAAGAGAGCAGTCATTTGAGTAGATAAACTTTACATCGATGGACAGTTATTCTAACATAAGGTCATTATACCCTGGCTTTTCTAAATCCCCTCCCCCACGCTCTTCTCTCACCCTCGTACCTCATCACACATACATACACATAACCCCCCCCCCCCCTTTTATAATTAATATAAATATTTTTTCGCGCTGGTCTCACTGCACTGTACCTTGATGCGCAGTAATTTGCTTGGTTGCTCGTCTTGTCTTTTTTTTGTCTTGTTTTGTTCTGTCCTGTTTTGTTTTTTTTCTCACAAAAACATGCACGCACACACACGCACGTACGCACACACACACTCAGACACACACACACACACACACACACACACACACACACACACACACACACACACACACATATTTACACACCACCACCACACTACATGCATAGACACACCTGCAGTAGTATTGAGCTTTCCATAAAACCCCATTAATATGTCAACCGTCAAATTTGTAACCTGAAATATTTGCGGTATTGGCTCTCAGACAAAAACAAATCAAAGTACTCAATCACCTGGACAGTCTTCATGCTGATATTTGTTTATTGCAAGAAACTCACCTCTCACAAGTGAATTCTAACAAATTAAAAACGTCACAATTCACTCACTTATTCTCGGCTCACTATAATTCGAAACAGAGAGGTGTATGCATATTAATTAACAAAATAATTTCATTTATCCATAATACAACCATCACAGACCCATAAGGACGCTTTATTATTATAAATATATCAATCAACAATAGCCCGGTAACAACTGGTAATGTTTATGGCCCAAATAGTGATGATTCATCTTTTTATTACAACTTTTTCTCTTCCATCTCAAACATTTCCAACTGCCCAGTGATAATAGGAGGCGATTTTAATACAATTATTGAGTCATCACTTGACAGATCCAATAATTTAAACAATAAACGCAACTGGCAATCTACCGAAACAATAAAACAGTTCATGAGTGATTTTGGTCTTATATCCAACCACCAGAGAATATACCTTTTATTCACCAGTCCATCACTCCTACTCCCAAATTGACTATTTCTTGATCAGTAACACAATCATATCCAACATTTCGAATTCAAAAATACACTCGATTATTATCAGTGACCACGTTCCCGTCTCATTTATATGGAATCAGAGCAGCCAACATAAACACATTCCTAGATGGCGCTTTAACACATCCCTGCTCACTGACCCAGATTTTGACAGTTACTTCAAAAGAGAGTGGGCATCCTTCCTGGAAATAAATGATTCTCCAACGTCTTCACCATCACTCCTCTGGGAAACAGGTAAAACAGTCTTAAGGGGCGAAATCATTTCATTCTCTACCCATAAACAGAAGAAAGTAAAGGAACAAGAAAATAGACTAAAACAAAAAATAAAACAATTAGAAACGCTGAATGCAAATAATCCGACAGAAGAAACTCAAAATGAATTAAGAAAATATTAAATACACTTAAATGACATCATAAATAAAAGAACCGAATTTCTGATCCATAGATTACGACAGGAACACTTTCATCATAACAAATCAAGTAAATATCTGGCAAGTCAAATTAAACGAAATGAAGAAAAAGCAACAATCTCTACTATTAAGTACTCAGCAGGGAAGCCCACCAACTCACCACAGGAAATAAATGAAATATTTAGAAACTTCTACCCCAATTTATACTCATCTGAGCATATTCCAAAACAGGAGGACATTGACTCATTTTTGAAGGACATTAAACTTCCACAACTCAGCACAGAACAGGTCAATATTCTCGACTCTCCAATCACAGAAAAAGAACTTTTTACTGCTCTAAACCTCATGCCTAACAATAAAGCACCAGGTCCCGATGGCTTCCCTGCCAAGTTCTATAAACATTTCTGGTCCACCTTAGCTCCATTCTTCATCAGAACAATAACTGAAATAAAACAGAACTCCAAATTTCCAGTCAACATGAATACAGCTTTAATTTCACTCCTCCCAAAACCAAATAAAGATCACACCCTGCAGTCAAATTACCGTCCAATCTCTTTAATCAATGTAGACATGAAGATCATTAGTAAAGCTCTCTCTCATAGATTAGAAAAAGTCACACCTTACATAATTCACCCAGATCAGACCGGCTTCATTAAAGGTAGACAAGCATGCAACAATACACGCAGACTATTCAACTTAATCCAGTATTCATCAACAGGAGAATTCCATCATAGCCACTTTAGATGCTGAAAAAGCTTTTGACAGAGTAAACTGGACTTTTCTATTCACCACATTACAAAAATTCGGCTTTGGGGAATCATTTATTAACTGGATCAGGATTCTATACACTTCACCTTCAGCCACCGTCATTACTAATGGTCTAACATCACAAAGATGCACTCTGCATAGGGGGACCAGGCAAGGATGCCCACTCTCTCCCTCTTTATTTACCATTTTCATTGAACCTTTAGCTACAGCCATTCGTCAGAACTCTCATTTTACTGGTATTCAAACACCCCAAACACAACACAAAATAAGTTTGTATGCAAATGATATCTTACTTTTCTCCAAAATCCCCAATCATCTCTACAGAAAACTATAAACCTCACTGAATCATTCTCCAAGATTTCCGATTACTCAATTAACTGGAATAAATCATCCATCCTACCATTGCACAACACCAGATGGCATGCAACAGTCCATACATCTCACATTCCTTTATGCACGGGGCATTTCACATATCTGGGTATTAATGTCTCCTCCTGGTTGTCAGAGCTGATTAGACTTAACTTCACCCCACTACTCAAAACAATAGAGGATGACCTTCTTTGCTTGATGAAACTACTACAATCCATTTCAGGTAGAATAGCAATAATTAAAATGACAATACTTCCAAAAATAAATTACCTTTTTTCAATGATCCCAATCCATCCCACTCTCACCTGGTTTAACTCCCTACACTCAATAATCACTAAGTTCTACTGGAAAAATAAAACACCAAGGATCAAATTAACTACACTTCAAAAACCAAAATTACTGGGTGGATTAGATGCACCACATTTTTATGACTACTCTCTGGCAAACCAACTCCAGTACATTTACAAATGGACACACCCCAATCCTTCAGACAACTCCTGGTTAGAAATAGAACAAACTTTCTGTAAAGACATTCGGATTTCTGATATTCCATTTATCAGCCAATCAATCAAACGCCACCCATGCTTCAAAGTATCAACAATATCTTCAGCTCTGTCAGCCTGGTGGAAATTTCACAAAATAACAAACTCTGCTTTGTCACCATCCAATCTCACTCCCATTTGGAACAGCCCGGATTTTCTAAGCAACAAAAAAACATGGCATTACTCATCTTAAGCATGATGATGAGTTTATTTCGAGCTTTTACAAGGTAAAGTTTATACATGTTGTGAACAGTACTTTGGCAGTTTTTCTGCTCTTCCAAGATGTTTTGATACAATTTGTTCAAACCTTATAAACATGTCAATACAAAAATAAAAATAAATAAAAAAACACACAAAAAAGAAAAACAAGAAAGCTCAAAAGGGAGGGGGAAGAAGTAAAACTTATTAAGCTCCCACTCCCTTTACACCAATATTTACAAGCTGCATGCAGTATGTCTTTTCTCGGATACTTCATCATTCTGTGCATTGGAATAATATAAATATACAATTATACATTTACATCTACACATATCTATTTATACAATCTTATATACTTGTCTACCTATACAAACATACACTCATAGCTCTTTTTATACACCTATTTACACACACAAATATATATATATATATATATATATATATATATATATATATACATATACATACATACATATCTACACATACAGACAGACCCATAATATATCAAGGTATATGTGTATATAATGATGCATATATTGTTAACAATAACACCCTAGTTCCTTTTCCCACCTTGGTCCAGGAGTTCGGCATCAGGAGTAATCAGTTTCTGGAATAACTGCAGCTGAAGTCATCTATTCAATCAAAAGTCAACATTGGAACCACAACTATTAATCTTGCACCTGCTGTTTCAGAAGTGATCAATATCTCCTCACCAAAACAACTCCTCTCCAAAATATATGGAATAATTACAAAATCTGACTAAACCATAGATCGACCATTACAAAACTGGGAACAAGACCTTTTTATTACTCCTGCTGCCGACTTCTGGTCCCAAATCTGTAAAAACATCTTCCTCATGACAAAAATGCTAACCTACAGCTCCTACAATATAAGATACTTCACAGAACCCACTACACCACACAAAAAATGTTTAAAATGGGATTCACATCAGAAACATGCTGCATTCACTGCACACAAAACTGTCCTGACACTTATATTCACACCTTCTGGCACTGCACATCCATCAAACACTTCTGGGAAAAAGTCACTAAGTCACTGTCACACTTCTTGGACTGTTGCATCCCATTATCCCCCTCATTGTGCCTCCTAGGAGATTTAACATCATCCACAGTCGATAAATCAAACCATAAAATACTTCTCACGGCCCTAACTATTGCCAAGAAAACTATCCTCATGAACTGGAAATCCAGAAACTCCATATCTCTAGCTCATTGGAAGAACCTGCTCATTGAACATATCTCTCTGGAATTTACATCTTCTCCTCATAATAACATTGCAGATTCTCAGTCCTCTAGGTCCACCTTCATTGATCTTCTAATGTCCTAATTCCATATATCTACTCTGTTACTCATTTGGTTATGTTTGGTTTTGTCTGAGAGCCAATCAATCAATTCAATAAACAAATCGATCAGTCAATAAATCAGTTAATCAACTGATCCAATCAACCAGCTAATAAAGTGTACATAGGAGTCGCTGCATTCGCTTGTGCATACACACATACATGCACACCTACACACACGCACACACACGCGCGCACACACACACACACACACACACACACACACGCACACACACACACACACACACACACACACACTCTAACACACTCACACTCACATTATATTGATTATATTAAGTAGGCGACTATATTAAATAAGTGAGGGAGAGAGAGAAGAGTAATGAGAAGGTGTGTGTGTACATGTATATTTAGATATCTAGATATATATTTTATATTATATTATTTACTTATCTCTTTTATTTTTCTGTATTTGTCGTTATTTATTTCCATGATTGAATTATTTTTTCATTTATTTTTATGTATATATGGGTATATGTGTGTATGTGTATAAATAAAAAAAGAAAAACATCAAAAAAATTAAACATGCTGAGTTACAATTACCAAAAAAAAACCAAAAAAACCTCAAAATAAAAGTGCCCCACTGATCTTAAAAAAAAAAAAAAGAAACCAACAATCAGCTCCAGCAGGAGAAACAGAGAAATGAGATCCTGCAGAATCATGTGGAACTTCTTCACGTCTCTTTTCACTCCTTAGATGGAGAAAGAACATGTTGACACCAAGAAACATCTCCAACAGGAGAAAGACGAAAAGAAGAAAGCTGAGAACGAAGTGGCAACCCTGAAGAATGAGCTGGAAAAGGTAAATCTCACCATCAACATCTTTATAAAGTAACTCAATAAAACCTCAACTTTTCCTGGGATATCAGTGAACATTCAGTAATTCTGATTTTACCTGCATAAACAGAAAAATCTCCTGCATTTAATTGGTGCTGATGTTAATTTTAAATCCTCCCTGGAAGGAGAGTTATCAATAGATGTAAAGTTTGATCTGCTGTAGATTCTAACAGTTAAAGTTTACAGCAGAAGTGAGAAAAAAACTTTGTTAAATCATTTAAATGTCAAATCATTCACAACTGAATCACTGCACAGTAACTGCATCACTTCTATGATGAACCGTCGGGTGTTTTTTGTTCTGTAAAATAAAAACTATCAGTGTCACCCCTTAAAGTCACAACATGTGTTTCTTTATCTGCAGTTAAAGAGAAATAATTCAGAAACCAACAATCAGCTCCAGCAGGAGACAAAGGAAAATGAGACCCTGAAGAAACATCTGGAAGAGGTAAAACTCACCATCATCATCTTTATAAATTAAATACCTGACATATTCACTGAACTCTGTCTCACCATCATATAATGTTGATGAAATTAATGAATTGATGTTAACGTTTAAAAGGAACAATGATTTTCTAAATATCAACATTAAATTTGAGCATAAATCAGTGAAGGTCAGTAAAAGGAAGTAAAGTTTGGAAACATTGTGGTGTCACTTCCACTGCAGAAACATCCACATCCATCATTCTGAAAGCAACAATTATCTTCCTATACCACTAAACTACATTCTCATTTTTCACACAAATCTATTTTCTCACTAGAATTCTCAGACTGTGACGTTGTAGGAAAAGTTTAGAGTTTGAAAGAGCCACAAAGTTTCCTGAAGAAGACATAAAACAGAAACAGGACTTTCATCCAGGAGAACAGGATTCATGTTCCATGTGGAACCTTTATTCTGACACTTTGGTTTCACTTTCATTCACTGCTTGGTTACATTTCTGCAACCAGAACTCTGCAGTTAGAAAAACACCATGATTTGGGTTCAAATATGAACCTTTCAGAACATGTTTGAAGACTTTCCTCCATTTTCTCTGTTACCAGGTTGACAAGAAATAAAAGAAAAGATGTTGATTAGAAACATATTAGTGAGAATCAAACATGTAGTTTAGTTAAATATGAACATGATTGTTGAGAGACAGAGTTACCTGAATTAAAATAAGGTGATAAAGTGAATGTTCCAAGCAGCTGGTTCAGAGGAGAACTTACTCACCATCTAAAGCTACAGAAACAGAGATTTAAGCAGAACTCAGCGATGTTACATGAACATGCTTTTAATGAGTCTCCAACCAATCAGAAGTCACACATTAATGTCATGTACAGATGTGCTCAGATTAATATACTGTTTTTTCTCTCTCTCTTGTTTCCAGCTCCAGAATGAGAAGAAGTGGACGGAGACTGAGAGAGAGCCGAGCACAGAACACACTAAGGTTTATCTGCTGTCATTTCTCTTCTGTCTGTTTTTATGTGAAATTAATTTGTTGTTGGGAACAAGACAACTTAAACTATCTATAAAAAACAATTGGAATCTTAAAAAACTGAGATTCAGTCTTGTGGTTTCATTGACTCAGTGACATAAACCTGATTGTTCAATTTAAGAAATTTTAATCAACTCTTTATTTTGCTGACGGAAGTTTGGGAAGAAAATGTTTCAGAGTAAAGAGACATTTATCAAAGTACATGTTGAATGAAAAGCTGAAGTCATGCTGGTCTGTTATCACCTGAACAAATGTGTGTGTTTGTGTTTTTTTTAATCTCAGATGGAGGAGATCAGTCAAACCAGTGGAAGATCAACTACAGGACCCATAACTGTAGAAGAGGTCCATGAACAGGGCCTCTACATCCGTCTCAAGAACATTTCCACTGAGGTAATGTTGTTTACATGTAGATGAACCTTCTGAATACTGTGTAAACATGTACAATAAGTTTTATATCAATATGATGATCAAATATATCCACAGATATTCTAAATGGTTCATTAAATAACAGCTAATGCTGTTAACATCAGAGTGTATTTTGTCTGTAGGTCAACATGTAAAGAGGTCATCATTTTATTTGTGGACACCATGTATGAAACACACACTGGAGATTATTTAGTTTTTCTACCTTTGGTGTCTAATTTTCCTCCTGCAGGAGATAAAACTGGGAGGCTGGAAGTTAGAACTACTGAAGAATGACAGAGAAACAGACACATACGCATTTAAGGAGCCATTAAAACTTCATGCTGGAGGAATTCTCTGTGTGAGTCTGAACTTTTCACTTTGTTATATTTTTTACTTTTTAAAACTTCTTTATTATTTTAATTGTGTTTGTAAATCTGTAACTTTTGCATGTACTATCTTTATAGATCTCCTCCCAACGCTATTCAAGCACACCTTATGGAGATGTTAAACAGGTGTGGTTGGACATGATGAAATGGAGTCCTGGAGACAAACTGAAGATCAACCTCATCAGCAACGATGGAGAGACCTACAAACTGCTGTAATGTGAATAAACATGTGAAACATCTTTATTTTTTTTAAATTTCTGCATTATTCAAAGTGAGCCTTTGTTTTTTCTGCATATCAAATTTATATTATCTTTTTAAAAATCATTTTTGAGTTTTATTTTTCTGAAGCTTGTTTTCAAATGTCCATTTTATATTTTTATCTAATTAAACCATGTTCAGTTCTGTGGAAAACTCATTAGGTTTGTTGTTTTATCAAAGTTGTAATGAACAGAAGATACAACAAGAAAAGATCAGAAATATGTACAACATTAAAACAATCAGAACAAAATGTTTTCTACAAGTTAAAGTCAGTTTTTAGTTTAACCTCCTTTTGCTGTTCTTCAAACTTCATGTGTCGACTGTCTTCAGGTTTTCTTCAGTAATCTTGTATTTTATTAAATAAATCTTCTTTCACTGAACAGAGTTTTTCTTTGGACTTTAAGTGTGTTTTATTTTGTTTCTCTGTCTGCTTGATCTCATAGTTTTTATAATATTCAGGTCTGGACACATTCAGGGTTTTATCAGCTGTTTTTGTCTCCAAACAGGATTTTGCTGCAATAGTTGGATCAGTTTCTAATCAAGTTTCCAGTTCAGAAGGAACAGCATCATGAAATGAAATCTGTCTGTACTTTATAGAATTCATGATTCCATCAGTTTGGAAAACATCCTGACAACACTGACAGAAACACAAACTATAAAAATGATGTTTCATTATAAAGCACAATAGTCCTTATGTACAGGATTGTGTTTTTTATGTCATTTCCAGTAATGTGCTGCAGCTAAACCATCACAGAGACATTAAAAGAACAACCTGATACTACATCTATAGATGTCATTTAAACAGATGAATTAAAAGATGTATTGTAGAAGTTAACAATGAAGTTGTCAAAGTGAGCTTCTTCTTTCTTATTCTTGTAGTACTTCATAGAATTGTATACATACAGTGCCTTGTGAAAGTATTCGGCCCCCTTGAACTTTTCAACCTTTCGCCACATTTCAGGCTTCAAACATAAAGATATAAAATTCTAATTTTTTGTCAAGAATCAACAACAAGTGGGACACAATTGTGAAGTGGAATGAAATTTATTGGATAGTTTAAACTTTTTTAACAAATAAAAACCTGAAAAGTGGGGCGTGCAATATTATTCGGCCCCCTTGCATTAATACTTTGTAGCGCCACCTTTTGCTGCAATTACAGCTGCAAGTCGCTTGGGGTATGTCTCTATCAGTTTTGCACATCCAGAGACTGAAATTCTTGCCCATTCTTCCTTGCAAAACAGCTCGAGCTCAGTGAGGTTGGATGGAGAGCGTTTGTGAACAGCAGTCTTCAGCTCTGCCCACAGATTCTCCATTGGATTCAGGTCTGGACTTTGACTTGGCCATTCTAACACCTGGATACGTTTATTTGTGAACCATTCCATTGTAGATTTGGCTTTGTGTTTTGGATCATTGTCCTGTTGGAAGATAAATCTCCGTCCCAGTCTCAGGTCTTTTGCAGACTCCAACAGGTTTTCTTCCAGAATGCTCCTGTATTTAGCTCCATTCATCTTCCCATCAATTTTAACCATCTTCCCTGTCCCTGCTGAAGAAAAGCAGGCCCAAACCATGAGGCTGCCACCACCATGTTTGACAGTGGGGATGGTGTGTTCAGGGTGATGAGCTGTGTTGCTTTTACACCAAACATATCGTTTTGCATTGTGGCCAAAAAGTTCCATTTTGGTTTCATCTGACCAGAGCACCTTCTTCCACATGTTTGGTGTGTCTCCCAGGTGGCTTGTGGCAAACTTCAAACCAGACTTTTTATGGATATCTTTGAGAAATGGCTTTCTTCTTGCCACGCTTCCATAAAGGCCAGATTTGTGCAGTGTACGACTGATTGTTGTCCTATGGACAGACTCTCCCACCTCAGCTGTAGATCTCTGCAGTTCATCCAGAGTGATCATGGGCCTCTTGGCTGCATTTAGGACAACATTGGATCATTCAGAGATCCTCACTGAACTTCTGGAGTGAGTTTGCTGCACTGAAAGTTAAGGGGCCGAATAATATTGCACGCCCCACTTTTCAGTTTTTTATTTGTTAAAAAAGTATAAAATATCCAATAAATTTCGTTCCACTTCATGATTCTGTCCCACTTGTTGTTGATTCTTGACAAAAATTTAAAATTTTATATCTTTATGTTTGAAGCCTGAAATGTGGCGAAAGGTTGAAAAGTTCAAGGGGGCCGAATACTTTCACAAGGCACTGTATATTTATCCGTCTCTTTATTACATCATTGTTGCACTGCCTGCTCTACGTGCCTTTTTAATTGCCCCCTGGGGACAAATTAATTTGTCTGAAACTGAATCTGAATCTTCTTGTTGTTTCTAAAGAGCCTTTAGATGAACTCTGCTGATTATAAGTAAATACATCATACAGTTACTTTAGATTTAGTGTTTTGGTATAATGTGGAGTATCAGCTTTGAATGTGGGATGATCTCACTAGTTACACTTTAACTCCAGTCTGACTGTGGAGGTCAGTTCACTGGTAAAAGTGAAAGTGAAAGTGTCTCATGTTTGTTTGCATTTTATGTCTTGTTTGACTTCAGATCAGCTCTGACCTCAATAATGACTGGATTGTTTTACTACTGAGAGATAAAAGCACCAGTTAATCATCAACCTTCTTCCACTGTGCTGCCATGTTGATCTGCAGAGTTGGTTGAACTGATTATTGGAGCTGCTGGGTTTCTTTTCAGACAAGGTTTTAGTCATTTAAACTGGATTTTTTATGTTCCAAACTGGACAGAAAATCCTCAGATTATTCAAACCAACCCCAGTTTAAATTTATAGAGACTTTCTGATTTACAAATATGTCTTTTTTTTTTCTGGCTGGAAATCCTATAAACCAGTGAGATAAGATGGTAAGACATGAATGTTTCAGGTAAAATGATCCGTTGAACTCCATAGGGACATTATTGGAAGTGATAGATTTGCCAAAAATGTTCTTTGGAAATGACATTAAAGTGTTTTATTTCCCTGCTAGTCTGATAGATGAAATCAGTCAGTTTTAAAATTCATTTTATTAAACTTTTCAGAAAAAAATAAAATTATTTTGTGATTATTATTCACAATAAATACTGTTAAGTGGATGAAATGAACCCTTGATTTGGTGTGTTTAGTCAAACCATGTGAGTACAAATACAGACATTTTCTCATGTTACATTTTATTATTAATAATTTAAAAAATCTGATACTGCATAAAACACAATACATTGCAATCAGTGTTGCTGCTAATTGTTGATGCATTGAAGTTGTTCTTGTCTCTAAAGGTAAATTTCCACACAGCATTCACTGCATGAAAAATAATAGATTAAAATAATTGCATGATAAAAGCAAAAAGCAGCAACATCATGGAGACAATCTGACATCTGAAAAGGTAAAACCTTGAAAATAAATACATAATATCTCATAGTCATATTGACTGATTCAATTACATTAATATAATATAATATTGATATATAACACTGCTATGGCTCTGTTGCTGAAGCCGACATTATTTTCTTTAAGGACGTCAATTTAACTGTTCTTAAATATATAAAAAGATGTTTTCTTACTCAGGTGATGCAGTTGATCAATATCAACTAGTGGAAGTATTGTTCAGCATGAGTAATGACATCACGTTGCCGTGCCACATGGAACCTGCCACCGATGAGATGCTGGAGTGGTCGAGATCAGACCTGAACCCCAGATTCATCCACATGAGGCGGGACAGTGAAGACCATCTGGTTGATGAAAACCCGTCATACATGAACAGAACATCGGTGTCTGTTGATGGACTGAAACAGGGAAACATGTCACTGAGACTCTCCAGAGTGAGGCTGTCTGATGAGGGCATGTACAGGTGTTTTAGTCCAAGATTGACGACAGATTCTAGAGTTCACCTTGTTGTCAGTACGTATACAAAAGTCCAAAGAAGGTTTTGACTTGCAGCTGACTGCAGGAGGGTGACACTGAAATAGAGCTCCAGTATGACGTTGGGGGAGGAAGGTGGGTTTGTTCTTCCTGTTTGGTCTCATGTTGATGCAGAAGTTTCAACAGACAGCAGTCTGATAGTGTTGACTCATAAGGAATATCAATCAGAACCCTTAAAATTAGGCTAAAACAGACATTAACTGTTTTTTCTGAACAGAATTTTAAAAATCTTTCTATGAACAAAAACATGTCATTACTGCCGCATCGTTCTACACTCAACAGCAGTTTAATGTAGTAGCAGATCAACTGAGCCCAAAAACTACATTTCAGACAGGCACTCTATCAGTCTTAACCGTTTATTTCAGAACAACATGCTTTTGTGTTTGGTGGTGACTCTGAATGATGCTTCCTCAATGGATCAGAAAGCTTGCTGCTTGTTGAGATGTCATGACAAGATTCAAACTGCTCCCAGCTGTTCCTTGTTGTCTTCCACCAAGTGAACAGAGTAGATGCAGAGTTGTGCTGCAGACCTCTTTGTAAAAGTGTAAGTTTTGATATTGAACCATTAAAAAGTAGGAGTTTGGGAAGGAGAGGGAGATTTACAGATCTGTAGAGGCTGGTATAACAGCAATGTGGTGAACATGGAGCAGACACAATGAGTGAATGCTGCTTCATTTATGAAGCACGTTAAGTGGGTGGACTGGACCTAAGTAATAAAGGACAGAAAGGTCCATGTGATGCCCTGACTCTGTATCTGTCTGAATGCAAAGCTCCATATTATGCAACATTCTGCAGACACAACATTCATAATCTCCATGTACTCCTTTCTACTATCTCTATATTCTTTTATTTCTGTCTTTTTGATTTTCTGGTTCAATCACATATTTCATATTGTGATCAGTTGCCTGGCAACAGGATCAAAGGTCAGCCATTTACAAAGACGCTAAAAGTAAAACTAAACTCTTGATAAAAAAATATCCTCAAAAAGCTGTTTAATATTTAACTTATCGAGTAAGTATACAATCATTTGTAAATCACAAATTCAGTCTTTGCAGTTTCCACTCTCATTAGCATTGAGGGCTGCAGACTTTCCTTTTTAAGTGACTTTGCAGTTTTCTCAATTACTAAAACACTGAACTCTATTGTCTGAACCAAATTCTCAGTTGCCTGAACCCACTTATTGAATCAGTCACTCTTTTGGCTAAACCATAAGCCCTTTCCACCTGTTTAGACACATCTTGTCAACACATTGTCATTGTGATGCACCTGTGTTCCATAATGGTGAGCACTGGTGGCAAAAGTCAAACACAGTTAAAGCTCAGACGTCACCTGTTGAACACAACAACTCTAAATTGATCACACTTGTGGCTAATGATGTGAGGGTACATATAAGCCAGAGCACTGGTTTGTGAGGCACTACAATGGACAGAAATCTAAGAAGAGGAGCATGGATACGACATGCCAGGGTTTTTTCTCCTGTTGTCTGTCCAGAGAAAATGTGTCCTGTGATGTAGATGAAGTCCTGTGGTCTGACCCAGTACGGAGAAATGATGCTGCGGCAGAGTAATACACTTCTTTTCTTTGTACTTCATTTGTACATTTTTGTGGTTTATTTTTATGTACAAGTGCTCCATGTAAATGCACAGCATTTCTGTTTTTTGCAAATTCTTTTTTCTATGTACAAGTGTTACAAATGCCCAGGTATTTAGTTTTACAACATGCATTTAGCCTAAATAAACATTTATTTCTACCGCTTCATGCCCTGAGCATTGTGTTTTCCTTTTTTCTATGTAGTGTTTAGTGACTGCTCAGTAGAGTATTTACAGTTTTTCTCGATTGCTAAGACACATTTCTGGAAAGCTGCTCTCCTTTTCCCTAAACTGTGAACACAAAACCCAATTTTCAAGCTACATTCACCAAACCTCTGACTCTTCTTGCAAAACCAAACTTTCACCCCAAAACAGTTCAATCTGTGCTCAAAATCATTATTTTCTATTTTTAATTGTTCATCTAACTGTTATTTTAAAACAAAATCTGCTTCATCTGTAAAGAAAGTAAAGAAACTATCAAGTTAATTTTAAGTAGAAAAGCAGTCTCCATAGATTGGATGTTAGAGACAGTTGAAGGGTAATTACTGCCGAAGCTTAATTTTTTTCTGTTTTTGAACAGCAGTCTACTAGTTTCAAAACCAACAAGGTGCATATTAAGAACCTTTCCTGTTTATATGATTGTAGATACGGACTTTTCTTGACAAAAAGTGCTGCTTTATTTTCTAAAATGTTGAACAACACTGGAAGCGTCATCATTTTTAAAATCCACTAATGAACAGCATTTGACCCAACAAATGTAAAACCATAATCTAACCTAAGTTTCATCTATGCTGACAAAAGTTATAGTAAAGCAATATTTATACTGCACATGAATTTAAATAGCTACAGAAAACTGAAATGTGAAATATATATTTACAAAGGGGAAGTAGTTGACAGGACAGATAAGGAACATGTCATATATTTTCATCTTGAAGTTTGATCAGGAGTTAGTTTATTTTTGACTGGACCACTGATCTCACCGAAGCATCGGTTCACAGCATTTTTTAAAATGTTTTCCATTGTATTCATGGGTTCTGTTCATTTTCAGAGCTGCAGGATATTCCATCAGAAGACTGGATTGTTTCTTCAATCTGCCATCACTGCTCTGCTCTTCTGTCTTTTCTTCACACACTGTTGCACAGGTAACTTCTACACAAGTACAGCTGTTTTAAAATCACTTTACTCTTTGGATAAAAACAAATAGGATACAAAGAATTTTAAAAGAGTGACAGAATGAGAAGTTACTCATCAGCTTTGTCTCCCAAAAACTACAATTTTATACAACTAAATTGCATTTTAGTTATAGAAACCAACATCATATTTGTAACAGGCTGTAATCCTGTTTATTTCTGATGTAAAGTTGGATATTTTAACATGGGAGTTTATGGGGATTGACTCATTCATGGAGCCAGCCTCAAGTGGACATTTTAGGAACTGCACTTCATTGTTGCTTTTATTTTTCAGTCTCGGAAATTTGCAGCTTGAATTTAACACATTGACAAATATGAGCATACACTGATCAGACATAACATGATCACTGACAGCTAAAGTGAATAACACTGGTTATTTCTTCATCATGGCTATTATTAGTGGGTTGGATATATTAGGAAAGAAGTGAACATTTTGTCGTCAGAGTTGATGTGTTAGACAACTGGGTCAGAGCATCTCCAGAACTGCAGCTCTTGTGGGGTGTTCCTGGTCTTCAGCGGTCAATATCTGTTAAAAGAGGTCCAAGGAAGGAACAGTGGAGAACCAGTGACAGGGTGATGGGCGGCCAAGGATCATTAATGCAAATGGGGAAGAAGGCTGCTGCGTGTGGTCTGATCCAACAGACCAGCTACTGTTGGTCAGATTGCTGAAGAAGTTAATGCTGGTTCTGATAAAAAAAAAGTGTCAGAATACACAGAGCATCAGTTTGTTGTGTATGGAGCTGCATAGCTGCAGACCAGTCAGGGGGTCCATGCTGACCCTTGTGCACCGCTGAAAGACCAACAATGAACACATGAGCATCAGAACTGGACCATGGAGCAACAGAAGAAGGTAGCCTGGTCTGATGAATCAAATTTGCTTTTACATCATGTGGATGTCTAGGTGTGTCGCCTACCTGGGGAACACATGGCACCAGGATGCATTATGGGAAAAAGGTCAACCGACGGAGGCAGTGTGATGCTTTGAGTAATGTTCTGCTGGAAAACCTTGGGTCCTGCCATCCATGTAGATGTTACTCTGACATGAACCACTTACCTAAGCATTGTTGGCCATGTACACTCTTTCATGGAAATGGTATTCCCTGATGGCGCTCGCCTCTTTCAGCAGGATAATGCACCGTACCACAAAACAAAAATAGTTGTTCAGAGCTATTTTTCATTTTTTAGAACACACTGGTGCGTTCATTTTATATCTATGATATGTTGTTTTATTAGAAGGACAATACAAGAGGAAAAACATAAAAATCATCCATCAAATACAACATTTTGACAGCTTCTCGCTCTGATAAATGCTGTCATTTTGGTGCTTTAATTTGAAAAGAAACTGACATTTGTCGTTTTTTCTTACAACAGATTATTCATTAGTTCCTGTGTCTTAAATATGTTGGGAGGATGAAGGTTAAAAAAAAAAATGTCAAAAATCACCAATATTTCAACACAGATCGACGTTCAGCTCAGCTTTAATCAGAGTCTTTACTCTTTTTCTCAGTCAGGTGTCTCTGCCGTTTGTCGTCCGGAAGACAGAAAATCAAACTAAAAACCAGAGATAAATCATTAAAGACAGATACATCCTCTTATTCAGGTTTCTTCTGTGAACTCAGCATCTGTTAAAGACACATCCACTACATGCTATCATTCATTTCGGTTTAAATTCATAATTAAATGACATTACTTTGTACAAATCTGGCTTCAGTTTGACATTAAATTGTCTTTTTTTTATGTAAAATGTTTGTTAAATTGACCATAATTCAGTGTTTGTTTTTTTCCACTGAATGTAACCTAAACAAAACAAGTACAGAATTAAAGTCATGAGTCAGAGAAGATCACTGAATATGGTTGAAAATGTCAGTAACATGTGCCACTAATGTTAATAACAATTAATCTGCTTCACTGAATGAGAGCACGTCTCTATAAAAACATCAAACTGTTCATGTTGTCAAGGCCGGGCGGGTGAACCCAAGAAGCAGGCACTGACAGGTGGGTGGATCAATAATGATTTAATGAACAGAAAATATATGTATATAATAAAAATCGAGGAAGCAGGGGAGGAATAACTAAGTGGAGAATTTAAACTGAACTGAACTAAAAGCGGACCCGAAGGCCGAGGTAAAAACTAAACACAAAGCTAAATTAACACGGGAGGAAACTCACTACAAGTCCAGAGAACGGAAGCCGTGGTCAGGGGGCAGAGCAGAGGGAGCCGGAGGTGAGGGGCGTAGCAATGGCAGAGCAGACAAACTGGCAAGGGGTTCCTGGGTGAGGGATAGACGAGGTGATCCAAGGAAAATAAAACCCAGAGTCCATAGAGCAACGTGTGTGAAGCAGGGGGGTAGCTTGTGGAGAGCGGAGTGCAGCGTGTCGTTTGTAATGAGCCAGCAGTGAGTCTAAGAGAGAGTCAGGCTTTTATGCTGCCCTGATTATTGATGAAGAGCAGCTGCGCTCTGTCACAGCTGCTGGTGATTAGGCCGATTGCAGAGTAGGAGAGGGAGGAATCGTGACACATGTTGAATCTTTCATTATAAATAAGGTTGACTTTAGACAGATGAGGAAATTCATCATGTAGCTCAAATGATACAGCAAATATTTCAATAATGAAGAAGTTTGTGCCAGAATCACCATCGATTATCACCTTCTGGATGGCAGAATAGACGATTTCCTGCTCTTGTAAACGCGACTCTTCAGCTGCTGTGGGATTTAAGGCCGACGTGGAGCCTGAAAATCCTGATTCTGCTTCAGAAACAAGCAGAACTACGGTTTTATTAAAGGATACAAGAAAAACAACCTAAAAAGAAGATATTAGTAAGATTACATTTCAAAAATGTTCAGATTGTCATATTCAAGTCAGATTTTCCATCTAACAACATCACATCGTGTCTCAAAAGTTGGTTCTCCCCACTGGACAACATGTCTGATTGTTTGTCACCAAATGGATTCCTCCTGGTCAGTTCAGGACTGTTTGGTTGTTTTTCTGGTCAAACTGTCAGGTCCCAGGATACGAATATCTTGCTTGACCAAAATGCATTAAACTCACAACCAGATATTAAAAGTGTTGTTCCCATGGCCACGAGTAAGGATGGAAAAGCTCCTGTTTCAGAGTCTGAGATTCATGTACAGGACATTGCTCTTGGAAATGCAGGAAAAACTGGTCAGCAGGAAGCTCAAGTATCCTCTGGGTGCAGAAGTGGTGGCAAAGGTCCAACAAAGGGGGATCTTCAAAGACTTGCCTCATTCAGGACGTCCATCTGGCCTAAATGCAAGAACCAAGAATCTGATGAGAAAGGCCGAGAGTAAAAGACACCAATCATGGTGGCAACTCAGGCTGAAAAATCTTGGAGAAGATGTTTTTAAGAGCACTGTGCATCGATTTTAACAGAAACATTGAGGCTGAAAGCTTACAAGAGGCAGCATACCCCACGACTCACCAAACTGCAACAGGAAAAGAGACTGACTTTGACGAAAAAGAACAAAACTCTGACTCTAACAGACTGGGAGAACTATATTCTCTCTGATGAATGTCCTCTCTACTTATTTCCAACACCCAACAGCCAAAACGACCATGTCTATACACATGATGATGAAAAGTAGCATCTCCTGCGCAGTGAAAGTCAGTGACCGTATGGTTTGTAGGGCTATGTCTAGTTCAGGTTTCTCAGAGCTGCACAATGTGCCTCAAGGTTCCACTATTAATGCACAATATTGGACCAAAAACACTCTAGAAAAGGTTCTACTTTCATGACTCAGCAATGGTGTTCTGAGCATCTACCTGGCTTTAAGGAGGAATGGCCATCAAACTCCTGACCTCAACCCAACTGAGAACTGTTGGGGAATCCTGAACAGTCGCATCTTTACCAGCCCACCACCGACCACCATGAAACAGCTCAACTCTGGTGGGGGAAGATAGAACCATCCACACTCAAGAACTTCAAGAACTTCACACATTCCACACCTCAAAGATTGAAAGCTGTGATCAAAGTGAAATAGGGAAATACTGGTTATTGAATAAATTGATGATATTGCATATTCAGACTTTGTTTTTCAGGGAAGATCAAACTTTTGTTACACGCTGTAGTTTGGACTGAAGTACCTCAAATTCAAATATTTTGCCTTGTTTGAACAAAGCAAAATGAAGAATTCTTTTTGTGAATATGTTCACTGTTTTGTGAAATTTTAAACAATAACTAGCAAAATCACAAGAAAAAAGGGATTAATTTACATGTTGACTCTAAAATTCAATTCATAGCTTCAAGTTTTAAAATTGTTTTACATCAGACATGTAAATTCACAGTTTCATTTCTAACTGACAGTGAATTTTACTAAATTAGGACATTTTATGAATATTTTTTCGTATACCAAAATGAGAATTTGCAAAATCAGAAGGAAAATATTCATACAATGGCAGATTCTTTATTTAAGGGGACAATTTGCTGCCTTCATGTGGTCGTAATTGTTAAATTAAGTCATTTTATTTATTTTTTTAATAGATTTCGAATGCACATGATAATAACTGACCATCGTTAACAGTAACTGACAGCTAAAGTCTGCATTTGAACCTCATTTGTTACATAAATTGGAAGGTTTCACAGCTAAACATCTGAACAAGTGGAATAAACAGGTTGAACTGAGGACTGGTCTGCATCTGGAGATGAGAAACAGTCATAGTTAAATATAAACACTGATGCAGACACACTGAAAAGGTTTTTTTTTACCCTCATACCTTCTTCTGTCGCTGGTTTTCTGCTGTGGTTTGATTCGCGACTCAAATTATCTCCAGCATCAGCAGCGTCTGAAACCAAAATTAATCCAGGAGGCCTCAGCTTTCTGTGGTAACGACGTCTCAACTGACACTTTGAGCTGCTTTTATTCAGCTGTTCTGAGAATCAGGCTCTGTTGTTTTTCACATGATGTTAAAATGTTAAAATTAAAAATAAACCTTTGTCTCGTCTCTTCTTTGTGAAGACGACTGCGTAGGTCAAACCGTCCACATCATCTCCAGCTTCACCTCCAGAGACTGAAACAAAACAGAAAATGTTGGTGAACATGAGTGAATATCTGCATTAAAACTAATGAAAAACAAACAAAATATTGTCACAAACATACATTTATAAACCAATGAATCCACTACGTTAATTATTACTTTTGGTTTGTTAGCAAACATCAGTAAAACTAAACGTATTCTGTTAAAAAATCTGAACTCACAGTTTGATTTCAGCTGATAGTCGTTTGCAGAGTTATCTCTTTATGTAGATTCTTTCAAATATTGGCGAATTTCTGTAAAATTATTCTAAAAACAGCAGAATAAAGTGTAGTTTTCCTGTCAAACACTGTAAAAGAATAAAAATAAATAAATCTTTGTTTGTGTGGACTTTATTAACAGTTTTGTTGTTTTCTTTCATTTAAAATGGAAATTTGCAGTTTTCCTCTTATTTCATTAATTATTATCTGTAAAGCAAGAAAACAAGAACAATCTGTAAAATGACAGTAAATTTACATAAAAACCTGTTACAAACCTTCATTTTTTACAGCATAAATGAACACAGCACATTAAAATTCTGATCAAAACTAAACTGTGTGAAGCCTTCAAAGTAAAGATGAATATTTAAAAATGTCCATTTGACTATCTGGTTGGAAAGAATCTCCACCAAGATAACAATTGTGGCAAAATCTGCAGTTTTCCATCAAATCTGTGATTTCTCATCTCATGAAGCTGCTTCATCTGAGTTTGATGCTGCTGTTGGCGTCTCTGAGGAAGCTGCTGGAGAGAAAAACAAACAAAAAAAAGATCATGAAAGTGAGCAGAGACACCATAAATAAACCGGTTTTAAATGCAAATATTGTTCAAAGGAACCTCTCTAGTGTTTGATGCACTTTGGACAGATATTCTTTGTACTTCTGCAACACTTTAAAACTGTATATTTAGAGAGAAAAAAAGCCATTTTCGGTACCTCTGTGTTTCCTGCAGTAAATAAATGTGACCAGCAGAAAAACCATCAGATGAACCAACTTCAGGACGAGGCAAAGAGGAAATTCAGGTTCATCAGACGGCGTCTCTTCATGAGGTGTTGGAGGGATGATAGAAACAGTATTTGCTGCAAATTTACAAATGACATGAAACGTGGAGCTTTTTCTCTATTTTTTTTTCATTTTATTATATATATTTAAGCAATGAGACCTTTGTATCAGTTAAAATACCACAAATCTGCCTCTAAAGTCACATTATTATCAATATAACTATTATTACAAAATCCAAAGAACTGCTTTATTTACTGCCTAACACAATAATTCCTTGAAAATTCATCACGTTTAGTAGAAAATTCTACATATTATTGAAATATTAAGACTTTAAAATATATTTATACTACAATAACGCATTAGAATAATTTCTGCCTCATCATAAAATAAACCAAACATGTTTAGATATCAGAATGTTAGTATTTAACAATAAAACTAATAAAATAAAGTGTAAATGTGGGTGTCTATTAAACCCTAGCAGGGTTCCTTGAATATCTGAGCTCCTTGAGGCTCTCCTGGTTCTAAGTGTTGTTCTAAATGAACAAAATATCTTTTCCTGTCTCACCTCCAACAGCCAGGAAGCTTTCTGGTGACTCTCCAACGCCGTCGATGCTGCATTTGTAAAATCCTTCATCAGACTTGGAGACGTTGTGAATCGTCATCTGCTCTGAAGGACTCCCTTCAATGAGGACGCCGTCTTTGTAGAAATCTGCTGTTTGCTTCATAAAAATCTTTCTACTTTGACAGTGAAGAGTCACATTGTCTCCCTCAAAGACAGGAAATGCAGGACTGTCCAGGATGACAGAACCAGCTGAACAATATGGAGAAAATAAAGTGTTAATGGTGTTAATCACAATAGAAAACTGAAGATAATGTAGAGACGGGAGGAGAAAGAGACCATAATGTAAAAATACAGAAATAAAAACACAGACATTGGTGTTAATATCCACAAATTGAGAAAAAAAAGGTTCTTATAACAGAGATAAATCTTTCAGTAATGTATTGACTAAAACATAGTTAATTGGTGGATCTTTTGCTCATATACTGATTTGATTAAACAAATATTAGTAAAATGTTCATTTGTTTTCAACTAAATCATTGCTAGTTTTGTTGATTATATTCAGCAAAATATGGACAAAAATGCAAAATATTCCATTTCAGAGTCAGACTGGACAAGAAGCTTCAGTTATTATTTAAAACTAAAAACAAAAACATACCAGTGATGGTGATGCTGACTCTGTTGCTTCTCTCTCCAGCTCCAGATTCACACCAGAATTCTCCACTGTCTGTTTGATAAGTTTCAAAAATCGTGCAGGAGGATAAAGAAGTCTTCATGATTTCACAAACTGGATGAAACTCCTCAGAGTTTCTGGATCCTCTCAGTTTAATGGAACCTTCGCTTCCCTCACAGTGAAAAGACAAAGAGTCGTAGTCAAAGTGTTGAAGTCTGTTTGGATCGACTCGAAGCAAAACTGCACCTGAAAAAGTTCAAAAGGACGTTTCTGAAAAAATGTGCCAGTGAGAGAAGACAGCTGAAACAGGAAAAGTCTGGTTTTTATTTGCAAAATCTTATCAACTAAACAACATTTACTTTGAGGAAATAGTGCTAAAACAGCATCTTTTCTTTGTTACTCACCACTTTTGAGAGTATAAGTGGACTGAATGTGAATCTCCAGCAGGAATTCAAGCATCACTAGTAAAACAAAAGAATTATCCATAAATTTTATGATGTGGGAGAGTGTCAAAGTTTGAATGAAAGTAAGAAAGCTGAACTCACACAGCCTGAAGCAGAGAGTTGTAGCCTCCATACTGACTTGCTGCTGACTGCAGGAGGGTGACACTGAAATAGAGCTCAAGTATGACGCTGGGGGAGGGAGGTGGGTTTGCCCTTCCTGTTTGGTCTCATGTTGATGCAGAAGTTTCAACAGACAGCAGTCTGACTGCGTTGGGTTATAACAGGGGTCAATCAGAGCCCCTAAAATTAGGTTAAAACAGATTTTCATGTTAATATTTGATGCAATTGATTTCAAACCACAATGTGAACAATGCAATTTGTAAATATGATCAAATGATGTGTGACTCAGTAATAATGGAGATAATACTGTAATTACAAATGCCCACAGCAGGTGTCTTGAACCTAATTCAATCTATTTTTTTTATTTTGTATTTCAACAGTTTTTATTGAGTTTTCCATTAACTTCACTATAAGACTTTTGTTTGCAGGACACGTTGCAGATAGAAAATACTAAAATGTGGAACGGCTGCTGTAGTATTTTGTTTAGAATATTCAGTGTTGCCATTCCCCTCCCATGACCTGTCCACTCCATCCCATCCAACCCGGTCTCACGGGGATTCGTGAAACTGTCACGTAAGTTTTAGTTTCGGTTTCGTGCGCACCAACACGATTTCGTCATGTTTTTCGTGCCGCTCACCACGAAATGTTTTTCGCTGTGGTAATCACATCTGAAAGTGGTTTATACCGGCGGATTCATGACGATCTAAGCTGTCCATCGGCGTATACTGCTTGTGTGATCGCGTTTGCGGCCGCCGGCCGCCGGTCATTCTTTAAATTCCTATGCAAATTGGTAAGTGTACCACCGGCTTATGGTTAGGTTATGGTTAGGTTATGGTTAGGGTTATGTTTAGGAACGATGTCATGCAAAATATAGCGTTGGATTCGCCACGGTTTTACATTAAAAATATAATATACACATTCTTTTGAAATACGTTCTGAGTGGCACGAAAAGTCCGCCGTTTAAAATACATTGGTGCGCATTTCGTGGTGAGCGGCACGAAAAACATGACGAAATCGTGTTGGTGCACACGAAACCGAAACTAAAACTTACGTGACAGTTTCACGAATCCTCGTGAGATCGGGCTGTCCCATCACACCCAGCCCTCCCTTCAGCCAATGCCCAGATCTTACATATATGACTGTACTATGTGATCAATCTAAGATTGTAAGAATGGCCGACATATATACAGTGGTTGAAAATTGTTTTTGGACACCCCATGAATTTGTGAAAAAATGCATTAAGAATCACTCTGAGGTCTTCAAGTGTAATTTCTTTTATTATAGTCACAGCCATAATACTAAATAAATGCTAAAAAAACAAAACAAACAAACAAAAAAAACTTAAATTGGTTGTTTCATAAAAATACATAAGAACATTTGATTATTGGCTCATTTTGGTACCAGTGATCCATTAACTTTTATTGTAGTTTTTGTTGCCGTGCTTCGTGTCTACATAAAGCCAGCACATCTGAAAGTTATTCAGAGACAAAAATGGCTAAAACAAGGAACCTAACACAGGAAACACAACTGAAGATACAGATTCTCTGCCAGGAAGGGTACAGCTGCCGCCACATACAGTGCCTTGTGAAAGTATTCGGCCCCCTTGAACTTTTCAACCTTTCGCCACATTTCAGGCTTCAAACATAAAGATATAAAATTTTAATTTTTTGTCAAGAATCAACAACAATTGGGACACAATCGTGAAGTGGAATGAAATTTATTGGATATTTTATACTTTTTTAACAAATAAAAAACTGAAAAGTTTTATTACCTTTATTAACTTTATTACCAATAAAATACACAAAATTGTCTCTTTTTGTTTTTCTGAATTGAGTTTGAAACTTTACCTATTTATGAATTATGTCATTTTAAAAAAAATATGGCAATAAGACATTTTCAAACATCAATTTCCTCACTACCTACTATTCAGAGCCATTTTAATGTTGAGGACATACTGGTGCATTTATTTTATATGTATGTTATGTTTTTATTTGTTTGTTTGTTTTTTTTAGAAAGAAACAATACAAGAGAAAAAAGACAAAAACTATCCATCAAATACAACATTTTGACAGTTTCTGGCTCTGATAAATGCTGTCATTTTGGTGTTTTAATTTGAAAAGTAACGAGCTGACACTCATAGTTGTTTCTTACAGCAGGTTATTCATTAGTTCCTGTGTCTTAAATATGTCAGGAGGAAGAAGGTTAAAAAAAAATGTCAAAAATCAACAATATTTCAACACAGATCGACATTCAGCTCAGCTTTAATCAGAGTCTGTCCTCCTTTTCTCAGTCAGGTGTCTCTGCTCTTTGTTGTCTGGAAGACAGAAAATCAAACTAAAAAACATCCATAATTATTAAAGACAGATACATCCTCTTATTCAGGTTTCTTCTGTGAACTCAGCATCTATTAAAGACAAATCCACTACATGCTATCATTTATTTAAGTTTAAATTATTAATTAAATGACATTTTTATGAAGAAATCTGGCTTCAGTTTGACATTAAATTGTCTTTTTTTTTTTGGTAAAATGTTTGTCAAAAAAGCCAAATTAAACTGACCATAATTCAATGTTTTTTTCACTGAATGTAACCTAAATAAAACAACACGTACAGAATTAAATTCATGAGTCAGAGAAGATCATTGAATATGATTGAAAACATCAGTAAAACGTGACACTAATAGTAATAATAATGAACCTGCTTCACTGAATCAGAGCACGTCTCTATAAAAACATCAAAGTGTTCATGTTGAATCTTTCATTATAAATAAGGTTGACTTTAGACAGATGAGGACGTTCATCATTTAGCTCAGATGATACAGAAAATATTTCAATAATGAAGAAGTTTGTGCCAGAATCAGCATCGATCTCACCTTCTGGACGGCAGAATAGACGATTTCCTGCTCTTGTAAACGTGACTCTTCAGCTGCTGTGGGATTTAAGGCCGACGTGGAGCCTGATAATCCTGATTCTGCTTCAGAAAACAAACAGAAATTGAGTTTTACTCAAGGATACAAGAAATAAAACAACCTAAAAGAAAGATATTAGTAAAATTACACTTAACAAAATCCAGCAACTTCACACAGCCACTGAATGGTAGGATATAAACATTGGCCCTAAATTTGCTTATTTCAAACGATAAAGCCGTATGAGCCGTTATAACAAAGCCGCAATCACGAAGCTTTTATCGGGGCCGCGTACCGTCATAACACGGCCGAAATTCACAATGGCGAACGTCTACAACAATGCGACCTCGCAAGACTTGATCGATATTTTTATGGATTACGTGGTTTTATATGTTTTAGTATATGTACTTCTCCAGAAACATGGCCTGGTAAGGGTTAATGATTGACTATCATTAACAGTAACTGACAGCTAAAGTCTGCATTTGAACCTTGTTTGTGACATAAATGGGAAGGTTTCACAGCTGAACATCTTCATAAAGGTTCTTTCAGTGTCCCTTCATGGTTCTGCATTGTTTTAGGAAACATATGAAAGTATAAAATGATCCAAACACATTTAGCTGATCAGATACCAACCAGGCCGTCGTGTCTCTTTCAAAGTGGAGTAAACGGGTTGAAGTGAGGACTGGTCTGCATCTGGAGATGAGAAACCATCAGAGTTAAATATAAACACTGATGCAGACACACTGAAAAGGGTTTTTTTACCCTCATACCTTCTTCTGTCGCTGGTTTTCTGCTGTGGTTTGACTCGCGACTCAAATTATCTCCTGCATCAGCAGCGTCTGAAACCAGAATAAATCCAGGAGGCCTCAGCTTTCTGTGGTAACGACGCCTCAACTGACACTTTGAGCTGCTTTTATTCAGCTGTTCTGAGAATCAGGCTCTGTTGTTTTTCACATGATGTTAAAATAATAAAATTAAAAATCAACCTTTGTCTCGTCTCTTCTTTGTGAAGACGACTGCGTAGGTCAAACCGTCCACATCATCTCCAGCTTCACCTCCAGAGACTGAAACAAAACAGAAAATGTTGGTGAACACGAGTGAATATCTGCATTAAAGCTAATGAAAAACAAACAAAATATTGTCACATACATACATTTATAAACCAATGAATCCACTACATTAATTATTATTTTTGGTGTGTTAGCAAACATCAGTACAACTAAACATATTCTGTTAAAAAATCTAAATCATAGTTTGATTTCAGCTGATAGTTCTTTGCATATTTATCTCTTTAAGTAGATTTTTTCAAATATTGGCGAATATCTATAAAATAATTATATTTTGGCTGACTTACAAACAGTAGAATGTAGTGTCTTTTTTGAGCCAAACACTGTAAAATAATAAACTTTTTTTTGCTTGTTTGTGCTTCTTTACAAACAGTTTTGACCTGTTTTCTTTCATTTAAACACCTTCATTATACAGCATAAATGAATGTGGTGCATTAAAATTATGTTCAAAACTAAACAGTTTGAAGCCTTCAGCGTTAAAATTAATATTTAAAAATGTCCTTCTGGAAATCTACACTTAGTTTTACAGTGAAATCTGTGTTTTCTCACCTCCTGAAGCTGCTTCATCTGAGTTTGATGCTGCTGTTGGCGCCTCTGAGGAAGCTGGTGGAGAGAAAAACAAAAAAAAGATCATAAAAGTGAGCAGACACCAAAAAAAACAACAAATAAATAAAAACGTCAACAGCTTTCAAATGTAAATATTGTTCAAAGGAACCTCTGTGCTGCTTTATGCACTTTGGACAGATGTTCTTTGTATTTATGCAACTGAAACTGTATATTTAGAGAAAAAAATCCATTTTTGGTACCTCTGTGTTTCATGCAGTAAATAAATGCGACCGGCAGCAGAACCATCAGAGGAACCAACATCAGGACGAGGCCAACAGGAGATCCAGGTTCATCAGACGGCGTCTCTTCATGAGGTGTTGAAGAGATGATAGAAACAGTATTTGCTGCAACTTTACAAATGACACCAAACATGGAGCTTTTTCTCTCTTTGAACCACATTTTGTGATCAAAAAACAACTAAACAGCTACAACTATGAAACTGAAGCAATAAAATACAGACTTTTATTTTATACCATGTGAAGTCAGAAAATCTGTTTAACTTCCAAACTAACTGCACTTTTTACATTTAGCTTCATATCACCATGTATAACATTTACACTCTGAGAAGTAGAGGAGTCTCAAGGAACGTTTTGAGGTTCTTTACCATTATTTCCATTGTTAAGTTCAAAATGGTTCCTTGAGGAGAGGTTTCTAAAAGAAATGTTTTGTTTTGTGGGGTTTGGAGCTTCTTTGTAAACTTCTTCTACTTACTGTCATTATTATAGTTTAGCTTTCTATGACTCAAATCAATGAAAAATATAAAAGACTGCCAATGTTCCTCAATCAAATGAAGACTTTTTTCATTTTTATTATATATATTTAAGCAATAAGACCTTGGTATAAGTTAAAATACCACAAATCTGTCTCTAAAAGACTTTATTGTCTTATTGTCTCTCTCTCTCTCTCTCTCTCTCTCTCTCTCTGCATGTATGTATATATATATATATATATATATATATATGTTCATAGATATAATTATTATTATTATTAGAAATCCAAAGAGCTGCATTATTTACTTCCTAAAATAATAATTCTGTGAAAATTCATCAGATTTAGTAGAAAATTCTACATATTATTGAAATATTAAGACTTTAAAATATATTTATACTACAATAACGCATTAGAATAATTTCTGCCTCATCATAAAATAAACCAAACATGTTTAGATATCATAATATAAGGTTTTAACAATAAAACTAATAAAATAAAGTGTAAATGTGGGTGTCTATTAAACCCTAGCAGGGTTCCTTGAATATCTGAGCTCCTTGAGGCTCTCCTGGTTCTAAGTGTTGTTCTAAATGAACAAAATATCTTTTCCTGTCTCACCTCCAACAGCCAGGAAGCTTTCTGGTGACTCTCCAATGCCGTTGATGCTGCATTTGTAAAATCCTTCATCAGACTTGGAGACGTTGTGAATCGTCATCTGCTCTGAAGGACTCCCTTCAATGAGGACGTCGTCTTTGTAGAAATCTGCTGTTTGCTTCATAAAAATCTTTCTACTTTGACAGCGAAGAGTCACATTGTCTCCCTCAAAGACAGGAAATGCAGGACTGTCCAGGATGACAGAACCAGCTGAACAATATGGAGAAAATAAAGTGTTAATGGTGTTAAACACAATAGAAAACTGAAGATAATGTAGAGACGTGAGGAAAAAGAGACCATAATGTAAAAATACAGAAATAAAAACACAGACATTGGTGTTAATATCCACAAATTGAGAAAAAAAAGGTTCTTATAACAGAGATAAATCTTCCATTAATGTATTGACTAAAACATAGTTAATTGGTGGATCTTTTGCTCATATACTGATTTGATTAAACAAATATTAGTAAAATGTTCATTTGTTTTCAACTAAATCATTGCTAGTTTTGTTGATTATATTCAGCAAAATATGGACAAAAACGCAAAATATTCCATTTCAGTGTCAGACTGGACAAGAAGCTTCAGTTATTATTTAAAACTAAAAACAAAAACATACCAGTGATGGTGATGCTGACTCTGTTGCTTCTCTCTCCAGCTCCAGATTCACACCAGAATGCTCCGCTGTCTCTTGCATAAATTCTAGAAATTGTACAAGAGGATGAAGAAGTCTTTATGATGTTACATACTGGACGAATCTCCTCAGAGTTCCTGGATCCTCTCAGTTTAATGGAACCTTTGCTTCCCTCACAGTGAAAAGACAAAGAGTCGTAATCAAAGTGTTGAAGTCTGTTTGGATCGACTCGAAGCAAAACTGCACCTGAAAAAGTTCAAAAGGATGTTTCTGAAAAATGTACCTGTGATAGAAGGTAGTTCAAACAGGAAAAGTCTGGTTTTTATTTGCAAATCTTATCAACTAAGCAACATTTACTTTGAGGAAATAGTGCTAAAACAGCATCTTTTCTTTGTTACTCACCACTTTTGAGAGTATAAGTGGACTGAATGTGAATCTCCAGCAGGAATTCAAGCATCACTAGTAAAACAAAAGAATTATCCATAAATTTTATGATGTAGGAGAGTAAAATTTTAAATAAAAGCTGAACTCACACAGCCTGAAGCAGAGAGTTGTAGCCTCCATACTGACTTGCTGCTGACTGCAGGAGGGTGACACTGAAATAGAGCTCAAGTATGACGCTGGGGGAGGGAGGTGGGTTTGTTCTTCCTGTTTGGTCTCATGTTGATGCAGAAGTTTCAACAGACAGCAGTCTGACTGCGTTGAGTTATAAGAAGGGTCAAGCAAAGTCTCTAAAGTTAGGCAAAAATGGACATTCACAATATTTGCCTATTGGTCTAAAAAAAGACACTGACGTAACCATATAGACATTGAATGCAAACAATTTCAAATCACAATTTTAAGAACTCAGTTTATAAATCGGATCAAATGATGTGCGGCTGTTAAATTGTTTTTTGTTTTTTTTTTAAAGTAGTTTGTTTTACTGATAAGAAGCTGAAACTGTTCAAAAACTGCTGAGTCAGACTGCCTCACATCGAGCATGGGGTGATCATGCTCTGAGCTGGACTGAGCAGAAATCAAAAGTATTCATGACAAAGTTTCCAACTGTCATATTACTTCTCTAAAAATGTGTACTTCAGAATCTAATATTCAAATAACCTTGTACCTCTGTGTGAGGCTTGTCTCCTTGACTTCATTGACTCTGTATGTCTTTAAGGAGAATTCTCCTGACAGAAAAAAACGGAGATAATACTGTAATTACAGATCCCCTGATTTGGTTTCTTGAACCCATTCCAATCTGAGTCATTGACTATTTAGTATTTTCCAGTACTGAATCTCAATCCTATACCATTTCCCTTGATAATTCACACTGTAAGTACACTAAAGTCCTAAAAATTCATTCAGTGTCTCATTTGATGACTGCAGAGCTGACCGATTCCAGCTCAACACTTGCTGTGAAGTTCGCCTTCTTGATCAGCTTATTCAGCTGGTTTCTGTCCCTGGAGCGAGCCCTCCTCCCCCAACACACAAACCCAAAGAATATTGCACTGGCTGCCACAGTCTGGTCAAATGTACATAGAAGAGGTCTGCTGATGTTGAAAGACCTGAACCCTCACAGGAAGTAAAGTCTGCTTTGCCCCTTCTTGTACACTACCTCCATGTGTCTGGACCAGTCCAACTTGTCATTCAGCTGCACTTCATGTGACTTATATCTGGAGACAACCTCCACCTCTGTACCAAAACTGTTGACCAGTTTCAGTGTGGAGTTCTTCCTCCTGAAATCAATCACCATTTCCTTGGTTTTAGAGGTGTTCAGTAGAAAGTGGTTGAGGTCACACCAGTCAGTAAAGTCCCTGTATTCCTCCTCATGTCTTCCTCTGATACAGCCGACAACTACGGAGTCATCAGAAAATTTCTGAAGAAAGCAGTTGTCTGAGTTATACTGGAGTCTGATGTATAAAATGTGAAGAGGGAAGGGGAGAGGACAGTTCATTGTGGGGTTCCTGTGCTGCAGATGATCTGTTGGATATACAGATTTTCAGTAAAACATACTATGTTCTGCAGATAAGATAGTCCATGGTCCAAAAGACCAGTGCTGAGTCCACCTGCATCATCCTCATTTCTCACCAAGCAGTGCTTGATAATATTGATGTCACTTGAAAAATCAAAAAATTTGATTCTCATGGTTTCATCTACAGTGTCCAGATGTCCATAGATCCTCTGTAGCTTAGATGAGGGCATCATCCACACCATGTTGGACTGATATGCTAACTGCAGGGGGTCTGTGTACGCCCTCACTCTATATCTTAGATGGGTAAGGACCAGTCTCTCAAGTGTCTTCATGATATGAGAAGTGAGGACTACAGGTCTGTAGTCACATTAGTCAGTAGGATGTCTCCTCTTAGGGACATGGACTATACAGGATGTTTTCTACAATGTGGGGATCTTCTGCAGATTCAGGCTGAGGTTCAAATAAGATCAAGTCAAATGCCTTTATTATCATTGGAAATGTGTCCAACGGAATTTTGAATGCTTCTCCTTCGTGGGACAAAACGATAACAACTGGTAAGATAATATATATATATATATATATATATATATATATATATATATATATATATATATAAATTAGATAAAATAACATAAAAATAAATAAAATATTGCACAAACCCTTCCAAAACTGTGTAATAGTCTTGAGGTAGGGGTCTTGATGGACCTGAAGCACCTTCCTGAGGGCAGCAGAGTAAACAAGTGATTGCCTGGGTGGGAATAGTCTCAGGTTATGTTTGTGGCCCTACATAGGCAGCGGGCATTGGGTATGTCATTGAGAGATGGAAACTGTGTATTGATGAGTTTCTGTGCTGTTTTGATGACTTTGTAGATTTCTTTTCCGCCTGAGTGCAGCCTGTGAACCACACCAGTATGTCATGACAGAGTATGCTCTCCACGGAGCACCTGTAGAAGGTCAGCAGCAGCTGTTGGGACACATTTGCCCTCTTCAGTGTTCTTACAAAATACAGCCGATGCTGCGCCTTTTCATGAGAGAGGTGGTATTCACTGTCCATGTGAGGTCCTGTGAGATGTGTGTGCCCAGGAATTTGAAGCTGCACACTCTTTCCACCATGTTTCCATTGATGTAGAGAGGAGCAGGCTCCACTCTCTTCCTCCTGAAGTCCACAATCAATTCTTCCGTTTTGGTGGAGTTCAATGCCAGGTTGTTGACAGAACATCATACATTCAGTCTTTGAACTTCGTTGTTCTGGATCAGCCCTACTACAGTTGTGTCGTCCGCGAACTTGATAAAGGTGTTCGATGAGTGGTATGCTGTGCAGTCTTGAGTGTACACAGTAAAGAGTAGAGGGCTCAGCACATATCCCTGTGGGGCTCCAGTGCTGAGTGTCAGGACACTCTCCCGACGTCCTTCATGCTCACAGTGAGCGGTTGGTCATCAGCAGATGGTAGTGGGGGTCTTGGCCCGGCCTCTGCCTCAGTGCTCTCAAAGCGGGCGAAGAAGAGGTTGAGTTCCTCAGTCTGTGAGGTGCTGCTGATGCTGGGAAAGGGATCCCCCCTGCCCTTGTAGTTGGCCAGATGTTGGATGCCTTGCCAGATGCGGTGGGAGATCTCTCATCAAAGTGCCCCTCGATCTTCTTCCTGTAGGATGCTTTAGCTGTTTTAATGCCTTTCTTGAGGTTGGATCTGGCAGCGTTGCAGAGATCCTGGTTGCCAGATCTGAAAGCTGTGTTCCGGTCTCTCAGTAGCAGCTTAACATCCTTGTTCATCCAAGGTTTGTTGTTCTGATAACACCTGACCTGTTGGTCGACAGTGACGTTATCAATAAGGTTCTGAATGTAAAACAGAACAGTTGATGTGTAATCAGTTACATCCTCATGTGCAAAAGGATCCCACTGTGTGTAATCAAAAAACCCTGGAGTTGAAAGGAAGCATCCTCAGGCCAAGTTTTAATGTTCCTCACTCTTGGTGCAGTTTTTCTGATGAAGGGTCTGTATGTTGGGCAGAGGAAAATGGAGAGGTGGTCTGACTGGCCCAAATGTGGGTGGTGAAAAGGTACATGACAATGTCACAAAATTAGTGGAGCAGTTCTTCTGAATCTGAGGCTAATACCATCAGGACCAGCTGCTTTGCCCTGTTTCAGCCTGTCCCATTCCCTTTTCACCTGAAATGGCTGGATTGTTGAAGTTTGGGCTTGGCGGAGGAGGGTGGGAGGAGATAGTTGAACTGGAGGATGAGGGTGTGAGCACTACGGGAACCTGAGAAGATAGGGCAGTGGTGTCAAATCTTCTGAAGAGGGCATTCATGCAATCAACCAGGTTCTGGTCTCCATCCGGTAGCAGGCCACCCTTTCACTCAAAGCCAGTGATCTTCCTCATAGCAGACCAAGCCTGTTTCACACCATCTGGCCTCAGCTGATGTTCCAGTTTCACCCTGTAGGCTTCTTTCCCCTCCTGAACCGTCCTAAGTTCTTTTTGCAGTGCCTTTACTTTGTACCAGTACACTTAAATTGCCAACAATTGCCAAAATATTTTGCTTGAAAAAAAATACACAAAACTGAAAAACACAAGACTAAAGAGCTGCTGTAACAGGCTGCTGCATCACCGGAGCCCTCTTGTTTTCTTTCAAACTCATTAAAAAAAGTAAAAATAAAAATATACTGACCAAGTTGTTTCAGAATGACATACATTTGTGTTTGCCGGTGACTCTGAGTGATGCTCTGGAACAATCCGAGGAAGCACAACAGAGAGTTCAGACTGAGATTCAGAATGTTTAAATGAATACAGTCTAAACATGGAAGCAGGGAGACCAACTTAAAGGTCCTCATTCTACAAAATTAAGTTTATATCATTTTTGGATACATTTACGAACTATCTGTGTGGGTCAGGGTGAAAAAAAATATAAGAAATAACCCTTCCCCTAATTTATTCTTCTTTTGTGGATAAGAAAGTGTGTCTCTGAATGAGCAGTTGAGGCTCATTCAGAGATGTCATGGCAAGATGCAAGCTGGCTCCTCGTCGTCTTCCACCAAATGAACACAGTAGATGTAGAAGTGTGCTTCATGTGTAAGTTGAATCCATGAAGGCATGCATGACCTTTGTTGTGAGCTTTTACAAAACTCAGCCGCAAGCGTGCTGACAAGGACCAGGGGGCGGGAACATATTACACCAGCTTTAAAGTCGCTGCATTGGCTCCCCGTCCATTTCAGGATCGATTTTAAGGTCCTTTTATTAGTTTTTAAATGTCTTAATGGCCTTGCGCCTTCTTATTTGTCCGATCTCCTTTTAACATACCGACCCTCGCGGACCCTGAGGTCCTCTGGCAGCGAACTCTTAATTATACCACAAGCCAGAACTCGAACATACGGCGAGGCGGCATTTAGCCATTATGGCCCCCGCCTCTGGAATGGCCTGCCGGAGAACCTCAGGACTGCAGAGACTGTCGGTGTTTTTAAAGGAAGGTTAAAGACTTACCTTTTTAATCAGGCTTTTAACTGATCTTTTAAGCCTTCTTATATTCTGATGTTCTTATCATTCCTTATTTATCATCTTATGTATTTTACGGTTTTTACTTCCCATTATTTAGTTATTACCACATTTATTTATTTGTTTATTTTATTTCTTTCAACTCCAGTGTTCCTCCTCAGGGGGGTCCTCCACACTGGGGGCTGTGTCTGGTCTGCTGCTGGGGGTGTTGTCCTCGAGTCTCCTCGGCTCGGCTAGTTGGGGGGCTCCCCACTTCGGTGTGGGGTCCCTGTGTCAGTCGTGGTCGGGGAGTCTGGGTGCCGGCGCCTCCGGTGGGCACGGCCTGGAGCTCCTCCCGGTGTGGACGGCCCCAATGGAGGCATTTTCCACAATCGTCAGTGCCATGCCAAGTCTTCCTATAGCCAGTGGTGAGAGTGTGTGCGTGTGTGTGTGTGTGTGTGTATGTATGTGTGTGTGTGTGTGTGTGTGTGTGTGTGTGTGTGTGTGTGTGTGTGTGTGTGTGTGTGCATGCAGTTGTGTGCCTATATGGAGGGAGGGCGGGATGGGTATTCTTATTTTTAATGTTTTTAAATGTTGTACAGCACTTTGCGCTGCCTTTTTTGTATGAAAAATGCTTTATAAATAAAGTTTGATTTGATTTGATTTGATTTGATTTGATATGTATGTTGTTGTGCTGTGTTTCCACCAGAGGGCACTCGGTGCTAAGGGAGGAATGTTATGGGGCAGAGGAGGTGAAGAAGACACTTGCTGTAACATGGTGGAATGAATGTAAAGCAACGATGCTATACTGTTTTATTAAAGTTTGAGCACAAGCTCATTTGTTCATAAAAGTGATATCTCATCATTTTTAACAAGAACAACACATGGTACCAGGAGTGAAATCCGACTCGTGAAGCAGTTTTGTTCAAGATGGAGACGCTGAGGCCACCGGAGGGACTGAAACTCGTCGGTAATGTGGACGGCAACTGGCGGTCTTTCAAGCAGCAGTTCGAGCTGTACCTCGCTGCTTTGGGATTGGAGTCAAAGCCCGACGCCAGGAAAATTGCTTTACTACTCACCGTAGCGGGTCCCCAAGCCATAGAAGTCTTCAACACGTTTGAATTTGAACAAGCTGATGATAAAGAAAGGTACGATAAAGTGATTGAAAAGTTTGATGCGCATTGTCCGCCGCAGAAAAACACTGTTTATGAAAGGTACGTGTTTCGATCACGTGTGCAACAACCAGAAGAGACTTTTGATAGCTTTATCACGGACTTCAAGCTAAAGGCACAGTCATGCGAGTTTGGACATCTAAAAGACTCTATGATTCGTGACCAGATTGTGTACGGCATTCATGACAAATGCACGAGGGAAAAACTGCTGAGAGAGGCTAGGCTAACTTTGAAGGAGGCAGAGAGAATGTGCCATGCAACCGAGCTAGCCCAGCAGCACGCAAAGACATTCAATGAGTCAAATGTGGCTGCAGCTCATGAAAGTGTAAAAGTAGCTGTTGTCAAAAACAAGACAAGAAGAAATGTGACACAAAACAGAGACTCAGAAACTATGACTTACTCCTGCAAACGCTGTGGTAACAAGCATGAGCCCAGGCAGTGCCCTGCTTATGGTAAAAAGTTTGCAAAATGCAATGGAAAAAATCATTTTGCAAAACAGTGTCTAGCAAAGAGCAAATCCAAATCAGTGCAGCTAGTTGAAGAAACTGACCTGAGTGAAACATTCTTTGTGGGCATGGTCTCAGGTAACAACGCAGATCCCAAAGAAGAAAATGAGAAGTACCCAAACGGTGAAGACACCTGGATTGTGTCACTCCCAGTTAATGGTGCATTAGTAGCACTGAGGATTGATACAGGGGCTCAAGCAAACTTAATCAGCATGACAGAAATCAAGGCGATGAAACAAAAGCCCAAAATAATTAACAAAAGAGTGACTCTAAAAGACTACAATGGAAAGGAAATTGAAAGCAGAGGTCAGTGCAGGCTTAAAGTGACAGTAAAGAACAAATACTTCCATGTATTGTTCAGTATTGTACCTGAGGATTGTGAGTCGCTGCTTGGTGGGGCTACTTCAAAGAAACTAAACCTGGTAAAGACAGTCTACCACATTAGCATCTCACCAGATACACAAACAGTAGAGTCCATTGTACAACTGTATGAGGATGTGTTCAAAGGCTTGGTATGCCTACCATACACATACAAAATTCAACTGAAAGAGGAGGTAACACCGGTGATTCATGCTCCAAGGAGAGTACCAGCACCACTTCGGGACCGTCTTAAAATGGAGCTGGACAGGATGTGTAAGTTACAGGTCATAACGAAAGTAGAGGAGCCAACAGAGTGGGTGAACTCTATGGTATGTGTCGACAAAAAGAATAGAAACAAAGAACTGAGAATATGTATGAACCCTGGTGACTTAAACCAAAACATCAAACGTGAGCATTACCAGATTCCAAAGCGTGAAGAGATTGCGAGTGAGATGACTGGAGCCCAATACTTCTCGAAGCTGGATGCGGCTCAGGGATTCTGGCAAATAAAGCTGGATCTCCAAAGCTCCAAATACTGTACCTTCAACACTCCTTTTGGCAGGTACAGGTTTTTAAGAATGCCATTTGGAATAATCTCCGCTTCAGAGATCTTTCATCGTACTATGGACAATATGCTAGAAGGACTTGAGGGGGTTCGCTATTATGTAGATGACGTGGTCATCTGGGGCTCCACTCTACAGGAACACAATGAAAGACTGTCAAAAGTACTCCAAAGGATACGTGAGAATGGACTGAAATTAAATTGTCAAATGCCAATTCGGTGTGCAGGAAATAACGTTTCTGGGAGATAAGCTGTCTGCAAAAGGGATTGCACCAGATGAGAGAAAGATCAAAGCCATCCTCAGCATGCCTCATCCAACAGACAAAAAAGGTGTGCTCAGAATCATGGGAATGATCAACTTCATTGGAAAATTTATTCCCAATCTGTCAGTGAAAACATCAGCCTTGAGAGAGCTACTTCACAACTCTACAGAGTTCAAGTGGACAAGCAGACATGAGCATGAGTGGAACATCTTAAAAACCACTCTCACAACTGCACCTGTGTTAGCTTACTATGATCCAACTAAGAGACTCAAGATCTCAACAGATGCATCAAAAGATGGACTTGGAGCTGTCTTATTGCAAGCAGAAGGAGAAAACTGGAAGCCAATAGCATATGCTTCTAGATCTATGACTAAAACTGAGACCAAATATGCTCAGATCAAGAAGGAATGCCTAGGGTTGGCCTATTAGGCGATGGGCCGAGTACGTCTATCTGCTTTCGTTTACGAAACAATTGATCCCCTGCCGGCAATTTTCAGATTTTTTAGTATTGTGTAGATAAATTATCATATAACATATAAGTTAATGTTTCCAACCTCAAAAGTTGCACATTTTCATAAATAACGTTGATATATTCGTCACACGAGCTAATGGATATGCTGTTAGCTCCAGCAACCACAAACCAATGAGAGCTCTTGTTACTACTTCGTGGACTTCAGTTGGCCAATCAGATTCCTCGAACTTCTGGTAAAGCCATAACACAACGTTAACACAACTGGTTAAGGGATGAGAGCAAACGAAGGAAAAGGTAAGATATTATATTATTACTCTATTGTCATGTGGAAACTTTTGACTATTATGAGAAATTGATGCAATGGGTGCAAACGAAGCATATTGACAGCACATTGTAATGCCAAAATTAATGTTAATGTTTAATGAACCGTAACGTCGCTGCAGGTAGCATGTCACCAGTCACAACAGCTGCAGTTGTTTAAGCTAACAAGCGGCAGTAACTAGATGTCCAACACGTTTAAACGAGAAAAAGGTCAGATATTATTAATTACTCGATTATCATGTAATATTTTTAATATGAAAAGTTTATGCAATGGGTGCAAACGAAGCTTATGTTTAATGAAACGTAACGTCGCTGCAGGTAGCATGTCCAGATCCACCAGGAACAACAGCTGCAGATGTTTAAGATAACAAGTGGCAGTAATTAGATGTCCAACATGTTAGATTTCCCGATCTGATCAGCTTTGCTATTGATTTGATATTGATTGCTATTGAGTTTCTATTTTTTTGAGATGAAGTTTGTAGTTTTGTTAGAGCTTCAGTTGTTGTGCATCCGTGACTAGGATATACAAGCGTAGGTTATCATATGGACGTTAAATGAACTGACACCAGAAAAAAAATTAACTTGAACAAGATGAACTTTATACAAAAAAGTGCTATGAAAGTCACAACTTTGGCATAAGCATGCCCATGAAGCTTGCTCTCTTTTTTCTCTTATGTTTCGTGTCCTGCAGAATTGGAGCAGTCAATACATGCACACATGTCTGTGCATGGTAGCTGCTGCTGTTTGCATGTGCATCTCCCCTGCACACATTTTAGTGCTTTGCACCGGCAACGATGGAGGCAGTGTCCATCTTAAGGTCTTGTGATGTTGGTGGCCAGGGCATTTTTGGAGTCACTTTACACTTGGTCTCTATGATCTCTTTAAGTAGCATGGCTGAATGGTACAGGTGTCTGTCTGTGGAGAAGTCAGACTGTCACTACACAACCAGGTAGAATGGTGAAATGCAGGTAAGCAAGGTGCGTAACATCAACTTAACTATAATTACAAGGACAATATAGATAAAGAAATGTCAAACCAACCTATGCTTGCAGGGTCATTCTTGTGTTGATGGCCTAAATGAGTGGGTTCCATGCCATCCTCCTCTGAGTCACTGCTGTCTGATGAAGGCTGTGCAGGTTCATCCTGGATGACCTCTTCAGCAGTTAGCTCCTCTACATAGACAAAGTCATTTTTGGCTGCTTTAAGGAATTTAAGACATGGATGGGACTTACGAAGCATTGATTTTAAGCTAAATGCTTTATAAGTCGAAATGTCCAGTCCTTCCTTATCTCTAACAATTTCCTTAAAGAGGTCATTTAGCCGTGAAAGCCTCAACCCTTCACGGTTTGCCAGTAGGCACTCTTCCACCACTGTCTGACAGAAATGTCTGTAGCCTGCCTGGTACGGATTTGCCTCTTCAGAAACCTCTCTTTGTTCCTCTCAGGTATCTTGTGTAATTTGTGAGCAACTGTGGTCTTCCACGGATCTTCCACGGATTTGAAGCAACAGGTGTTCATCCTTCTTCCCCTCAGCAGCACGAAGGAGTTGATCTGCTGTGGTAAACAAAGTTTATACTCAGGTAAATATATTTTTTTACTTTACATTTTTGATTAAAACAACACAACACACATACACAAATAACAAGAAAAAAACAAATTAAAATCAATTCACACAAATACATCAGCCAAGCAACAGCAAAAACAACAAAAAAAGAAAAAAAGGGGGTTGAAACAAAAATACACAAACAGATCAGTACAAATACTACGTACAACAAAAAATGACAAAGATAAAACAACAAAGATGTCAGGGAGCAGTAAATTAGCTGTCAGATGGTGTGCATTAAATCATAATTTCTTTCTTTTATCTATGTAAATAGGAGAAAAAAAAGAAATTAAAACAAAGCAAGAAGGTAAGAGATGCTAATTGTAATGTCTTTCTTTAATATATTCCTGAACATATGACCACAAATTTCCAAGTTTCCCATCAGGAGGACAGTTGCTGCTCCATCGTTAACAGATCAGCAAAATCATTAAGCCATGAATCTAGACAAAAGCATCCTGGCTTTCTTACTTTCCAGTTCATCAACATTTTTCTTTTAACAGCAAGAAATGCCAGTGACAAAAGGTGTTTATACTCAATACTATTAGTAAATATTAGTACTTAGTCATTTGTCTTTCTGAATACTTTAGTATTTACCCGAGTATATAGTAAAGTATTCAGAAAGACAAATGACTAATTCATAAAATAAAAAAAAGAAATTGTCATAAATAGGGGATATAGCTGATATTTTTATCAGGCATATTGCTTGACATAAAAAAGGTCACATAAAGATAAACCCTGTTTACCTGCTGTAAATGTTAGACACTGACAGAGTTTTTCCTTAACCCTCTTTCTGTTGTGCCAGATGTTGATATATCTGTTCTCCTTGCATAGCAGGCATGCAACAGGCTGGAGGTGTGGAGCCCTTTTGGGTTGTTCTGGGCCACTTGAAGAGCGCAGAACCCGAACCTTGGATGCAGCACCATCACTGGTATTTGGCAGCGGTTCTTCTGAACATTGTAATGGCACTAAAATGTAAGTTACAAGTGATCAATAAATGGAAATGATCTAAATTCACACTGTTTCTAACAATTGTAAATGAATAAAAAAACATACTTCTGATGTTGTGGAGAGTTTTATTTTGCTGTGGTGGTGCACTACAATCAAGTTGTCAAAACTGTATTGGCTTGCAATGAGTTGGTATGTCACATCTTTAACATATTTGGTCATCATAGTTGCAGTATTGCAATATAGATAATGGATTTGATACAAACCTTCATTTTCTTAGGCTGACTTGGCTTGCTTACAGTTTGCTCTTCAGATGTGGTCTTTGTTTGTGAAGGCACTGTAGCATTCTCTGTGGTATCCCACATTGCTCGGCACGTCAGGGACATCTTCATTGCTGATATTAAATGCTGAAAATGCTTTTTCAGCAATAAGTGTTTCTGCAGTGTTGAGGGTAACCCATTGTTTGGCACAATAGACAAATTTCTCCCAGCTTTTCTGTGAAAAAGGTGTTACTGCAGACTTTGTGTCACAGACTAAATGCATGCAGCACTTCATCTTCCCACGTACTGCCAAACATGTGGGGTGTGTGTCACAGTGTAAGATGCTCTTCTGGGGGTACAGTATGTGTGTAAGTGTGTGCGGAACTACAGTGCAGAGGTCAAGTGAGAGGACAGACCAAGGGACGGACCACAGCAGTAGAGACCATGGTAAGAGACTTATCCATCATTGAAAATAGCCAAAACAATCTAGTACATAGTTTTATTCTTGTAATTCAATTATGCCCATAGTTACACCTCAATGTTGTGGGATATAAATAACACAGAGACAATTTAACAGACAATGTATGTTTTATTTGGACATTCTGGTATTTAAATAAAAACTGCTTTAAATATTGTTCATTTGACACTGTAATAGTGGCAGCTGTGTTGAATTGGAAAGATAATGTAGTGTGAAATATGACAAAGAACGTCAAAGAACGTTGGATATTTAACGCCAGGAGAAAACAATAGCGTTCATTTTTGCCGTACAAGTGTACCATAACACTGTTAGGAATTAATAATTAGGACCATGTAGTCTAGCTTGTAAGCTCATTCGGAGGAAAAACGTATTCTGTTTATTTTAAGTCTTTCCGAAGCCGGTGTTAGCATATTTTGCCGCGGCTTCTTCCTGGTTGTCATGGAGATGACGTAAGTAGCCCCCTTCGTTTGCCTGCTCAAAATTAAAAGTTATTGCTTGCTCTCTTTCATTAATGTGCACGAACTGAAGTTGGAAACAACTACTGATATACTTAAAATAATTTTATCTATCTGCTGTGAAAAATATTCCTAGTTACGCGGCGGGGATCAATGAATAACACGTTTTTTGGCTTCGGCCCATAGCCTACACACGTGGACAAAATTGTTGGTACCCCTCAGTTAAAGAAGGAAAAACCCACAATTCTCACTGAAATCACTTGAAACTCACAAAAGTAACAATAAATAAAAATTTATTGAAAATTAAATAATCAAAATCAGCCATCACTTTTGAATTGTTGATTAACATAATTATTTAAAAAAAACAAACTAATGAAATAGGGCTGGACAAAAATGATGGTACCCATAACTTAATATTTTGTTGCACAACCTTTTGAGGCAATCACTGCAATTAAACCATTTCTGTATTTGTCAATGAGCGTTCTGCAGCTGTCAACAGGTATTTTGGCCCACTCCTCATGAGCAAACAGCTCCAGTTGTCTCAGGTTTGATGGGTGTCTTCTCCAAATGGCATGTTTCAGCTCCTTCCACATATGTTCAATGGGATTCAGATCTGGGCTCATAGAAGGCCACTTTAGAATAGTCCAACGCTTTTCTCTCAGCCATTCTTGGGTGTTTTTGGCTGTGTGTTTTGGATCGTTGTCCTGTTGGAAGACCCATGACCTGCGACTGAGACCAAGCTTTCTGACACTAGGCAGCACATTTCTCTCCAGAATGCCTTGATAGTCTTCAGATTTCATCTTACCTTGCACACTTTCAAGACACCCTGTGCCAGATGCAGCAAAGCAGCCCCAAAACATTACTGAGCCTCCTCCATGTTTCACCGTAGGGACAGTGTTCTTTTCTTCGTATGCTTGGTTTTTGAGTCTATGAACATAGAGTTGATGTGCCTTACCAAAAAGCTCCAGTTTGGTCTCATCTGTCCAAAGGACATTCTCCCAGAAGCTTTGTGGCTTGTCAACATGCATTTTTGCAAATTCCAGTCTGGCTTTTTTATGAGTTTTTTTCAGCAGTGGTGTCCTCCTTGGTCGTCTCCCATGAAGTCCACTTTGGCTCAAACAACGACGAATGGTGCGATCTGACACTGATGTACCTTGGCCTTGGAGTTCACCTTTAATTTCTTTGGAGGTTGCTCTGGGCTCTTTGGATACAATTCCAACGATCCGTCTCTTCAATTTGTCATCAATTTTCCTCTTGCGGCCACGTCCAGGGAGGTTGGCTACTGTCCCGTGGGTCTTGAACTTCTGAATAATATGAGCCACTGTTGTCACAGGAACTTCAAGCTGTTTAGAGATGGTCTTATAGCCTTTACCTTTAAGATGTTTGTCTATAATTTTTTTTCGGATGTCCTGGGACAATTCTCTCCTTGGCTTTCTGTTGTCCATGTTCAGTGTGGTACACACCTTTTCACCAAACAGCAGGGTGACTACTTGTCTCCCTTTAAATAGGCAGACTGACTGATTATGAGTTTGGAAACACCTGTGATGTCAATTAAATGACACACCTGAGTTAATCATGTCACTCTGGTCAAATAGTTTTCAATCTTTTATAGAGGTACCATCATTTTTGTCCAGGCCTGTTTCATTAGTTTGTTTTTTTAAATAATTATGTTAATCAACAATTCAAAAGTGATGGCTGTTTTTGATTATTTAATTTTCAATAAATTTTTATTTATTGTTACTTTTGTGAGTTTCAAGTGATTTCAGTGAGAATTGTGGGTTTTTCCTTCTTTAACTGAGGGGTACCAACAATTTTGTCCACGTGTGTAGATGGTTCTATACTGGAAATACTGTCGGTTCTTGGTGTCAATGTTTGTTTTGTTTTGGAGTTTGTTTTTGTGTGTATGAATAAATAAAAACTTTAATAACAAAAAAAAAAAAATAAACCAAAGACATTGAAAACATGATTGGAAAATGTGAAACGTGTGTGAAACGCACAACCTTGCCCTGCTACACACAGATCAAAAGGAACAAGGAGATAAAAACAAAACTGGACAATCTGAAAAGGAAACAGAAGAACTATTATGACAAAGCAACCAAAACTCTCACTCCACTTGCAAAAGATGACGTTGTGAGAATCCATGATCAAGACAAAAGACAACTGTTCTCCAGGAAGTTGGACCAAGGTCATACGAAGTGAGAAAGGAGGATGGAAACGTTCTCAGGAGAAACTGCAGGAATCTTCTAAAAACCAAAGAACACTTCCAAGAGACTAGTTGTGATGATGCACAAAGTAAAGATGCTGTGTCACTGCCAAACAAAGTGCCTAAACTGAGATCAAATGGACATGGACAATCAAATGATGAGACTTCAGCATTACCTGCTCTAAGAAGGTCTGAACGTCAAATTTAGAAACCTGTCAGACTTGATTTGTAAATCTATGGACATGCCTTAATGTGTTATGGGTCTATAGAAAACAAACAATTGAAATGTGCACCTGTTGTGAAATAGCTTGGTGTTATTGGTTACAAGCACAATGGAAAAAAATAGTTTGTTAATACATGTGTTTCTGCCTTTAAAGTATGGAAGCGAATGTGACTCAAAACTCAAATTCAAAAGCATTAGCAGAAATGCTTTTGCATTTCAAAGTCATGGCTGCACTTTTTGACTCAAAAATGAAATTAAAAAGCAATATTCCAAAATGCAATTTCATTTTCTTCTTCAACACTGCTCATTCTGTGACTAAATGAAAAAGCAAAAGCAAATCACATTTGACATTTAATTTTCAAAACGTTCACCAGCAAAAAAGTAACAAAATTCAATTTGAAATGTCAAATTCGAAAATGCAAAAGCATTAGCAGAAATGCTTTTGCATTTTTGAGTCATTTTGAGTTTTGAGTCACATTCGCTTCCATATTAAAGAAAGGGGAATGTTGTGATATGCATGTTGTTGTGTTGTGTTCCCACCAGAGGGCACTAGGTGCTAAGGGAGGAATGTTATGGGGCAGAGGAGGCGAAGAAGACACTTGCTGTAACATGGCGGAATGAATGTAAAGCAATGATGCTAGACTGTTTTATTAAAGTTTGAGCACAAGTTCATTTGTTCATAAAAGTGATATCTCATCATTTTTAACAAGAACAACACATCTGGATGCAGGTGATCAGTGGCATTCTGAATTCACACAGATAAACATCTGGCAAGGCACTAGTATAGTGACCTGATACAAAGGAAATACTATGTGAGATATGAGACTCAAGCATGATGCATTTCCTTTGAATTTTTGCAAGCATGTACAACCCTCATTAACTGACATGAAACTGCCCAATTATAAGTAGTTTTGAAAAGATCATGTGTAATATGAACTATTCTTGGCCTTTGAGTTATATTTGGTGGCATTCAGAGGAAATGTGTTCCAGAAAATGGCTTTGTGATGCTCTGACTCCATACCTGTCTGAACCAACGTAAAGCTTCATATCATGCAATATTCTGCAGACACAGCATTCAAATTCTACATCTACTCCTTTCTACTCTATTTTTTATAATTTCTGTGTCTTTCTGATTTTCTGGTTCACTCACTTAGAGTAAATGTTTAAGATGTGTTTCAAAAATGACTTAATATTCTGCCCCCTGCAGCAACATATCAAACCAAACAACAACTTCCTGAATGTTCAAAATTTAGTTTGTTTATGAGACAACAAAGAAACAGTCTCACCATTATCAGTGGCTTTAATGGCAATTTTATGATTTCACATTGTGATCAGTTACCTGGCAACAGGATTAAAGGTCTGTCATTTACAAAGACACTAAAAGTAAAACTAAACTCTTGATAAAAATGTCCCCAATAAGCTGTTTAATATTTAACTTTTAAGTACATAATCATTTGTAAATCACAAATTCAGTCTTTGCAATTTCCACTCTCATTATTGCCGAGGGCTGCAGACTTTCATTTTTATGTGACTTTGTTTAGCACCTAAAATGATAAAAAAGGAAAAAAAAGAAAAAAAAAGAACCCAGCAGAAGCTGTGAGGAAATATAATGTCACTACATTTGAAGGTTTGTTCGGTCAGCATCATTTACAATCCAGATTTTATCTCAGAGACACTGATGAGAGCCATAATGGTGTCAATGATTTACAGACTTTTCAGTCTCGGAGGTGCAGTCAGTTGAAATGATCGAGACACCGAACAACAGGTATGTCAACTTCTGAATCATATTGATCTGTTTTTCATTGTTCATTGAATTCCTATTTTTAAAAAATCTATTTCATCTGTCAGAAGAACACCTTGTCTTAATTTAGACAGGTAAAGCAATTATTAAGTTCATTTTAAAGTCTCTGTAGAAAAGCAGTCTCCATAGATTGGATGTTAGAGACAGTTCGAAGCTTTAATTTTTTTGCGTGTGTTTTTGAACAGCAGCCTATTAGTTTCAAACAAACATGTAGCATATTAGGACCCTTTACTGTTTCATATGATAACAGATACGGACTTTCTACGACAGAAAGTGTTCTTTTGTTTGCTGTAATATTGAACAACACTGCCAGCGTCGTAATTTTTCCACTAAAAAACAGTGCTTGTCTGAACAAAACTAAAACCATAATCTAACATCATTTTCATCTGTGCTGACAGAAGTTAAGGTAAAGCACTGTTTTTACTGCTGTAGCAGGATGAATGAGTGCTGCATCCTGGCTTTGGGTTGTCTGGTGACTTGTATTAACCAATCATGTTAGAGGACACACTATACAGGTGGGCAATGGTTCCTCACCGTTCTCTTGCTTTGACATCAGGGGCACGCCTCCACCCCCACTCGCCTCGCCTCACCTCACTTTCTGTTTACATTTTTACCAACAGGTATGGTAGCATTCGCCGCATCGTTTGCCCTTTGTTTAAGGTTGTTTTAGTGTGTTGTGGTTATAGTAGCCGTTTATTATCCTCATAGAGTCTCCGTGGTGCGTCAGAAGTGAGCCACACGCAGGCTGTGCTTTGTGTGTGTCCAGTTCTACCTGTGAGCAGCTCATGGTCCGTTACCAGTAAGTCCCTTCTGCTTGCTGTCGCATACTGTGGTTATGTTGCATGCATGTAACAGCTTGTCATTTTAGGCTGTTACTTTGGCTGCAGTAGTTCCCTGTTCTCTCCTTCTGGACCGATTCACTGACCGGCGTGGCCGCCATTTGTCTGGATCAGATGCAGGAAACGCTGCTGCTTTGCCTTCGTGGGTTTGTTTTGCCTTCGTGGGTTTGTTTTGCCGACGCTGTTGGTCGGCTTTGTCCTCTTTCAGGCTGGTATTTGTGTTGGGCTGCCTCGGCTTGTCTCTGTGGCTGCTGACAAATGTCCTACCTGCTGCTTATTTTAATGTTTGTGTGCATGTGTGACAGCTTTCGAAAATGTTCATGAAAATGGACGAAAAACACGAAAAACACAAAGTTTAAAGGGTAATTACTGTCTAAGCTTTAAACTTTTTGTGTTTTTAGTTCATTTTCATTGCATTATTTATTTGGATGGGACAGTGCATATTAATGGACGTACAATCTCATAAATTTGCACAAGGTTGTAGTAAATAAGTCGGATTTAGCACAAGTACTAATTTCCATCCGTTGTACCAAACCTAAAAGAAAACATATGGGGTTACAGACGTCTAAAAAACAATATAATAAAAACAAAGACAATGATGATAAATCAATTCTGGCTGGGTTAAACCTAAATAATGCTATTATTTTTAGTAAAATGCTTTCTAGGCATGGCCTGTCATAAAGTGCTAAAGTGCCTGTTTTTAAAGTGTCTGATTTTCTCAATGTTCACAATTTTGACTGTTCATCAGTCATGCCTTGTACAGTCTCTTAAAACTGACAAAAGTGGAGCTTTCTCTCGTAGCTATCGGTATAGTATTCCAGTATGCGAAACCTTTAATAGATAAGGCATTCTGTGCAAAGGAGGACTATCGAGACTTTACTTCACAATCATCCCTGTTGGCTGACCTTGTATTAGTAATACTATTTCTCTTTTGGATAAAATCCCCCAGGGGCAACGAGGCCATCCCATTCACAGACTTACACATTAAGCAAACACTTTTAAATGATTTGAAAATCTCTAGTCCAGGAATTGATTTTTTTGAGATTGCACAATGATGGAATGACTGTGGCTTTTTGCCAAATACCTTGATGGCTTTTTTTTTATTTATATAAAGCTGTTCAGTGGGTTTTAGAGCAGTGATACTAGCAAACGACCAGGTTGTGAAGCAGTACTCGATGTGAGAAAGGATCACGCAGTGGAGGTAGGATTTCGTGGCTTCGGTTGTAATAAAAGGCTGAATTTGTTGAAAATTTTCTCAGTAAAGTGATTATATTGGTTACTTTTTTACTGTGTTTTATTAAAATTGAGTTTGGAGTCTAACACAACCCCAAGATACTTGAAGTGAGTTACCATCTCCAATTCATCCCCATCTAAGAAAACAGAGGACCTGTTTTGTGTCACTTGTTGCTTGGTGAACATCGTAAAACAGTTTTTATGTGCTAAGCATGGGAAAGTTCAATCTTAACCAGTCCTGTATTTTAGATAAAGTCTTTTGGTGGGGGTCACGTGACCATGGCTGACTGAAGACGTGTTTTCACTGAGCTCCCGCTCCCACCTGTTTTTGCTTAATTTATCTCCAAGTTAGTTGTCCTTTTTTGACTCATTACGTCAGCACAGTGCCGAAAAACTCAGTAATAATAAGGAAAGTGACGTTTTGACGAGCTGCAATGTCGAAACAGATGAAGATTCAGCCACGAAAGGGGGCTAATGCTTCAGCTGCGAGCGCTAGCCAAGCAGCTTACTCACCGCCAGAAGTTTACAGGACCCCACCGACTATGGACACGACAGCTCTCATCCACAAGGTAAGACAAAGCTTCAGTGAAGTAATGGAGGAGAAACTCTCGAAGTTTTCCGACACGCTGGAAAAAATTTCCTCAACCTTAGAGAGCCAGTTGAAACCCATTACTGCTGCAGAGCAGCGAGTCTTGGATATGGAGGATGTGGGGACAGACCTGGAGACCAGACTCGCCTCGGCAGAAAAGAAATTAAAGCAAATGGCTGATGGCTTGGGCGACTTGGAGAACCGAAGCAGACGAGACAATATTCGTATCCTCAACTTGAAAGAGGGCACAGACGGAAATAAGCCAATACAGTTTTTTGAATCCTGGCTGCCTACTGTGCTCGGACTGTCTACAAGCGCCGAGAAAAGTTGCATTAAAATCGACCGGGCGCACCGCAGCCTGGGACCGAGGGGAGTGCGTCCCCGGTCAGTGATAATAAAACTTCACAACCCCAGGGACAAACCGAGGATAATGGCAGCAGCAAGGGGGAAGACTGATCTGAAACACGAAGGACGGCAGATCTTCATCCACCAGGATCTATCTCCCGCGATTAGAGAGAAACGCCGCACCTTCAACGACGTGTGTCAAGCCTTAATAGACAAGGGAGTCTGGTTTAACATGCGCTTCCCGGCCACACTCATCATAAAACACAACAGTACGGAGAGCAAGTTGGAAACACGGAGAGATGCAGAGGACTTTCTGAAGATGCTGGAATAGAAGAGGACTCAGAACTGCATACCATATTGTGTGTTTACATGAGTGTACGCAACATGACTGCATGCAGCCAGGTTCTGAGTAAGTTATTACACTGATACCGAAGCTATACATCTTTAACAGAGTATCAATGTAATTATAAAATAAATAAATAAATTGCCATGAGGCTACTATTACGCCGAGCTGTAGTCACAAGCACTTGATTAATACATTAGTTGAGAGAGGATAACACTGAATTCATTTAAACTACCAGAATATGGACATATGTATCAATACTTATATCCTGTGGGAGCGGGAGTGAAATATGGAAACTGTTTTGTTTGTTCTTTTTTCCAGGAGTGATTACTCTCTTCAGCAGCATGTACTCCTGTAACACTACCCATTGGGTAGCTCTTTGTTGTTTTCTTTTTGTTTTTGTTCTTTTTTTTCTTTGCCCTTGAACTTTCATGCTTCTCTACAACTTTCATATTTGCATTTTTTGTGTATGTAAACATGGGGGTGGTTCCTGATGTCCCCCCATGTGAGGAAATGTTCTTACCAGCACAGTCTATCTGCCAAACTGTAGTTAACTGGGCTATATCTGTTCAGATCAGATTATTTACCTGTATCATCCAACAAGTAAATTACATTATGAGTAATATTAAAATTGTGACACTGAACGTTAAAGATATTAACCCTTTAAGCTTCAGTCAATTCCAGCCATTTTCAGTACAAAAAATCGCTAATATTCTATTTTTAAATAAAAAAAATTACGAAAAATACAGGGAATATTGGACGCGCATCACGAGGTGCATTTCCTTGAAAACGACCGATTCGTGGATTTTATACCGACTTCAGGACATGTTTTGGACAAAATAGTTTACTGGCTTGTGTCATCTGGATGTAAAAGGTTGGATTATGGCCGTTTTTTGTGGAATATTTTCATCTGTGTGTAATAATGAACCCGGAAATGTGAGTCGCGCTGTGTACGTTGAAGCCGTGTATAGAGAACGAATGGATGGATATTTTTGTCGGACAAATGTGTTTTTCTCACCCGCTGTGGTAATCGCATCTGAAAGTGGTTGATACTGGCGGATTCATGAGAATCTAAGCTTTCCATCGGCGTATACTGTTTGTACAATCGCGTTTGCAGCCGTCGGACATTCCTGAAATTCCTATGCAAATTAGTAGGTGTACCGCCGGTGGTACACTGAAGTTTAACGGGTTAACCACGTAGTAAAGAGACGTAAAATACTGTATGTTTAAAAAAGACAAGGTACAAGTGGCATTATTACAGGAGACCCACCTCACTGACCTCGAACACCTAAAATTAAAACGTGATTGGGTAGGTCAAATATACTATTCTTCATTTAATTCAAAGAGTAGAGGGGTAGCAATACTTATCAATAAACATGTGGCATTTACACTAGATAAGGTCATATGTGATACCGAGGGAAGGTTTGTAGTTATTCCTGGGTTTCTGTACGGTGAACGTATTCTTATAGGTAGCGTCTACACTCCCAACACTTTTGACAGTTCATTTTATTCCAAACTGTTGGCTAATATCTCCTCTATTTATCCTCAACTAGTAATCATGGGAGTGGACTTTAACTGTATATTGGCCCCAGGAATGGGTCATAGTCCACTTAGTGCCCTACCACTCTCCAAGATGGCAAGAGCGACAAAAGAGCTCTGCTCTGACCTTGGCCTTTTTGATGCATGGAGGATAATCAACCCACAAGAGAAAGATTTTACTTTCTTCTCTCGCCCTCACCATACCTTTTCCAGAATTGATTATATATTTCTTTCAAGATTAGCTTTAGATAGGACCAGCACTTGTTCTATTAACACATGTACACTCTCAGACCACTCTTCAGTGACTATTGAACTTATACCACCCTATTATGACCCCACATCCAGACATTGGCGTCTTAACCCAGGTCTGCTTAGCAATCCTTCATTTATAAAATATTTAGAATCACAATGGGAACTTTTCATTTCTACAAACGATACACCTGATGTCTCTGCCTCAACTTTGTGGGAAGCAGGTAAAGCATTTTTGAGGGGTTCCATAATATCATATACAGCTGCAAAGAAAAAAAAATCACTGACAAAACAAACAGAACTCGAACAGCAAATTATAACATTAGATAGAGAATTTAAAGCTACCTCCTCAATGTCTGTTTTTAAAAAATTAGAAGCGGCTCGATCGGCTCTAGACCAAATGCTAACTGAAAAAGCAGAATCAGCAATATTCTTTGCTAAGCATAGACTGTTTGAATCTGGTAATAAACCTGGCAGACTCCTTGCTCGCTTGGCCAGAGGTCATACGGGGCTCCACGCAATACCGTCACTTAGAGATAGAACTGGCACAGAACAATTTGAAACTAAAACTATATGTAAAATAATGAAAGATTTCTATCAGGACTTATACTCATCAGAGTGCCACAATACTTCAGAACAAAGTAAACTCTTTCTTGATAAAGTAAACCTCCCCACATTATCTGAAGAATGTCAGAATGACCTATGTAGCCCAATTACCACACAGGACATTCTGGACACCATTAAATCTTTACAGAGCGGGAAAGCTCCCAGCCCAGATGGGTTTGGCCCTGAATTCTATAAGAAGATGGCAAACTCAGTTGTGAGACCTTAACTAACATGCTTATTGAATCTCTTGAAAAGGGCATGCTACCACCAACTTTAAATCTGGCTCACATCTCTTTGATTTTAACCCTTTAAGCTTCAGTCAATTCCAGCCGTTTTCAGTACAAAAAATCGCTAATATTCTATTTTTAAATAAAAAAATTACGAAAAATACGGGGAATATTGGACGCGCATCGGGAGGTGCATTTCCTTGAAAACGACCGATTCGGGGATTTTATACCGACTTCAGGACATGTTTTGGACAAAATAGTTTACTGGCTTGTGTCATCTGATGTAAAAGGTTGGATTATGGCCGTTTTTTGTGGAATCTTTTTTTGTGTGTAATAATAAACCTGGAAATGTGAGTCGCGCTGTGTGCTTTGAAGCCGTGTATAGAGAACGGATGGATGAATATTTGTTTTTGTCGGACAAATGTGTTTTTCTCACCTGCTGTGGTAATCGCATCTGAAAGTGGTTTATACCGGCGGATTCATGAGAATCTAAGCTTTCCATCGGTGTATAGTGTTTGTATAGTCGCGTTTGCACCCGTTGGACATTCCTGAAATTCCTATGCAAATTAGTAGGTGTACCGCCGGCGGTACACTGAAGCTTAAAGGGTTAACTATTATACAGATCTCCTACAGCTAGAGTTCTTGTAAATGGCTCTAAGTCTGATGTCTTTCCCTTCACTAGAGGTACTCGGCAAGGCTGCCCTCTCTGTCCATTACTATTCGCTCTTGCACTGGAGCCCCTAGCTGAGGTTATCAGGAACCACCATGGGATGACTGGTATATCTATGGGAGGAAACGAATATAGAATTTCACTCTATGCTGATGGTATTTTACTATTCATTACCAATCCAGAGAGTTCTGTTCCTACTTTGTTATCGGTAATCACTCAGTTTGGTCAGATTTCAGGGTACAAAATTAATTATAGCAAGTCAGAGGCCCTACCACTGGGTGATTTTGGAGATCAGGTAACCCTGGTTGATTTTCCTTTCAGATGGTCATCTTCTGGCTTTACTTACCTGGCTGTCAAAGTATCAGCAAATCTTAAAGAATTGTTCAAATTAAACTTTACACCAACCCTGACAGCAGTCCAAAATGATTTCAGCAGGTGGTTTGATCTCCCTCTGTCATGGATGGGTAGAATTAGCTTAATAAAGATGAATGTGCTCCCAAGAATATTATACCCATTACAAATGTTACCACTTAAGATTACAAGGACAACTAATTTAGACATTGAAAGACTTCTCTCAAATTTTATATGGCGTGGGAAAAAACCCGGACTAAAACTTAAAATTCTGCAATTGCCAATAGATAAGGGGGTCAGGCCCTTCCCAACTTTCTTTATTATAATTGGGCTTGTCATGCACGGATAATATCAGGCTGGCTTAAAGATTTTCTTCATCAGGAGACACACGTGGATGCTTGGTGCTGCACTCCTTTCTCCCCCCTCTGCTTTATTCTAACTGAAATGAGCAAGCTCCCAGCTGAGGTTAAAAACAATGTCATCATGCTTAATACACTTAAGATCTGACATGATGTTGCTAAGCACACTGGCAGGGGTGGCTTCTCATCTGCTCTACAACCTTTAATTCAAAACAAAGCCTTTCCTCCTGGTATAGGAGAAAGTATTTTTGGGATCTGGCACTCAAAGGATTTGAAATTTATAGCTGACCTATTTGACAATGGTAATTTTACATCATTCGCACAGCTTCAGACTAAATACAAATTACCACACAATCACTTTTTTGGTTTTCTCCAGGTAAGACACTTTGTAAAAACTAATCTTATTCTCCCAACACACCGACCAATACTTAGTCCAGTCAATAATTTCCTTCTAAATTTTAATTTAACCCTTTACGCTTCAGTGCGTACCGCCGGCGGTACACCTACTAATTTGCATAGGAATTTCAAGAATGTCCGACGGCTGCAAACACGATTATGCAAACACTATACGCCGATGGAAAGCTTAGATTCTCATGAATCCGCCGGTATAAACCACTTTCAGATGTGATTACCACAGCGGGTGAGAAAAACACATTTGTCCGACAAAAACAAATATTCATCCATCCGTTCTCTATCCACGGCTTCAACACACACAGCGCGACTCACATTTCCGGGTTTATTATTACACACACAAAAAAAGATTCCACAAAAAACGGCCATAATCCAACCTTTTACATCCAGATGACACAAGCCAGTAAACTATTTTATCCAAAACATGTCCTGAAGTCGGTATAAAATCCCCGAATCGGTCATTTTCAAGGAAATGCACCTCGCGATGTGCGTCCAATATTCCCCGTATTTTTCGTAATTTTTTTTTATTTAAAAATAGAATATTAGCGATTTTTTGTACTGAAAACGGCTGGAATTGACTGAAGCTTAAAGGGTTAACTGCCATGAACAATAAAAAATTCATTTCCCTTTTTGATGCTAAATTATACTCTGTTAATCCCCTCACGGTTAGTAGATATATGCAGTCCTGGGCAAGAGGCTTGGAGGTTGACCTTGATGCCAACACGTGGTCAGACGCTTTTGAATCTGTTAAGAAAATTGTTACTTGTAACAGACTCAGAGAAAGCCAGTACAGGATATTACACAGACTACAATATACCCCTCACCTTCTAAACAAAATAAATCCCTAGATCCCCCCCCCCGTGTGGAAAGTGTAAAGGTAGTGTCTACAGATACGGACCCGTACCCGTAGCCTGTGGGCTACGGATATGGCACTTTCCATTTGCCAGACAGATACGGACCCGTACGCGAGTCTCGTGAGTCAAGAAGCTGCTAACCACTGCAAACTGTTGAAAGGTAAGCAAAGGTTAAGGTTAGGGTTCATGTTAGGGTCAGGTTTAGGGTCCGTACCTGTAGTACCGATGCTACGGGTCCGTACGTCCAGCGTCTACCGGGAGTCACGTGACCAGATCTTGCATATCTGATTGGTAAATGGAAAGTACGGGTCCGTACCTCCAGCAACTACCAAATGTAAAAACGAAGTAGGGACATACTACCACTGTGTTTGGCAGTGTCCCATGATAGCCAGATATTGGAAAAACATTGCTAGGGAGCTCAACTGAATCTTCCAAAAAACAGCTAAGCGGGAGCCTGTCTTGTTTTTTCTGGGGGTACTTGGGGGGCAGCCCTCGCTATCTGCTACACAGTTTGTATTGATGGGCAAACTTTTACTTCTGGCAAGGAGATGTGTTTTATTTCAATGGATTAAAGATAAACCTCCATCTGTAACACAGTGGTACAGGGAAATATTTAAGGTCTTTCCTATGGAACACCTCAGTGCTACACTAAAGGGCAATGACAACTTCTTCTATAATGTCTGGCATCCCTTCCTGAATTATCTTCCCAACGATACCGCTGACTTGTTGAAGAAAGGGCGGCCGTATTTTGTTTTCACTAATAAGTTATAGAATACTTTTATGCTCCTTATCTCCTCCTCTGTATTAGCCCCACTGTAAATTTATATTAGCTGTATGTGCAGTTTATGTATGTGAATCATTGCTTTCTTTTGTGATTTGGCTGTATCTGTGCTGGGTTGTTCATTGTTTGTTGTTGTTGAAATCAATAAAATATATTGGGAAAAAAAAGTCTTTTAGAGGTTCACAGCAATTGTCACTGCATCCTTTCCCTCAGTGAAGATCAGCACATCATCTGCATACGTCAGCTCACTAAGCCCCAGACAGACATCTGGGAGATCATTAATATGCAATGAAAATAATAAAGGATTAAGGGTAGAGCCCTGAGATAATCCAACATGACAGCAGAGATGGGAGGATTTGATACCATCTACCGCTACACATTGTGTTTTGTGAGAAAAGTAGGATTTAAACCATGATATGGCGGCTACAGAAACATTCAAATAAGTAAACTTTATCAGTCGGATTTGATGGTTGACAATCTAAAATGCCTTCTTGAGATCTATAAACACGTCTCCTACACATGGGTACTTGTCCAGTAGCTAACTCAGAGCTGCTGGTAGTGTTAGCTTCCTGGCTTTCACTGGTGGTGGAAGAGGCCTCTCTCACCAGTAGCACCATAGCAGCAACCTATAGTACCTGATGTATAGGCTGGTTTCACATCTGTTGTTGCATTTCCATCCATAGTTGAGTAGTTTTGAGTACAGTATATATTGGCTCCTGTCGGTCAATAAATACTGCTTGTCCCCACTGACAAAATAGTGTCTCTTAAAGCAAGCAATAAGACTAAGAATAAAAACAACTGTAATCCAATTTTGAAGTATAATACACAGGATAGTTGTAGGTTTAAAACATTCTACAGACGACAGAGGTGAGCGGGCTGTGGGAAACGTGTTTTGTAGACATCTTGGAGACCTGCTCTCTTCCAGTCCAGAGTCTACTAGTTTCAAACCAACATGGAATATATTACAGACCTTTAAGTTTTCTATGATTGCAGACATGGACTTTGCATGACAGAGAATGTTCTGTTGTTTGTTAAAATGTCAAACAACCCGATCAGCTTCATCATTTTTAAATCCACTATAGCACAGTGTTTGCCACAACAAAAGTAAAACCATTATCTAATCTAATTTTCAGCTGTCAAAAGTCAAAAGTAAAGCACTGTTTTTACTGCACATGTTCTTGAATGGCTACAGAATGCTCTGTAAGTGAAAAATAATTTTATATGAGGTTGGCAGAACAGAAAAGGAACATTTATTTTCATGTTGAAGTTTGATCAGGAGTTAGTTTAGTTTTGATTGGACCACTGACCTTTACTGACCATCATTTCAAAGCTCTCTTTTGCAATAGTTTCCATTGTATTCATGGCTTCTGTTCATTCTTAGAGCTGCAGGATGTTTCATCAGAGGACTGGATCGTTTCTTCAATCTGCCGTCACTGCTCTGCTCTTCTGTCTTTTCTTCACACACTGTTGCAGAGGTAACTTCTACACAAGTATAGTTGTTTTAAAATCACTTTGCTCTTTGGATAAAAACAAATAAGATAAGAATAATTTTAAAAGAGTGACAAGATTGAGAGAAGTCACTCGTCAGCTTTGTCTTCCAAAAATTTCAATTCAGTCCAACTAAATTGCATTTTAGCTATAGACACCAACATCATATTTGTAACAGGCTGTAATCATGTTTATTTTTGATGTAAAACTGGATATTTTAACATGGGAGTCTATGGGGATTGGCTCACAGCCTCAAGTGGGCATTTTTGGAACTGCATGTAACTGCTGACTTCATTTTTCAGCCTGATAAGTTTGTTGCTTGGATTGAATGCATTGACAAATACTGGCATATATGAAATGGTAGGGTTTGATTCCTTCTGGTTCCTACTCAGAAACGGAATAAATCTTTTATTTCCAGGTCAGTCTCAGGTAATCGGTCCATCTCAGCCAATAGTGGCAACACTTGGAGATGACATCATTTTGCCATGCTATCTGGAACCTGCATACGATGCTACGACCGTGACGGTGGAGTGGACCAGACCTGACCTCAACCCCAGATTCATCTATGTGTCACGTAGCGGTCATGACCTTGAAGATATGAAAAATCCATCTTACAAAGAGAGAACATCAATGTTCGTTGATGAACTGAAGCATGGAAACATTTCACTGAAGATCTCCAAAGTAAAACCGGCTGATGCAGGGAGATACAGATGCTTTACTATTGAGCTAAATAAAGACACTTTCATGGATCTTGTTGTAGGTAAGTAGATCTAATCATTTATAGATATATAGTAGTTAGTGTTTGTGTGAACAGTTTTCACACCATTTTCAAACTTTGTTATCAAGAGTGCTGTTCTTTGGATATCCAGCACAGACATTCAGCCTGACTTCAGTGCATTTGTTCAAGCCCCAAACAGGCTAGATTTCTGTCACTGAGCAAAAAAAAAAAAAAAAGATAAAAGAACTGAGATATGCAAACAAACAAAGCTGGGTGCATTTCATGCTTTTCATGGAAAGTTAATGTTGTGCTGATTTTGCACATTTTTGAAAATGTTTTTGTGAATACTTATTAAACTAGAAAAGCACTCGGAGAGAGCAGACCTCCGCCAGACCATCGCTCAATTGTACAGATGACCATTCGGAGTTTGTTTGTCTGTCTGTTTGTCTGTTAACAGCATAACCCAAAACGTCATTGACGGATTTAATTTAGTTTTAACAGTTTGTGCACAAAGCATAACATTCTTGTACAGTGTAACAGCACAGTGTTTTGACGGCGCCGCCGCCGCACGCATGTAACGGTAGCGTTGCGCGCACATGTGACGGTACCGTATGCGTCACCGCCACTTCGTTCCATCGGTCCCGACTTGCTCGGGCAGAATTCGGCCGTCGCCTGGGATCGATCCGGCGACCTCTGTCTGTACAATTGCGAGATGGCCTGGCGGCCATGCCTCGCAATTGTACAGACTCCTTCAAAAAAATCCTGGATCCAGACGGTGATCCGGATCACCTCCAAAATCTAATCGATTCTTACTTGTGCTCTTCCGGACATCCTGTAAAAATTTGGTGAAAATCCGTCCATGAAGTTTTGAGTTATACCCTTTAAGGTCTGGGCAATTTCCGCCCGAAATTTCTACTGAGATTTACAGAAAGTAAATTGAATGCTGTTCTTGAACTGTTTGGAGTACATGCATGGTTGGGGTCTCATTTGAAAGCTGACAACCTGAATTTTCACCCAGTGCAGTCAGAATTACTCTAGGTGCTACTGGCACAGAGTATTTCATGTTGGCACACACTGAATTAGGATGAATTTTTTTCTCGCCTACATTTTTCCCCTAATAAAACACCTGAAAATCAGTGTGGCAGCACTGTAAGAGCTTGAAAACACAATATTGCAAAAGCCTGGGGTCTTACATAGTTCAGGTCAAAATTTCAGAGCAATACTACAAGAAATGAGTGTTTCACACATGTATTTGTACTGATTTGCTCCGCCCCTATCAATGTTGGATACAATCTTTATACACTGTGCACACTCTCTACAGAATGGTATAAATTCATTTTCACTTCATTTTCACATTATTTTCATTCCAAAAACTCATAAAGAACTCAAAAAATCACTTCAGATAGGCTTCAGTGTCGATCACACAAACAGATTGAGAGGAATACAGAGAAACAGCAGGTGGAGCCCGGAGCTCACGAATGAAATATCATATAAAGCCGCTGGCAGAGGCGGGATTTATATTCAAGCTATTCAGCAAGCTCATTGGCTACCAGGCCTGTCAATCTAACGTTTCCTCCGGCGTGATTTGCTGAGAAACAAGTCAATCAAGTGATGTAATCGATATCTGTCAGACTCGGCCATGGTTGGCTATATCGCCGAAGTAGGCGGAAACGAGTCACCTGATTGGTTGAAGTTCGGTTTGAAGCGGTAGAGAAGTCTCCAGTATCCATTTTGAATCGCGAACAAAGGGAATAGGACCGTGTATGATAAAGTTATAATAGAAAGATGCAGTGAATATGAAACGCACAGCGCCACCACGCGCCGCGTGCACGCGCACGGAGCCGATCGTTTTCTGGATTTTTTACCTATTTCGAGACATGTTTTGGCCAAAGTATTATACTGGATTGTTTCCTCTGGATGGCTAAGCTTGGGTTCTGGCCAGTTTTTGTGGATTATCTTCTTTTATGACCAGAAACGAGCGTCCAAACTGCGTCGACAGGTGAGCTGTGCACGTTTACATGACTTGTTGTTTGTTGGATAAATGTGTTTATATTACCCGCTGTGGTAATCACATCTGAAAGTGGTTTATACCGGCGGATTCATGAGAATCTCAGCTTTCTATGTGTGTATAGTGTTTGTATAATCGTGTTTGCAGTGTCCTTCTATTTTAAAAAAAGCGTATACCGATAAAAAAAAACGGCCCGCCCGCGGGCCGGCGTACTTTAAGACGGACAGACAGACAAACAAACTCTGGTGATTACATAACCTCCTGGCAGAGGTAATAATTGTATTCTGTGTTCCACATTATTGTACATCATTGTATTATGTCATTTACTGTTTTTATTGAGATACAGTATATTGAAGATTGCTGTACGTGTAGTGGGTAGTCTTTCTTTATACTTCACTATGCTACAGTCATTTTAATGTCAGTTTAGAAAAAAAGAAACCTGACAACACTATAATGTTACAATATGTTTGCAATGTTATTGTACATCCAGTAGCTGTTAGTCCAGATAAGTTGTAGCAGCTACCCCATACCGTTCATGATGAACAAAGCCTGACATGATAAGGCAAGTTTCAAATCTCTGCCAGCTGATGGTCATATTGTTGAGAAATAAATTCTGAGTGATGGCTTAACTTACTTTGTTTGTAAAAACAGTGACTGCTGAAAAGGTTTTACAGCACTTGGAAAATCAGTTTCACATTTTGAGTATGTCTTTATGATAGTAAATATCTACAACTCAGTATGCAGCAATCACAGTTTATTGACTTGTGTTCTGTGTTCCACATTTTCATTGTATCCTATTGTTTCATTTACTATTTCCATTGAAATATATACCGAGCAGAGCTTTTAAGTGTATTGGTCCGGGCCTGAACAACTGTCAAAGTTTCTCATGTGGTCCCATATGAAAACTAATTGCCCACCCCTGCTCTAAAGGCACCAAAATTAGGCAAAATATTAGATAATATCAGTTTGAAATCTTGGTACCAGGAAGGAACTAGAATTTTTCACTTGTTTGTTTGATTTGAGAAGACTAAGAAAAGGTGATGAACCAAGCAGAGCTCTTCCTGTAGCTCCATGCACAATTTAAGGTTTGTTTACTGCCCGCAATGTATTTAAATTTTCATGTTTACACATAGCAACCAACAATTGTGTGCCAGTGTGAGAACGTGTGGGGTGCATTGAGACATCCTGGACCTTTGTGCATGTTTCTACCGCATCAGTAGAACCAGAAAGCCACTTACTGGATTAGATTAAACCATTGACAGTGTAAAATTCACTTTGTAGGCCAATATAACAAACTTTTATTGTTCTATTTACTACACAAAACTGGAGATAAGTTCAGTAGCTATGATTTGTTTTGGTGCATTTTGAGTTAATGTTGTGGTCGAAGCTGTTGGATCCAACATCACAATGAAAACATAGCACCTAAAAAAGCTGATAAAAGAGTTGTTCCTAAAAAACATTTGACGCACTTCATCAAGTTCCTGCAGTGGAAAGATGCGTAAAGAACACAAACTAGTTTAGAAACCATTTGAGTCTAATGGTCAGATAGTAAAAAACTGATCTGTTGTCTTGAAGGTGCAGACTAAAGACACTGAATGATTATTTTTTTTAAGATATTGCATTCTTCACCACATGTAATGATGAACTCTGCATCATTCATTTGGTGACTGACTCCTGTTTTAAATGTGCTTCTTGTTCAGTTTCAGGTGCTGTTCCTCAACCTGTCATCACTTTAGCAGGAGTTGATGGAAAGGGAGGAGTGGAGTTACAGTGTGAGTCTGCAGGCTGGTATCCAGAGCCTGAGGTGTTGTGGCTGGACGGTGATGGAAACCTCCTCTCTGCTGGACCTACAGAGACAGTCAGAGGTCCTGATGACCTCTATACTGTCAGCAGCAGAGTGACTGTGGAGAAGAAACACAGCAACAAGTTCACCTGCAGAGTCCAGCAGAACAACATCAACCAGAGCAGAGAGACATGGATCCATGTTCCAGGTAACTGTTATTTGTATCTAAGCAGAGAAAATCTGTGTTTCAGGTTCCTAGAAATGCAAACTTATTCCATGTTTTATCATTTCAGATGATTTCTTTAAGGTCCAGTCCAGTAACACCTCCACCATAGTTGGTTTGGCTGTTAGTTTGGTTGTTTCTATCATCCTGTTTATTCTAGCAGTTGTTCTTTTTGTTCACACACAAAGACAAAAAAGTAAGTCACATTAATAAAAAAAAACCTCTTGACCCTTATAAAATATTGAGATTTTAATGGAAATTGTGACATGAGAGGTGTCATTTTATTATATACAGCTGTCTGCATTATCATCATTTCTATATTTAAATACCGATTATTTTATTTTCTCAAAGGGACCAAAAGAAGAAAAGATGTTCAGGTTAAATCTGAAGAAGGTGTGGAGCTCATGTCAGATAGCACAGTGTCAGTGAAGACTTTGGACAAGAAAAAGCGACAAGAGAGCAAACAAGTAAGTAAAGAAACAGAAGTTTGACTGCTGGTAGATGAAGAAAGACACCAAGATCAGGAGATGACAGAAAGTAAAGTCAAGTTTGATGTAAACAAACAATTATGGAATAAAGGAAGAAGGTTTGTGTCTCTAAAGCAGATCAGACGTCAGTATTCAAGCTCTGACAGGAAGACAAGTAAAGAATCTGGACAGTGGAGAAGAAAAACCAGATGTAGTTTATCAATGAACAGAGGAAGTGGTTCAATACAGAAACAGAGAAGAACAACAGCTTTAGCAAACTTCAGTAGAGATAAAAGAAAGTTTGTATTAAAAGGAAACTCACAAGTTTGTATTTAATAACAACATATTTGTTGTAACCAAAGAGTGTGAACCTGAACAGACGATCAGTAACTAAAGAGCAGGAGTCAAAGAAGCAGTAAAAAGAAGTTAATGGTTGTATGTAAAGAAACAGCAGCTTCTGGATGAAAAACACAAGATGGAGACTGAACTGTAGATTCTGGAGGAAAACATGGAAACTAAAAAGGTTTAACTCATGATCTCAAATTAAACATTATGTAGTTGAGTTTAGAGATCAGGATTTCTTTTGTCATTGTCTCTTTAGTTTTATTTTGTTCTGTCTATTGAGGATCTTCTTCTCCAACCTTTATTCTGTCACTGAACCACAGTGTTATAAAACAGTCAATAAATGAATATTTCTCACATCTGGAACTTCTTCATGTCTGTTTTCACTCCTTAGATAAGAAAGAAAGAAAATGAGGACATCATCAAACAGCTCCACCAGGAGACAGAGGAAAGGAAGAAGGCTGAGGACAAAGTGACGAGCCTGAAGAATGAGCTAGAAAAGGTAAATCTCACCATCAGGTGAGTTCAGGTGATGGCAGAAAATGAAGTCAGGCTTGATGTAAACACACAATTAAGGAATAAAGGAAGAAGGTTTGTGTCTCTAAAGCAGATCAGACGTCAGTATTCAAGCTCTGACAGGAAGACAAGTAAAGAATCTGGACAGTGGAGGAGAAAAAGTTTAATTCAGTTAAAGAGTAAAGATTGAGTAAGATGAAGCTGCTCACTGTTGAAACTTCAAAATTAAAGTAAGTAGAGAAAAAACAGTTGATGGTTTCTGACTGATGTGGACTCTCATGTTCTTCTACTGATTCTAGAATAAATCCGTTGGTCTTCTACGAGATGATTGTATTGATTTTCATACTGAACACAGAAAAACACACAGGACCTCTGTGGATGTTTCTGAAAAGCTGTAACTTTGGACTTTTATAGGATTTAGGAGCTACTTATGGATCAGACTGTAGCATTGTGTCAATGTGATTATTCCTGAAGTGTTTATAACACAGTGGATTGACATAACACGAGACTTCTGGAGAATTTAGAACTTTCGACCTGAACCAAAAATGAAAAAAATTATAAATCAAAATACCTTTAATTCTTGCAGCAGCTGCTTCAATTACAACTGTTTCAATGATTAATTAAGGTGTAGAATCTCCTCGTACTTTCCTGATGACTAGAATTTGAATTGAGCACTGTTTGTTTTCTTGTACATGCATGAATGTGTGTATAGAAATCTGCTTGGAGCCTCGTAACTTTGGCAGTTGACTGAATCTGAACTGCTGCACAGACAAACGTAGGAAAAGCAGGAATTTGTGGTCATGTCTCCACTGAATAGAGGTGACAGTGTTTTCTGTAGGAAGAAGTCTGATGAACCAAAACTTGGACTCTTGTGGACATGAAGAACAATTTCAGATTTCATGAATATCAAACTAAAAGTAGAAAATATGTTTAATTGTCAAGTATCTCCAGTAATTTGTCCAACTAAAATGATGTTTAACATCTCGTCTCTGTTCATGTTCTCAGTTAAAGGAGGAAGAACTGAAGCAGAAGGAGGAGCAGAGGAAGGAGGAGGCTGAGAATGCGATACAGAGACTGAAAGAGAAGCTGGACATGAAGAAAACTGAGGTTAAATAAACATTTATAAACTATCATCCCTAAAATATCAGGTCCAGATGGAGTGGAGAAAAATCAGACATCTCAACCTTCTGGTTGTTCTTCCAGGTTAAAAACAAACAAACTGAGCTGCAAAGTCTCCAGGAGGAGAAGATGATGATTCAGGATGATCTGAAGAACCTAATTAAAGACCTGAACACCAAGAACACAGAGGTTTATTTATTTGTCTTCATTCATCTGTATTTATACAGAAACCTGAACATCTCTGCTGTCTGAGGAACTGGATCAGAAAACATCATTTCCATCATCTGTCTGGAAGTTTTATTCTCATATTCAGTCCATTGACTGTATGTTACATTATTAGGTTGTATGATTGTGGTTCTGCTGTAACATGATAATCATGTCTTTCTTTTTCTCTCCTCTTTCCTCACAGCTGGAGACAATCAGAGAATACTTAGCAAAGTCTTCCTTGATGTCTCATATTCTCTGGGTATAATCACAATAAAACTCTCTGAGTTCCACCACCATTAGAAAACAGTCATTTATTGATAAATCTCATCACTAATAGGTTCAATATTATGACATGTCCATTATTTTAACATAAAATGCCTCATTGCTGGATTCTATGCTGGTTATTTATTTTTGCAGTACATTTCTACAAGAACATACCAGGATTTATCATGTGTTATTCAGCATTTATCAAAAGTGCCATATATTTTTTGGTATTTTATGTTCAATCATGTGTGTTCATATGCTGCAGACTGATGCAAAGAAGGAAAAACTGAAGAATGAAGAAGATGAGATGAGAATACAGACAGAAATAGAAAACCTCAACAAACAGCTGATGACCAAGAACATGGAGTTCCAGAACAAAGATGAGGAGGTTCATATTTTCAAACATTCAGAATCCTACTTTGTTGTTCTCTGTGATCTGTTATGCCCAGCTCGTTGTAGAGCATAACAAAGAACGGAGGTCGACACAGTGACAACTTTTAAATAATAAAATTAATTTATTAAAGAACTCAACCAAGAAATAACCCAGGCTAAACCCAACATAATCAAATCCAAACTGGAATCAAGAAGAGTGCCTGTAATAAAAAGTGTCAGCTTAGCTTTCAGGGAGGGCTGGTGATGGACACACGCATGGACTAAATAATAAGATATTTGGCTGCAAGACTAAAATATGCATTAATCTCATAAAGTGTTGACACCCCTTCCATGGAGTTAAACAATGAGAATAAATGCAGACAAATAAGAAAAAAAAAAAAAGAAGAGTGCCTGGCACCCGCCATCCGGGGGGGGGAGGCAATCCTGAATAAGGAAAGGGAGGGGCAGGTAGAAGGATCTAAAATAGAAAGCAGAGACAGGACACAGGAAGACAAACATACTGACCCCAAGTCCTGTGGCCGTCACAGATCTAAAATCTTTATTTTCTACTGAACGTATTGATTCCTACGTTATGTTGAATCAGAATTCTTCAGGTCACATGTCAGGACATCACACTGAGGAACCAGCGTCCTACAAATGACCTTTTAAACTTCTCTTATATTCTAGTTTTCTTGGTTCAACCATCATCAGTGACTGGGTTGTGTTCAGAGGCATCTTTTAGTGTCAGGAGGAGGTCGGGGTGGATGGAGGGTTTACAGAGACCAGAGTTCACATTCAGACAATCTCTGGTTCAGTTCAGTTGGTTGAAGTCAGAGAAAGATGCTGGTTTTAGTTATTTATAAATCAACATGTTGTGTCTGAAGTGTTTCCACAAACTAAGTCTAATAATGAAGTAATCACTACAGGTGAAGATTTTACTGCAGGACTGGATGTTTTGGCAGGAAAAAGTAGGTTTTCACTGAGTTCCTCATGTTGTTAGGAAAGTTAAAATCATCTCAGTTATATTTCCAGAGTTTTAATTTTTGCTATCACTGTTTATTTACATAGAAACAGATTTTCTCAGACACAAGGTTGCACTGCAGGCTGTTTCCTCCAAACTATAAAGTTCTACATTCTGATCTTGCAGAAACATGTATTTAAGGCATTTATTTGTTCTGCTGAATCATGACTCATGCTTCTAACCAAACACTTTGCTGCTGCAAATTAGCACCAGATAGAAATGTGTTTCCAAGAGACATGGTCTATGCTGATATCATGAATTTTTATTTTATCATCTCTATTTTATTTAGTTTTATTTTACACATGTCAGTTTGTAGTATAAGACATCAAGTTAATGTCTCTAATTTTGTTCCTCTTTCCATTTTCTCTCCTTCCAGTGTGAAGAAAAACAAAATGAGCTGAAGGAGCTTCTGGATGATCAACAGAAGATGGAGACTGAACTGCAGATTGAGGAGCAAAAACTGGTGAGTAGCAAGTTTCAACTCTTCATGTTGAAATGAAACCTCATTTTGTGGAGCTCAGAGATCAGGATTTCTTTTGTTATTGTGTCTTTAGTTTTATTTTGCTCTGTCTATTGAGGATCTTCTCCAACCTTTATTCTGTCACTGAACCACAGTGTTGTAAAACAGTGAATCAATGAACATTTGTCACATCTGGAACTTCTTCATGTCTGTTTTCACTCCTTAGATGAAGAAAGAATATGATGATATCATCAAACCCCTCCAACAGGAGACAGAGGAAAGGAAGAAGGCTGAGGACAAAGTGAAGATGTTGAAGAATGATCTGAAAGAGGTGAATCTCACCCTCTAAAGTTTCTGAATCAAATTACCAACATGTCCCTTGAACTCTGTCTCACTGTGATATAATGTAATGTTGAAAACATCAATGAATTGACGTAAACTTTGAAAGGAAATTATTTTCTAAATATCAACTTTAAATTTGAGCATAAATCAGTCAGTGAAGGTCAGTAAAAGGAAGTAAAGTTTGGAAACATTGTGGTGTCACTTCCACTGCAGAAACATCCACATCCATCATTCTGAAAGCAGCAATTATCTTCCTATACCACTAAACTACATTCTCATTTTTCACACAAATCTATTTTCTCACTAGAATTCTCAGACTGTGACGTTGTAGGAAAAGTTTAGAGTTTGAAAGAGCCACAAAGTTTCCTGAAGAAGACATAAAACAGAAACAGGACTTTCATCCAGGAGACCAGGATTCATGTTCCATGTGGAACCTTTATTCTGACACTTTGGTTTCACTTTCATTCACTGCTTGGTTACATTTCTGCAACCAGAACTCTGCAGTTAGAAAAACACCATGATTTGTGTTAACCCGTTAAGCTTCAGTGTACCGCTGGCGGTACACCTACTAATTTGCATAGGAATTTCAAGAATGTCCGAAGGCTGCAAACGCGATTATACAAACACTATACACACATGGAAAGCTTAGAGTCTCATGAATCCGCCGGTATAAACTGTGAAGGGTTTATATGTAAAATAAATAGTCTTTGGTGCTCTCAAGATGCCGTTTTTATTCCACCTCCGATAATTCACAGTGCACACGTTTTTCCCAGGCTACTTCCTTGTTTGTCTCTCGTCTCGCGATACTCTCAAAGTCCCTGAGAATACCTGACATCACACATTCCTGACATCTCCCCTTTTAAGATAAGGCAATTATTATTAACTACTAACTTAGTGCAATTAACAACAACACTTTCTAAATTTATGTAACAACAGTGCCCTATTAAGGCTAAAGCGAGAATACTTTCAGTTATGTTTAGAACTAGTGCATAGGATAAATGGGAACATTTGCAAAATTCAAAATACAAAGTACTACAAAGTATAACCTTCTTTCATTCTTTTTTTTTTTTTTTTTTTTTTTTTTTAACGAAACGATTCAAATAAACAGTCCCCTCACAGGTCAAGTCTCTGGACAGGTTTCACTAGTCTACCTGACCGGGTCTGGAACTGTCCATCCGAGTTCACCCCAGGACCAGGGAATCCCAAGGTCGGGCCTGCCTGAGTGTCTGGTGTATCTGTTTCAAAGTTTGTGTTGCCCCTCACCGGAGCCCCAGCAGTGGGCACCGCTTGCAGATGGCGACGGTTTCGCCTGTACAGAGTCCCCTGCCCAGTCTCGACGAGATAAGACCTCTGCGTAGTACTCTCACCAGCCACTACAGCCGGTGTGGCCCATGTCTTGTCGTTATCCAGTCTGGTGAGGACATGGTCGCCTTGCTGCAGTGGTGCGAGTGGTCTCACCCCATGATGTCTGTTGAAGTAGAATGCCTGTTTGCTCTTCTCCACAGTGTCCCGTGCTCTGACTTGCTCTCTATTCGGCCACTTCGGTTGCAAGTTCTTGTTCAGGGTGGGCAGTGTCGTCCTGATTTTTCTGCCCATGAGCAGCTCTGCGGGGCTGACACCCGTACTGCTGTGTGGCGAGGACCTGTAAATCATGAGAGCAGACAGAGGATCAGTTTGCCTCAAGATCCTCTTGGCCGTTTGGACAGCGCGTTCTGCGAACCCATTCCCTTGTGGGTTGTGGGGGCTAGAGGTTGTGTGTTTAAAGTCCATCTCACGGGCAAAGTCTCTAAAATTGTCACTTCTGAATTGAGGCCCGTTGTCACTGATGACTTCCTCAGCAATCCCAAAACGAGCAAAGGTGGCCTTCAGTTTAAGAACTACTTGAGCACTCGTTGTGGTTGGCATATGGAGTATCTCTAAATATCTCGAGTAGTAATCTGCTATGACTAGGAAGTTCTCTCTCTCATGTTCACATAGATCAATGCCAATCTTCTGCCACGGTCTGTCTGGGAGGGGCGTTGGCAGAAGAGGTTCTCTGTTTTGTGCTCTTCTGTGCTCACGACAGTACATGCAGCTCTCTACTTTGTGTGTAATTTGTAAAGCCATGCCAGGCCACCATACTGAGGTGTTGGCTCTCTCTCTACATTTGTTGAGCCCCTGGTGTCCCTCGTGTATGCGATCTAGTATCTCTGACCTCAGTGTAGTGGGTATTACTATCCTGCACCCTCTCGTTACTATTCCTTCATGCACAGATAGTTCGTCTCTGACTGTAAAGTATTCCCTAACACTGGAGTCTGTTTGTGCTGCATGCTCGGGCCAGCCTGACTGTATGTACCTGATAACCAGTTGGAGCTGCCCGTCAGCTGCTGTCTCAGTCCGGATGCTGTCCATTCTCCTGGTTGATGCGGGGATGCTGCTCATCACCGCTGCAACGTAGCATTCAATGTCGGCAGGGCTGGTTGGGCCGGGTCCTGTCTCTGTCTGTGGGCTCCTAGAAAGGAGGTCTGCTACAACCAAAGTCTTCCCCGGCATGTGCTCCGCCACTGGGTTGAATCTCATTAACCGCATAAGGAGTCTCTGACAGCGGAGGGGCACGTTATCGAGGTCTCGAGAGTTCATGAGAGGGACAAGCGGTTTGTGATCTGTGATGAGTTTGAAAGACGATAGGCCATAGAGGTACATCTGAAAACGCTCACATGCCCACACGCTCGCAAGGCACTCTTTTTCGATTTGAGCGTACCGAGTCTCAGCCTCGATCAGTCGTCTTGAGCAGTATGCCACAGGTCTCCACTCTGCGCCATGGAGCTGTAACAGGACGCCTCCTATCCCGTAACTGCTCGCGTCCGCCGAGACCGCTGTCGCCTTGTTGACATCGTAGTACACCAAGGTAGGTGATGTTGTGAGGAGCTCTTTGATTTTCTCAAAAGCTGTCTGCTGGGCTGGACCCCACATCCATGCTGCATCAGACTTTAAGAGTGCGTACAAAGGTTGGCCCACTGTGGAGAGGTCTGGGATGTATTTGCCCAGGTAGGTTATCATGCCGAGAACCCTCCGGAGCTCTTGGACGTTCACAGGTGGCTCAAGTTTATTAATAGCCGACACCTTCTCAGGGTCAGGACGGACGCCCTCTCTGTTGATAACCTGGCCCAGGAAGTGTAACTCACTCTTTCTCAGAACGCACTTTTCCGAGTTCAGTTTTAGACCGGCAGCCTCCAGGTGCACAGTGACCTTTTCCAGACGCTCGTCGTGTTCTCTCATGTCTTTCCCATGGCAGATGATGTCATCCATATATACAGCCACGCCCTCCAGTCCCTCCAGTGTCTCCACCATTTTTCTTTGGAATATCTCCGGCGCACTGGTGATTCCAAAAGGAAGACGTTTAAAGCAGTACCTTCCGAATGGTGTGATGAAGGTAGTTAGTCTCTGGCTGTCCTTGTCCAGCGGGATCTGCCAGAATCCCGAGGCAGCGTCTAGTGAAGAGAAGACAGTAGAGCCACTGAGCTGGGTTATCATTTCCTCTGATGTTGGTAGTATGAAACGCTCTCTTTTGACGGCTTTATTAAGCTTCTTCAGGTCGACACAGATGCGTGCTTTTCCAGACTTCTTTGGAACGGGCACCATCGGGGCGCACCACTCCGTTGGTTCAGTCACAGCCTCAATGATGTCGTTGGCCTCCATGCGACCTAACTCCTCTTTCACTGCAGCCAAGAGGGGTATGGGTACACGCCGTGCTGTGCAGACTGCGTAGGGCTGGGCGTTGTCTTGGAGCACGATTTTAACTGGTTGGGTTTTCAGTAGTCCAAACTCTTGCTCGCTGTTAATCTCATATACTCGTTTTACTAGCCCCATAGCTAAGGCTGCTGGCCTACTAAGTAGGTTGTTTACACTCTGTCCTCGAACAACATAGAGTCTGAATGTGTAAGATCTGTCTTTGTAGCTAGTCTTTGTTATAAACTGCCCCAAACAGTTAAGCCCTCCCCCAGGACCACTCAGTATTTTCTTTGGCCTCTGTAAGACGGTTTTCTTCTGGAGGGCTTTGTACATAGTTTCACTTATGATGCTACAATCAGCCCCAGTGTCGATTTTAAAATCTACTGGTGAGCCCTCAATGTTCAATGTGACAGTCCATTCATCATTGTTGTCAGTTGTGCTGTTAACTGAGCCTAGATAGTAATCTTCCTGCTCTTCACAGTCACCATCATCAATCACTTCCCTCACCAGTTTACTTTTGCACACTCTCTCCCAGTGGCCCCTTTTTCCACACTTGTTGCAGGTAGACCTCCTTGCTGGGCAATCCTCCTCCCGCCTGTGTGATGTTTTCCCACACCGGCCACATTTCCCCCGGTCAGCTGCACTGTCACCGTCTCTCGGCCGGTCCCTCTGTGGGCGCTGCCATCTTGGTTTTGCCCCGCTGCCGTCACGTTGAGCTATCTCTTGCACAGTGCACGCCTGCTCCCCCTGTTGGCTGACTTGGGCTTTGACATCTTCTGACTGTCGTGTCTCCAGTATAGCCATCTCCAGCGTGAGATTTGGGAGCATTTGCAGTTTCTGGGAAAGATCCTTATCAAGGATCCCCACCACTATTCTGTCTCTTATGTTTTCCTCACGGTTTGTGCCAAACGAGCAGTTCTCAGACAACTCATAAAGTGCGCGAATAAATGTCTCTGCACGCTCCCCTGGCCGTTGCACCCTCTGATTGAAACACGCCCGTTCGTGGATCACATTGCGCCTCGGGATGAAGTATGCATCAAATTTTGCTAACACAGTATCATAGTCCGACTCAGCTGTTTCATCTTCAAAGGCAAATGAGCTGAGAATGCTTTCTGCCTCCTTACCGAGCGCATACACCAGCGTGCTAACTTGAACTGGGCCCTCTTCTTTGTCCAGTTTAGTTGCTATTCTGTACCTCGTGAAACGTTTCTTCCATTCAGGCCATTCTGAGGGTTTCTCAAAGCAAAAACTTTCCGGGGGCTGGAATTTCGCCATTCTGACACCATGTGAAGGGTTTATATGTAAAATAAATAGTCTTTGGTGCTCTCAAGATGCCGTTTTTATTCCACCTCCGATAATTCACAGTGCACACGTTTTTCCCAGGCTACTTCCTTGTTTGTCTCTCGTCTCGCGATACTCTCAAAGTCCCTGAGAATACCTGACATCACACATTCCTGACATAAACCACTTTCAGATGTGATTACCACAGCGGGTAATATAAACACATTTCTAAAACAAACAACAAAAATTTAAAGGGACACATAAAGGGCATAACTCACCTTTGGACGGTCTTTTACCGATCAACGATGAAAATAATCCACAAAAACCGGCCATAATCCAAGAGTAGTCATCCAGACAATACTAGCAAGTATCATATTTTCTCCAAAACATGTCTAGAAATAAGTAAATAATCCACAAATAGCTCGGCTCCGTGCGCGTCCACGTGGCGCATGGTGGCGCTGCGCGTTCCATAATTCACTGCATTTTTATCCATAATTTTATGAAGCATTCACATATCCACACGATCTCGGTCAGAAAATGGCGACTGAACCCTCTGCCTTCGATCCCAACCGCATTTCAACCAATCAAGTGACTCATCGCTGCCTCCGAAGCCGGAACAGCCAGCCGTTGCCAAGACCGATGGATCTGGTGACTCTCATCTCTTCACTAAATTCTGAGCAAAATGACGCCGGAGGAAACGTTTGACTGACAGGGCTGATAGCCAATGAGCTTGCTGAATAGCCGAGAGGCTGGTTTTAGCGGCCCAGTGTGACTTTTCACACCTCCGGCTCTCCTGCTGCAGCTGCTTTTCTCTGTCTCCGTCTGAGCCTCTGATTCAGATCAAGATCCACACTGAAGCTTATCTGAAGTGATTTTTTTAGTTCTTTATGAGTTTTTGGAGTGAAAATAATGTGAAAAGGGGCTGATAAACGAACATATAACATTTTTGCCCAGGGTGTACATAGGGTGTCCAAAATTGACATAATTGGGCATATTAGTACAAAAACATGTGTGAAACACTCATTTCTTGTAGTTTTGCTCTGAAATTTTGTCCTGAACTATGCAAGACCCCAGGCTGTTGCCTTTTTGTGTTTTCAAGCTGTCACAGTGCTGCCACACTAATTTTCAGGTGTTTTATTAGGGAAAAAATTTAGGCGAGAATAAAATTCCTCCTAATTCAGTGTGTTCCAACATAAATAACTCTGTGCCAGTAGCACCTAGAGTAATTCTGACTGCACTGGGTGGAAATTCAGGTTGTCAGCTTTCAAAGGAGACCACAACCATGCCTGTACTCCAAACAGTTCAAGAACAGCATTCAATTTACTTTCTGTACATCTTCAGTAGAAATTTCAGGTGAAAATTGACCGCAGCTTATGAACCTTTCTGAACATGTTTGAAGACTTTCCTCCATTTTCTCTGTTACCAGGTTGACAAGAAATAAAAGAAAAGATGTTGATTAGAAACATATTAGTGAGACTCAAACATGTAGTTTAGTTAAATATGAACATCATTGTTGAGAGACAGAGTTACCTGAATTAAAATAAGGTGATAAAGTGAATGTTCCAAGCAGCTGGTTCAGAGGAGAACTTACTCACCATCTAAAGCTACAGAAACAGAGATTTAAGCAGAACTCAGCTATGTTACATGAACATGCTTTTAATGAGTCTCCAACCAATCAGAAGAAGGAATCTTTCCACAATCCATGTCATGTGTATCTGTGCTTCAATACATAATCTGTCTTTTTATTCTGTCTCCAGTTACAGAAGAAGCTCGAGGAAAATGAGAAGAAGTGGACGGAGACTGAAAGAGAACTGAGGACAGAGCACACTAAGGTTTATCTGCTGTCATCTCTCTTCTGTCTCTTTTCATATAAAACTGATTTGTTGCTACAATCAAGAAAACGTCAAATATCCATGATAAAAATAATTACAAACATGAAATAATTGAGACCAAACTCAGGTTCCATTGCAGCAAAGTTTAAACTGATCCCATTTCCTTCTGTGTTAATGTGTTACTGACCAGCCGGTATTATATTATGCAATATTATATTATATTATATTATATTACATTATATTATTATCAGACTATTTCACCTGATCCAAACCTTGTTGAACCAAGTTGTTGGTGATTTTTTTTTTTTTTTTGTAAGAAGATGTTTATTGTTGTATAAGATCCCTTTGAAGAATCCCACTTTGAGGTGTTCATTTGTCAGTTCAGGTGAACTCTCTGAACCCCAGAAGCTGTTGGTGCAAACAATAGTTTATGAGTATAAAGTTCATGGTCCAGTTGTGTTACTGCCACCATCAGGAAGAAAACACAAACTATCACCTGCTGCTGAGAGACCATTGGTCAGGATGGTCAAGAGACAAGCAAGAATCATCAGAAAGCAGGTGTGAATGAATGAGAAGCTGCTGGAACACAGCTGTCAGTGTCCACAGGGTTTGACATCAACATGAGCTGAGAGGATCCATGAAGAAGGAAGTTCTTCCTCTAGAAGCAGAACCTTAAAGCTCCACCAAGTCTGCTGCTGATCACATGGACAAAGAAAAGACCTTCTGGAGGAAAGTTCTGTGGTCAGATGGAAGAAAAACTGAGCATAAATATGTTTGGAGGAGAGAAGATGAGGCCTTTAACCCCAAGAACACCAGACCTACCATCCAGCATGGTGGTGGCAGCATCATGCTCTGTGGAACTGGAGCTTTACATAAAGTTAATGTAAAAATGAAGGAGAATCACTTCACATCAGACGTGGTAAAGAAATGGTTCAATCAGAATAGAATGAAGGTTCTAGACTGGTCTCCCCAAAGTCCTGACTTAAACCTCAAAAACTTGAAAGAGCCACAAAATGAACTTGAAGAGTTGAAGACACAAGTCAGCAACAGGATTTTCATCCAGGAGACCAGGATACTGAGAGGATACACTTACAGTTTACAGCAGAAGTGAGAACAAAACTGTGTAAAATCATTTAAATGTCAAATCATTCACAACTGAATCACTGCACAGTAACTGCATCACTTCTAAGATGGACAATCGGGTGTTTTCTGTTATATAAACCTAAAAACCATCAGTGTGACACCTTAAAATCAGAACATGTCTTTCTTCACCTGCAGCTGGAGGGAAAAAAATCACAAACCAAAAATCAGCTCCAACAAGAGAAAGAGGAAAAGAAGAAGGCTGAGAATGAGGTGAAGACCCTGAAGAATGAGCTGGAAGAGGTAAAACTAATGTTCATGATCTTTGTAAAGTAACTGAATAAACTGTTTTTTTCTGAAATATCAATGAAGGTTCAATAACTCTGACTTCACCTGCATAAACAGAAAAATCACCTGCATTTGATGAATGCTGATGTTAGTTTTAGATCCTCCCTGGAAGGAGAGTTCTTAATAAATGTGAAGTTTGATCTACTGTAGATTCTAACAGTTATAGTTTAACAGCAGAAATTACAACACAACTGTTTAAAATCACTTAAATGTCAAATCATTCACAACTGAATCACTGCACAGTAACTGCATCACTTCTAAGATGAACAGTCGAGTGTTTTCTGTTCTGTAAAATTAAAAACTGTCAGTCTCACACCTTAAAATCAGAACATGTGTTTCTTTAACTGCAGCTGAAGAGAAATCATTCAGAAACCAAGAATCAGCTCCAGCAAGAGAAACAGAAAAATGAAAAGGCTGAAAGTGACATGAAGACCCTGAACAGCCGTCTGGAAGAGGTAAAACTCACCATCAATGTCTTTTTAAATCAAATAACTGACTTTCACTGTCTCACTGTAATTTCAAATATTGTTGATATGATTAATGAAATTAACTTTAAACAGAAACAATGATTTTCTAAAGATCAACATTAAATTTGAGCATAAATCAATCAGTGAAGGTCAGTAAAAGGAAGTAAAGTTTGGAAACATTGTGGTGTCACTTCCACTGCAGAAACATCCACATCCATCATTCTGAAAGCAACAATTATCTTCCTATACCACTAAAATACATTCTCATTTTTCACACAAATCTATTTTCTCACTAGAATTCTCAGACTGTGATGTTGTAGGAAAAGTTTAGAGTTTGAAAGAGCCACAAAGTTTCCTGAAGAAGACATAAAACAGAAACAGGACTTTCATCCAGGAGACCAGGATTCATGTTCCATGTGGAACCTTTATTCTGACACTTTGGTTTCACTTTCATTCACTGCTTGGTTACATTTCTGCAACCAGAACTCTGCAGTTAGAAAAACACCATGATTTGGGTTCAAATATGAACCTTTCAGAACATGTTTGAAGACTTTCCTCCATTTTCTCTGTTACCAGGTTGACAAGAAATAAAAGAAAAGATGTTGATTAGAAACATATTAGTGATAATCAAACATGTAGTTTAGTTAAATATGAACATCATTGCTGAGAGACAGAGTTACCTGAATTAAAATAAGGTGATAAAGTGAATGTTCCAAGCAGCTGGTTCAGAGGAGAACTTACTCACCATCTAAAGCTACAGAAACAGAGATTTAAGCAGAACTCAGCTATGTTACATGAACATGCTTTTAATGAGTCTCCAACCAATCAGAAGTCACACATTAATGTCATGTACAGATGTGTTCAGATTAATATACTGTTTTTTTCTCTCTCTTCTTTCCAGCTCCGAGATGAGAAGAAGAAGTGGACGGAGACTGAGAGAAAACTGAAGAAATTCATCCTGAACATGATGCAGGAGGTTCATATTTTCTCTCAAATCATTGATCTGCTCTCATCTCTCTTCTCTTTTCATATAATACTGGTCTGTTGTTGAGACCAAAACAACTTTGGATATGTTTTCATATTCACCTGAAGTTTCACTGTGATCTCGAATTCTGCTTTTATTTTCATGTTTGGTGAAAAAAAAAAGAAACTTGTTCCAGAGTTCAGGTTTCATATTTGAAGATAAATCAGATAATTTTCAGCTCCAGTCACAAAATGTGTTTCCTTACTTTCAGCTGGATGAAGGAGACTCTCAGCGTTGGCAGCAGAGACATGAAAATACAACTGTTGGGAATCAACTGGAAGAGGTGAATGTCACCATCAAAACCTTTTTCAATCACATGACTGATATGTCTACTGAACTCACTGTGATGTAAAGTTCTAGCAGGAAAGTTAACTAGTTCACTGTTTATCAGATTAAGGAAACTTTGACATGTTAAATTCATGGAACATGAACATGCTTTTAATGAGTCTCCAACCAATCAGAAGAAAGAATCTTTCCAGAATTCATGTCATGTGTATCTGTGCTTCAATACATAAACTGTCTTTTTATTCTGTCTCCAGTTAGAGAAGAAGCTCCAGGATGAGAAGCAGAAGTGGATGAAGACTGAGAGAGAGGTGAGCCCAGAACACACTAAGGTTCATTTGCTGTCATCTCTCTTCTGTCTCTTTTCATATAAAACTGATTTGTTGTTGGGAACAAGACATTTTCAAATTTCCATAAAGAACTTATTAGAAACATGAAATAACTGAGACTAAACTCAGGTTCCAGTGCAGCAAAGTTTAATGTGATAACATTTCCTTCTGTGTTCATGTGTTACTGACCAGCCGCTATTATATTATATTATATTATATTATATTATATTATATTATATTATATTATATTATATTATATTATAGACCCTCCAGAAAAATTTGGGCTAAAATCCTTTATAATGCAAATAAATATGCGGGGTTTTTGTGCCATTTTATGCGGGGAAATTGCGGAAAGTTGCAAAGTTTGCGAATCGTTGTGAAATATGCAAAAAGATGCGAAATATGTAAGAACTGGGAAAAAAGGTGATTGTTCTCCTACATCCTGTTACTAGGCTGCCACTGAATGAAAAAGAGCAATATAAAGATAAACAGACATACTACATGCAAGACACATCACAGTAAGTGGTGCCAATGTTTCATTTATTATCAGCTTAAGCAGGACTTAAACATTCCTCAATCACACATTTCTCAGAAATAAAACATTCTTTCTGCTTAGTTATACTTTGAGGTAGAGCAAACTACCTGCTCCAGTGTTTTCAAACACAGTTTAAACTTAACTGTTGAACATCAACTTTGAACTCTAAAAATAACAGCTCTCAGTGAGCCAATACTACTGGTCTAAATATAAGAGCCTTATTGCACTTTGGGGAACCCTGCTCAGTGCAGTCATTGAACAATACCATATTGATATGCAATAATGTACAAAACAAGTTTCCCCCCACTTTCGTGCAGTAAATCTGGGTACTGTTTTGCCCGGTCTCTGGCTGAAATATTTGTAGGTAAATGTGATCTTTGAGCATTCTCCATTCTTGTTTTTCGTCTCTGAGTGCCACGCACTGTTGCCAACTCCTCAGTTAAGAAAGTAGCTGTTGGCTGTCCTAAAAGTCGCTAGAAGTCGCGAAATGATGTCATCGCCTAATTTGCATATTTCCCAGTTTGCATGTAATTGTAATCAGCGTTGTAGGAGAGAGGAATAACGTTGTGGAAGAGACCAAAAAGTGAGTATAAAACACCCAAAATATGTTTTTGTACGAGAGGCTAAATGCTGTGGTTTATTTTAGTATGACAGTGAAGAAACATTTTCATTTATATTCCGCTCCATAAGTCTGGATGGGATCTGTAGTGACTTTGTGCATGTGCGATTCATCTGTCGTCTGGCCGCGGAGGGATGTTTCCTCTAATCAGACACTGGGACTGCTGTGGGGTTACTGGACTGACAGCCTGTGCTTTGGGAGGGGGAGAAGCTCACAGCAGCACATGCTGCTCGTTCAAAACAGTAACTGCAGAATGAGCCGAGTTTTCCTGTCAGATTCTCCAAAACGGCAGAAAAGGTCGCTAGATTTTTCACTAGTCGCTTTTGACAAAAAAAGTCACTAGGACGCTTTGGAAGTCACTAGATTTAGCGAGAAAGTCGCTAAGTTGGCAACACTGCGCTGCACTCCGCATCAGCTCGTGCTTCTAGTGTGTGTGAATGCGTGAACTGATGACGTCAGGCCGGGCGTCACTTAAAAACTCACAACTCCATTTATATTGGTTATAGTTTTCTCATTTTATGCGGTAATTGTGAAATCAAGCAGGACCTGCATATTTCTCTTTTTTTTTGTGGAAATGTGAGATTCTTGCGGGAATTATGAGGCCTTTTGGAAAATAATTGACCCCCGCATAATCAGCGGCAATTTGGTGATTAATGCGGGAATTAATGCGATTGCAAAATTGCGCTTTTCAGGGGGGTCTATATATTATATTACATTACATTATATTATATTATATTATATTGTATTATATTATATTATATTATACCAGACTCATTCGAAGACTATTAGACATTTAACTTGAAAAAAAAATTGTTGAATGACCATAATTACTTCATGTTTCAGTGAAAAATTCAGTTACAATGAAATCTATTGGGTTGATTGACTCAGTGACACAAAATTGATTGTAAAATCTTTGTTTATTGTTGGTGATTTAATTTTGTTATTTTAAGTAAGTGATTTGATTTGAGTTTTTTTTTTCAAGGAAATGCTTATTGTTATACAGGGTCCCTTTGATGAATCCCACTTTTAGGCATCACTTGTTGGTTCAGGTGAACTCTCTGAACCCCAGAAGCTGTTGGTGCAAACAATAGTTTATGAGTATGAAGTTCATGGTCCAGTTGTGTTACTGCCACCATCAGGAAGAAAACACAAACTATCACCTGCTGCTGAGAGACCATTGGTCAGGATGGTCAAGAGTCAAGCAAGAATCATCAGAAAGCAGGTGTGAATGAATGAGAAGCTGCTGGAACACAGCTGTCAGTGTCCACAGGGTTTGACATCAACATGAGCTGAGAGGATCCATGAAGAAGGAAGTTCTTCCTCTAGAAGCAGAACCTGAAAGCTCCACCAAGTCTGCTGCTGATCACATGGACAAAGAAAAGACCTTCTGGAGGAAAGTTCTGTGGTGAGATGGAACAAAAACTGAGCATAAATATGTTTGGAATAGAGAAGGTGATTCCTTTAACCCCAAGAACACCAGACCTACCATCCAGCATGGTGGTGACAGTATCATGCTCTGTGGAACTGGAGCTTTACACAAAGTAAACAGAATAATGAAGGAGGAGGATCATCTCCACATTATTCAGGAAAACCTAAAATCAGCACCAGAAGGTTGATCTTGGACACAGTTGGATGTTTCAATGAGCTTAAACACACATCAGACGTGGTAAAGAAATGGTTGCATCAGCATAGAATGAAGGTTCTAGACTGGTCTCCCCAAAGTCCTGACTTAAACCCATCAAAAAAAACTTGAAAGAGCTACAAAATTTTCTTGAATAGATAAAGACACAAGTCAGCAACCAGATTTTCATCCAGGAGACCAGGATACTTGGAGGATACAGCTACAGTTTACAGCAGCTCCAGGCCCGGACTGGCAATCGGGAGAGGTGAGACTTTTCCCGGTGGCCTGCCTCCTTATTGGCCTGCCTGGACAGGCCAGCCACGGACTGGCAGGCCAATGAAAAAAAGTTGATCGGCTTTTTGGCAGACAGGCCAGAGACAGCAGTGCTAGAAGCCTTACAAAGTACACGCCCACCCTCCTGTCACTCACACAAAGCAAGCGCTCTGAGCTCTAAATCAGAAGGATAGGGATTGGTAGGCAGTTGACTTACAATTTTCAGTTATAAAATGAACATTGGTGTTTGCATATACTATTAGCTATGACCAGCTGACATCTAAATGATTTGCTGACAAAATAATATATATATATTTTTAATTCCACATGTTATATAAATAATAGGAAAAGGAAAACATTGGAAAAATTGGTGAGGGTAGTGAAGAGATTAGAGAAGAGAAAAGTACTGGACTGTATGGAGCTGTCGTTATGGTTGTGTTTAATAGACTTACTGTCTGTTTAATAGTGTTGTAATTGCTATAACATAATTGTAAAAGGCATATTTTTGGAAGGAAAAAAACAAAATTTTGGTGCATTATCCCACGTGACACAACTCTTGCGGTGGAGGTAGTGGCCTGACTGATTGGAAACCTCCCGGCCTGAATTTCTTTCCCAGTCCGGCCCTGAGCAGAAGTGAGAACAAAAGTGTTTAAAATCACTCAAATGTCAAATCATTCACAACTGAATCACTGCAAAGTAACTGCATCACTTCTAAGATGAACAGTCGGGTGTTTTCCATTCTGTAAAATTAAAAACGAGCAGTCTCACACCTTAAAATCAGAAGCTGGAACTGGAGGGAAATAATTCAGAAACTCAGTGAGAGGGAAGATCTGCACTCAGGCATGTGAGTGAGGAGGCTCGTGAGACTGTGTGTGATCCAAAATGGCAGCTCACTGCTCGACGACCACAACAAACTTTTCTCTCTTAAAACTTTCACCGTCACTTTTCCACCGTAAATTCCTCACTTTCTGCCTACCACATGCACCACCCCAACTGGATTAGAAAATCGACCTGGATCATCTTGAGGATTAAATCGACGACTACTACAATAGACTCTGCACCATGGGGAAAACCAAAAAGCGCTCACGTAACATGGATTTACCTGCCTCATCTACCGCCACTTCACCGACAACATCGCCACGACCAACCTGTTGCAGCAGTCATAACGAGGTACATGACATGTTAATTTCCATAGACAATAAACTCACCGGTCTGGATGCCAGAGTCGCACTTATTGAAGTACTCCACAAAGAGTTCCAACACCTCCGCCATAGCCTGGAATATAGCCAACAACAAATTGACACTCTCACTGAAGAAAACAAATCACTTCACCACTCCGTGTCAACCATGTCCGTCCAGCTCTCCTCCGTCACCACTCAGCTCGCTTCTGTCATCTCCGAAAATAAAACCATGAAAGAAACTACCCTGGATTTACAGTCACGTAGCATGAGGGATACTCTGATCTTCACCAGCATTCCTGAACCACCCTCAGACCAATCAGAGACAGCAGTCACGGACTTCATGATCAACCAGCTCAAACTTCCCACGCAGACCGTTAAAAACATCACTTTTCACCGCGTTCACCGTTTGGGCCACAAGCACATTGACTCCACCCGACCCCAACCCATCATTTTCAAATTCGAACAGTATAAACACACAGAACTGGTACAACGGCAAGGCAGACGGCTTAAAGGAACGGACTATGGACTCAATGATCAATATCCACCAGAGATTAATAACCGACGTAAACAGCTCTTTCCCATCCGGAAACAAATGATCCAAGAGGGTAAGAGAGCAGTCATTTGAGTAGATAAACTTTACATCGATGGACAGTTATTCTAACATAAGGTCATTATACCCTGGCTTTTCTAAATCCCCTCCCCCACGCTCTTCTCTCACCCTCGTACCTCATCACACATACATACACATAACCCCCCCCCCCCCTTTTATAATTAATATAAATATTTTTTCGCGCTGGTCTCACTGCACTGTACCTTGATGCGCAGTAATTTGCTTGGTTGCTCGTCTTGTCTTTTTTTGTCTTGTTTTGTTCTGTCCTGTTTTGTTTTTTTTCTCACAAAAACATGCACGCACACACACGCACGTACGCACACACACACTCAGACACACACACACACACACACACACACACACACACACACACACACACACACACACACACACACACATATTTACACACCACCACCACACTACATGCATAGACACACCTGCAGTAGTATTGAGCTTTCCATAAAACCCCATTAATATGTCAACCGTCAAATTTGTAACCTGAAATATTTGCGGTATTGGCTCTCAGACAAAAACAAATCAAAGTACTCAATCACCTGGACAGTCTTCATGCTGATATTTGTTTATTGCAAGAAACTCACCTCTCACAAGTGAATTCTAACAAATTAAAAACGTCACAATTCACTCACTTATTCTCGGCTCACTATAATTCGAAACAGAGAGGTGTATGCATATTAATTAACAAAATAATTTCATTTATCCATAATACAACCATCACAGACCCATAAGGACGCTTTATTATTATAAATATATCAATCAACAATAGCCCGGTAACAACTGGTAATGTTTATGGCCCAAATAGTGATGATTCATCTTTTTATTACAACTTTTTCTCTTCCATCTCAAACATTTCCAACTGCCCAGTGATAATAGGAGGCGATTTTAATACAATTATTGAGTCATCACTTGACAGATCCAATAATTTAAACAATAAACGCAACTGGCAATCTACCGAAACAATAAAACAGTTCATGAGTGATTTTGGTCTTATATCCAACCACCAGAGAATATACCTTTTATTCACCAGTCCATCACTCCTACTCCCAAATTGACTATTTCTTGATCAGTAACACAATCATATCCAACATTTCGAATTCAAAAATACACTCGATTATTATCAGTGACCACGTTCCCGTCTCATTTATATGGAATCAGAGCAGCCAACATAAACACATTCCTAGATGGCGCTTTAACACATCCCTGCTCACTGACCCAGATTTTGACAGTTACTTCAAAAGAGAGTGGGCATCCTTCCTGGAAATAAATGATTCTCCAACGTCTTCACCATCACTCCTCTGGGAAACAGGTAAAACAGTCTTAAGGGGCGAAATCATTTCATTCTCTACCCATAAACAGAAGAAAGTAAAGGAACAAGAAAATAGACTAAAACAAAAAATAAAACAATTAGAAACGCTGAATGCAAATAATCCGACAGAAGAAACTCAAAATGAATTAAGAAAATATTAAATACACTTAAATGACATCATAAATAAAAGAACCGAATTTCTGATCCATAGATTACGACAGGAACACTTTCATCATAACAAATCAAGTAAATATCTGGCAAGTCAAATTAAACGAAATGAAGAAAAAGCAACAATCTCTACTATTAAGTACTCAGCAGGGAAGCCCACCAACTCACCACAGGAAATAAATGAAATATTTAGAAACTTCTACCCCAATTTATACTCATCTGAGCATATTCCAAAACAGGAGGACATTGACTCATTTTTGAAGGACATTAAACTTCCACAACTCAGCACAGAACAGGTCAATATTCTCGACTCTCCAATCACAGAAAAAGAACTTTTTACTGCTCTAAACCTCATGCCTAACAATAAAGCACCAGGTCCCGATGGCTTCCCTGCCAAGTTCTATAAACATTTCTGGTCCACCTTAGCTCCATTCTTCATCAGAACAATAACTGAAATAAAACAGAACTCCAAATTTCCAGTCAACATGAATACAGCTTTAATTTCACTCCTCCCAAAACCAAATAAAGATCACACCCTGCAGTCAAATTACCGTCCAATCTCTTTAATCAATGTAGACATGAAGATCATTAGTAAAGCTCTCTCTCATAGATTAGAAAAAGTCACACCTTACATAATTCACCCAGATCAGACCGGCTTCATTAAAGGTAGACAAGCATGCAACAATACACGCAGACTATTCAACTTAATCCAGTATTCATCAACAGGAGAATTCCATCATAGCCACTTTAGATGCTGAAAAAGCTTTTGACAGAGTAAACTGGACTTTTCTATTCACCACATTACAAAAATTCGGCTTTGGGGAATCATTTATTAACTGGATCAGGATTCTATACACTTCACCTTCAGCCACCGTCATTACTAATGGTCTAACATCACAAAGATGCACTCTGCATAGGGGGACCAGGCAAGGATGCCCACTCTCTCCCTCTTTATTTACCATTTTCATTGAACCTTTAGCTACAGCCATTCGTCAGAACTCTCATTTTACTGGTATTCAAACACCCCAAACACAACACAAAATAAGTTTGTATGCAAATGATATCTTACTTTTCTCCAAAATCCCCAATCATCTCTACAGAAAACTATAAACCTCACTGAATCATTCTCCAAGATTTCCGATTACTCAATTAACTGGAATAAATCATCCATCCTACCATTGCACAACACCAGATGGCATGCAACAGTCCATACATCTCACATTCCTTTATGCACGGGGCATTTCACATATCTGGGTATTAATGTCTCCTCCTGGTTGTCAGAGCTGATTAGACTTAACTTCACCCCACTACTCAAAACAATAGAGGATGACCTTCTTTGCTTGATGAAACTACTACAATCCATTTCAGGTAGAATAGCAATAATTAAAATGACAATACTTCCAAAAATAAATTACCTTTTTTCAATGATCCCAATCCATCCCACTCTCACCTGGTTTAACTCCCTACACTCAATAATCACTAAGTTCTACTGGAAAAATAAAACACCAAGGATCAAATTAACTACACTTCAAAAACCAAAATTACTGGGTGGATTAGATGCACCACATTTTTATGACTACTCTCTGGCAAACCAACTCCAGTACATTTACAAATGGACACACCCCAATCCTTCAGACAACTCCTGGTTAGAAATAGAACAAACTTTCTGTAAAGACATTCGGATTTCTGATATTCCATTTATCAGTCAATCAATCAAACGCCACCCATGCTTCAAAGTATCAACAATATCTTCAGCTCTGTCAGCCTGGTGGAAATTTCACAAAATAACAAACTCTGCTTTGTCACCATCCAATCTCACTCCCATTTGGAACAGCCCGGATTTTCTAAGCAACAAAAAAACATGGCATTACTCATCTTAAGCATGATGATGAGTTTATTTCGAGCTTTTACAAGGTAAAGTTTATACATGTTGTGAACAGTACTTTGGCAGTTTTTCTGCTCTTCCAAGATGTTTTGATACAATTTGTTCAAACCTTATAAACATGTCAATACAAAAATAAAAATAAATAAAAAAACACACAAAAAGAAAAACAAGAAAGCTCAAAAGGGAGGGGGAAGAAGTAAAACTTATTAAGCTCCCACTCCCTTTACACCAATATTTACAAGCTGCATGCAGTATGTCTTTTCTCGGATACTTCATCATTCTGTGCATTGGAATAATATAAATATACAATTATACATTTACATCTACACATATCTATTTATACAATCTTATATACTTGTCTACCTATACAAACATACACTCATAGCTCTTTTTATACACCTATTTACACACACAAATATATATATATATATATATATATATATATATATATATATATACATATACATACATACATATCTACACATACAGACAGACCCATAATATATCAAGGTATATGTGTATATAATGATGCATATATTGTTAACAATAACACCCTAGTTCCTTTTCCCACCTTGGTCCAGGAGTTCGGCATCAGGAGTAATCAGTTTCTGGAATAACTGCAGCTGAAGTCATCTATTCAATCAAAAGTCAACATTGGAACCACAACTATTAATCTTGCACCTGCTGTTTCAGAAGTGATCAATATCTCCTCACCAAAACAACTCCTCTCCAAAATATATGGAATAATTACAAAATCTGACTAAACCATAGATCGACCATTACAAAACTGGGAACAAGACCTTTTTATTACTCCTGCTGCCGACTTCTGGTCCCAAATCTGTAAAAACATCTTCCTCATGACAAAAATGCTAACCTACAGCTCCTACAATATAAGATACTTCACAGAACCCACTACACCACACAAAAAATGTTTAAAATGGGATTCACATCAGAAACATGCTGCATTCACTGCACACAAAACTGTCCTGACACTTATATTCACACCTTCTGGCACTGCACATCCATCAAACACTTCTGGGAAAAAGTCACTAAGTCACTGTCACACTTCTTGGACTGTTGCATCCCATTATCCCCCTCATTGTGCCTCCTAGGAGATTTAACATCATCCACAGTCGATAAATCAAACCATAAAATACTTCTCACGGCCCTAACTATCGCCAAGAAAACTATCCTCATGAACTGGAAATCCAGAAACTCCATATCTCTAGCTCATTGGAAGAACCTGCTCATTGAACATATCTCTCTGGAATTTACATCTTCTCCTCATAATAACATTGCAGATTCTCAGTCCTCTAGGTCCACCTTCATTGATCTTCTAATGTCCTAATTCCATATATCTACTCTGTTACTCATTTGGTTATGTTTGGTTTTGTCTGAGAGCCAATCAATCAATTCAATAAACAAATCAATCAGTCAATAAATCAGTTAATCAACTGATCCAATCAACCAGCTAATAAAGTGTACATAGGAGTCGCTGCATTCGCTTGCGCATACACACATACATGCACACCTACACACACGCACACACACACACACACACTCTAACACACACACACACACACACACACACACTCTAACACACACACACACACACACTCTAACACACACACACACACACTCTCTCTCACACACTCTAACACACTCTCATACTCACAGTCACATTATATTGATTATATTAAGTAGGTGACTATATTAAATAAGTGAGGGAGAGAGAGAAGAGTAATGAGAAGGTGTGTGTGTACATGTATATTTAGGTATTGAGATATATATTTTATATTATTTATTTATCTCTTTTATTTTTCTGTATTTATTGTCGTTATTTATTTCCATGTTGAACTATTTTTTTTATTTATTTTTATGTATATATGGGTATATGTGTGTATGTGTATAAATAAAAAAAGAAAAACATCCAAAAATTAAACATGCTGAGTTACAATTACCAAAAAAACAAAAAAAACAAACTCAAAATAAAAGTGCCCCACTGATCTTAAAAAAAAAAAAGAAACCAACAATCAGCTCCAGCAGGAGAAACAGAGAAATGAGATCCTGCAGAATCATGTGGAACTTCTTCATGTCTCTTTTCACTCCTTAGATGGAGAAAGAACATGTTGACACCAAGAAACATCTCCAACAGGAGAAAGACAAAAAGAAGAAAGCTGAGAACGAAGTGGCAACCCTGAAGAATGAGCTGGAAAAGGTAAATCTCACCATCAACATCTTTATAAAGTAACTCAATAAAACCTCAACTTTTCCTGGGATATCAGTGAACATTCAGTAATTCTGATTTTACCTGCAGAAACAGAAAAATCTCCTGCATTTAATTGGTGCTGATGTTAATTTTAAATCCTCCCTGGAAGGAGAGTTATCAATAGATGTAAAGTTTGATCTGCTGTAGATTCTAACAGTTAAGGTTTACAGCAGAAGTGAGAACAAAACTGTATAAAATCATTTAAATGTCAAATCATTCACAACTGAATCACTGCACAGTAACTGTATCATTTCTAAGATGAACCGTCGGGTGTTTTTTGTTCTGTAAAATAAAAACTATCAGTGTCACCCCTTAAAGTCACAACATGTGTTTCTTTATCTGCAGTTAAAGAGAAATAATTCAGAAACCAACAATCAGCTCCAGCAGGAGACAAAGGAAAATGAGACCCTGAAGAAACATCTGGAAGAGGTAAAACTCACCATCATCATCTTTATAAATTAAATACCTGACATATTCACTGAACTCTGTCTCACCATCATATAATGTTGATGAAATTAATGAATTGATGTTAACGTTTAAAAGGAACAATGATTTTCTAAATATCAACATTAAATTTGAGCATAAATCAGTGAAGGTCAGTAAAAGGAAGTAAAGTTTGGAAACATTGTGGTGTCACTTCCACTGCAGAAACATCCACATCCATCATTCTGAAAGCAACAATTATCTTCCTGTACCACTAAACTACATTCTCATTTTTCACACAAATCTATTTTCTCATTAGAATTCTCAGACTGTGACGTTGTAGGAAAAGTTTAGAGTTTGAAAGAGACACAAAGTTTCCTGAAGAAGACATAAAACAGAAACAGGACTTTCATCCAGGAGACCAGGATTCATGTTCCATGTGGAACCTTTATTCTGACACTTTGGTTTCACTTTCATTCACTGCTTGGTTACATTTCTGCAACCAGAACTCTGCAGTTAGAAAAACACCATGATTTGGGTTCAAATATGAACCTTTCAGAACATGTTTGAAGACTTTCCTCCATTTTCTCTGTTACCAGGTTGACAAGAAATAAAAGAAAAGATGTTGATTAGAAACATATTAGTGATAATAAAACATGTAGTTTAGTTAAATATGAACATGATTGTTGAGAGACAGAGTTACCTGAATTAAAATAAGGTGATAAAGTGAATGTTCCAAGCAGCTGGTTCAGAGGAGAACTTACTCACCATCTAAAGCTACAGAAACAGAGATTTAAGCAGAACTCAGCTATGTTACATGAACATGCTTTTAATGAGTCTCCAACCAATCAGAAGTCACACATTAATGTCATGTACAGATGTGTTCAGATTAATATACTGTTTTTTTTTGTCTCTCTCTTGTTTCCACCTCCAGAATGAGAAGAAGTTGATGGAGACTGAGAGTGAACTGAGGACAGAAGGCAACAAGGTTTATCTGCTGTCATCTCTTTTTTCTGTTTTTATGTGAAATTAATTTGTTGTTGGGAACAAGACAACTTAAACTATCTATAAAAAACAATTGGAATCTTGAAAAAACTGATATTCAGTCTTGTGGTTTCATTGACTCAGTGACATAAACCTGATTGTTCAGTTTAAGAAATTTTAATCAACTCTTTATTAAATGTTTCAGAGTAAAGAGACATTTATCAAAGTACATGTTGAATGAAAAGCTGAAGTCATGAAGTCAATGCTGGTCTGTTATCACCTGAACAAATGTGTGTGTTTTGCTATTTTTAATCTCAGCTGGAGATCAGTCGAAAAAACTCAGCCAGTGGAAGATCAACATCACCCATAACTGTAGAAGAGGTTCATCAAAACGGCCTCTACATCCGTCTTAAGAACATTTCCACTGAGGTAATGTTGTTTACATGTAGATGAACCTTCTGAATACTGTGTAAACATGTACAATAAGTTTTATATCAATATGATGATCAAATATATCCACAGATATTCTAAATGGTTCATTAAATAACAGCTAATGCTGTTAACATCAGAGTGTATTTTGTCTGTAGGTCAACATGTAAAGAGGTCATCATTTTATTTGTGGACACCATGTATGAAACACACACTGGAGATGATTTAGTTTTTCTACCTTTGGTGTCTAATTTTCCTCCTGCAGGAGATAGAACTAGGAGGCTGGATGTTAGAACTACAGAAGAATGACAGAGAAACAGACACATACACATTTAAGGAGCCATTAAAACTTCAGGCTGGAGGAATTCTCTGTGTGAGTCTGAACTTTTCACTTTGTTATATTTTTTACTTTTTAAAACTTCTTTATTATTTTAATTGTGTTTGTAAATCTGTAACTTTTGCATGTACTATCTTTCTAGATATCCCACCAACGCTATTCAAGCAAACCTCCTGGAGATGTTAAACAGGTGTGGTTGGACATGATGAACTGGAGTCCTGCAGACAAACTGCAGATCTACCTCATCAGCAACAATGGAGAGACCTTCAGACTGCAGTAATGTGAATAAACATGTGAAACATCTTTTTTTTTTTTTTTAATTTCTGCATTATTCAAAGTGAGCCTTTGTTTTTTCTGAATATCAAATTTATATGATCTTTTTTAAAATCATTTTTGAGTTTTATTTTTAACAGCTTGTTTTCAAATGTTCTCATTAGTTCATGTTCAGTTCTGTGGAAAACTCATTTGGTTTGTTGTTTTAATCAAAGTTGTAATGAGCAGAAGATTCAACAAGAAAAGACCAGAAATATGTACAACATTAAAACAATCAGAACAAAATGTTTTCTACAAGTTAAAGTCAGTTTTTAGTTTAACCTCCTTTTGCTGTTCTTCAAACTTCATGTGTCGACTGTCTTCAGGTTTTCTTCAGTAATCTTCTATTTTATTAAATAAATCTTCTTTCACTGAACAGAGTTTTTCTTTGGACTTTAAGTGTGTTTAATTTGTTTCTCTGTCTGCTTGATCTCATAGTTTTTATAATATTCAGGTCTGGACACATTCAGGGTTTTATCAGCTGTTTTTGTCTCCAAACAGGATTTTGCTGCAATAGTTGGATCAGTTTCTAATCAAGTTTCCAGTTCAGAAGGAACAGCATCATGAAATAAAATCTGTCTGTACTTTATAGAATTCATGATTCCATCAGTTTGGAAAACATCCTGACAACACTGACAGAAACACAAACTGTAAAAACTATGTTTTATTATAAAGCACAATAGTCCTTATATACAGGATTGTGTTTTTTATGTCATTTCCAGTAATGTGCTGCAACTAAGTCATTACAACAGACACATTAAAAGAACAACCTGATACTACATCTATAAATGTCTTTAAAACAACAGAATTAAAGGTTGATTTATTGTAGAAGTTACACTGAAGATGTCAAACTGAGCTTCTTGTTTCTAAAGAGTCTTTAGATGAATTCTGATGATAAATAAATACATCATATTTTTCTAGATTTTGTTTCTTTGTATTTTTTTATTTATTTCAACAGCCTTGAATGTGTGACATTGCATTTATAAATGATGTTTTAATTTCTGTGGAAGATGTGCAGCTGAGCTCAGAAATCAGATGAACAAAGATTTATGTTTGGATTCCAGTTAAAAATGTGGAGTATCAGCTTTGAATGTGGGATGATCTCACTAGTTACACTTTAACTCCAGTCTGACTGTGGAGGTCAGTTCACTGGTAGAAGTGAAAGTGAAAGTGTCTCATGTTTGCTTTTTATGGCTTGTCTGACTTCAGATAAGCTCTGACCTCAATAACCACTGGATTGTTTTACTACTGAGAGATAAAAGCACCAGTTAATCATCAACCTTCTTCCACTGTGCTGCCATGTTGATATGCAGAGTTGGTTGAACTGATTATAGCAGCTGCTGGGTTTCTTTTAAGATAAGCTTTTTGTTATTTAAACTGGATTTTTTTATGTTTCCAACTGAACAGAAAAGTCTCAAATTATTGAAACTCATGTCCATTTAAATTTGTAGAGACTTTCTGATTCACCAGTAGTTTTTTTTCTTCTTTTTTTCTGGCTGTAAATCCTATAAACCAGTGACATAAGATGGTAAGACATGAATGTTTCAGGTAAAATGATCGGTTGAACTCCATAGGAACATTATTGGAATTGATACATTTGCCTAAAATGTTCTTTGAAAATGACATTAAAGTGTTTTATTTCCCTGCTAGTCTGGTAAGACGGAATAAATTAGTTTTTTTAAAATTCATTTTATTACATTTTTCATAAAAATTAAAAGTATTTTGTGATTATTATTCACAATGAATACTGCAATGTGGCTGACATGAAGCTTCAGTTTGATGTGTTTTGTCAAACCATGGAAGAACAAATCCAGACATTTTCTTGTCTTATGTTTTAATATTATTAATTAAAAAAAAATCTGATACTGTATAAAACAATGCATTGCAGTCAGTGTTGCTGGTAATCGTTGACGCATTTCAGGTGTTATTTCCTCAAAGAGTAAATTTCCACACAGCATTTACTGTATGAAAAATTGTAGATTTTTGTTTTTAACTTTTGCATGAAGAAGCAAAAAAACAAACAAAAACAAAACAGCAACATCATGCAAACAATCAGACATTTATAAAAGAAAACCTTGAAAATGAATAAATAATAATATCTAATAGTCATATTCATTGATAAAATTACGTCATAATATTGATATATAATACTGCTATTGCTCTGTTGTGATGCTGACATTATTCTCTATTGGACATCTATTTAACTGTTAAAACTTAAACATATAAAAAAAGTGTTTTCTTTCTCAGGCGAGGCAGTTGGTCAACATCAACTTGTGGAGGCATCGATCAGCATCACTGGTGATGTGAGGCAGGACAGTGAAGATCATCTCGTTGATCAAAACCTGTCATGCTTGTGAAGAACCTCGGTGTCCGTCGATGGACTGAAACAGGGAAACATGTCGCTGAGACTCTCCAGAGTGAGGCTGTCTGATGAGGGCATGTACAGGTGTTTTAGTCCAAGATTGAAGACAGATTCTAGAGTTCAACTTGTTGTCAGTACGAATACAAAACTCCACAGAAGGTTTTGACTTGCAGCTGACTGCAGGAGGGTGACACTGAAATAGAGCTCCATTATGATGTTGGGGGAGGGAGGTGGGTTTGTTCTTCCTGTTTGGTCTCATGTTGATGCAGACGTTTCAACAGACAGCAGTCTGACAGTGTTGAGTTATAAGAGAGGTCAATCAGAGCTCCTACAGTTAGGTTAAAACAGACATTCATAATTATTGCCAATTGATCTTAAAACAATATTGATGTGACCACAGAGACATTGAATGCAAACAATGTCAAATCACAATTTTAACAATGCAGTTTGTAAGTCACCTGCACATCGGATACATTGATCTGAAGGCTGCCTTTGTCACCGTCTGCCATACCTCACTGTGGCGCATCCTACAGGCCCTCGGAGCACCACCTAAGATCGTTGCCCTGTTTAAGCTGCTTAACAGCAACGCACAGAGCTGTGTCCATATTAACAGCAGAGACTCCGAATGGTTTCCCATCTCCAGCAGCGTTCACCAGGGCTGTGTGGCTGCTCCTGACCTATTCAACTGCATCATTGACCATCTGACGTCCAGGGTTTGTGAGCTGGTCCCTGGAGTGTCCCTCGGCAGAAAACAAGAAAAGACCAGAAATATGTACAACATTAAAACAATCAGAACAAAATGTTTTCTACAAGTTAAAGTCAGTTTTTAGTTTAACCTCCTTTTGCTGTTCTTCAAACTTCATGTGTCGACTGTCTTCAGGTTTTCTTCAGTGATCTTGTACTTCATTTAATAAATCTTCTTTCACTTAACAGAGTTCTTCTTTGGACTTGAACTGTTTTTATTTTGTTTCTCTGTCTGCTTGATCTCATAGTTTTTATAATATTCAGGTCTGGACACATTCAGGGTTTTATCAGCTGTTTTTGTCTCCAAACAGGATTTTGCTGCAACAGTTGGATCAGTTTCTAATCAAGTTTCCAGTTCAGAAGGAACAGCATCATGAAATGAAATCTGTCTGTACTTTATAGAATTCATGATTCCATCAGTTTGGAAAACATCCTGACAAATACAAACAACACAAACCAGAAAACTTATGTTTCATTGTAAAACCCAATTGTCTCTATATGGGCCATTCTACCGAATTTGTCCAAACTGTGGTCCCACACTAAACAAACTATGTAACAAAACAATTAAGAATTCAGACTTTACATATTTACTAAGATTCTGTTATGATCTATTTAACACACAAAACAGCAAATAGATAGTAATAAGCTAATAAATAAATATATACAAAATCATCATTTATAGTGTACTTTCTATTGGGAAATGGTTGTCCCAACCCCTAAGCCCTAAATTTCGACCTATGAAAATAATACTTAAAACAATTTTGTATTTTTTTTCAATGATGTTTTTTAAAATGTCTTGTTGATTTCTTTTAAACAGCATTGAAAAGATTTGGATGTATTGTGGGTTTATTTTTTTAATTGAAAAAGATCATTCAAAAAATACTGTCCCACGCTTTCATGTCACGCCCGAAACACAGATAGTTTTACCACATAGGTTGAGCCTGGTTTTTAGCCACACCCCTGCATTTTTGATCAGGCAGAGACTCAGCATCCCTCTACCTCATGGCATCATGGTGAGTAGTTACCGCTCATCATTTTGGAGTAAACGTGTTCCAAAATCTGAAAATCTGTCTGGAACATTTTTAATTGTCACTACCAAACACATATTCTCTGCAATTAGGTAAACTTTTGGAGGTTTAATGCAACATATTATGTTTTTATGTGTGTACACCTGTTCAAACAGCCATTTGCCGGCCATGTGCGTAGTAGCATTTGTTAGCTATTAGCTAAAATTAGCTAAAATTGTCACAACTGAAACAGTCACAACCAAAACAGATGGTAGAGTTTCGGTTGTGACACAATCGTTTCGGTTGTGACAACATGTAATGGTCCACTTATTTAAGTCAATGTTTGATCATTATTACCGCTTAAAACATGTAGATAATGCTGATTCATGTTTTAAATTATACAACACCAGGAGAAAGGAACAGGGAGAAATGAACAAAACACCAATATGGCAAAACAAAGCAGAAAAAGTGCAGCAGAGAGGCTGAGAGAATACAGACAAAGAGTGAGAGATGACCCAGAGAAGTATCAAGAGCATTTAAGGAAAGAAAGAGAAAGGAAGAAGGAAAGGTGAAAGCTATCAGCGATTTATCTGCCCTGGAGCAAAGGAAGGTCAGAAGATCCTGGAATAAAAGGCAACGAAAGCACAGGGTGTTTTTGAAAAGACAGAAAGAGATTGAGAGTTCATGTGAGAGCACTAGCGCAATCCATTATAGAGTGCTCAGCTGCTTCTGCAACAGGTATGACATAACTTGTGTCCTGATTATTGTATTATTGTATTTTGTGTAGACCGATATTGATATTGTGTATTTAGATTTTTTGTGTACATGTTTCTATGTACTATTCATCATGTACTGTATTGGTATCTTGTATTTCAGTACATTCTCTGTTGCTGTGGCAAAACCAAATTTCCCCTCACCTGGGATTATTAAAGGTTTATTTTATATTTTCTTAGAGAGGCCATCTGTCCCTGTTTCCAACTGTCGTCCATCAACATTGGATCACCAGCACAGCCTGGAAGAGATGGTGGAACAGCTGAACCAACAGCCCTGAAGAGGGAAGCCATTCCACCTTGAGCTCTGGGTGTGAAGGGACTCTCTGTTCAATTGACGATATCATTGAAGACCTTGTTGGAAAATGGTGTGTTGTCACATATGACAATGATCCATATCCTGGAATCATTGAAGACATCACAGAAGGTGATTTGTACATGTTTTTGGTTTTCTCTCCTATTTCACTGTTCACTATTAGTTTGCATGGTATTTCTAATTCTAACACATATTTTACCCCTCATCTGCAGGTTCCCTGGAGGTCAAAGTCATGCACAAAATTGGGCAAAACCGCTTTTTCTGACCGCGAATGGAGGACAAGATCTGGTACACTGCGGACAAGGTCATCACCCTGATCCCTCCACCAGAAAAGGTCACGGCCAGGCATGTCCAAATCAGCCCAAGCGTGTTCACCAAAATATTTGAAAAACTGCATTTTTAGCCCAAGGGTGTTCACCATGTTATTCTTAGGAAGTTGTTTGTTTTGTTTTAAGTTAAAGTTCTTGCATAACACTTTCTGGTGTGTGTATTTTTTTTTAAAGAGATGTTTTAAGTAATGTTACAGTAGATGCGTTGTGATGTTTGAGTAGGCTAATGCTGGCCTTCAAAATAAATGTCTTTGATAATAAATTACTTCATTTGATTGATTATAAACATTTGTGTTCATAATATTCCCAATGTAAGACATGTTAGAAGTTTTGATTTTGATGAGTCTCAGAAATTGAACTTTGAAAAATGTTTAAAATATCATTTTTATTAATTTTGTTGTAAAACCCTTCAAGAAAAATTTGTAAAAATATTCTTTAGAGGGGGCATGGAAGTACAATATGAACAATTAATATAATACCTTTTATTGCAGTGTGTTGCTATGTTTCAGTTGTGACACATTTTGGGAGAGGAATAAACATTTCAAGAACAGGCAGAAATTAAAATATGAATATTGACTGCACTATACAAGATATATGTACCTTAGATATGGTACAACATATGTATGGACAAAGTTTTGGGGAAAAAAAACACTTAAAAAAATTCCAACCCTGCACTTTGGACAAATTCAGTAGAATGGGCCACATACAGGATTGTGTTATTTTTTAATTTCATTTCCAGTAATGTGCTGCAGCTAAATCAGTACAACAGAGACATAAAAAAGAAAACCTGACTTTACATCTATAAATGTCTTTAGAACGGAAGAATTAAAGGTTGATTTACTGTAAAAGTTAACACTGAAGTTGCAATGTTAACAGCAGAGACTCCGACTGGTTTCCCATCTCCAGCAGCGTTCACAAGGGCTGTGTGGCTGCTCCTGACCTATTCAACTGCATCATTGACCATCTGACGTCCAGGGTTTGTGAGCTGGTCCCTGGAGTGTCCCTCGGCAGCTACCATCTGACTGACCTGGAGTACGCTGACGACACCGTCCTGCTCAGTACATCCTACAGCCAACTGAGAGATGCTCTGGGCACATATAGTGAAGAGGCAGAGTGGCTGGGCTTCCAAGTGAGCTGGACAAAAACCAAGTTCATGCATGTTGGACCGGACCCACCTCCTCTGCGGCTTGGCAATGACATCGTAGAGCCTGTCAAGAACTTTGTGTATCTGGGGTCCATAGTGACAAACAACGGGGACCTACAACCAGAGATTACTCGCAGAAGAGCCCTGGCATCATCGGCTCTGCAGTCTCTCTGGAAACCACTCTGGGGGCACCAGACTGTCTCACGCAAAACGAAGCTCCGTATTTACAACTCAGTAGTACTCTCTATCCTGCTTTATGGCTCGGATACATGGCCCTTAAATGAAACTCTGGCTGAAAGAATAGATGGCTGTGATAGCAGGGCTCTCAGAACCATCGGAAACATCAGGTGGCCCCAGCAGGTTTCCAACACAGTCCTTAGAGCTCACACCTGCCAGCCCAGAGCATCTTGCTTGGCCGCGCAACATCGCACCCGCTGGTTCGGTCATGTCCTCCGCCTTCCTCCTGACCATCTGACAAGAGCCATTCTCCAGTTTGACCCGAAGACCGCAGGCTGCACATGACCACGAGGCAAGCCCCGCACCCGATGGTTCGACATCGTTGCGGGTGACCTCAAACAACACGGAGCTACTGTGGAGGATGCAGAGCTGCTGGGAGCCCTAGTAATTTGTAAATAGGATCACGTGATGTGTGGCTGTGAAATAACAGAGATAATGCTGTAATTACAGATGCATTGATCAGGTTTCTTGAACCCAATCCAATCTGAGTCATTCAAGGCGGTCAGGAACTTGAAAAACTGAAAAATTCTGTTATGCCCAGCTCGTTGTAGAGCATAACAAAAAAGGGCGGTCGACACAGTGACAACTTTTAAATAATAAAATTAATTTATTAAAGAACTCAACCAAGAAATAACCCAGGCTAAACCCAACATAATCAAATCCAAACCAAAATCAAGAAGAGTGCCTGGCAGGCACCCGCCGTCCGGGAGGGGAGAAAAAAGCCATCTTGGATTCAACCTGCTTTTAAAGACCCCCAGCAGGTGAAGCCAATCCTGAATAATGAAAGGGAGGGGCAGGCAGAAGGATCTGCTGCTCTGCTGAACAGCAGAGCTGAGAGGAGGGAGGGACAGGCAGTCCAGGATCTAAAATGGAAAGCAGAGACAGGACACAGGAAGACAAACATACTGACCCCAAGTCCTGTGGCCGTCACAATCCGGCTTACAAAAGGAGAACATTGATGTTCATTGATGAACTGAAACATGGAAACATTTCACTGAAGATCTCCAAAGTAAAACCAGCTGATGCAGGAAGATACAGATGTTTTACTATTGAGATACATAAAGACACTTTCATGGATCTTGTAGGTAAGTAGATCTAGTAGTTGGTGTATGTGTGAATAGTTTTACATCACTTTCAAGTTTTGATATCAAGTTATGCATGTTCAGACAAGAAACAATTTCTCAGTTGATTAAGATACGTAACTGGAGAAGTTTTACACAATAAAGATTATGACTAGAAAGGCAAGTTATGTGACTCATGTCATGCTTTTCTGTACCACTTTATAGCTTCGTCAGATACCATCAATTCTGCCAGTTAAAGTGCACGCTTATTTTTATTTTTATTTGGTGGCATTCAGAGGAAATGTGTTCCAGAAAATGGCTTTGTGACGATCTGACTCCATACCTGTCTGAACCAACGTAAAGCTTCATATTATGCAACATTCTGCAGACACAGCATTCAAATTCTACATCTACTCCTTTCTACCGGCACTCTGTTTGCTTTTTTTGTTGTTGTTTTTTTTACAATTTTTATTTCTTTTTAATTTTTATGGTTCACTCACTGTGTGTAAATGTTTAACATTTGTTTCAAAAATGACTTAATATTCTGCCACCTGCACCAACACATCAAACCAAACAACAACCTAATGAATGTTCTACATTTACTTTGTTTATGTGACAACAAAGAAACAGTCTCACCATTATCAGTAGTTTTAGAGCAGTTTTATTATTTCATAAGGTGATCAGTCACCTGGCAGTCATTTACAAAGACACTAAAACTAAACTCTTGGTAAAATTATCCTCAATAAGCTGTTTAATATTTAACAAGTACACACTCATTTGTAAATCACTAATTCAGTCCTTGTAGTTTCCACTCTCATTATCATCGAGGACTGCTGACTTTCATTTTTACGTGACTTTAATTGTGACTTTCTTTTACATTTAAATCAATGAAAACAACCCAACAGAATCTGTGAGGAGATATAATGTCAGTACATTTGAAGGTTTGTTCAGTCAACATCATTTACAATCCAGATTTTATCTCATAGACACTGATAAGAGCTATAATGGTGTCAATGATTTACAGACTTTTCAGTCTCGGAGCTGCAGTCAGTTGAAATGAGCGAGACACCGAACAACAGGTATGTCAACTTCTAACTTCAGTTTTTTCTACTTTTCATTTTTCATCTAACTCTTATTAGGTCTTAAATTCTGTTTCATCTGTCAGAAGATGATAATTAATTTAGATAATTCAAGAAACTATTAAGTTCATTTTAAAGTCTCAGTAGAAAAACTGTCTCCATAGATTGGATGTTAGAGACAGTTGAAGTGTAATTACTGTCGAAGCTTTAATTTTTTTGTGTGTTTTTGAACAGCAGCCTATTAGTTTCAAACAAACATGTAGCATATTAGGACCCTTTACTGTTTCATATGAGAACAGAAATGGACTTTCTACGACAGAAAGTGTTCTTTTGTTTGCTGTAATATTGAACAACGCTGCCAGTGTCATCATTTTTCCACTAAAAAGCGAGGGGAAGGTTACTGCAACGATAATCACAAGGTATTTATTCTGACAACGCACAGAATACGAAGAATCACAGTTGTATGCAAATCCCCAATAAAATTAGAAAAAATAAATAAAAGGAAAGGAAAATGTCCCTTCACAGCTTATTGCTGCTCAGTCCAATGTCTGTCAGTCTGTCCAGTGTGGTGTATATGTGCTGTGCACTACCCGGGTACAGTGTGTGTGAGTGTGCTCTTATCTCCTCCACGTATCAAGGAGATGATGAAAATGATGATGTAGACGAAGACAATGAATCCAAATCCTTTCTGATCCTGCTTCACACTGAACAGGGACTCTGGACGGCTTTAATCAGTCAAATCAATCAATCAAATTTTATTTATAAAGTGCCTTCCAACAGCCAAAAGGAGCACAAGGCGCTTAACAGAGTAAAAAAAAAAAAAAAAAAAAGTAAAAACATTTTAAGAAACACGCAGTTCTAAAAGGAGCTAAGGGTCAAACGCTGCACGGAACAAATGCGTTTTCAGATGGCATTTAAAAACATTTAGCTCAGAAATGGACTGTAAAGGTGTTGGAATGGAATTCCAGCATCAACAAAAAAAAACAATCTGCCACAGCAGGAAAGAAATCAATTATCATAAACTGCACAGTATTTCATCTTTCATTCTCTGAAATCAGGGGTATGTGTAACCACAATACTGAAAGCACAACATTCAAATGGTGCATTCTACTCTAAAGAAATAAAACTTCAGACCCAATAATATGTTTCATTAACAGCCTTAATCAATCATGTTACACAACTATCCACTTATCTCATCATCAATCATGTTTCTTACACTTTCCACACGTCCTACACGTTCCAGCACTGAACGTGACGTTCAGAACAGCACAATAAAAATCACCAAGCATGAAAATAAATGCAATTCAAAACACAAAACTTTGCATACTTGCTTACTGAAGTATGACCTAACAAAAAATACGAACGCGAATTAGCAACTTAGCGTGCTAACTGTAACTCACCGGAGTCCTCGGCCATACGACCAAAAGAAATAAGGTTCCCCGGTCACAGTGGTCCGACACTTCCTAACGACAGCGGGCAGACACACGCACTCAAAGAAAATGAACAGTTTTATCCTCCAAAATATCTTCAATTTCACTCGTAGTTATCTTCGCTATATCATTACCACATTCTTAGCCAAAGTGTCTCTGCCCCAGCATGCAATGCACCTGTCTGAAGAACTGCAGGCTGTTTGTATACCAAGTGCCCTCTGGTGGCTAAACTGAGTCATGACAACCACCCCAAAACACAGTTCACCTCAGTCACTTTCTTATATAAAAAAAACAAACAAACATTGTACATAAACTTAACAAGTAAACAAACAGTGCAATAAACAGTAAAGCCAACTGTATTTTTCTCAGGGTTACACATTCATATAACAGCTTGTCATTTTAGGCTGTTACTTTGGCTGCGGTCGTTCCCTGTTCTCTCCTTCTGGACCGATGCACTGACCGGCGTAGCCACTGTTTGTCTGGAGCTGTGCTAGCTACGCTGGATCAGACGCAGGAAACGCTGCTGCTTTGCCTTCGTGGGTTTGCTTTGCCTTGGCGGGTTTGTTTTGCCGACGCCGTTGGTCGGCTTTGTCCTCTTTCAGGCTGGTATTTGTGTTGAGCTGCCTCGGCTTGTCTCTGTGGCTGCTGACAATTGTCCTACTTGCTGCTTATTTTAATGTTTGTGTGCATGTGTGACAGCAGGGTATCATTTCTTCCTGTGTGACGTGCTGCTCATCCCCTGGTTTTGTTTTGATTCTTCACTAAGGTGTGCTTGTGTGCATGTTCACGTGTTAGTGGGGTGATTTCTCCTGGGCTCCTTTGTGATGCCCGTCGGCCCAAACCCCTGCCAAAGAGCCCCCAGCTCTGATTGGGAGGCGGAAGAGGAGCCGAGTTGTCTGAGTCAAGGGAAGGTATGTGGCAATGGCAGGGAAACAGATAAGATCGTCCAAAAGGGGAGACAGAGTCCGAGAGGCAGCATGCAGGAGATGGCGGAGTGAGTCGTGGCCAGGGAAGGTGGTGAAATGATGCAGCATTGGAGTGGCAGTGAGAGGCAGGCTTTATACGCTACGCTGATTGGAGATTCAAGCCGGCTGTGTCCTCAGCGCAGCCGCTTATCGTTATGCGGCTGATTAGTCAGCTCGCTGAAGCAGGAGGGCATGACAGAATAGACGACTGATCTCCAATAAACACCAAACACTGTTCTTTGTAATGGTTTCCATTGTTTTCATGGTTTCTGTCCACTTTTAGAACTGCAGGATGTTTCTTCAGAAGACTGGATTGTTGCTTCAATCTACCATCACTGCTCTGCTCTTCTGTCTTTTCCTCACACACTTTTGCAAAGGTAACTTCCACACAAGTACAATTAAGTGATTTAAGATCATCTTTATTCTTTGGATGAGATACGATCAACGTTGTTGATCCCTCACTCGTGAATCCACATTTTACAGCAGCCAAATAAAGATGAAGCACAGTGAAACATGACAACATGCTTACACATAGATATGTACAGATGTGATACAAAATATGTTACTGAACAGTGGATTCAATCTTTTAGAATCAGTATATTTATTAAATGAATGGATTAATTGTTCATGCTTTGTGTGAAAAGAGTTGCTTGTCAGCTTTGTCTCTCAAAAATTACAGTTCCACACAACTAAACTGCATTTTCAATGATGTTTTGAGGAACCATATATTGATCACACAGCCAGTGTTTTCCATTTATTTCATTGCTTAACTGTTGCTCCTTTTCAGTTATTGAAGTGTAAATTATGCAGCTCTAACAATATTAAGTGTTCGCTTACTAACTTCAGGCAGAAGGATCTTTATGAATAGGTGACACATCTCTTTAACATTATCCAATGGATGGAGTATAGTTTTATTTAGCTATAGAAACCAAACCTGTTGTTTGTACCAGGCTGTAAACATGGTTATTTATGGTGTGAAGTTGGACATTGTAACATGGGCTCTATGGGGATCAAATCACTTATGGAGTCAGCCTCAAGTGGACAGTTGAGGAACTGCAGTTTTTAGCATTTCCTACATTGTCTTCATTTTTCAGTCTAAGAAGTCTGCTGCTTGGTTTTAGTGCATTTATTTAGAAAAAATGTTGTAAAATCTGCATTAAGACAGAGATCTGAAATAACTAAAGAGAAAACACCCAGCTCACCTACATTTAGGTTTCACTGCAGACTTGAAAGTAGTGTTAAGGTTCAGTTCTTTCTGGTTCCTACTCAGAAACTAATACAAATCGTTTCCTTTCCAGGTCAGTCTCAGGTAATCGGTCCATCTCAGCCAATAGTGGCAACATTTGGAGATGACATCATTTTGCCATGTTATCTGGAACCTGCATACGATGCTACGACCGTGACGGTGGAGTGGGCCAGACCTGACCTCAACCCCAGATTCATCTATGTGTCACGTAGCGGTCATGACCTTGAAAAAATGAAAAATCCGTCTTACAAAGGGAGAACATCAATGTTCATTGATGAACTGAAGCATGGAAACATTTCATTGAAGATCTCCAAAGTGAAACCAACTGATGCAGGGAGATACAGATGTTTTACTATTGAGCTAAATAAAGACACTTTCATGGATCTTGTTGTAGGTCAGTAGATCTAGTAGTTGGTGTATGTGTGAATACTTCTTACATCATTTTCAAGTTTTGATATCAAGTTGTTCATGTTTAGATAAACATTTTCTCAGTTAAGATGGTACATAACTGGGGAAGATTTGCACAGTAAAGATGAAAAGCTTTTTTTTTTTGAGCAGTAATGTTACATACCTCCTGTCACACTTTCTTTACCACTTTATAGCTTCTTCAGAAACCATCAACTCTGCCAGATAAAATGCACACTAATTTCTACTTTAAAAAATTGCTGAAAAACTCACCAGAATTTAATATCTTCTACAGACTTTTAAAATATCCTTTTGGGGAGATGTTACAGTTTTTGGTCCAGCAGTTAAGCATGCATTCATTGGTGTATTTATTAGGGAGGATTCACATTGACAAACATTGCTCTAAAGGCACCACAGTCAGTCATTGTTATATTCTTGGTCACTGGACAGAACTAGAATTTTTCACTTGTATGTTTGATTTGTGAAGACTAAGAAAAAGTGATGGACCAGGCAGAGCTCTTCCTGTAGCTCCATGCACAATAAAAGGTTTATTCATTGCCCACAATGAATTTGAATTTCCAAATTTACATGTAGCAACCAATGCAAGAACATGTGGGGTGTATTCAGACATTCTGTACTTTTGCATATGTGTTCCTACCACATCAGTAGAAGCAGAAAGTCATTTCTTGGTGAAATATGTACGTATTGACTGAAGGGACGCTGCCCTGAAAAGCTACTGGTTGGATCTTGTCACTTAAAGATGAAATTAATTCTCTCTAATATTACCATTAACGATGAAAAATATATATCTTGAAGGCTAAAATAAGCAAGCTCCATTGTTCTATGTATTAAACAATTTAGAAACCAATGGAGTTTAATGGTAAAACAGTAAAAAAACACAAACAAAACTTATCTGTTATGTCTTGAAGGTGCAGGCTAAAGACACTGAATGATTGATTTTAAAACGTTGCATTCTTTACCACATGTAATGATGAACTCTGCATCATTCATTTAGTGACTGACTCCTGTTTTAAATGTGCTTCTTGTTCAGTTTCAGGTGCTGTTCCTCAGCCTGTCACCACTTTAGCAGGAGTTGATGGAAAGGGAGGAGTGGAGTTACAGTGTGAGTCTGCAGGCTGGTATCCAGAGCCTGAGGTGTTGTGGCTGGACGGTGATGGAAACCTCCTCTCTGCTGGACCTACAGAGACAGTCAGAGGTCCTGATGACCTCTATACTGTCAGCAGCAGAGTGACTGTGGAGAAGAAACACAGCAACAAGTTCACCTGCAGAGTCCAGCAGAACAACATCAACCAGAGCAGAGAGACACAGATCCATGTTCCAGGTAACTGTTATTTGTATCTAAGTTGAGAAAATCTATGGTTCGGTTTCCTATAAATGCCAGGTTATTCCATGTTTTATCGTTTCAGATGATTTCTTTATTTTCCAGTCCAGTAACACCTCCACCATAGTTGGTTCGGCTGTTTGTTTGGTTGTTTCTATCATCCTGTTAATTCTAGCAGTTGTTCTTTTTGTCCACACACGAAGACAAAACAGTAAGTCACATGTCAATAAAAAACTCTTGACCCTTACAAAATATTGAGATTTTAATGGAAATTGTGACATGAGAGGTGTCATTTTATTATATACAGCTGTCTGCATTATCATCATTTCTATATTTAAATACCAATTATTTTATTTTCTCAAAGGGACCAAAAGAAGAAAAGATGTTCAGGTTAAATCTGAAGAAGGTGTGGAGCTCATGTCAGATAACACAGTATCAATGAAGACTTTGGAAAATAAAAAGCAACCAGAGAGCAAACGAGTAAGTAAAGAAACAGAAGTTTGACTGCTGGTAGATGAAGAAAGACACCAAGATCAGGAGATGACAGAAAGTAAAGTCAAGTTTGATGAAAACGAACATTATGGAATAAAGGAAGAAGGTTTGTGTCTCTAAAGCAGATCAGACGTCAGTATTCAAGCTCTGACAGGAAGACAAGTAAAGAATCTGGACAGTGGAGAAGAAAAACCAGATGGAGTTTATCAATGAACAGAGGAAGTGGTTCAATACAGAAACAGAGAAGAACAACAGCTTTAGCAAACTTCAGTGGAGATAAAAGAAAATTTATATTCAATAGAAACTCACAAGTTTGTATTTAATAGCGACATATTTGTTGTAACCAGAGTGTGAACCTGAACAGACGATCAGTAACTAAAGAGCAGGAGTCAAAGAAGCAGTAAAAAGAAGTTAATGGTTGTATGTAAAGAAACAGCAGCTTCTGGATGAAAAACACAAGATGGAGACTGAACTGTAGATTCTGGAGGAAAACATGGAAACTAAAAAGGTTTAACTCATGATCTCAAATTAAACATTATGTAGTTGAGTTTAGAGATCAGGATTTCTTTTGTCATTGTCTCTTTAGTTTTATTTTGTTCTGTTTATTGAGGATCTTCTTCTCCAACCTTTGTTCTGTCACTGAACCACAGTGTTATAAAAGAGAAAATCAATGAACATTTTTCACAACTTCTTCATGTCTGTTTTCACTCATTAGATGGAGAAAGAATATGATGACATCATCAAACAGCTCCACCAGGAGAAAGAGGAAAGAAAGAAGGCTGAGAACAAAGTGACGAGCCTGAAGAATGAGCTGGAAAAGGTAAATCTCACCATCATGTGAGTTCAGGTGATGGCAGAAAGTGAAGTCAGGCTTGATGTAAACCCACAATTATGGAATAAAGGAAGAAGGTTTGTGTCTCTAAAGCAGATCAGACGTCAGTATTCAAGCTCTGACAGGAAGACAAGTAAAGAATCTGGACAGTGGAGGAGAAAAAGTTTAATTCAGTTAAAGAGTAAAGATTGAGTAAGATGAAGCTGCTCACTGTTGAAACTTCAAAATTAAAGTAAGTAGAGAAAAAAACAGTTGATGGTTTCTGACTGATGTGGACTCTCATGTTCTTCTACTGATTCTATAATAAATCATTTGGTCTTCTACTAGATGATTGTATTGATTTTCATACTGAACACAGAAGAACACAGGACCTCTGGATGTTTCTGAAAAGCTGTAACTTTGGACTTTTATAGGATTTAGGAGCTACTTATGGATCAGACTGTAGCATTGTGTCAATGTGATTATTCCTGAAGTGTTTATAACACAGTGGATGGACATAACACGAGACTTCTGGAGAATTTAGAACTTCCTACCTGAACCAAAAATGAAAAAATGTATAAATCAAAATACCTTTAAATCTTCCATCAGCTACTTTAATTACAACTGTTTCAATGATTAATTACGGTGTAGAATCTCCTCGTACTTTCCTGATGACTAGAATTTGAATTGAACACTGTTTGTTTTCTTGTACATGCATGAATGTGTGTATAGAAATCTGCTTGGAGCCTCGTAACTTTGGCAGTTGACTGAATATGAACTGCTGCACAGACAAATGTAGGAAAAGCAGGAATTTGTCGTCATGTCTCCACTGAATAGAGGTGACAGTGTTTTCTGTAGGAAGAAGTCTGATGAACCAAAACTTGGACTCTTGTGGACATGAAGAACAATTTCAGATTTCATGGATATCAAACTAAAAGTAGAAAATATGTTTAATTGTCAAGTATCTCCAGTAATTTGTCCAACGAAAATGATGTTTAACATCTCATCTCTGTTCATGTCTCTCAGTTAAAGGAGGAAGAATTGAATCAGAAGGAGCAGCAGAGGAGAAAGGAGGCTGAGAATGCGATACAGAGACTGAAAGAGAAGCTGGACATGAAGAAAACTGAGGTTAAATAAACATTTATAAACTGTCATCACTAAAATATCAGGTCCAGATGGAGTGGAGAAAAATCAGACATCTAAACCTTCTGGTTGTTCTTCCAGGTTAAAAACAAACAAACTGAGCTGCAAAGTCTCCAGGAGGAGAAGAAGAAGATTCAGGATGATCTGCAGAACCTAAATAAAGACCTGGACACCAAGATTACAGAGGTTTATTTATTTGTCTTAATTCATCTGTATTTATAAAGAAACCTGAACATCTCTGCTGTCTGAGGAACTGGATCAGAAAACATCATTTCCATCATCTGTCTTGAAGTTTTATTCTCATATTCAGTCCATTGACTGTATGTTACATTATTAGGTTGTATGATTGTGGTTCTGCTGTAACATGATAATCATGTCTTTCTTTTTCTCTCCTCTTTCCTCACAGCTGAAGACAATCAGAGAAGAGTTAGCAAAGTTTTTCCGGCTTTCTTTTTCGGTATAATCACAATAAAACACTCTGAGTTCCACCACCATTAGAAAACAGTCATTTATTGATAAATCTCATCACTAATAGGTTCAATATTATGATATGTCCATTATTTTAACATAAAATGTCTCATTGCTGGATTCTCTGCTGGTTATTTATTTTACAACACTTAATGACTTTAACAAAGTCAGAGAGCAGCAGAGAGATTTTTATATTCAGTCTATCAGAGACATGAAACACTGAAGGAAAATGTTTCTGTCCACATGACTGAAAAACACTTTAGACACTGAAATAGAGAATTTCTACAAGAACACACCAGAATTTATCATGTGGTATTCAGGATTTATCAAAAGCTTACTTGATTTTTTTGTATTTTATGTTCAATCATGGGTCTTTATGTGCAGTCAGGAAAATGGAAGAAGAAAGAAGATGAGAAGAGAATACAGACAGAAATAGAAAACCTCAACAAACAGCTGATGACCAAGAACATGGAGTTCCAGAACAAAGATAAGAAGGTTCATATTTTCAAACATTCAGAATCCTACTTTGTTGTTCTCTGTGATCTAAAATCTTTATTTTCTACTGAATTTACTGATTTCTATGTTCTGTTGAATCAGAATTCTTCAGGTCACATGTCAGGACATCACACTGAGGAACCAGCGTCCTACAAATGACCTTTTAAACTTCTCTTATATTCTAGTTTTCTTGGTTCAACCATCATCAGTGACTGGGTTGTGTTCAGAGGCATCTTTTAGTGTCAGGAGGAGGTCGGGGTGGATGGAGGGTTTACAGAGACCAGAGTTCACATTCAGACAGTCTCTGGTTCACTTCAGTTGGTTGAAGTCAGAGAAAGATGCTGGTTTTAGTTATTTATAAATCAACATGTTGTGTCTGAAGTCTTTCCACAAACTAAGTCTAATAATGAAGTAATCACTACAGGTGAAGATTTTACTGCAGGATTGGATGTTTTGGAAGGAAAAAGTAGGTTATCTGTGAGTTCCTCATGTTGTTAGAAAAGTTCATCTCAGTTACATTTCCGTAGTTTTAGTTTTTGCTATCACTGTTTATTTGCATAAAAACATATTTTCTCAGACACAAGGTTGCACTGCAGGCTGTGTTTCCTCCAAGCTATAAAATTCTATATTCTGATCTTACAGAAACATGTATTTAAGGCATTTATTTGTTCTGCTGAATCATTATCCATGATTCTAACCAAACACATTGCAGCTGAAAATTAGTTCCAGATAAAAATGTGTTTCCAAGAGACATGGTCTAACAATGAGTTTTCCTGAGTTTTTTTCTATTTTATTTATTTTTTATTTGACACATCATTTTGTCATAAAATATGTAAACTGAATGTCTCTTATTTTGTTCCTCTTTCTCTTTTCTCTCCTTCCAGAGTGAAGAAGAACGAGTTGAGCTGAAGGAGCTTCTGGATGATCAACAGAAGATGGAGACTGAACTGCAGATTGAGGAGCAAAAACTGGTAAGTAGCAAGGTTCAGGTGATTATGTTGAAATTAAACATCATTTTGTAGAGTTCTGACATCAGGATTTCTTCTGTTATTGTGTTATTAGTTTTATTTTGTTCTGTCTATTGAGAATCTTCTCCAACCTTTATTCTGTCACTGAACCACAGTGTTATAAAACAGTGAATCAATGAACATTTCTCACACCTGGAACTTCTTCATGTCTGTTTTCACTCCTTAGATGAAGAAAGAATATGATGACATCATCAAACCCCTCCAACAGGAGACAGAGGAAAGGAAGAAGGCTGAGAACAAAGTGAAGATGTTGAAGAATGATCTGAAAGAGGTGAATCTCACCCTCTAAAGTTTCTGAATCAAATTACCAACATGTCCCTTGAACTCTGTCTCACTGTGATATAATGTAATGTTGAAAACATTAATGAATTGATGTAAACTTTGAAAGGAAATGATGATTTTTTTCAATATAAACTTTAAATTTGAGCAGTGCCCAGATAGCTCAACTGTTTAAGATGTTCACTGATAAACAGAACAGCATCAGAGACCTGAGGTTCAAATCCAGCTCATGACATTCTACTGAAGGGCCTTCCTGCCAACAAAAGGGCCAAAAAAACATCGTAAGATGTGGTTCAAAATGTCATAGTTTCAGTCCTGCGACAGACTGGTGACCTGTCCAGGGTCAGTTGGGACAGGCTCCAGCACCCCCCACAACCCTAGTGAGGATAAAGCGGTGTATACATGATGGATGGATGGAAATTTGAGCATAAATCAATGAGTGAAGGTCAGTAAAAGGAAGTAAAGTTTGGAAACATTGTGGTGTCACTTCCACTGCAGAAACATCCACATCCATCATTCTGAAAGCAACAATTGTCTTCCTATACCACTAAACTACATTCTCATTTTTCACACAAATCTATTTTCTCACTAGAATTCTCAGACTGTGACGTTGTAGGAAAAGTTTAGAGTTTGAAAGAGCCACAAAGTTTCCTGAAGAAGACATAAAACAGAAACAGGACTTTCATCCAGGAGACCAGGATTCATGTTCCATGTGGAACCTTTATTCTGACACTTTGGTTTCACTTTCATTCACTACTTGGTTACATTTCTGCAACCAGAACTCTGCAGTTAGAAAAACACCATGATTTGGGTTCAAATATGAACCTTTCAGAACATGTTTGAAGACTTTCCTCCATTTTCTCTGTTACCAGGTTGACAAGAAATAAAGAAAAGATGTTGATTAGAAACATATTAGTGAGAATCAAACATGTAGTTTAGTTAAATATGAACATCATTCTTGAGAGACAGAGTTACCTGAATTAAAATAAGGTGATAAAGTGAATGTTCCAAGCAGCTGGTTCAGAGGAGAACTTCCTCACCATCTAAAGCTACAGAAACAGAGATTTAAGCAGAACTCAGCTATGTTACATGAACATGCTTTTAATGAGTCTCCAACCAATCAGAAGAAAGAATCTTTCCAGAATTCATGTCATGTGTATCTGTGCTTCAATACATAAACTGTCTTTTTATTCTGTCTCCAGTTAGAGAAGAAGCTCAAGGAAAATGAGAAGAAGTGGATGGAGACTGAGAGAGAGGTGAGCACAGAACACAACAAGGTTTATCTGCTGTCATCTCTTTTCTGTGTCTTTTCAAATGAAACTGATTTGTTGCTACAAACATGAAAACATCAAATCTTAATAAAAACTAATTACAAACGTGAAATAACAAACTAAACTCAGGTTCCAGTGCAGCAAAGATTAAACTGATGATGTTTCCTTCTGTGTTCATGTGTTACTGACCAGCCGGTATTATATTATATTATATTATATTATATTGTTATCAGACTATTTCACCTGATCTAAACCTTGTTGAACAACTTGTTGGTGATTTTTTTTTTAAGAAGAACTCACCATTCTTTCAAATCAAATCACTGACACTTTCACTGAACTCTGTCTCACTGTGATGGAAAATATAGTGGATAGGATTAATGAAACTAACTTTGAACAGAAACAGTGATCAGTGGTCAGTAAAAGGAAGTAAAGTTTGGAAACATTGTGGTGTCACTTCCACTGCAGAAACATCCACATCCATCATTCTGAAAGCAACAATTATCTTCCTATACCACTAAACTACATTCTCATTTTTCACACACAATCTGTTTTGATTGGTGATCATATTTTATTCTTTTAAGGAAATCTTTATTGTTGTATAAGATCCCTTTGAGGAATCCCACTTTGAGGTGTTCATTTGTCAGTTCAGGTGAACTCTCTGAACCCCAGAAGCTGTTGGTGCAAACAATAGTTTATGAGTATAAAGTTCATGGTCCAGTTGTGTTACTGCCACCATCAGGAAGAAAACACAAACTATCACCTGCTGCTGAGAGACCATTGGTCAGGATGGTCAAGAGACAAGCAAGAATCATCAGAAAGCAGGTGTGAATGAATGAGAAGCTGCTGGAACACAGCTGTCAGTGTCCACAGGGTTTGACATCAACATGAGCTGAGAGGATCCATGAAGAAGGAAGTTCTTCCTCTAGAAGCAGAACCTTAAAGCTCCACTCAAGTCTGCTGCTGATCACATGGACAAAGAAAAGACCTTCTGGAGGAAAGTTCTGTGGTCAGATGGAAGAAAAACTGAGGCAGAAATATGTTTGCAGGAGAGAAGATGAGACCTTTAACCCCAAGAACACCAGACCTACCATCCAGCATGGTGGTGGCAGTATCATGCTCTGTGGAACTGGAGCTTTACACAAAGTAAACAGAATAATGAAGAAAGAGGATCATCTCCACATTTTTCAGGAAAACCTAAAATCAGCACCAGAAGGTTGATCTTGGACACAGTTGGATGTTTCAATGAGCTTAAACACACATCAGACGTGGTAAAGAAATGGTTCAATCAGAATAGAATGAAGGTTCTAGACTGGTCTCCCCAAAGTCCTGACTTAAACCTCAAAAACTTGAAAGAGCCACAAAATGAACTTGAAAACATGAAGAGACAAGTCAGCAACAGGATTTTCATCCAGGAGACCAGAATACTGAGAGGATACACTTACAGTTTACAGCAGAAGTGAGAACAAAACTGTGTAAAATCATTTAAATGTCAAATCATTCACAACTGAATCACTGCACAGTAACTGCATCACTTTTAAGACGGACAATCGGGTGTTTTCTGTTATATAAACTTAAAAACCATCAGTGTCACACCTTAAAATCAGAACATGTCTTTCTTCACCTGCAGCTGGAGGGAAAAAGTTCAGAAACCAACAATCAGCTCCAGCAGGAGAAAGAGGAAAAGAAGAAGGCTGAGAATGAGGTGAAGACCCTGAAGAATGAGCTGGAAGAGGTAAAACTAATGTTCATAATCTTCGTAAAGTAACTGAATAAACCCTGTTTTTGTCTGAAATATCAATGAAGGTTCAATAACTCTGATTTCACCTGCATAAACAGAAAAATCACCTGCATTGATGAATGCTGATGTTAGTTTAGATCCTCCCTGGAAGGAGAGTTCTTAATAAATGTAAAGTTTGATCTACTGTAGATTCTAACAGTTATAGTTTAACAGCAGAAATTACAACAAAACTGTATAAAATCAGTTAAATGTCAAATCATTCACAACTGAATCACTGCACAGTAACTGCATCACTTCTAAGATGAACCGTCGGGTGTTTTTGTGTTCTGTAAAACTAAAAACTGTCAGTCTCACACCTGAAAATCACAAAATGTGTTTTCTTTTCCTGCAGCTGAAGAGAAAATAATTCAGAAACCTACTATCAGCTCCAGCAGGAGAAACAGAAAAATGAGACTCTGAACAGTCGTCTGGAAGAGGTAAAACTCACCATTCTTTCAAATCAAATCACTGACACTTTCACTGAACTCTGTCTCACTGTGATGGAAAATATAGTGGATAGGATTAATGAAACTAACTTTAAACAGAAACAGTGATCAGTGGTCAGTAAAAGGAAGTAAAGTTTGGAAACATTGTGGTGTCACTTCCACTGCAGAAACATCCACAATCCATCATTCTGAAAGCAACAGTTTTCTTCCTGTTACCACTAAACTACATTCTCATTTTTTACACACAATCTGTTTTGATTGGTGATCATATTTTATTCTTTTAAGAAATCTTATTGTTGTAAAGACCCCTTTGAAGAATCCCACTTTGAGGTGTTCATTTGTCAGTTCAGGTGAACTCTCTGAACCCCAGAAGCTGTTGGTGCAAACAATAGTTTATGAGTATAAAGTTCATGGTCCAGTTGTGTTACTGCCACCATCAGGAAGAAAACACAAACTATCACCTGCTGCTGAGAGACCATTGGTCAGGATGGTCAAGAGACAAGCAAGAATCATCAGAAAGCAGGTGTGAATGAATGAGAAGCTGCTGGAACACAGCTGTCAGTGTCCACAGGGTTTGACATCAACATGAGCTGAGAGGATCCATGAAGAAGGAAGTTCTTCCTCTAGAAGCAGAACCTTAAAGCTCCACTCAAGTCTGCTGCTGATCACATGGACAAAGAAAAGACCTTCTGGAGGAAAGTTCTGAGGTCAGATGGAAGAAAAACTGAGCAGAAATATGTTTGGAGGAAAGAAGATGAGGCCTTTAACCCAAGAACACCAGACCTACCATCCAGCATGGTGGTGGCAGTATCATGCTCTGTGGAACTGGAGCTTTACACAAAGTAAACAGAACAATGAAGAAGGAGGATCATCTCCACATTATTCAGGAAAACCTCAAATCAGCACCAGAAGGTTGATCTTGGACACAGTTGGATGTTTCAATGAGCTTAAACACACATCAGACGTGGTAAAGAAATGGTTCAATCAGAATAGAATGAAGGTTCTAGACTGGTCTCCCCAAAGTCCTGACTTAAACCTCAAAAACTTGAAAGAGCCACAAAAATGAACATGAAGAGTTGAAGACACAAGTCAGCAACAGGATTTTCATCCAGAAGACCAGAATACTGAGAGGATACACTTACAGTTTTTTTTTTTTTGTCTGCAAGTCCACTCAAAAATGACACCAACCAACCATGGTGTCATTACTTTAAGCTTCATGCAATTTTTTTCTTCTTTGTGACTGTGACCATCACCTGCCCTCATGGCAAATTAACCTATCATGTTTATTTCAAGCTGTTTCCTGCATTATGCCATTGAGGGCTGTGCACACCCAAGTGAAACATAAAACAAACACAGGACAGACAGAAAGATGAGGCATAGACAGTGTTCTAAGAGAAAAGGTGCATTTTATTTGTTTGTACTCTTTAATTCACACCTTAAAACCAGTTACAAATCTAAAAACCCTTCACAAACATCACATACGACAAAATCCCAACTGGATCAATCATGAAGATGTCAGGAGGCCACAAGAAGGATAGATAGAGCAGAGTGAGATCCACAGACACTAACCCAGCAACCTCCACTGACTCAGCAACCGGAGGAACAAAGTCTATTGAGTTTTGGTAGGTGCCGGTGTGGTGGGTCTGGCATGCATGAAAACCTCTACCAAAGGAGGGAGCTGTCCCCTCCAGCCCAAGGAGGTCCACCCAGGCCCCCCCCGCAGGAGCCACCAAGCGGAGACCCCACCCAGGAGCCCCGGAGCGACCCCCATCGACACAGCCAGAGCAGAACGGGCCATCAGCGGACCCCTCACGGCGGCCCCACCGGCCCACAGCCCCACTTCCCCCCACGACCCCCCCCCCCCACCTCCCCACAACCCGACTCCCCCGCCCCCCAGCCCCAAAACCCCCAAGGGGAATTGTGGAGTAGGAATAGTACATTTCCACCCCCCCCCCCCACCCCAAGGGATGTGTTGTGTGCCCTATGTGTACATTTACAAAGTGTATTGTGCGAAGCTCGTGAAGTGAATTAAGAGGAGCGATCAACGGGGCCCCACCCAGCCAGGCGGAGGGGCCCAGCGCCCCACCATACACCCCCTATACACCCACCCCACCCCACCCCAGCTCCGGCACCCCAGCGGGCAGACGGTGCGACAGGGCGAGGATCACTCTCCCCGTCCCCGAAGCCGTCCAGGGTGTCGGGAGGGCAAACATTGAATTGGAATGGGCTAGACCACAACATCCCCATGCACCGCACCCGGTCCCCCCCCCCCCCCCCCCTTCAGGTTTAAGTTAAGGGAGTTAACATACGGTGACCATGTTTGTATAAAATTTAACAACTGATTTTTATTTGAAGCAGAGATTTTCTCCATTGAAATGTGGTTTATTAGGAGGTTCAACCAGAGATTAATGTTCAGAGATTGCTTATTTTTCCAGTTAACAAGGATTGTTTTTTTGGCAATGGCGAGGGCTACAAGTAAGGATTGAGATTGTTTGCGTGGTAGGTCCGTTGTTGTTAAGTCGCCGAGTAGACACAGACTTGGAGATAAAGGAATCCTGCAGTTTAAGATTGCGGAAAGCTTTTCTGAGACGTTGGTCCAGAAATCGGGTGTTTTGTGTTCTGTAAAATTAAAAACTATCAGTGTCACACCTGAAAATCACAACATGTGTTTCTTTTCCTGCAGCTGAAGAGAAATAATTCAGAAACCGACAATCAACTCCAGCAGGAGAAACAGAAAAATGAGACTCTGAACAGTCGTCTGGAAGAGGTAAAACTCACCTTTCTTTCAAATCAAATCACTGACACTTTCACTGAACTCTGTCTCACTGTGATGGAAAATATAGTGGATAGGATTAATGAAACTAACTTTGAACAGAAACAGTGATCAGTGGTCAGTAAAAGGAAGTAAAGTTTGGAAACATTGTGGTGTCACTTCCACTGCAGAAACATCCACATCCATCATTCTGAAAGCAACAATTATCTTCCTGTACCACTAAACTACATTCTCATTTTCACACAAATCTATTTTCTCACTAGAATTCTCAGACTGTGACGTTGTAGGAAAAGTTTAGAGTTTGAAAGAGACACAAAGTTTCCTGAAGAAGACATAAAACAGAAACAGGACTTTCATCCAGGAGACCAGGGGCCTGTTTCATGAAGCAGGTTCACTGAAAACTCTGAGTTTCTTAACTTTGAAATGAGGGAAACTCAGAGTTTTCCGTTTCACAAAGCGAGGTAACTTAACCCTGAGACAGAGGGGTAACTCGAGCCTGTTTCACAAAGAGGGGTAACTTCAACTCTCGGTCAGTTACCGCAGTAACAGACTCTATGACTCTAACCTGCTCGCCAGCAGGTTTATCTGAGAAAACCTCGAGTTTCTCTCTGTCTTCACCCTCTTTCAGCCACACACGATGTTTCATTTCCTCATTCATTCAGTCAGTAAGCGAGCAAGTTTTGGCGTAGAACAGCTTTTATTAACGATCCAGTGGATAAAGGAGCAGCAGATTCCTTTTCCCTGAACTTTGAACACAAAACCCAATTTTCAAGCTACATTCACAAAACCTCTGACTCTTCTTGCAAAACCAAACTTTCACCTCAAAACAGTTCAATCTGTGCTCAAAACTGAACTTTGCTGTCAAATCATGCCTCAAGTCAATAAATTAAATACTGAGCAGTCACTAAACACTACATAGAAAAAGGAAAACACAACGCTCAGGACATGAAGCGGTAGAAATAAATGGTTATTTAGGCTAAATGCATGTTGTAAAGCTAAATACCTGGGCATTTGTAACACTTGTACATAGAAAAAGAATTAGAAAAAACATAAATCCTGTGCATTTACATGGAGCACTTGTACGTAAAAATAAAGCACAAAAATATACAAATGAAGTGCAAAGAAAAGAAGTGCATTACTCTGCCACAGCATCATTTCTCCGTACTGGGTCAGACCACAGGACTTCATCTACATCACAGGACACATTTTCTCTGACCAGGCAACAGGAGAAAAAACCCCTGGCATGCCGTATCCATGCTCCTCTTCTTAGATTTCTATCCATTGTAGTGCCTCACAAACCAGTGCTCTGGCTTATATGGACCCTCACATCATTAGCCACAAGTGTGATCAATTTAGAGTTGTTGTGTTCAACCGGTGACGCCTGAGCTTTAACTGTGTTTGACTTTTGCCACCAGTGCTCACCATTATGGAACACAGGTGCATCACAATGACAGTGTGTTGACAAGATGTGTCTAAACAGGTGAAAAGGGCTTATGGTTTAGCCAAAAGAGTGACTGATTCAATAAGTGGGTTCAGGCAACTGAGAATTGGTTCAGACAATGGGAATGGCTAGTGTGATGTCACGGACCACTTCCGTGTCCTACGCCGCGGTGCACCGAATGAAAACACAATGGCAGTAGTGAAAGAACCGGTCACCTTTTTCACTGTGACATCTTATTTTGCGGATTTTCCGAAGTCGGTAAAGCGAGGTCTTAACTCTTACCACTCAAACAGAGTTGTAAGCCTTTCCCTCATTCCAGGCAAACCGTGTTGGCCCAGCTGCTTTGCCGTGTGGAAAATGCCATCCACAGACCCTGGAGTTGTGGTTTGGAGTGAAATCTTTGAGCCTGCAAAACAATCAAAGACAATAAACAATACTAAACAAACTAAATGACTGCTGTATAAAAATGTACAGAACTGATTGTTTTTACTATCTCCTGTCAGAGCGGATTCTTTTGTTACTGCTATGAGGAAAAAAGATGCAAGGAAGATTCAGAGTCAAAATATTCAATTAAGAATATTTAGTAAAAATGCAAAGGATGAAACAGAAATGCGTGCATGCAGATTCTATCTTGCTCAATGCTGACAGCAGAATTGCTAAAGCTAAGACAATGGTTCTTCTGCATGCAGCTGTAGTCACAAAAAGAATGAATCTCTAAGCTAATACATGAGTTTTTAAACTCAATATTTGCAGTCCTCTGATTGGCCCCCGCCGAGACGGGCCTTTCCGGATGTCTTGAGTCTTGTCCAATCACCGCCGTCTTCCTCCTGCAGAAGGTGTCTCTGAATGTGTGTGTATGTGGCCGCTCCTGTGACCTTTACACAGATTTTTAAGAGCTCAGTTCTGCTGTGATCTGCAGATTTCTGTTCCATTTGGTGTTGAATTAAACAATTTACTGATTCAGTTTTATTCAACTAAACTTTGAACAACAATTTGATAATTTAATCACACCTATATAGCAGATTAGAATGATCCCATCCCCTTTATTGATTTACTTTAATCTTTATTAATTAATATAAGATTTCTATGTTCTTCCCCATTTTATTTTAATTTAATACATTGCTAATTTAGATTCCTCTATAGTATTTTCTCACGAAGCTAAATATTTAATCTTAATTCTCAACATTGTTTTATGGTTCAATACTTTAACTTTTACTCCTGTTTTAAGCATCTAGCTGCTGTTTGAACTTTTCACCCTCTCTGCCCTTCTGTGCGTACGTGACTATGGAATAAGATTACTGTCAAAAGTATTCATCCACAATTCAACCATTCGTATTCGTAATGTTAAACATTTGTATGTTAATAAAAAATTTGTACACAAAATTCCTGCTGTCATAATTGCATGAGTTTGATAAATTAAGGGTTAGGATTGTTTTTACGAGTATGAACCTAAAAGTTGTGAGTGCAACTCTAATTTCTACGACTATGAGTCTTCCCTGTGAGGACGAATTCAAGTTTATGGGTACGAGTAGAAAAATACTGGAATGACGTCACATAGGTCACAGGGGAAGGTAATCGAACACCGATTGCTCCAAACGCGCATGCGCCATTTATAAAGAGTAGACGCCGGGTGGACCCGGTGGACCTACCGGGGCAGGTGACGCCTCACAGGTCAAGTAAATAACACATCCAACTTCTTGTAATTATTTATTTCATGAAACTGTACTGTTTTAATTGAGATACAGTTTATGGACGAAAGACGGTACTGCTTAGGCTTGCACGCTAACGAGCCGGGCCGGTGACACATTAGCCTTCTAATGCGAGGAGGCTAATGAGGAGGCTAAGGAGGCTTAATAACAAAACAAACATAATTTGAGATTATGAATCGTGGCAATTGGCGTATGAATCAGCCCATTGTACAGCCTAAATTGCTGTAAATTAAGTCCAGTTTTAGTTCTTTGCAAACTCAGACACGTGCATTAGTTTAGTTTACAATGAATCTGGCGGAGTTCGGTAAAGTTGGAAAGATATTCACAGATTCGGACTTCCGGCATCAATAACTCATGAGATATATGTTGTCAAAACATGAACGATGCCTCTTTCAAATCGTAAGGTAGACAATGTGCTACAAGGCCAATTTTATCAAAAGTCGCTGTATTTCAAGCTACAGAAATAACATTGGCGTCTATGAGCAGCCGGCGGTGCAACGAGTGAACAGGGACCGTCTGCAAATAGCAAAACCGCTGCAACAGCGAAAAGAGACACTACACATATATTCAATAACTTCACTGTAGAGCCACCAAAATCACTGGAGCCATGAAATGGGCTCTTGCTGGTCAAACTACAACTCTTGCTTTGGCACTAAATTAAAAATCTGAATTTTAAGGAATTTTTATGTTTTGTATGATTATTTTATGAGTATTAAAATGGCACTTTTCTTCATGTATGTGGTATATTTTATATTACACACAGGGAAAATGGCATAAGGGCATAGTGTACTTGCTGTGACCTGTGCTGGTCAGACCGTCAGGTTTATTACCTCCAAGTATTGTCCTGTACAGTCCTTAACTAGAAAAATATTACTCTCAGTTTTAACATTATGGTATAAATGAATCAATTGACACTGAAACTTTGCAATAAAGTGTCTTATCGTCTTTCTTCTCAATCATCAGTACTTGAGGTGACAGTCTAAACAGTTTGTTTGGTATATTGGTGTTATCTGATACTCTCTTTGGTAAGGATGTAAATTCCATTACTATACAGAATTATGTGTTTGGACAAACAAGTACACTATGCCCTTATGCATTTTCCCTGTGTGTTATATAAAATATACCACATACATGAAGAAAAGTGCCATTTTAATACTCATAAATAATCATACAAAACATAAAAATTCCTTAAAATTCAGATTTTTAATTTAGTGCCAAAGCAAGAGTTGTAGTTTGACCAGCAAGAGCCCATTCATGGCTCCAGTGATTTTGGTGGCTCTACAGTGAAGTTATTGAATATATGTGTAGTGTCTCTTTTCGCTGTTGCAGCGGTTTTGCTATTTGCAGACGGTCCCTGTTCACTCGTTGCACCGCGGCTGCTCATAGACGCCAATGTTATTTCTGTAGCTTGAAATACAGCGACTTTTGATAAAATTGGCCTTGTAGCACATTGTCTACCTTACGATTTGAAAGAGGCATCGTTCATGTTTTGACAACATATATCTCATGAGTTATTGATGCCGGAAGTCCGAATCTGTGAATATCTTTCCAACTTTACCGAACTCCGCCAGATTCATTGTAAACTAAACTAATGCACGTGTCTGAGTTGCAAAGAACTAAAACTGGACTTAATTTACAGCAATTTAGGCGGTACAATGGGCTGATTCATACGCCAATTGCCACGATTCATAATCTCAAATTATGTTTGTTTGTTATTAAGCCTCCTCATTAGCCTCCTCGCATTAGAAGGCTAATGTGTCACCGGCCCGGCTCGTTAGCGTGCAAGCTAAGCAGTACCGTCTTTCGTCCATAAACTGTATATCAATTAAAACAGTACAGTTTCATGAAATAAATAAATTACAAGAAGTTGGATGTGTTATTTACTTGACCTGTGAGGCGTCACCTGCCCCGGTAGGTCCACCGGGTCCACCCGGCGTCTGCTCTTTATAAATGGCGCATGCGCGTTTGGAGCAATCGGTGTTCGATTACCTTCCCCTGTGACCTATGTGACGTCATTCCAGTATTTTTCTACTCGTACCCATAAACTTGAATTCGTCCTCACAGGGAAGACTTCATAGTCGTAGAAATTAGAGTTGCACTCACAACTTTTAGGTTCATACTCGTAAAAACAATCCTAACCCTTAATTTATCAAACTCATGCATATGACAGCAGAATTTTGTGTACAAATTTTTTATTAACATACAAATGTTTAACATTACGAATACGAATGGTTAGAATTGTGGATGAATACTTTTGACAGTAATCTTATTCCATACGTGACAACCTGCACATCTCTGTAACCACAGATCCCCCTCCTTCCCCCTCTTTCTTCCAGGTATTGCATAGTTTTTAACGGATGTTCTTTACTTTTAATTTAAAAGCTGGCACCTGACCACGCTAAACTGCCATCCTAGATGCTATTCTTATTTCAATTTGTGAGTTTGAAGCGAGGGGGGAAAGTTCTTCCCCCAGTTCTTGAAAGGTCAGATGCAACCGCAAGCCTTTTAGTCAAGTGGAGCATGAAGCATTTACCTTAAACTTATTTTCCTTAGGTTAGACGTTGAAACTTGCACAACCTGCTTAGATCAACACTTTTTCTCCAGGTTAAGAGCTAGAATTCAAACATGCATTCATAAGCAGTTTAATACATTTGATTATAGGGTTAATACAAGTTGCAAGCACATTAATATATGATTAACACATTATATGATCAAATGAAGGTTAATGATGAATATAAGTAATAAGTAAAAGAGTAATTAAATGATGATTGTAAGTAATGAATAAAAGTAATAACATGATGATCATAAGTAATAAACAAAAGTAATTAAAATGATGATCATAAGCAATAAGTAAGAAGTAATTAAAATGATGATTATAAGTGATAAGTAAAAAAGTAATAAAATGATGATTGTAATTGATAAGCAAAAGAGTAATTAAAATGATTATAAGTAATAAGCAGAAAGCAATAAAAACATGATAGTTTAATAGATATGTAAAATGAATATTCCCCACACTCCCACTATACTCTAAAGATTCCCAGCAGCACACTCTAGCGCTAACTTGTGCGGGGAGCACATGGCTAATTTGCATATGTAAATAACTACGCATCTCTTTACACTAATCATGAATCCATAACAGTTAAAATAATCTTAGCCAAACATTTTTAGCAAGTCAGTCCAAGTATTGGATTCAATTAAATCCAAGTCACATAGACCCATATCCTAGTCAAGTCGAGTATTTTGGGCAGATTGGTCAAGCAAGTCCAAGTCCCCAAAACTGGGACAAAAGTCTCCCTCGGCAGACTTTATTCTTATAAATTAAAAGTATAAACTTATTATCAGAGACTTTAATCTCGACCACTTTTAGTTTCTTTTGTAATGTGGCCCAAACACTCCTTGTAACACAAAAAGACAACATGATTCAAGCGGCTAATACTAGCTAGCGCACGTTGGCTCCCGGCGCTAAATGTATTTTCTAAGATTAGAAATCCGATTTACCTTATCAGTGTCAGCCATCTTCTCTTCTCCTTTTCGTCCAGAGGAAAGCGGTAGAAAGATATCATTTTATTTACATCATTTCTATTGTTGCAACACGGGACACAACACAGCACCATTATATCGTTGGTTTGGTAGGACATGGAAGCGACGTTTTTGGACACGATGACGTAGTTACTAGCCATCCCCATAGAGTTTAGTGTTTTAGCAATTGAGAAAACCTGTAACACTGAAACTGACTGGTGTCTATGAACTGAGTTACATTTGAGCATAAATCTAAATGATCTTGAACACATAATAAACTTCAACAGTCCAGTTTTGTTCACTGTTACTTTCTGCTATAAACCACTAAAGAAACATCAACATCCATCAGTCTGAAAGTCAAATAATGTGACAAACACACAGAAGAAGTCACCATCTAAATCTACAGAAACAGAGATTTAAGCAGAACTCAGCTATGTTACATGAACATGCTTTTAATGAGTCTCCAACCAATCAGAAGAAGGAATCTTTCCACCAATCATGTCATGTGTATCTGTGCTTCAATACATAAATTGTCTTTTTATTCTGTCTCCAGTTAGAGAAGCTCCAGGATGAGAAGCAGAAGTGGATGAAGACTGAGAGAGAGGTGAGCACAGAACACATTAAGGTTTATCTGCTGTCATCTGTCTTCTGTCTCTTTTCATATAAAACTGATTTGTTGTTGTAAACAAGACATTTTCAAATATCCATAAAGAACTTATTAGAAACATGAAATAACTGAGACCAGACTCAGGTTCCAGAGCAGCAAAGTTTAATGTGATAACATTTCCTTCTGTGTTCATGTGTTACTGACCAGCCGCTATTATATTATATTATATTATAGATCCTCCAGAAAAATTCAGGCAAAAATCTTTGATTCCGCGGGTTAAATCCTTGATTATGCGAATAAATATGCGGGGTTTTTATGCCATTTTATGTGGGGAAATTGCAGAAAGTTGCAAAGTTTGGGAATCGTTGTGAAATATGCAAAAGATGCGAAATATGTAAGAACTGGGAAAAAAGGTGATTGTTCTCCTACATCCTGTTACTAGGCTACCACTGAATGAAAAAGAGCAATATAAAGATAAACAGACATACTACATGCAAGACACATCACAGTAAGTGCTGCCAATGTTTCATTTATTGCCAGCTTAAGCATGACTTAAACATTCCTCAATCACAGATTTCTCAGAAATAAAACATTTTTTCTGCTTAGTTATACTTTGAGGTAGAGCAAACTACCTGCTCCAGTGTTTTCAAACACAGTTTAAACTTAACTGTTGAACATCAACTTTGAACTCTAAAAATAACAGCTCTCAGTGAGCCAATACTACTGGTCTAAATATAAGAGCCTTATTGCACTTTGGGGAACCCTGCTCAGTGCAGTCATTGAACAATACCATATTGATATGCAATAATGTACAAAACAAGTTTCCCCCCACTTTCGTGCAGTAAATCTGGGTACTGTTTTGCCCGGTCTCTGGCTGAAATATTCGTAGGTAAATGTGATCTTTGAGCATTCGCCATTTTTGTTTGTTGTCTCTGAGCGCCGCGCACTGTTGCCAACTCCTCAGTAAAGAAAGTCGCTGTTGGCTGTCCTTAAAGTCGCTAGAAGTCGCGAAATGATGTCATCGCCTAATTTGCATATTTCCCAGTTTGCATGTAATTGTAATCAACGTTGTAGGAGAGAGGAATAACGTCGTGGAAGAGACCAAAAAGTGAATATAAAAAAAACAAAATATGTTTCTGTACTAGAGGCTAAATGCTGTGGTTTATTTTAGTATGACAGTGAAGAAACATTTTCATTTATATTCCGCTCCATAAGTCTGGATGGGATCTGTAGTGACTTTGTGCATGCGTGATTCATCTGTCGTCTGGCCGCAGAGTGATGTGGGTCTCCCCTAATCAGACACTGGGACTGCTGTGGGGTTACTGGACTGACAGCCTGTGCTATGGAAGGGGGAGAAGCTCACAGCAGCACCTGCTGCTTGTTGAGGACAGTAACTGCAGAATGAGCCGAGTTTTCCTATCAGAGTCTCCAAAACGGCAGAAAAAGTCACTAGATTTCTGGCTAGTCGCTTTAGACAAAAAAGTCACTAGGACGCTTTGGAAAGTCGCTAGATTTAGCGAGAAAGTCGCTAAGTTGGCAACACTGGCGCCGCGCTCCGCATCAGTTTGTGCTTCCAGTGTGTGTGAATGCGTGAACTGATGACGTCAGGCCGGGCGGCACATAAAAACTCACAACTCCATTTCTATTGGTTATAGTTTTCTCATTTTATGCCGAAATTGTGAAATCAAGTGGGACCCGCATATTTCTCTTTTTTTTCGTGGAAATGGGAAATTATTGCGGGAATTATGCACTGTTTTGCGGGGATTATGTGGCCTTTTGAGAAATGATTGACCCCCGCATAATCAGCGGCATTTTGGTGATTAATGCAGGAATTCATGCGATCGCAAAATCGCGTTTTTCTGGAGGGTCTAATATTAAATTATATTATATTATATTATATTATACCAGACTTATTCTAAGACTATATTAGACATTTAATTTGAAAAAAAAAAAGTTGAATTACCATAATTACTTTTAAGTTTCATGTTTCAGTGAAAAATTCAGTTACAATGAAATCTATTGGGTTCATTGACTCAGTGACACAAAATTGATTGTAAAATCTTTGTTTATTGTTAGTGATTTAATTTTATTATTTTAAGTAAGTGATGTGATTTAAGTTTTTTTTTTTCAAGGAAATCTTTATTGTTGTATAAGACCCCTTTGAAGAATCCCACTTTGAGGTGTTCATTTGTCAGTTCAGGTGAACTCTCTGAACCCCAGAAGCTGTTGGTGCAAACAATAGTTTATGAGTATAAAGTTCATGGTCCAGTTGTGTTACTGCCACCATCAGGAAGAAAACACAAACTATCACCTGCTGCTGAGAGACCATTGGTCAGGATGGTCAAGAGTCAAGCAAGAATCATCAGAAAGCAGGTGTGAATGAATGAGAAGCTGCTGGAACACAGCTGTCAGTGTCCACAGGGTTTGACATCAACATGAGCTGAGAGGATCCATGAAGAAGGAAGTTCTTCCTCTAGAAGCAGAACCTTAAAGCTCCACTCAAGTCTGCTGCTGATCACATGGACAAAGAAAAGACCCTCTGGAGGAAAGTTCTGTGGTCAGATGGAAGAAAAACTGAGCATAAATATGTTTGGAGGAGAGAAGATGAGGCCTTTAACCCCAAGAACACCAGACCTACCATCCAGCATGGTGGTGGCAGTATCATGCTCTGTGGAACTGGAGCTTTACACAAAGTAAACAGAATAATGAAGAAAGAGGATCATCTCCACATTATTCAGGAAAACCTCAAATCAGCACCAGAAGGTTGATCTTGGACACAGTTGGATGTTCCAATGAGCTTAAACACACATCAGACGTGGTAAAGAAATGGTTCAATCAGAATAGAATGAAGGTTCTAGACTGGTCTCCCCAAAGTCCTGACTTAAACCTCAAAAACTTGAAAGAGCCACAAAATGAACTTGAAAACATGAAGAGACAAGTCAGCAACAGGATTTTCATCCAGGAGACCAGAATACTGAGAGGATACACTTACAGTTTACAGCAGAAGTGAGAACAAAACTGTGTAAAATCATTTAAATGTCAAATCATTCACAACTGGATCACTGCACAGTAACTGCATCACTTCTAAGATAAACCGTTGGGTGTTTTGTGTTCTGTAAAATTAAAAACTATCAGTGTCACACCTTAAAATCACAACATGTGTTTCTTCACCTGCAGCTGAGGGGAAATTATTCAGAAACCTTCAATCAACTCCAGCAGGAGAAACAGAAAAATGAGACTCTGAACAGTCGTCTGGAAGAGGTAAAACTCACCATTCTTTCAAATCAAATCACTGACACTTTCACTGAACTCTGTCTCACTGTGATGGAAAATATAGTGGATAGGATTAATGAAACTAACTTTGAACAGAAACAGTGATCAGTGGTCAGTAAAAGGAAGTCAAGTTTGGAAACATTGTGGTGTCACTTCCACTGCAGAAACATCCACATCCATCATTCTGAAAGCAACAATTATCTTCCTATACCACTAAACTACATTCTCATTTTTCACACAAATCTATTTTCTCTCTAGAATTCTCAGACTGTGACGTTGTAGGAAAAGTTTAGAGTTTGAAAGAGCCACAAAGTTTCCTGAAGAAGACATAAAACAGAAACAGGACTTTCATCCAGGAGACCAGGATTCATGTTCCATGTGGAACCTTTATTCTGACACTTTGGTTTCACTTTCATTCACTGCTTGGTTCCATTTCTGCAACCAGAACTCTGCAGTTAGAAAAACACCATGATTTGGGTTCAAATATGAACCTTTCAGAACATGTTTGAAGACTTTCCTCCATTTTCTCTGTTACCAGGTTGACAAGAAATAAAAGAAAAGATGTTGATTAGAAACATATTAGTGAGAATCAAACATGTAGTTTAGTTAAATATGAACATGATTGTTGAGAGACAGAGTTACCTGAATTAAAATAAGGTGATAAAGTGAATGTTCCAAGCAGCTGGTTCAGAGGAGAACTTCCTCACCATCTAAAGCTACAGAAACAGAGATTTAAGCAGAACTCAGCTTTGTTACATGAACATGCTTTTAATGAGTCTCCAACCAATCAGAAGTCACACATTAATGTCATGTAATGATGTGTTCAGATTAATATTTTGTTTTCTCTCTCTCTTGTTTCCAGCTCCAGAATGAGAAGAAAATGGCGACAGAGTCTGTGGGAGAGTTGAGTACAGAACTTGAAAACGAAAATAAGGAGGTTGATCCACTGTCATCCCTCTTCTATCTGTTTTCATAGGAAATTGAAATAAAAATACTTACCTTAAAATACCCATAAAAACTAATTTAAAAACCACTAAATATCTCAGATTCAGTCTTGTGGCTTCATTGATTTAATGATACAAACTTGATTGTTCAGTAGGAGAAAATTTGATAAACTCTTTATTTTGCTGATGAAAGTTTGGGAAGAAAATATTTCAGAGTGAAGAGACATTTGTCAGAGTACATGTTGAATGAAAAGCTGAAGTCATGAAGTCAATGCTGGTCTGTTATCACTTGAACAAATATGTGTGTTTGAGTGTGTTTTGTTATTTTTTTTATCTCAGCTGGAGGAGATCAGTCGAACAAACTCAGTCAGTGGGAGATCAACAATATCACCCATAACTGTAGAAGAGGTCCATCAAAACGGCCTCTACATCCGTCTCAAGAACATTTCCTCTGAGGTAATGTTGTTTACATGTAGATGAACTTTCTGAATACTGTGTAAACATGTACAATAAGTTTTATATCAATATGATGATCAAATATATCCACAGATATTCTAAATGGTTCATTAAATAACAGCTAATGCTGTTAACATCAGAGTGTATTTTGTCTGTAGGTCAACATGTAAAGAGGTCATCATTTTATTTGTGGACACCATGTATGAAACACACACTGGAGATGATTTAGTTTTTCTACCTTTGGTGTCTAATTTTCCTCCTGCAGGAGATAAATCTGGGAGACTGGAAGTTAAAACTACTGAAGAACAACAGAGAAACAGACGCATACACAATTAAGGAGTCATTCAAACTTCAGGCTGGAGGAATTCTCTGTGTGAGTCTGAACTTTTCACTTTGTTATATTTTTTACTTTTTAAAACTTCTTTATTATTTTAATTGTGTTTGTAAATCTGTAACTTTTGAATGTACTATCTTTATAGATCTCCTCCCAACGCTATCCAAGCAAACCTCCTGGAGATGTTAAACAGGTGTGGTTGGACATGATGAACTGGAGTCCTGCAGACAAACTGCAGATCTACCTCATCAGCAACAATGGAGAGACCTTCAGACTGCTGTAATTTAAATACACATGTGAAACATCTTTTTTTTTTAAAATTTCTGCATTATTCAAAGTAAGCCTTTGTTTTTTCTGAATATCAAATTTATATGATCTTTTTTAAAATCATTTTTTAGTTTTATTTTTAACAACTTGTTTTCAAATGTTCTCATTAGTTCATGTTCAGTTCTGTGGAAAACTCATCAGGTTTGTTGTTTTATCAAAGTTGTAATGAGCAGAAGATAGAACAAGAAAAGACCAGAAATATGTACAACATTAAAACAATCAGAACAAAATGTTTTCTACAAGTTAAAGTCAGTTTTTAGTTTAACCTCCTTTTGCTGTTCTTCAAACTTCATGTGTCGACTGTCTTCAGGTTTTCTTCAGTAATCTTGTATTTTATTCAATAAATCTTCTTTCACTGAACAGAGTTCTTCTTTGGACTTTAAGTGTGTTTAATTTGTTTCTCTGTCTGCTTGATCTCATAGTTTTTATAATATTCAGGTCTGGACACATTCAGGGTTTTATCAGCTGTTTTTGTCTCCAAACAGGATTTTGCTGCAATAGTTGGATCAGTTTCTAATCAAGTTTCCAGTTCAGAAGGAACAGCATCATGAAATGAAATCTGTCTGAACTTTATAGAATTCATGATTCTATCAGTTTGTATAACATCCTGACAACACTGACAGAAACACAACACAAACTGTAAAACGTATGTTTTATTGTAAAGCACAATAGTCCCTATGTACAGGATTGCGTTTTTTATGTCATTTCCAGTAATGTGCTGCAACCAAACCATCACAGAGACATTAAAAGAACAACCTGATATTATATCTATAGATGTCTTTAAAACAACAGAATTAAAGGTTGATTTACTGTAGAAGTTACACTGAAGTTGTCAAACTGAGCTTCTTGTTTCTAAAGAGTCTTTAGATGAATTCTGATGATTATGAATAAATACATCATATTTTTCTAGATTTTGTTTCTTGTTTGTTGTTGTTTTATTTATTTCAGCAGCCTTGAATGTGTGAAGTTGCATTTATAAATGATGTTTTAATTTCTGTGGAAGTTGTGCAGCTGAGCTCAGAAATCGGATGAACAAAGATTTACGTTTGGATTCCAGTTAAAAATGTGGAGTATCAGCTTTGAATGTGGGATAATCTCACTAGTTACACTTTAACTCCAGTCTGACTGTGGAGGTCAGTTCACTGGTAGAAGTGAAAGTGAAAGTGTCTCATGTTTGCTTTTTATGGCTTGTCTGACTTCAGATAAGCTCTGACCTCAATAACCACTGGATTGTTTTACTACTGAGAGATAAAAGCACCAGTTAATCATCAACCTTCTTCCACTGTGCTGCCATGTTGATATGCAGAGTTGGTTGAACTGATCATAGTAGCTGCTGGGTTTCTTTTAAGATAAGTTTTTTGTTATTTAAACTGGATTTTTTTTTATGTTTCCAACTGAACAGAAAAGTCTAAAATTATTGAAACTCATGTCCATTTAAATTTGTAGAGACTTTCTGATTCACCAGTAGTTTCTTTATTTCTTTTTTTCTGGCTGCAAATCCTATAAACCAGTGAAATAAGATGGTAAAACATGAATGTTTCAGGTAAAATGATCGGTTGAACTCCATAGGAACTTTATTGGAATTGATACTGTCAGGCCAGCAGCAGCTGGGCCTAATTGAGCATGATTCTGTGGTTTTGTTGTGTATGCTTTTCCTTCTCTCTCTCTTGGTGTGGCTCAGCAGGCAGGAGTGGCAACAGGTGTTCTTTATTCAATCATGATCGCTGGGCGGGGAAGCAGCTGAGAGCAGCTCATCAGATCATCACAATCTCCTTCATAAGCAGATGCTGCCTGCTCCTCAGCACCGGATCGTAGCAATAGCAACGTTCATTCCTGTAATCACTCACCTGATTCCTTTACCACTTCTCACCGTCATCCGTCCCTAACTCCGCTCTTTGTTCTTCTCTCCAGTCACCGGTTCAGCCGTTCCAGTTTCTGCCTCGCCACAGCCACCTGCTACGTATCGTCTGCTCATTTGAGGAAGTACGGCAGAGACGTTTCAGCCTTCCGGCGTTCCTCTCATACATCGATGGTTGCCTTTGTTCCAACTACGTTTCATCTGCTGATTGTTTGAGGGAGTTCGGCGGAGACGTTCCTGCTAATTCGGCGTTCCTTTCATACATCGTTGTAAAAACCCAATTCACCCTTTGTCAGCCCTCTGATTGGTTCCTGGCTCGACCAATCAGAAAAATCCTTCGCCGTTGCCCAACTTCCGGTTGGACATTTGGCCTCGGCTCTATCACAACATCACAACAACTGAACAAGAGTAGATTTAAAATGGTTAAACGGTGTGCATGGGGGACTTGTAAAAGTGACTCTCGCTATCCTGAGAGAAGCCCAGGAGTATATTTTATCCCATTCCCGAAACCGAAAGTACATTACGAAAAATGTTTACTTTGGATACGTTTATGCGGACGTCCGCACTGGCAGCTAAATCCGTCCAAAATAACGAAATACACGTACATCTGCTCTGAGGTAAGTTGGCACATTATTCTTTACAGTAGTAATGTCACAATTTAAGAGCTAATGTTAGTGGTTGTACTTAGGTTTTATAGGCATTTATTTCCTTCTGCTAGCCAAAATTGGCATTATAGCTGTCGTAGCCACTAGCTGTCATAGCATGATTGTGTTCGCATGCCAAGATGATGCCATTCTGTAACATCTGTTTATATTTTTATGAAAGCACTTTGTTGATGGGGCACCAAGTGATCGATACCCAAACCCCGTGGATGCAACAGGAAAGTCTGTTAAGCCTTGCAGACTTAACCCCAAAAGGTAACGCTTGTAAAACAAAAGTGCTTAATTATATTTTATACCTTATGTACTAATTCTTGCTGCATTGTCATGTCTCTGTAATGTTTATTATGATAGTACTTATCAGAGTGCTTGTGAAGGCTCTCAGTCGTACAGGAAGGATCCATTGTAGGAAGGATTTCAGTCGTCATCTGTACTAGTAGGAAACGTCCAGACTCCTTCCTACAAGTACAGATGACGACTGAAGAAACCCTTCGTACTTATCAGAGTGCTTATCTATTAAGGATAAGACAGCTCTTTTGCCTGTTGAGATAAGAATGAAAGATTTTTTTAAAAATATATTTTCTATTGTTATATTTTAAAATACTGTAGTTATGTTATGATAGCAGATGTGATTGTGAAACATCATGTATGGGCTCAAAAATAGTCACTACTTCAGATTAATGAGAACTTCTTCCAAATGAGCTCTCAGCAGCTGTGGGATTCTACAACTGTGTCCCAAAACTACATGCATTGACTGACCACCTTTATAATACCAAATCCCCAAGTTTTTACCCAAATTGATCCTATTGGAAAACAGGCATTTGACGCAGAGAATTATAAAAAAAAAAGAAAAAAACTGTATCAACAAATTTTATTCTTACAAAGAACAATCCAACAGAATTGATTTTTTATTTCCCATGTACGATGGTTATATGGCATATACATAACACTATTTTTACTCTTGCGGTAACATCACACCTCATATCAGAATATATGTATTCTTAATTTTTAGACAAAGGCTGCATCAGCAGAGTGAGAGCGGCAGTTTGGCAAGCCCAGGTCATACCATGGCTGAAGATACAGCACAGACCAGTAACGTGGCAGAAGAAGACGCACAGCAAAGCAGCATAGCAGAAGAGAAAGAAGAGATTGGCAGCGGCACAGAAGAGACGAAAGAGATTGGCAGCAGGGCAGAAGAGAGAACAAACCCAGGAGAGACCTGTTACACTGCAGAAGACACAGCACAGCCCAACACAGTCGGACACATGTCAGAAAACGCTCAGTATCTGTCATTTTTATATGTTTCCTGTGGATGTAGGATATGAAAAAAGAAAAGTCAGTTCAGAAACATTTTTATGCAATACATTTGTATACTTGTTTAATGCAATTAAAGTAATTGATTCATTTTATCACTGTTCTTTAATAGTCTACAAGGATCTTTTACTTGTTCATTCATCAGATTGTTCACGGTTATTACATTGATATTTTTGGTTTACCTCTTCATATGCCTCAAAGTGACCTTTCTCTTTCTTTTAAGTTTGGCTTTCAATGGCTTAATGTGTGACACAGGTTCATTCCCTATTGTTTTTCCACGTGGTTTGTGCCACATTTGTGGCATACTAGTGCAGGATAGTGGATTTGAGACCTCTTTTTGACCACGCTGAAGATCCAATGTGTACATTAATCCAACAATATGGGAACAGTAACCAGCAGACCTGAAAATATAAGCACATTTTTGCATAATAATGAATATATAACATATGCCTAGCTAGTGTGATAATTACTTGATTAATTACTTAATATTACTACAGTGTTAATATTGTATAATTCACTTACCCTGCAGTGCAGGAGCAGTTCTGACCTGTGATGACTCCATCTGGAGTTACATGTACAGAAAGTAAATGAGGTTTCTCTCTTTTTCGCATGGATCTGTAGCATTTTGCATTTATAGAAGTATCTGTGAAAGTTATGTCACGTACATAACTCTCCAAAGCATACTGAAGGCCCTGTTGTCTACACTTTGAGGATATTTGAGAGCCCTGGCTCGAAAACTGGTCACATATAGCCTGTAAAGGTAAGTCTGTGGCTGGGAGTGTGCTATTAGCATGTTGACCTGCCATCCCGGTCCCGGTTTGTGATCAGGTGCTGGTTTGAGGTCCCGTTAGGTCACCCTATATTCAATCGCGCCAAGCAGAAAGGGGGAAACAGCGCCCCCTCTGGTGGATAAATGAATCTGTTTTATCCAATGTTAGCTAAACTAAGAAAATATCGTGTTTTGGAGGGAAGACAACATTTTGCGAAGCCACAATATTGTACAAGAGATGTTCCTCTTCATTTATATAATGATTCTGTTTTTGTTTCTGTATATTAAAATGCTGTATAAGGCAATGGAAAAAGTCGTTTTTACAATGGGAGTGAATGGAGAGGCAGACTTGGTTGTCCGACCAAGCAACAAACTCGTGGGGGGGCGGGGCTTGACAAAGGGTGAATTGTCTCTATATGGGCCATTCTCAGTGGTGGCCGGTGAAAAAAAAATCTTGGTGGGGCTGGTGTGCCAACAGATTTCCCTGCCTAATCTAGCATAAGCATAATAATACACAATAATAATAATAATAATACAATAATATAACAATAATAATTTAATTTCAGTTTCCAGTTTCACAGAAGAAGAAACAATTTACAGACATATTAGACGTTATGCTATCAATGTAGGTTGAGTTATTTTTGAAGAGAGAATGAAAGAGAACATTTCCTATAAAAATGTAACATACAAAGAATTGAGAACCAACCAACCAACCCACAACTATATTATTATTACATACTGCCCATTGAATGTAAAATAAACTTAAAAGACACTCTGTCTGTGCTCCTGTGTGTCTGTTCCTCTGTGAGTCTCTGTTCCTGTGTGTCTATTTTTCTGTGTGCATGTGTTTGTCTCTCTCTCTAGGTTTTATTTATACAAGAATCTTCTCCCTCCTCTTTTCCTCCCGATGTAGGACGGAGTCTGGGAGTCGCACTACGAAAAAAAACTAGCGCTGGCTCCTCAAGTAGCTCTAGCGATCATAGACGTTCACGCTTTTTACGTAGCAGTTGGGGCGACATTTCCAGCGCCCCATCGGCGTTAAATTTGGCGACGCCGATAGGCCAATTATCAGTAATTTTCCCCGAGCAACCATAACCTGATTGGCTATTGAGCTTGTCGTTCAGTATAGCCTTCTTTAACCCTTGCCTCAGGTTAAATCAGGACCAGCTCTCCGTTTAAAGGGTTAGATTCTATCTGCCTATTAGTATTCCACCTAACAGGTTTCAGCAGAATAATTAAGCTGGTGTCGAGGAATACTCGCCTAGGTCCTAACTGTCTTCTTCCAAACGTCTTACCCCTCTTACTCCAATAAATACTCTCTTACTAAGCAGCCCTCCTAAGTAGTAGAATTGATTTATTGACCACGTTTGTTAACGACAGCTTTCCTCTTAAAACTGTGGCACTTGTTGATATTCCTAGGTTCGTTTTAGAGGTTTGGAAAACTAACCTCAGGGGTAATGTTTAAATAACTAGTTGGATTAAAGTAACCTTTAAGAACCATTAGATTTAATGCACACAATCAACTTAACTTTTTACCACTTTGCAGAATAGGTGAATCATAATCATTTCATTAGACTTCTCTTTAAATGCAATATAGCGTTTTATTAAGCAAGTTTTAGCAAGGGCACAGCATCAATTCATGATTAAACAATTTAATTATTTCTGATTATTTCAAACTAAACTAAACTAAGCTGAGCGTACCTAAGAATCTTCTCTAATTAGTAAATTTAGGAGAGAGAGCGGACAGCCAGGCCTTAGCTGCCACGCCCGGTCTTGACCTGCGTCTAGTTGAACTCCTCCGTGGACCAGCAGACTCGGTACGAAGTCTTCTTCGTGGGCAGAGGGTGTTCTTCATAGGCAGGGGGAGTGGAGAGGTCCCGATAGCCAATCGTTGGTCTGGCAGTTATCTTTAGTAGCAGCTGGAACACAAGTGCGGGCGTCTCAGCTGTCTTCTCAGTCGGATGGTGGTGGTGGAAAGCCCCCGTCTCATCAGGCTGTGGTGGGTCACTGGGTCTTCCAGCCCCTGGAGTGGAGCAGCCCTCTGCTGCTGCCTCCTGTGCCTCTCTGGATGCCATGGGTGCTTGCCTCTCTTCATCTCTTTGGACAACTGCAGACCTCTCAGGACTCTCTGTCTGGCAAAGTGTGGTCTTCGCTTGTTGAACAAAGTCAGACAAAGACTTTGCCTCCAACGATGTTCTCAGCGAACTCTGGAGCCTAAGTCCTGCGTTGTCTTCACGTCTCTTGGGCAAAAGGGTCCGGTGAAGATTCTTCAGAACTCTAGCGATGCTCCCCGGCAGCTCCGGCGAGCAGCATCTCCCCCTCCAGGGGAGAACTCCCAATTCAGTGTCTGTGTCTCTGGGTTTTATACCCTAGCTCGACTTCAGCTTAGCACATACACATTTTCACACACAATTCTAACTAATAGGTACGCCCAGGTAATTAATTCATAGGTTTAAGACACAACCTTCTTCCTATCACGCATACATCATTCTTTCCATCTTTTCTGTTAACACATCCACTTGTTACACACACTTCAGTTGTCATGACAATGTAGGCCTGAGCCCATCCTGTCATCCTGTGGAAACTCCAAGTTCCTCATTTCTGAGGAGACTTCTGCTTTTCCCATCCTGTCTGCATACAGCTCAGAACAGCACAGATTACTTCCATTCAAAACTCACTTAGTTACACTGAATCACTTCTTTAAATCATTTTTCTTAGCATGATCAAATAACTTATTTTAAATCATTCTCTTCTATAGCAATCATCATTTCCAGAATATATATCAGCCTATTAAAATCATTCTTGCATCAAACATAAGCATAATCATGTGGTTAACTTATATAGTTTCTCATTTTAACTTTTCATTGGTCTGCTTAAAGCTTTTATTTAGGTGGTGGTTGCTCCTGGGATCTCAAATAACTAGGCCCCACTTGACACCCTCTCCTTGAGATCACAGGTAGCTAACACCAGGTCATTTTAAAAGATACTCATCATCCTCTGGAGCAGACAGGTTAACCACACCACCCAGCTGCGTCCGTCCATCGTCTTCAGTGGTGACGGTCACTTCCCCAGCGATCTGCAACAGTTCGGATGTGTCCTCACAGCCGCCGATGACTTGCATCTCTTCATCATCTGACAGGATTCTGCTTTCAGCATCATCCAGTTTCTTCAGGGCTCTGCCTGCCCAGAGCCTCGTTGTATTTCTCTGCATAGTAACCACCCCTTTGACGTTGGCTACTCCGACGAAGGGTGGTAAGCCTTGTGTGCTCGTAGCCATGGTTTCTGGTTCCTGGTTTTCTTTAATCTGGAACTGGCTCTAGCTGCTCCACTTCTTGGATTCCTCCTCTTCCTTAGTGACAGCTGCCATCCTCTACAGCCGCTTCTCTGCCTCTGCAGCCGGGGTGCCTGCCGCTGATGTGGCCAACTCTATTTTTGGCCTTACTTCCTCATCTGCGTCTGAGCTCTCACCCTGCAAAGCAGCATGTCCTGTAACTCTCATTTCCTCATCTGTGTCTCTTGCAGACAGTTGCTCCATCCCTCTCCTACCAGTACAATCTGGTTCTGGTACATTGGAGTGGAACCTGGGTGAAGCTTCTTCGAAGCGGACTCTCTTACCACTTCACTGATCGTTATTTCCCCGGGCACTGGGGTTTTGGAGGATGAATCTTCTTCCTCTGATTCATCGGAGCCTCCGACTTTCGCGTCTTCTTGAACTGGCTCTTTTTCTTTGGCAGGGACGAGTACATCTTTCTCTGGCTGGCTCTCAGCCATCGTCTTTGTCGTCTCGAGTTGTCTGCTTCCTCAAAACCTCTCGTAGGACCGTTGAGCAGGGATGAGTGCAGACTCTGTCTGGCTGCTCCGCGGTGCCTCTTTTCTGGGGTGCGCTGGCCCAAGGTCACTGCGGCTTCTTCTAGCCTGCGGTTCTCACTGTACCTCCCGTCAGGCGTGATGATCCCGTGTCGTACGTCGGCTGATCACCCGTGCTGTGGATCCTCGGTCAGAAGGTCTCGTCCTTTTCCTTCCCCAATCTCTGCAGCTGTGGACCCTCGGTCAGAAGAGATTCGCCCTCTCTTCCCCAGTTTCCACTGGAAGGCTCTGGCGGTTGATTCTAGGTGTCGGTCTGGACCCTCAGAATATTCTTTTGGGCGCTTCTCTCTTAGTCGTAGTCAAGCCCTGCCCAGGGACGCCATGTCGGTCAGTATCATCTGACAGGAGTCCCTTTTTAGCGTCTGTCTTAGTCGAGCCGTGCCCACCCAGGGACGCCATGTCGTTCAGTATCATCTGACAGGAGTCCCTTTTTAGCGTCTGTCTTAGTCGAGCCCTGCCCACCCAGGGACGCCATGTCGTTCAGTATCACCTTCTTTAACCCTTGCCTCAGGTTAAATCAGGACCAGCTCTCCGTTTAAAGGGTTAGATTCTATCTGCCTATTAGTATTCCACCTAACAGGTTTCAGCAGAATAATTAAGCTGGTGTCGAGGAATACTCGCCTAGGTCCTAACTGTCTTCTTCCAAACGTCTTACCCCTCTTACTCCAATAAATACTCTCTTACTAAGCAGCCCTCCTAAGTAGTAGAATTGATTTATTGACCACGTTTGTTAACGACAGCTTTCCTCTTAAAACTGTGGCACTTGTTGATATTCCTAGGTTTGTTTTAGAGGTTTGGAAAACTAACCTCAGGGGTAATGTTTAAATAACTAGTTGGATTAAAGTAACCTTTAAGAACCATTAGATTTAATGCACACAATCAACTTAACTTTTTACCACTTTGCAGAATAGGTGAATCATAATCATTTCATTAGACTTCTCTTTAAATGCAATATAGCGTTTTATTAAGCAAGTTTTAGCAAGGGCACAGCATCAATTCATGATTAAACAATTTAATTATTTCTGATTATTTCAAACTAAACTAAACTAAGCTGAGCGTACCTAAGAATCTTCTCTAATTAGTAAATTTAGGAGAGAGAGCGGACAGCCAGGCCTTAGCTGCCACGCCCGGTCTTGACCTGCGTCTAGTTGAACTCCTCCGTGGACCAGCAGACTCGGTACGAAGTCTTCTTCGTGGGCAGAGGGTGTTCTTCATAGGCAGGGGGAGTGGAAAGGTCCCGATAGCCAATCGTTGGTCTGGCAGTTATCTTTAGTAGCAGCTGGAACACAAGTGCGGGCGTCTCAGCTGTCTTCTCAGTCGGATGGTGGTGGTGGAAAGCCCCCGTCTCATCAGGCTGTGGTGGGTCACTGGGTCTTCCAGCCCCTGGAGTGGAGCAGCCCTCTGCTGCTGCCTCCTGTGCCTCTCTGGATGCCATGGGTGCTTGCCTCTCTTCATCTCTTTGGACAACTGCAGACCTCTCAGGACTCTCTGTCTGGCAAAGTGTGGTCTTCGCTTGTTGAACAAAGTCAGACAAAGACTTTGCCTCCAACGATGTTCTCAGCGAACTCTGGAGCCTAAGTCCTGCGTTGTCTTCACGTCTCTTGGGCAAAAGGGTCCGGTGAAGATTCTTCAGAACTCTAGCGATGCTCCCCGGCAGCTCCGGCGAGCAGCATCTCCCCCCTCCAGGGGAGAACTCCCAATTCAGTGTCTGTGTCTCTGGGTTTTATACCCTAGCTCGACTTCAGCTTAGCACATACACATTTTCACACACAATTCTAACTAATAGGTACGCCCAGGTAATTAATTCATAGGTTTAAGACACAACCTTCTTCCTATCACGCATACATCATTCTTTCCATCTTTTCTGTTAACACATCCACTTGTTACACACACTTCAGTTGTCATGACAATGTAGGCCTGAGCCCATCCTGTCATCCTGTGGAAACTCCAAGTTCCTCATTTCTGAGGAGACTTCTGCTTTTCCCATCCTGTCTGCATACAGCTCAGAACAGCACAGATTACTTCCATTCAAAACTCACTTAGTTACACTGAATCACTTCTTTAAATCATTTTTCTTAGCATGATCAAATAACTTATTTTAAATCATTCTCTTCTATAGCAATCATCATTTCCAGAATATATATCAGCCTATTAAAATCATTCTTGCATCAAACATAAGCATAATCATGTGGTTAACTTATATAGTTTCTCATTTTAACTTTTCATTGGTCTGCTTAAAGCTTTTATTTAGGTGGTGGTTGCTCCTGGGATCTCAAATAACTAGGCCCCACTTGACAAGCTGCAGGATTCTACCGAATTTGTCCTAGCTGTGGTCCCACACTAAACAAACTATGTAACAAAACAATTAAGAATTCAGACTTTACATATTTACTAAGATTCTGTTATGATCTATTTAACACACAAAACAGCAAATAGATAGTAATAAGCTAATAAATAAATATATACAAAATCATCATTTATAGTGTACTTTCTATTGGGAAATGGTTGTCCCAACCCCTAAGCCCTAAATTTCGACCTATGAAAATAATACTTAAAACAATTTTGTATTTTTTTTCAATGATGTTTTTTAAAATGTCTTGTTGATTTCTTTTAAACAGCATTGAAAAGATTTGGATGTATTGTGGGTTTATTTTTTTAATTTAAAAAGATCATTCAAAAAATACTGTCCCATGCTTTCATGTCACGCCCGAAACACAGATAGTTTTACCACATAGGTTGAGCCTGGTTTTTAGCCACACCCCTGCATTTTTGATCAGGCAGAGACTCAGCATCCCTCTACCTCATGGCATCATGGTGAGTAGTTACCGCTCATCATTTTGGAGTAAATGTGTTCCAAAATCTGAAAATCTGTCTGGAACATTTTTAATTGTCACTACCAAACACATATTCTGCAATTAGGTAAACTTTTGGAGGTTTAATGCAACATATTATGTTTATATGTGTGTACACCTGTTCAAACAGTCATTTGCTGGCCATGTGCGTAGTAGCATTTGTTAGCTATTAGCTAAAATTAGCTAAAATTGTCACAACTGAAACAGTCACAACCGAAACAAATGGTAGAGTTTCGGTTGTGACACGATCGTTTCGGTTGTGACAACATGTAATGGTCCACTTATTTAAGTCAATGTTTGATCGTTATTACCGCTTAAAACATGTAGATAATGCTGATTCATGTTTTAAATTATACAACATCAGGAGAAAGGAACAGGGAGAAATGAACAAAACACCAATATGGCAAAGCAAAGCAGAAAAAGTGCAGCAGAGAGGCTGAGAGAATACAGACAAAGAGTGATGGATGACCCAGAGAAGTACCAAGAGCATTTAAGGAAAGAAAGAGAAAGGAAGAAGGAAAGGTGAAAGCTATCAGCGATTTATCTGCCCGGGAGCAAAGGAAGGTCAGAAGATCCTGGAATAAAAGGCAACGAAAGCACAGGGCATTTTTGAAAAGACAGAAAGAGATTGAGAGTTCATGTGAGAGCACTAGCGCAATCCATTATAGAGTGCTCAGCTGCTTCTGCAACAGGTATGACACAACTTGTGTCCTGATTATTGTATTTTGTGTAGACCGATATTGATATTGTGTATTTAGATTTTTGTGTACATGTTTCTATGTACTATTCATCATGTACTGTATTGGTATCTTGTATTTCAGTACATTCTCTGTTGCTGTGGCAAAACCAAATTTCCCCTCACCTGGGATTATTAAAGGTTTATTTTATCTTATATTTTCTTTAGAGGCCATCTGTCCCTGTTTCCAACTGTCGTCCATTAACATTGGATCATCAGCACAGCCTGGAAGAGATGGTGGAACAGCTGAACCAACAGCCCTGAAGAGGGAAGCCATTCCACCTTGAGCTCTGGGTGTGAAGGGACTCTCTGTTCAATTGACGATATCATTGAAGACCTTGTTGGAAAATGGTGTGTTGTCACATATGACAATGATCCATATCCTGGAATCATTGAAGACATCACAGAAGGTGATTTGTACATGTTTTTGGTTTTCTCTCCTATTTCACTGTTCACTATTAGTTTGCTTGATATTTCTAATTCTAACACATATTTTACCCCTCATCTGCAGGTTCCCTGGAGGTCAAAGTCATGCACAAAATTGGGCAAAACCGCTTTTTCTGACCGCGAATGGAGGACAAGATCTGGTACACTGCGGACAAGGTCATCACCCTGATCCCTCCACCAGAAAAGGTCACGGCCAGGCATGTCCAAATCAGCCCAAGCGTGTTCACCAAAATATTTGAAAAACTGCATTTTTAGCCCAAGGGTGTTCACCATGTTATTCTTAGGAAGTTGTTTGTTTTGTTTTAAGTTAAAGTTCTTGCATAACACTTTCTGGTGTGTGTATTTTTTTTTAAAGAGATGTTTTAAGTAATGTTATAGTAGATGCGTTGTGATGTTTGAGTAGGCTAATGCTGGCCTTCAAAATAAATGTCTTTGATAATAAATTACTTCATTTGATTGATTATAAACATTTGTGTTCATAATATTCCCAATGTAAGACATGTTAGAAGTTAATATTAAGCAATAAGGTGGAGGGAATATGACACCAAAATAGTGCAGTCACAACGAAACACTGGGTGTTTTGTAAAAAATAAAATATATTGAGTCATCAATTTAAATTTGATGATGACTATTCGTTAAATGTATGTTCAGTTTCATAACTCATGAACTCTGAGATCTATATAATCAGTGGAATTCATTTTACAAGAAAAGATTGGATTTTGATTTTGATGAGTCTCAGAAATTGAACTTTGAAAAATGTTTAAAATATCATTTTTATTAATTTTGTTGTAAAACCCTTCAAGAAAAATTTGTAAAAATACTCTTTAGAGGGGACATGGAAGTACAATATGAACAGATTAATATAATACCTTTTATTGCAGTGTGTTGCTATGTTTCAGTTGTGACACATTTTGGGAGAGGAATAAACATTTCAAGAACAGGCAAAAATTAAAATATGAATATTGACTGCACTATACAAGATATATGTACCTCAGATATGGTACAACATATGTATGGACAAAGTTTTGGGGGAAAAAAACACTTAAAAAAATTCCAACCCTGCACTTTGGACAAATTCAGTAGAATGGCCCATATACAGGATTGTGTTATTTTTAATTTCATTTCCAGCAATATGCTGCAGCTAAATCAGTACAACAGAGACATAAAAAAGAAAAACCTGACTTTACATCTATAAATGTCTTTAGAACGGAAGAATTAAAGGTTGATTTACTGTAAAAGTTAACACTGAAGTTGCAATGTTAACAGCAGAGACTCCGACTGGTTTCCCATCTCCAGCAGCGTTCACCAGGGCTGCTCCTGACCTATTCAACTGCATCATTGACCATCTGACGTCCAGGGTTTGTGAGCTGGTCCCTGGAGTGTCCCTCGGCAGCTACCATCTGACTGACCTGGAGTACGCTGACGACACCGTCCTGCTCAGTACATCCTACAGCCAACTGAGAGACGCTCTGGGCACATATAGTGAAGAGGCAGAGAGGTTGGGCTTCCAAGTGAGCTGGACAAAAACCAAGTTCATGCATGTTGGACCGGACCCACCTCCTCTGCGGCTTGGCAATGACATCGTAGAGCCTGTCAAGAACTTTGTGTATCTGGGGTCCATAGTGACAAACAACGGGGACCTACAACCAGAGATTACTCGCAGAAGAGCCCTGGCATCATCGGCTCTGCAGTCTCTCTGGAAACCACTCTGGGGGCACCAGACTGTCTCACGCAAAACGAAGCTCCGTATTTACAACTCAGTAGTACTCTCTATCCTGCTTTATGGCTCGGATACATGGCCCTTAAATGAAACTCTGGCTGAAAGAATAGATGGCTGTGATAGCAGGGCTCTCAGAACCATCGGAAACATCAGGTGGCCCCAGCAGGTTTCCAACACAGTCCTTAGAGCTCACACCTGCCAGCCCAGAGCATCTTGCTCGGCCGCTCAACATCGTACCTGCTGGTTCGGTCATGTCCTCCGCCTTCCTCCTAACCATCTGACAAGAGCCATTCTCCAGTTTGACCCGAAGGCCGCAGGCTGCACATGACCACGAGGCAAGCCCCGCACCCGATGGTTCGACGTCGTTGCGGGTGACCTCAAACAACACGGAGCTACTGTGGAGGATGCAGAGCTGCTGGCACAAGACCGCCAGCAGTGGAAGAAACTGGCTCATCTGGTCGGCTCGATGCATAAGGCCTCGATGCCCCGTCCTTTGCAGGAGCCCTAGTAATTTGTAAATTTGATCACGTGATGTGTGGCTGTGAAATAACAGAGATAATGTTGTAATTACAGATGTACTGATCAGGTTTCTTGAACCCAATCCAATCTGAGTCATTCAAGGCGGTCAGGAACTTGAAAAACTGAAAAATTCTGTTATGCCCAGCTCGTTGTAGAGCATAACAAAAAAGGGAGGTTGACACAGTGACAACTTTTAAATAATAAAATTAATTTATTAAAGAACTCAACCAAGAAATAACCCAGGCTAAACCCAACATAATCAAATCCAAACCAAAATCAAGAAGAGTGCCTGGCAGGCACCCGCCGTCCGGGAGGGGAGAAAAAAGCCATCTTAGATTCAACCTGCTTTTAAAGGCCCCCAGCAGGTGAAGCCAATCCTGAATAATGAAAGGGAGGAGCAGGCAGAAGGATCTGCTGCTCTGCTGAACAGCAGAGCTGAGAGGAGGGAGGGACAGGCAGGCCAGGATCTAAAATGGAAAGCAGAGACAGGACACAGGAAGACAAACATACTGACTCCAAGTCCTGTGGCCGTCACAATCCGGCTTACAAAAGGAGAACATCAATGTTCATTGATGAACTGAAACATGGAAACATTTCACTGAAGATCTCCAAAGTAAAACCAGCTGATGCAGGAAGATACAGATGTTTTACTATTGAGATACATAAAGACGCTTTCATGGATCTTGTAGGTAAGTAGATCTAGTAGTTGGTGTATGTGTGAATAGTTTTACATCACTTTCAAGTTTTGATATCAAGTTATGCATGTTCAGACAAGAAACAATTTCTCAGTTGATTAAGATACGTAACTGGAGAAGTTTTACACATTAAAGATTATGACTAGAAAGGCAAGTTATGTGACTCATGTCATGCTTTTCTGTACCACTTTATAGCTTCGTCAGATACCATCAATTCTGCCAGTTAAAGTGCACGCTTATTTTTATTTTTATTTGGTGGCATTCAGAGGAAATGTGTTCCAGAAAATTTCTTTGTGACGATCTGACTCCGTACCTGTCTGAACTAACATAAAGCTTCATATTATGCAACATTCTGCAGACATAGCATTCAAATTCTACATCTGCTCCTTTCTACCGGCACTCTGTTTGTTAGTTTTTTGTTGTTGTTTTTTTACAATTTTTATTTCTTTTTAATTTTGTGGTTCACTCACTGTGTGTAAATGTTTAACATTTGTTTCAAAAATGACTTAATATTCTGCCACCTGCACCAACACATCAAACCAAACAACAACCTAATGAATGTTCTAAATTTACTTTGTTTATGTGACAACAAAGAAACAGTCTCACCATTATCAGTGGTTTTAGAGCAGTTTAATTATTTCATAAGGTGATCAGTCACCTGGCAACAGGATGAAAGTTCAGTCATTTACAAAGACACTAAAACTAAACTCTTGGTAAAACTGTCCTCAATAAGCTGTTTAATATTTAACAAGTACACAAGCATTTGTAAATCACAAATTCAGTCCTTGTAGTTTCCACTCTCATTATCATCGATGACTGCTGACTTTCATTTTTACGTGACTTTAACTGTGACTTTCTTTTACATTTAAATTAATAAAAACAACCCAACAGAATCTGTGAGGAGATATAATGTCAGTACTTTTGAAAGTTTGTTCGGGCCAACATCATTTACAATCCAGATTTTATCTCAGAGACACTGATAAGAGCCATAATGTTGTCAATGATTTACAGACTTTTCAGTCTCGGAGCTGCAGTCAGTTGAAATGAGCGAGACACCGAACAACAGGTATGTCAACTTCTGACTTCAGTTTTTTTCTACTTTTCATTTTTCATCTAACTCTTATTAGGTCTTAAATTCTGTTTCATCTGTCAGAAGAACACCTCGTCTTAATTTAAATAATTCAAGAAACTATTAAGCTCATTTTAAAGTCTCAGTAGAAAAGCAGTCTCCATAGATTGGATGTTAGAGACAGCTGAAGTGTCATTACTGTCGAAGCTGTAATTTTTTTGTGTGTTTTTGAACAGCAGCCTATTAGTTTCAAACAAACATGTAGCATATTAGGAACCTTTACTGTTTCATATGATAACAGATATGGACTTTCTATGACAGAAAGTGTTCTTTTGTTTGCTGTAATATTGAACAACACTGCCAGCGTCATCATTTTTCCACTAAAAAACAGTGCTTGCCTGAACAAAACTAAAACCATAATCTAACATCATTTTCATCTGTGCTGACAAAAGTTCAGGTAAAGCACTGTTTTTACTGCTGTAGCAGGATGAATGAGTGCTGCATCCTGGCTTTGGGTTGTCTGGTGTTTAGCTCCTGTGACTTGTATTAACCAATCATGTTAGAGGACAAACTATACAGGTGGGCAACGGTTACTCACCGTTCTCTTGCTTTGACGTCAGGGACATGCCTCCGCCCGCCTCACCTCACTTCCTGTTTACATTTTTGCCGGCAGGTATGGTAGCATTCGCTGCATCGTTTGCCATTTGTTTAAGGTTGTTTTAGTGTGTTGTGGTTATAGTAGCCATTTATTATCCTCATAGAGTCTCCGTGTTGCGTCAGAAGTGAGCCGCATGCAGGCTGCATTTTGTGTGTGTCCAGTCCGACCTGTGAGCAGCTCGTGGCCCGTTACCGGTAGGTCCCTTCTGCTTGCTGTCGCGTACTGTGGTTATGTTGCATGTGTAACTGACTACTACTGTAGCTCTACGTAACTAGAGTGTAGCTCATAACACAGTGCGAATAACACTCATTTAATTTACTCAGGTTCAACTCAAAGAGCGAGGGGAAGGTTACTGCAACGATAATCACAAGGTATTTATTCTGACAACGCACAGAATACGAAGAATCACAGTTGTATGCAAATCCCCAATAAAATTAGAAAAATAAATAAAAGGAAAGGAAAATGTCCCTTCACAGCTTATTGCTGCTCAGTCCAATGTCTGTCAGTCTGTCCAGTGTGGTGTATATGTTCTGTGCACTACCCGGGTACAGTGTGTGTGAGTGTGCTCTTATCTCCTCCACGTATCAAGGAGATGATGAAAATGATGATGTAGACGAAGACAATGAATCCAAATCCTTTCTGATCCTGCTTCACACTGAACAGGGACTCTGGACGGCTTTAATCAATCAAATCAATCAATCAAATTTTATTCATAAAGTGCCTTCCAACAGCCAAAAGGAGCACAAGGTGCTTAACAGAGTAAAAAAAAAAAAAAAAAAAGTAAAAGCATTTTAAGAAACACGCAGTTCTAAAAGGAGCTAAGGGTCAAACGCTGCACGGAACAAATGCGTTTTCAGATGACATTTAAAAACATTTAGCTCAGAAATGGACTGTAAAGGTGTTGGAATGGAATTCCAGCATCAACAAAAAAAAAACAATCTGCCATAGCAGGAAAGAAATCAATTATCATAAACTGCACAGTATTTCATCTTTCATTCTCTGAAATCAGGGGTATGTGTAACCACAATACTGAAAGCACAACATTCAAATGGTGCATTCTACTCTAAAGAAATAAAACTTCAGACCCAATAATATGTTTCATTAACAGCCTTAATCAATCATGTTACACAACTATCCACTTATCTCATCATCAATCATGTTTCTTACACTTTCCACACGTCCTACACGTTCCAGCACTGAACGTGACGTTCAGAACAGCACAATAAAAATCACCAAGCATGAAAATAAATGCAATTCAAAACACAAAACTTTGCATACTTGCTTACTGAAGTATGACCTAACAAAAAATACGAACGCGAATTAGCAACTTAGTGTGCTAACTGTAACTCACCGGAGTCCTCGGCCATACGACCAAAAGAAATAAGGTTCCCCGGTCACAGTGGTCCGACACTTCCTTACGACAGCGTGCAGACACACGCACTCAAAGAAAATGAACAGTTTTATCCTCCAAAATATCTTCAATTTCACTCGTAGTTATCTTCGCTATATCATTACCACATTCTTAGCCAAAGTGTCTCTGCCCCAGCATGCAATGCACCTGTCTGAAGAACGACAGGCTGTTTGTATACCAAGGGCCCTCTGGTGGCTAAACTGAGTCATGACAACCACCCCAAAACACAGTTCACCTCAGTCACTTTCTTATATAAAAAAACAAAAACAAACATTGTACATAAACTTAACAAGTAAACAAACAGTGCAATAAACAGTAAAGCCAACTGTATTTTTCTCAGGGTTACACATTCATATAACAGCTTGTCATTTTAGGCTGTTACTTTGGCTGCGGTCGTTCCCTGTTCTCTCCTTCTGGACCGATGCACTGACCGGCGTAGCCACTGTTTGTCTGGAGCTGTGCTAGCTACGCTGGATCAGACGCAGGAAACGCTGCTGCTTTGCCTTCGTGGGTTTGCTTTGCCTTGGCGGGTTTGTTTTGCCGACGCCGTTGGTCGGCTTTGTCCTCTTTCAGGCTGGTATTTGTGTTGGGCTGCCTCGGCTTGTCTCTGTGGCTGCTGACAATTGTCCTACTTGCTGCTTATTTTAATGTTTGTGTGCATGTGTGACAGCAGGGTATCATTTCTTCCTGTGTGACGTGCTGCTCATCCCCTGGTTTTGTTTTGATTCTTCACTAAGGTGTGCTTGTGTGCATGTTCACGTGTTAGTGGGGTGATTTCTCCTGGGCTCCTTTGTGATGCCCGTCGGCCCAAACCCCTGCCAAAGAGCCCCCAGCTCTGATTGGGAGGCGGAAGAGGAGCCGAGTTGTCTGAGTCAAGGGAAGGTATGTGGCAATGGCAGGGAAATAGATAAGATCGTCCAAAAGGGGAGACAGAGTCCGAGAGGCAGCGTGCAGGAGATGGCGGAGTGAGTCGTGGCCAGGGAAGGTGGTGAAATGATGCAGCATTGGAGTGGCAGTGAGAGGCAGGCTTTATACGCTACGCTGATTGGAGATTCAAGCCGGCTGTGTCCTCAGCGCAGCCGCTTATCGTTATGCGGCTGATTAGTCAGCTCGCTGAAGCAGGAGGGCATGACAGAATAGACGACTGATCTCCAGTAAACACCAAACACTGTTCTTTGTAATGGTTTCCATTGTTTTCATGGTTTCTGTCCACTTTTAGAACTGCAGGATGTTTCTTCAGAAGACTGGATTGTTGCTTCAATCTACCATCACTGCTCTGCTCTTCTGTCTTTTCCTCACACACTTTTGCAAAGGTAACTTCCACACAAGTACAATTAAGTGATTTAAGATCATCTTTATTCTTTGGATGAGATACGATCAACGTTGTTGATCCCTCACTTGTGAAATCCACATTTTACAGCAGCCAAATAAAGATGAAGCACAGTGAAACATGACAACATGCATACACATACATATGTACAGATGTGATACAAAATATATTTGTTACTGAACAGTGGGTTCAATCTTTTGGAATCACTATATTAAATGAATGGATTAATTGTTCATGCTTTGTGTGAAAAGAGTTGCTTGTCAGCTTTGTCTCAAAAATTACAGTTCCACACAACTAAACTGCATTTTCAATGATGTTTTGAGGAACCATATATTGATCACACATACAGTGTTTTCCATTTATTTCATTGCTTAACTGTTGCTCCTTTTCAGCTATTGAAGTGTAAATTATGCAGCTCTAACAATATTAAGTGTTCGCTTGCTAACTTCAGGCAGAAGGATCTTTATGAATAGGTGGCACATCTCTTTAACATTATCCAATGGATGGAGTATAGTTTTAATTAGCTATAGAAACCAAACCTGTTGTTTGTACCAGGCTGTAAAAGTGGTTATTTGTGGTGTGAAGTTGGACATTTTCACATGGGCTCTATGGGGATCAACTCACTGATGGAGTCAGCCTCAAGTGGACAGTTGAGGAACTGCAGTTTTTAGCATTTCCTGCGTTGTCTTCATTTTTCAGTCTCAGAAGTCTGCTGCTTGGTTTTAGTGCATTTATTTAGAAAAAATGTTGTAAAATGTGCATTAAGACAGAGATCTGAAATAACTAAAGAGAAAACACCCAGCTCACCTACATTTAGGTTTCACTGCAGACTTGAAAGTCATGTTAAGGTTCAGTTCTTTCTGCACTGTAAACTGTAACACGTTGTTTCAACTTAAAATTATGAGTGAAAGGGCTGCCTTAAAATTTTGAGCTAAGTCAACAAACGTATTTTGTTATCTTGATTAAATATCTCTTGTTGTATCAACACTTTGTGTGAGTTTAGTTAACTTGGAATTGTTAATCTACTGAACTCTTTCGGGTAGTTGTTTGAACTTGCAAATCCATTTTAGGTCAATTAAAATAATTAGTTGTGTGAACTTTTGTTTTTGAATTGAATCAACTGTTAAGGGGAGTTATTTGAACTTGTAAATCTGTTTTAGGTCAATTAAAATAGTTGTGTGTGAACTTTTATTTTTGAATTGAATCAACTGTTAAGGAGAGTTATTTGAACTTGTAAATGTAATTCAGGTTAATGAAACAGGTCTGTTCACATGGTTTAAGTTAATAAATTTACTGAACTTAAATATTCATGTCAACATAGCTGAAGTGGTATGTTGTGTTGCATTTGTCTTAGTACATTCAAATTTGTACATTGACACAACTCCATTTCTATTTGTTAAACTACAATACCTAGTCAAGATGTCAAAAAAATGACCTAATCATTCCAAATTGCGTTGAGCAAAACCCAATTAAAAAGATCAACCAAAACTGATTTACCAAAATAAATGTTACAGTAACCTATACACACGTGGACAAAATTGTTGGTACCCCTCAGTTAAAGAAGGAAAAACCCACAATTCTCACTGACATCACTTGAAACTCACAAAAGTAACAATAAATAAAAATTTATTGAAAATTAAATAATCAAAATCAGCCATCACTTTTGAATTGTTGATTAACATAATTATTTAAAAAAACAAACTAATGAAATAGGGCTGGACAAAAATGATGGTACCCATAACTTAATATTTTGCTGCACAACCTTTTGAGGCAATCACTGCAATTAAACGATTTCTGTATTTGTCAATGAGCGTTCTGCAGCTGTCAACAGGTATTTTGGCCCACTCCTCATGAGCAAACAGCTCCAGTTGTCTCAGGTTTGATGGGTGTCTTCTCCAAATGGCATGTTTCAGCTCCTTCCACATATGTTCAATGGGATTCAGATCTGGGCTCATAGAAGGCCACTTTAGAATAGTCCAACGCTTTTCTCTCAGCCATTCTTGGGTGTTTTTGGCTGTGTGTTTTGGATCGTTGTCCTGTTGGAAGACCCATGACCTGCGACTGAGACCAAGCTTTCTGACACTCGGCAGCACATTTCTCTCCAGAATGCCTTGATAGTCTTCAGATTTCATCGTACCTTGCGCACTTTCAAGACACCCTGTGCCAGATGCAGCAAAGCAGCCCCAAAACATTACTGAGCCTCCTCCATGTTTCACCGTAGGGACAGTGTTCTTTTCTTCGTATGCTTGGTTTTTGAGTCTATGAACATAGAGTTGATGTGCCTTACCAAAAAGCTCCAGTTTGGTCTCATCTGTCCAAAGGACATTCTCCCAGAAGCTTTGTGGCTTGTCAACATGCATTTTTGCAAATTCCAGTCTGGCTTTTTTATGAGTTTTTTTCAGCAGTGGTGTCCTCCTTGGTCGTCTCCCATGAAGTCCACTTTGGCTCAAACAACGACGAATGGTGCGATCTGACACTGATGTACCTTGGCCTTGGAGTTCACCTTTAATTTCTTTGGAGGTTGCTCTGGGCTCTTTGGATACAATTCCAACGATCCGTCTCTTCAATTTGTCATCAATTTTCCTCTTGCGGCCACGTCCAGGGAGGTTGGCTACTGTCCCGTGGGTCTTGAACTTCTGAATAATATGAGCCACTGTTGTCACAGGAACTTCAAGCTGTTTAGAGATGGTCTTATAGCCTTTACCTTTAAGATGTTTGTCTATCATTTTTTTTCGGATGTCCTGGGACAATTCTCTCCTTCGCTTTCTGTTGTCCATGTTCAGTGTGGTACACACCTTTTCACCAAACAGCAGGGTGACTACTTGTCTCCCTTTAAATAGGCAGACTGACTGATTATGAGTTTGGAAACACCTGTGATGTCAATTAAATGACACACCTGAGTTAATCATGTCACTCTGGTCAAATAGTTTTCAATCTTTTATAGAGGTACCATCATTTTTGTCCAGGCCTGTTTCATTAGTTTGTTTTTTTTAAATAATTATGTTAATCAACAATTCAAAAGTAATGGCTGTTTTTGATTATTTAATTTTCAATAAATTTTTATTTATTGTTACTTTTGTGAGTTTCAAGTGATTTCAGTGAGAATTGTGGGTTTTTCCTTCTTTAACTAAGGGGTACCAACAATTTTGTCCACGTGTGTACATGATTGGGGCATGTTAGTTTTTGAGACACACATGACAACTACCAACTAACATCTAATCAATGTCACATTTATTGATTCACCTTGTCATTTCTTATGTACGATCTAAACCAATTCCACATCACTGAATTCTTGTGAGGCTGAATGCTTAATATTTCAACACTGTCGTGGCAACTGGTACCTTGAATCAATGTACAATGCAAAATATGAGAAAATAAGAGAATGTGCAAATATGGAAAACAGACAGCAAACTTGGATTAAAGTGACTTCCACGTCTGCTTAATTATGTGACAGCATCAGACCAAAACAAACATTTAAACAAATAAAAACAGTTTCAGAGCTCTAATGTGCAACTGGGAGTTTGAAATAAGCCACAAGAACTTCAGTATCAATTTTAACTCTCAGACACGTGAGCAAAACAAGAACTTCAGTGTCAGTTTTAACTCTCTGATATGTGACAATAGTCATCAGAACACAGTCTCCACTCAAAAACATTCATCATGTCTTATTAATGCATCAGATATGTGAGGAGCACTCCAGAAAGCACGGTGAGATGCTCAGCTGTCAGCCAGTGATGAGTCTGAACCTGAAGAACCACCCAACAGAAAACTGGACCATAGTGATGATGACTCCGTTTCAGCTGATCTTCACAAGGCTAAGGATACATTCAGTTTGACACTTTGGTTCAGACATGAGGTGAAAGCATAGATGTTGATTTATACCTTCCACAGTCTCGGCGAACAGCTCTCGCCTTATTCAGAAGCGTCTCACTGACAGTGTGTGACTGGTCAACCGGCAGGTTTTGACAGCCGGCATATGCAGCGTGCCCAGTAGAGTTGCCAGATCCACCAGGTCAACCACGCCCACACTGTAATGGCATGCCGTGGTGAGCTCAACAACCTGACCGCCCCACCAGGCACACTGTGATCCCCGCCGTCCTATTTCCTCTGGAGTAGAGTGTCCCAGGTGTGGGAGAGCACCAAGCCCCCACCTCCTCCCTGTTCATGGCCCTTTCCACATGTCACATGATCTCCATGACCTCCTTAATCCAGCGTTTGTGGTTGTCGTCTTCGGTTCAGATGACTTCTACTCCGTCCCAGTCAGAGACAAGGAGAACATTTTACACAAGGAATCTCAAATTGAGATTTTACACAAGGAATCTCAAATTGAGATTCCTTGTGTAAAATGTTCTCCTAGTCTCCCCGATGTCTTCTTGTTGCAAGAGTCGCATGGTATTTCATGACATTGATTTTGTGTTTTGGGTGTACTGGAAGTTGGTGTGGTTTTGCAGAGACAAATATATAAAGAAAACACACTTTTTTTCTACAAAACTACACATAAAAATCACACCAACTTCTAGTACACCCAAAAGACAAAATTGAGCTGGAAAAAAAGCACAATGTCACATGTGAAATACCATGCAATTCTTGCAAGAACACATACATTGGGGAGACAGAACATTTTACATGAGAAAAAAGGTTATCAGAAGAAAGGAAAAAAGAGCATCAGAAGGAATGCAAAAAGGTAAGAGCAACACGACTCACAAGAACTCAGAAAGAAAAAGCACTACAGGAAAATCTCGAATCTGCAATATCAGACCACTGCAAAAGATACAATCATGTCTCTGACTGGGACGGAGTAGAAGTCATCTGAACCGAAGACAACAACCACAAACGCTGGATTAAGGAGGCCATGGAGATCATGTGACGTGTGGAAAGGGCCATGAACAGGGAGGAGGTGGGGGCTTGGTGCTCTCCCACACCTGGGACACTCTACTCCAGAGGAAATAGGACGGCGGGGATCACAGTGTGCCTGGTGGGGCGGTCAGGTTGTTGAGCTCACCACGGCATGCCATTACAGCATGGGCGTGGTTGACCCGGTGGATCTGGCAACTCTACTGGGCACGCTGCATATGCCGGCTATCAAAACCTGCCGGTTGACCAGTCACACACTGTCAGTGAGACGCTTCTGAATAAGGCGAGAGCTGTTCGCCGAGACTGTGGAAGGTATAAATCAACAGCTATGCTTTCACCTCATGTCTGAACAAAAGAACTCAAAACTAGAGAACAGTCTTACATGGTTTTCCGAAGGAGTCTGTCTCTCAAGCCATGCACATGTGAGGAACACTGTCCTCCACCAATGTTCATCAGGACCTTCTGAATGACCTCAAATGTGTACCTTAGTTCTTTTAGATAGTTTATGTTTAAAGCAAAAAGAAGACCCATCAGCATAGCAACTGCACTTGGGATGTCCCTCAGATCAAACAGGACCACTGCTTCCTCAAGGAGCACTGATGTGTCAGTGATGTCTTCTCCCACTTTCACCATCGAAATGCCGACTTTCATTCCCTCGGTGAATGTGTCATCATCAGTGGCCTACACAAGTATTTGAAGGAAACAAAAACATATTTATCCATCTTAGTTTGTTGTTGCATTTATGTATGCATACACATCCACACATACACACGTGGACAAAATTGTTGGTACCCCTCAGTTAAAGAAGGAAAAACCCACAATTCTCACTGAAATCACTTGAAATTCACAAAAGTAACAATAAATAAAAATTTATTGAAAATTAAATAATCAAAAACAGCCATTACTTTTGAATTGTTGATTAACATAATTATTTTAAAAAACAAACTAATGAAACAGGCCTGGACAAAAATGATGGTACCTCTATAAAAGATTGAAAACTATTTGACCAGAGTGACATGATTAACTCAGGTGTGTCATTTAATTGACATCACAGGTGTTTCCAAACTCATAATCAGTCAGTCTGCCTATTTAAAGGGAGACAAGTAGTCACCCTGCTGTTTGGTGAAAAGGTGTGTACCACACTGAACATGGACAACAGAAAGCGAAGGAGAGAATTGTCCCAGGACATCCGAAAAAAAATGATAGACAAACATCTTAAAGGTAAAGGCTATAAGACCATCTCTAAACAGCTTGAAGTTCCAGTGACAACAGTGGCTCATATTATTCAGAAGTTCAAGACCCACGGGACAGTAGCCAACCTCCCTGGACGTGGCCGCAAGAGGAAAATTGATGACAAATTGAAGAGACGGATCGTTGGAATTGTATCCAAAGAGCCCAGAGCAACCTCCAAAGAAATTAAAGGTGAACTCCAAGGCCAAGGTACATCAGTGTCAGATCGCACCATTCGTCGTTGTTTGAGCCAAAGTGGACTTCATGGGAGACGACCAAGGAGGACACCACTGCTGAAAAAAACTCATAAAAAAGCCAGACTGGAATTTGCAAAAATGCATGTTGACAAGCCACAAAGCTTCTGGGAGAATGTCCTTTGGACAGATGAGACCAAACTGGAGCTTTTTGGTAAGGCACATCAACTCTATGTTCATAGACTCAAAAACCAAGCATACGAAGAAAAGAACACTGTCCCTACGGTGAAACATGGAGGAGGCTCAGTAATGTTTTGGGGCTGCTTTGCTGCATCTGGCACAGGGTGTCTTGAAAGTGTGCAAGGTACGATGAAATCTGAAGACTATCAAGGCATTCTGGAGAGAAATGTGCTGCCTAGTGTCAGAAAGCTTGGTCTCAGTCGCAGGTCATGGGTCTTCCAACAGGACAACGATCCAAAACACACAGCCAAAAACACCCAAGAATGGCTGAGAGAAAAGCGTTGGACTATTCTAAAGTGGCCTTCTATGAGCCCAGATCTGAATCCCATTGAACATATGTGGAAGGAGCTGAAACATGCCATTTGGAGAAGACACCCATCAAACCTGAGACAACTGGAGCTGTTTGCTCATGAGGAGTGGGCCAAAATACCTGTTGACAGCTGCAGAACGCTCATTGACAAATACAGAAATCGTTTAATTGCAGTGATTGCCTCAAAAGGTTGTGCAACAAAATATTAAGTTATGGGTACCATCATTTTTGTCCAGCCCTATTTCATTAGTTTGTTTTTTTAAATAATTATGTTAATCAACAATTCAAAAGTGATGGCTGATTTTGATTATTTAATTTTCAATAAATTTTTATTTATTGTTACTTTCGTGAGTTTCAAGTAATTTCAGTGAGAATTGTGGGTTTTTCCTTCTTTAACTGAGGGGTACCAACAATTTTGTCCACGTGTGTATACAGTGCCTTGTGAAAGTATTCGACCCCCTTGAACTTTTCAACCTTTCGCCACATTTCAGGCTTCAAACATAAAGATATAAAATTCTAATTTTTTGTCAAGAATCAACAACAAGTGGGACACAATCGTGAAGTGGAATGAAGTTTATTGGATATTTTATACTTTTTTAACAAATAAAAAACTGAAAAGTGGGGCGTGCAATATTATTCGGCCCCCTTGCATTAATACTTTGTAGCGCAACCTTTTGCTGCAATTACAGCTGCAAGTCGCTTGGGGTATGTCTCTATCAGTTTTGCACATCGAGAGACTGAAATTCTTGCCCATTCTTCCTTGCAAAACAGCTCGAGCTCAGTGAGGTTGGATGGAGAGCGTTTGTGAACAGCAGTCTTCAGCTCTGCCCACAGATTCTCGATTGGATTCAGGTCTGGACTTTGACTTGGCCATTCTAACACCTGGATACGTTTATTTGTGAACCATTCCATTGTAGATTTGGCTTTATGTTTTGGATCATTGTCCTGTTGGAAGATAAATCTCTGTCCCAGTCTCAGGTCTTTTGCAGACTCCAACAGGTTTTCTTCCAGAATGCTCCTGTATTTGGCTCCATTCATCTTCGCATCAATTTTAACCATCTTCCCTGTCCCTGCTGAAGAAAAGCAGGCCCAAACCATGAGGCTGCCACCACCATGTTTGACAGTGGGGATGGTGTGTTCAGGGTGATGAGCTGTGTTGCTTTTACGCCAAACATATCGTTTTGCATTGTGGCCAAAAAGTTGGATTTTGGTTTCATCTGACCAGAGCACCTTCTTCCACATGTTTGGTGTGTCTCCCAGGTGGCTTGTGGCAAACTTCAAACCAGACTTTTTATGGATATCTTTGAGAAATGGCTTTCTTCTTGCCACTCTTCCATAAAGGCCAGATTTGTGCAGTGTACGACTGATTGTTGTCCTATGGACAGACTATCTACAATGGAATGGTTCACAAATAAACGTATCCAGGTGTTAGAATGGCCAAGTCAAAGTCCAGACCTGAATCCAATCGAGAATCTGTGGGCAGAGCTGAAGACTGCTGTTCACAAACGCTCTCCATCCAACCTCACTGAGCTCCAGCTGTTTTGCAAGGAAGAATGGGCAAGAATTTCAGTCTCTTGATGTGCAAAACTGATAGAGACATACCCCAAGCGACTTGCAGCTGTAATTGCAGCAAAAGGTGGCGCTACAAAGTATTAATGCAAGGGGGCCCAATAATATTGTATGCCCCACTTTTCAGTTTTTTATTTGTTAAAAAGTTTAAAATATCCAATAAATTTCATTTCACTTCACAATTGTGTCCCACTTGTTGTTGATTCTTGACAAAAATTTAAAATTTTATATCTTTATGTTTGAAGCCTGAAATGTGGCGAAAGGTTGAAAAGTTCAAGGGGGCCGAATACTTTCGCAAGGCACTGTATATATATATATATGTGTGGCACTTATAAGGGAGCCAGAAAGGGAATGGTTTGATCTCAGTTTAAAGTGAAAATATTTAGGGAGTGAATGCATCTCTATTGTAATTTCTATTTGTTCCCAGTTACAGTTTTTCCTCAGTTGCTTTAGTTCATTTCTCAGATCAGAATTGATATTTGCACAACAGTTAGTGCATTTTTTTTAAAAACAATTTGTACAAATAGCAAAACACCATGGATGACCTGCAAAAGCCAGTCTCTTGCTCAAAATCTTTAGTTCATCTCTCAAAAGTAAATATCTGTGTCAATGAACATCTCAGTTCCATCAGAATGACAAGTCCTTGTGTTATTGTGTATGGATAATACAGTCAAAATGTTTAGGCTTGTTCTCATAAGAACAGTGTTCTCTGGAGGGATTTTCTGATGTAAACTATGGCTAAAGTTTTGATGTCAATTATTGTAACTTGTAAGTTACACCTTAGTGTATGTGGGAGATTGATTGCAAGAGACTGGATAAGATTCATATTTACTGTTTGTAAAGTAATTTGTTGACAGACCACATCATTGTGATACAGAAAGGAGAACAGCGCTGCATAGCACAAAGAAAAAAAACAAAAAAATAAAAGTAGAAATGTGAACATAGGACAATCTCCTCAGGGAGAACTGTACTTGCAGTGCTGTAAGAATTACACACAAATTCTCATCACACCAGAAATTTATTCTCTTGTGTCTTTGAACGATTTCAGAAAATTCTAACCCTTCACACATTTCCCTTCATTAGAGAAAGTCAATATTCACCTGGGAGCAATTAACCAATTCAGGACAGATTTAGATTTTTCTAAATCTGTCCTGAATTGGTGTGTTTGTATAGAAACATCCTGACATATTATGATAACATGTTCAATCATTTTGCATGTAAAGACTTAAGCGATGAATTAATGCCTAAATGTTGTGAGAGTTGAGACTATTCAACAGAGACCCATGATAATACATTTTGATCAACATGACAAAAGCAATTGATAATGTAGGAAATAGCAGAGAATTGTACAGAATCATTTGCATGGATGGACCAAAGCATTTGCAACTTGCTGAAAAAAATGAAACTGCTTTTTTGATGTGCACAAGTGACACGATGATGTGAAGACTGAACAAGGAGTTTAGAGAATTTTAATTCTGATCTGAGAAATGAACCAAAGCGACTGAGAAAAACTGTAAAATTTAAATTTGTTTACCAACCACTCAAAAAACCCTTGTGACAAAAAATTAACAACGCTTACCTCCACAGTCTTGAAAAAAACAAGACGGGTCCTCCTTGAGAAAATAAGGAAGGCCCAGCAGAAGTACCATCCTCTTCTTGTGTATGGAGCTCTGATTTCAAACAAACAAATAAACAGAAAAAATACCAGTTACTGTTTCCACCATCTCCTTGGACAGTTAAATTGCACTCCTTTCTTTCAGGATTACATGAAATGTTATCACATGACTACCAATAAAAAGAACTCATGTCAGCCCCTCCAGGAATTTGCGATGTTGCAAATTCAACCAATCTCTGCGAATTTTGCGTGGCCTTGCAATGTGGTCCAATCACCGCAACTTTCACCGCAATTCTTTAGAGAAGTGGCCATGAATTCAGACACTTTCAGCCGCAACAATCTCGAAAAATGGCTGCAAAATCCTGGAAGAACTGTGATGTGATCAATATTACTATTTGGTCACACCCATCAAAACATGCACAAAGAAAGCTGTTTCCAACCTACCACTACTGATTTCTAAAAAGGTTAAAACACCATAACGTCATCACATCACAAATTAGGACAACAGTTTGGGGATGTGATGGCACCTAAAACTCCAAGCTTTGATTCTCAGTTCAATCAAATACACTGGCTCCTTTTTTTTTTTTTTTTTTTTTCAATTTAACAGACATCAATGTTCTGCTCCTATATTGTATATCTGTACTGCAGAACGGTGTGGAAATAACACTTATGATCTTGAAGATAGAAACAACAAAAGAGGGAGGGATGGAAGAATAACTTTTAAACACTTACATCTTCATCCAGGCAGCGTGTGAGCCTCGTCAGTCCCACTATGCCAGTCTTTGCCTTGTACAGCTCAAGGAATCTTGACAGATATTGGTCCAGCCCGGCAAAGAGGGAGCCTTTCAGGTTAACAGATGTGGGGCGGACAAATTCAGCTTCGATCTGTTGGAAGGGTGCAAAAAAACAAAAACAAAAATAGGTCAAAGAGCATGCTCTGACATTGCATAAACTCGCACGTCGAGTCTTCCTTTTTATGTAAAATAATTCATGCAAGATTTAAGTTTAAAGGGAAGTTTAGATTTTTTGAAAAGGGATAGCACCAGATACTTACCCATTGTCAGTGTATTACCTAGAGCAGATGGTCAGCATGCACCTTGTTTGAGGAAGCAGCAGGAGCACCGGTGGAGGAAGCTAGACAATGTACATGTTGTGGAGCAAAAGTAGCAGCAAAATGCAGCCACTAAAGTATCAGCTTATGGGTGAGCTATGATATAAATCATTTCATCACTTTACCTTCCCATTAGACAGGTAAGGTTGCTAAAATGTGTTTTGCTACCGACCATGTTCACAATAATTACATTCCTTAGCTTCTCACACCAAGCACGCTGTCTAACGCCTACTGCAGGTGACACAATGACCAGGGACAAGCACCTCGTACAGCCCTACTTCAAAGAATCCAAGTATCCTGTCAAACAAAATCTCATTCAAGAAAACAAATCAAAAATACTTTACCTGTCGTTCAAAGAACAAGGCTGGCCATCTTTCTTTGACTTGTGCCACAAGGGGTTCATCCTCAACAATCTCTTTTCTCCGTAAAGAGAATGTGCTTTTCATCATGTCATCAATTTCGTTCCAGTCAATCTTTTTTTCCTTCATCTCAATGGCCATGGCTACCCTAGTGAGGATAAAGAGAATGGATGGATGGACCATATTTAGAATATTTTCTCGGCTTTGATTTGCCACCAGACAGCATGTTTTAGTAGGAAAGTGACATTATATAGGCCAAATATCACTCTCTCCTAAGCCAGGCTGTGTGCTGGCACGGTAAAAATGGTGAAAACATAGTGTACAACTAAATTGAAATAGAGTTTAGGTGAGCTTTTCTTGTGTCGAAAATACATTCTGCCGCTGACCTTATCCACAGCAACACATAGCTTAACTTCATGCACCAGGACCCCTGCTGCTTTTCCAAACTGGGAGTGTGCCAATCAGCATCTACTGTAACTAATATGCTGTCAAGTATCTCATACTGTCCCACAAAAGACAAACCAAAAAAAAAATCTGAACTATCTATTTAAGATTCAGCATGGCACAAAAGCTTATATATCACATATCATCACTGTGGGGCAGGAATCCTGCATGCTCACAATAAGAGTACAAATAATTGAATACCGGTTTAATACTTCTAAAACCCACAGACAAATGCAAAGGATGATCAACAGTGAAAATATGCTAAGTAAAAATGACAAAAATATGGAGATACAGGTCCCCACCCCAACAGTGACAATATATAGGCAAAATGTTTGGCTGACATAAACACATTTATTGATGAAGATATCATATTAAGAGTTGCTGTTTAATAGCGTACTGAGTCAAAGCAGTTGCCCCAATGATAGGGTGAGGCTCTATGTGAACATTGAAAAGATAGCAAAATATATACTTAAAGGATTGTGTAGAGCAGTGGTTCTCAACCCTGTTCCTCAGGACCCCATGTCCTGCATGTTTTAGATGTTTCCCTGCTCTAACACACCTGATTCAAATGATCAGCTCGTCATCAAGCCTCTGTAGAAGCCTGATAACGAGCTGATCATTTGAATCAGGTGTGTTGGAAGAGAGAAACATCTAGAACATGCAGGACATGGGGTCCTGAGGAACAGGGTTGAGAACCCCTGGTGTAGAGTAAGCAGCTTTCACACATGACGCTGGATGTTCTGCTCTCTCCACCTGTTTCAGCTCCTGGGAGCCGCAGACCAGAGAGCAAAATAGACAGAGTTTTCAAAACTTCCAGCAGGGCGGTAAAAATCCTCTCAGTCTGGAAGCGATCAGTTTGATGCAAACAGTTCAACAGCTAATGTGTATTTTTCCCGAGCTAAGAAGCCAGTATTAGCACTAGCCGTGCTAGTACGTAGCAAGCCTTAGCACCATTCAATTTTGTGTACATAGCGCAAATTCACAATATATGCCATGTCATAGCACTTCACATAGAGAGGGCAAGACTTGTGCACTGCTGTTGATATAATGAAAACTTTTCTGAGTCTCAATACAACTGAAAAGTTACCATGATTCGGGGAATTCAGACCACAGGCACGCAGGAGCGGCTTTTCCTCCACTTTGACCTCCGAGCAGCGAGATGATCGTTACCATAGATATCGATCAGCGTATCGTAGCGTATCTAGTCTTATTTATCTGACCCCGAGTAGCTCTCTTTCTCCGAACTGCGCTTTGCTCGGCACAGCGGCATACTGGTGATACACGGAGCAATAGAAATGAATGTGTTCTGAAGCGTAGCGGCATAACGGTGCTACACGGAGCAATAGAAACGAATGGGTTTTAAAGCACAGCAGGTCGGCACTTTGCAACCTCTCCACCTCCTACCCCGCGCGCGCGCTCCCCCTACACTCTGCCCCACCCTCCCCCACCTCTCCCTAGTCTAACCGTCATGTTAACGGGCTTCATTTAAACTCAAACAGAACTATAACTAACCAAAAAACACCTCCCCTAGTCTTTTCATTGTTTCAATAATCACCAAATGTGATTTCAGGAAAATACAATTGTAATTCACGGAGCTCGGTTCAACATAACCCTCTGGCAAGACTGGGCATAACCTTGTATAGCTACATAGAAATATTAACGTTACAGTCGGAAAAAAAAAAATCACCGGCTCCCTTCAAAATATGCTCTAACTTTCGTAGCTGCATTAAATTAGAAGTTACAAACAATTTTACTCACCTTAAAAAGAGCTTGAGGTATGGGGGTACTGTAGTCCAGAGCAGTTGGCTTCGATGAAAAGAGCGGGAAGTGGCCCGACAGTGTCCCATAATGCACTTGGACAGGGGTCGTAAATACGTGATGACGCAATGCCGAATCAAAAGTCAAGTTGACATAGATTACTAATTCAGGTGAACTTAAAATTTCAATTTCAGGTTTTTTTGTGTAGTTGAGATACTATCAACTTGAAAATTTACGTTATCATGACAAATTCAGTAACGTTTTGTCAAACTGACAAAAAATAATATGCTAAGATAACAAACAGGCAAAATTACATTTTACAGTGTGGTTCCTACTCAGAAACTAATACAGATCGTTTCCTTTCCAGGTCAGTCTCAGGTAATCAGTCCATCTCAGTCAATAGTAGCAACACTTGGAGATGACATCATTTTGCCATGTTATCTGGAACCTGCATTTGATGCTGCAACCTTGACGGTGGAGTGGGCCAGACCTGACCTCAACCCCAGATTCATCTATGTGTCACGTAGCGGTCATGACCTTGAAAAAATGAAAAATCCGTCTTACAAAGGGAGAACATCAATGTTCATTGATGAACTGAAGCATGGAAACATTTCATTGAAGATCTCCAAAGTGAAACCGGCTGATGCAGGGAAATACAGATGTTTTACTATTGAGCTAAATAAAGACACTTTCATGGATCTTGTTGTAGGTAAGTAGATCTAGTAGTTGGTGTATCTGTGAATACTTCTTACATCACTTTCAAGTTTTGATATCAAGTTGTTCATGTTTAGATAAACATTTTCTCAGTTAAGATGGTACATAACTGGGGAAGATTTACACAGTAAAGACGAAAAGCTTTTTTTTTGAGCAGTAATGTTATGTACCTCCTGTCACACTTTCTTTACCACTTTATAGCTTCTTCAGAAACCATCAACTCTGCCAGTTAAAATGCACACTTATTTCTACTTTAAAAAATTGCTGAAAAACTCACCAGAATTTAATATCTTCTACAGACTTTTAAAATATCCTTTTGGGGAGATGTTACAGTTTTTGGTCCAGCAGTTAAGAATGCATTGATTGGTGTATTTATTAGGGAGGATTCACATTGACAAACATTGCTCTAAAGGCACCACAGTCATCTCTTTTTTATATTCTTGGTCCCTGGACAGAACTAGAATTTTTCACTTGTATGTTTGATTTGTGAAGACTAAGAAAAAGTGATGGACCAGGCAGAGCTCTTCCTGTAGCTCCATGCACAATAAAAGGTTTATTCATTGCCCACAATGAATTTGAATTTCCAAATTTACATGTAGCAACCAATGCAAGAACATGTGGGGTGTATTCAGACATTCCGTACTTTTGCATATGTGTTCCTACCACATCAGTAGAACCAGAAAGTCATTTCTTGGTGAAATATGTACGTATTGACTGAAGGGACGCTGCCCTGAAAAGCTACTGGTTGGATCTTTTCACTTAAAGATGAAATTAATTCTCTCTAGTATTACCATCAACGATGAAAAATATATATCTTGAAGGTCAAAATAACAAACTTCCATTGTTTTATTTATTAAACAATTTAGAAACCAATGTAGTTTAATGGTAAAACAGTAAAAAAACACAAACAAAACTTATCTGTTATGTCTTGAAGGTGCAGGCTAAAGACACTGAATGATTGATTTTAAAACGTTGCATTCTTTACCACATGTAATGATGAACTCTGCATCATTCATTTAGTGACTGACTCCTGTTTTAAATGTGCTTCTTGTTCAGTTTCAGGTGCTGTTCCTCAACCTGTCACCACTTTAGCAGGGGTTGATGGAAAGGGAGGAGTGGAGTTACAGTGTGAGTCTGCAGGCTGGTATCCAGAACCTGAGGTGTTGTGGCTGGACGGTGATGGAAACCTCCTCTCTGCTGGACGTACAGAGACAGTCAGAGGTCCTGATGACCTCTATACTGTCAGCAGCAGAGTGACTGTGGAGAAGAAACACAGCAACAAGTTCACCTGCAGAGTCCAGCAGAAAAAGATCAACCAGAGCAGAGAGACAGAGATCCATGTTCCAGGTAACTGTTATTTGCATCTAAGTTGAGAAAATCTGTGTTTCAGGTTCCTAGAAATGCCAACTTATTCCATGTTTTATCGTTTCAGATGATTTCTTTAAGGTCCAGTCCAGTAACACCTCCACCATAGTTGGTTTGGCTGTTTGTTTGGTTGTTTCTATCATCCTGTTAATTCTAGCAGTTTTTCTTTTTGTTCGCACACGAAGAAAAACAGTAAGTCACATGTTAATAAAAAACTCTTGACCCTTATAAAATATTGAGATTTTAATGGAAATTGTGATCTGAGAGGTGTCATTTTATTATATACAGCTGTCTGCATTATCATCATTTCTATATTTAAATACCGATTATTTTATTTTCTCAAAGGGACCAAAAGAAGAAAAGATGTTCAGGTTAAATCTGAAGAAGGTGTGGAGCTCATGTCAGATAGCACAGCGTCAATGAAGACTTTGGACAAGAAAAAGCAACAAGAGAGCAAACGAGTAAGTAAAGAAACAGAAGTTTGACTGCTGGTAGATGAAGAAAGACACCAAGATCAGGTGATGACAGAAAGTAAAGTCAAGTTTGATGTAAACAAACAATTATGGAATAAAGGAAGAAGGTTTGTGTCTCTAAAGCAGATCAGACGTCAGTATTCAAGCTCTGACAGGAAGACAAGTAAAGAATCTGGACAGTGGAGAAGAAAAACCAGATGTAGTTTATCAATGAACAGAGGAAGTGGTTCAGTACAGAAACAGAGAAGAACAACAGCTTTAGCAAACTTCAGTACAGATAAAAGAAAGTTTGTATTAAAAGGAAACTCACAAGTTTGTATTTCATATCAGCATATCTGTTGTAACCAAAGAGTGTGAACCTGAACAGACGATCAGTAACTAAAGAGCAGGAGTCAAAGAAGCAGTAAAAAGAAGTTAATGGTTGTATGTAAAGAAACAGCAGCTTCTGGATGAAAAACACAAGATGGAGACTGAACTGTAGATTCTGGAGGAAAAGATGGAAACTGACAAGGTGATCTCAAATTAAACATTATGTAGTTGAGTTTAGAGATCAGGATTTCTTTTGTCATTGTCTCTTTAGTTTTATTTTGTTCTGTTTATTGAGGATCTTCTTCTCCAACCTTTATTCTGTCACTGAACCACAGTGTTGTAAAACAGTGAATCAATGAACATTTCTCACATCTGGAACTTCTTCATGTCTGTTTTCACTCCTTAGATGAAGGAAGAATATGATGATATCATCAAACAGCTCCACCAGGAGAAAGAGGAAAGAAAGAAGGCTGAGGACAAAGTGACGAGCCTGAACAATGAGCTGGAAAAGGTAAATCTCACCATCATGTGAGTTCAGGTGATGGCAGAAAGTGAAGTCAGGCTTGATGTAAACACACAATTATGGAATAAAGGAAGAAGGTTTGTGTCTCTAAAGCAGATCAGACGTCAGTATTCAAGCTCTGACAGGAAGACAAGTAAAGAATCTGGACAGTGGAGGAGAAAAAGTTTAATTCAGTTAAAGAGTAAAGATTGAGTAAGATGAAGCTGTTCACTGTTGAAACTTCAAAATTAAAGAAAGTAGAGAAAAAAACAGTTTATGGTTTCTGACTGATGTGGACTCTCATGTTCTTCTACTGATTCTATAATAAATCATTTGGTCTTCTACTAGATGATTGTATTGATTTTCATACTGAACACAGAAAAACAAACAGGACCTCTGTGGATGTTTCTGAAAAGCTGTAACTTTGGACTTTTATAGGATTTAGGAGCTACTTATGTATCAGACTGTAGCATTGTGTCAATGTGATTATTCCTGAAGTGTTTATAACACAGTGGACAAACATAACACGAGACTTCTGGAGAATTTAGAACTTTCGACCTGAACCAAAAATGAAAAAAATTATAAATCAAACTACCTTTAAATCTTGCAGCAGCTGCTTCAATTACAACTGTTTCAATGATTAATGAAGGTGTAGAATCTCCTCGTACTTTCCTGATGACTAGAATTTGAATTGAACACTGTTTGTTTTCTTGTACATGCATGAATGTGTGTATAGAAATCTGTTTGGAGCCTCGTAACTTTGGCAGTTGACTGAATCTGAACTGCTGCACAGACAAATGTATGAAAAGCAGGAATTTGTGGTCATGTCTCCACTGAATAGAGGTGACAGTGTTTTCTGTAGGAAGAAGTCTGATGAACCAAAACTTGGACTCTTGTGGACATGAAGAACAATTTCAGATTTCATGAATATCAAACTAAAAGTAGAAAATATGTTTAATTGTCAAGTATCTCCAGTAATTTGTCCAACTAAAATGATGTTTAACATCTCGTCTCTGTTCATGTTCTCAGTTAAAGGAGGAAGAACTGAAGCAGAAGGAGCAGCAGAGGAAGGAGGAGGCTGAGAATGCGATACAGAGACTGAAAGAGAAGCTGGACATGAAGAAAACTGAGGTTAAATAAACATTTATAAACTATCATCACTAAAATATCAGGTCCAGATGGAGTGGAGAAAAATCAGACATCTCAACCTTCTGGTTGTTCTTCCAGGTTAAAAACAAACAAACTGAGCTGCAAAGTCTCCAGGAGGAGAAGAAGAAGATTCAGGATGATCTGCAGAACCTAATTAAAGACCTGAACACCAAGATTACAGAGGTTTATTTATTTGTCTTAATTCATCTGTATTTATAAAGAAACCTGAACATCTCTGCTGTCTGAGGAACTGGATCAGAAAACATCATTTCCATCATCTGTCTTGAAGTTTTATTCTCATATTCAGTCCATTGACTGTATGTTACATTATTAGGTTGTATGATTGTGGTTCTGCTGTAACATGATAATCATGTCTTTCTTTTTCTCTCCTCTTTCCTCACAGCTGAAGATAATCAGAGAAGAGTTAGCAAAGTCTTCCTGGATGTCTCATATTCTCAGGGTATAATCACAATAAAACTCTCTGAGTTCCACCACCATTAGAAAACAGTCATTTATTGATAAATCTCATCACTAATAGGTTCAATATTATGACATGTCCATTATTTTAACATAAAATGTCTCATTGCTGGATTCTCTGCCAGTTATTTATTTTTGCAGTACATTTCTACAAGAACACACCAGGATTTATCATGTGTTATTCAGCATTTATCAAAAGTGCCATATATTTTTTGGTATTTTATGTTCAATCATGTGTGTTCATATGCTGCAGACTGATGCAAAGAAGGAAAAACTGAAGAATGAAGAAGATGAGATGAGAATACAGACAGAAATAGAAAACCTCAACAAACAGCTGATGACCAAGAACATGGAGTTCCAGAACAAAGAAGAGGAGGTTCATATTTTCAAACATTCAGAATCCTACTTTGTTGTTCTCTGTGATCTGTTATGCCCAGCTCGTTGTAGAGCATAACAAAGAACGGAGGTCGACACAGTGACAACTTTTAAATAATAAAATTAATTTATTAAAGAACTCAACCAAGAAATAACCCAGGCTAAACCCAACATAATCAAATCCAAACTGGAATCAAGAAGAGTGCCTGTAATAAAAAGTGTCAGCTTAGCTTTCAGGGAGGGCTGGTGATGGACACACGCATGCACTAAATAATAAGATATTTGGCTGCAAGACTAAAATATGCATTAATCTCATAAAGTGTTGACACCCCTTCCATGGAGTTAAACAATGAGAATAAATGCAGACAAATAAGAAAAAAAAAAAAGAAGAGTGCCTGGCACCCGCCATCCGGGGGGGGGGGAGGCAATCCTGAATAAGGAAAGGGAGGGGCAGGTAGAAGGATCTAAAATAGAAAGCAGAGACAGGACACAGGAAGACAAACATACTGACCCCAAGTCCTGTGGCCGTCACAGATCTAAAATCTTTATTTTCTACTGAACGTATTGATTCCTACGTTATGTTGAATCAGAATTCTTCAGGTCACATGTCAGGACATCACACTGAGGAACCAGCGTCCAACAAATGACCTTTTAAACTTCTCTTATATTCTAGTTTTCTTGGTTCAACCATCATCAGTGACTGGGTTGTGTTCAGAGGCATCTTTTAGTGTCAGGAGGAGGTCGGGGTGGATCGAGGGTTTACAGAGACCAGAGTTCACATTCAGACAGTCTCTGGTTCAGTTAGGTTGGTTGAAGTCAGAGAAAGATGCTGGTTTTAGTTATTTATAAATCAACATGTTGTGTCTGAAGTCTTTCCACAAACTAAGTCTGATAATGAAGTAATCACTACAGGTGAAGATTTTACTGCAGGATTGGATGTTTTGGAAGGAAAAAGTAGGTTTTCAGTGAGTTCCTCATGTTGTTAGGAAAGTTAAAATCATCTCAGTTATATTTCCAGAGTTTTAATTTTTGCTATCACTGTTTATTTACATAGAAACATATTTTCTCGGACACAAGGTTGCACTGCAGGCTGTGTTTCTTCCAAACTATAAACTTCTACATTCTGATCTTGCAGAAACATGTATTTAAAGCATTTATTTGTTCTGCTGAATCATGACTCATGCTTCTAACCAAACACTTTGCTGCTGCAAATTAGCACCAGATAGAAATGTGTTTCCAAGAGACATGGTCTAACAATGCTGATATCATGAATTTTTATTTTATCATCTCTATTTTATTTAGTTTTATTTTACACATGTCAGTTTGTAGTATAAGACATCAAGTTAAAGTCTCTAATTTTGTTCCTCTTTCCATTTTCTGTCCTTCCAGTGTGAAGAAAAACAAGATGAGCTGAAGGAGTTTCTGGATGATCAACAGAAGATGGAGACTGGACTGCAGATTGAGGAACAACAACTGGTGAGTAGCAAGTTTCAACTCTTTATGTTGAAATGAAACCTCATTTTGTAGAGCTCAGAGATCAGGATTTCTTCTGTTATTGTGTCTTTAGTTTTATTTTGTTCTGTCTATTGAGAATCTTCTCCAACCTTTATTCTGTCACTGAACCACAGTGTTGTAAAACAGTGAATCAATGAACATTTGTCACATCTGGAACTTCTTCATGTCTGTTTTCACTCCTTAGATGGAGAAAGAATATGATGACATCATCAAACCCCTCCAACAGGAGACAGAGGAAAGGAAGAAGGCTGAGAACAAAGTGAAGATGTTGAAGAATGATCTGAAAGAGGTGAATCTCACCCTCTAAAGTTTCTGAATCAAATTACCAACATGTCCCTTCAACTCTGTCTCACTGTGATATAATGTAATGTTGAAAACATCAATGAATTGACGTAAACTTTGAAAGGAAATGATTTTCTAAATATCAACTTTAAATTTGAGCATAAATCAGTCAGTGAAGGTCAGTAAAAGGAAGTAAAGTTTGGAAACATTGTGGTGTCACTTCCACTGCAGAAACATCCACATCCATCATTCTGAAAGCAACAATTATCTTCCTATACCACTAAAATACATTCTCATTTTTCACACAAATCTATTTTCTCACTAGAATTCTCAGGCTGTGACGTTGTAGGAAAAGTTTAGAGTTTGAAAGAGCCACAAAGTTTCCTGAAGAAGACATAAAACAGAAACAGGACTTTCATCCAGGAGACCAGGATTCATGTTCCATGTGGAACCTTTATTCTGACACTTTGGTTTCACTTTCATTCACTGCTTGGTTACATTTCTGCAACCAGAACTCTGCAGTTAGAAAACATCATGATTTGGGTTCAAATATGAACCTTTCAGAACATGTTTGAAGACTTTCCTCCATTTTCTCTGTTACCAGGTTGACAAGAAATAAAAGAAAAGATGTTGATTAGAAACATATTAGTGAGAATCAAACATGTAGTTTAGTTAAATATGAACATGATTGTTGAGAGACAGAGTTACCTGAATTAAAATAAGGTGATAAAGTGAATGTTCCAAGCAGCTGGTTCAGAGGAGAACTTCCTCACCATCTAAAGCTACAGAAACAGAGATTTAAGCAGAACTCAGCTATGTTACATGAACATGCTTTTAATGACTCTCCAACCAATCAGAAGAAAGAATCTTTCCAGAATTCATGTCATGTGTATCTGTGCTTCAATACATAAACTGTCTTTTTATTCTGTCTCCAGTTACAGAAGAAGCTCGAGGATGAGAAGCAGAAGTGGATGAAGACTGAGAGAGAGGTGAGCACAGAACACACTAAGGTTCATTTGCTGTCATCTCTCTTCTGTCTCTTTTCATATAAAACTGATTTGTTGTTGTAAACAAGACATTTTCAAATATCCATAAAGAACTTATTAGAAACATGAAATAACTGAGAGCAAACTCAGGTTCCAGTGCAGCAAAGTTTAATGTGATAACATTTCCTTCTGTGTTCATGTGTTACTGACCAGCCGCTATTATATTATATTATATTATAGACCCTCCAGAAAAATTTGGGCTAAAATCCTTTATAATGCAAATAAATATGCGGGGTTTTTGTGCCATTTTAAAATTGCGGAAAGTTGCAAAGTTTGCGAATCGTTGTAAAATATGCAAAAAGATTCGAAATATGTAAGAACTGGGAAAAAAGGTGATTGTTCTCCTACATCCTGTTACTAGGCTACCACTGAATGAAAAAGAGCAATATAAAGATAAACAGACATACTGCATGCAAGACACATCACAGTAAGTGCTGCCAATGTTTCATTTATTATCAGCTTAAGCATGACTTAAACGTTCCTCAATCACACATTTCTCAGAAATAAAACATTCTTTCTGCTTAGTTATACTTTGAGGCAGAGCAAACTACCTGCTCCAGTGTTTTCAAACACAGTTTAAACTTAACTGTTGAACATCAACTTTGAACTCTAAAAATAACAGCTCTCAGTGAGCCAATACTACTGGTCTAAATATAAGAACCTTATTGCACTTTGGGGAACCCTGCTCAGTGCAGTCATTGAACAATACCATATTGATATGCAATAATGTACAAAACAAGTTTCCCCCCACTTTCGTGCAGTAAATCTGGGTACTGTTTAGCCCGGTCTCTGGCTGAAATATTCGTAGGTAAATGTGATCTTTGAGCATTAACCATTCTTGTTTTTCGTCTCTGAGTGCCACGCACTGTTGCCAACTCCTCAGTTAAGAAAGTCGCTATTGGCTGTCCTAAAAGTTGCTAGAAGTCGCTAAATGATGTCATCGCCTAATTTGCATATTTCCCAGTTTGCATGTAATTGTAATCAACGTTGTAGGAGAGAGGAATAACGTTGTGGAAGAGACCAAAAATGAGTATAAAACACCCAAAATATGTTTTTGTACTAGAGGCTAAATGCTGTGGTTTATTTTAGTATGACAGTGAAGAAACATTTTCATTTATATTCCGCTCCGTAAGTCTGGATGGGATCTGTAGTGACTTTGCGCATGCACGATTCATCTGCCGTCTGGCCGCGGAGTGATGTTTCCTCTAATCAGACACTGGGACTGCTGTGGGGTTACTGGACTGACAGCCTGTGCTCTGGGAGGGGGAGAAGCTCACAGCAGCACCTGCTCGTTGAAAACAGTAACTGCAGAATGATCCCAGTTTTCCTGTCAGTCTCCAAAACGGCAGAAAAGGTCGCTAGATTTTTCACTAGTCGCTTTTGACAAAAAAAGTCACATGGACGCTTTGGAAAGTCGCTAAATTTAGCGAGAAAGTCGCTAAGTTGGCAACACTGCGCCGTGCTCTGCATCAGCTCGTGCTTCTAGTGTGTGTGTGAATGCGTGAACTGATGACGTCAGGCCGGGCGCCACTTAAAAACTCACAACTCCATTTATATTGGTTATAGTTTTCTCATTTTATGCGGTAATTGTGAAATCAAGCAGGACCCGCATATTTCTCTTCTTTTTTTTGTGGAAATGTGAGATTCTTGCGGGAATTATGAGGCCTTTTGGAAAATAATTGACCCCCGCATAATCAGCGGCAATTTGGTGATTAATGCGGGAATTAATGCGATTGCAAAATTGCGCTTTTCTGGAGGGTCTAATATTATATTATATTATATTATATTATATTATATTATATTATATTATATTATGTTATATTATATTATATTATATTATATTATGTTATATTATATTATATTATATTATATTATATTATATTATGTTATATTATATTATATTATATTATATTATATTGTATTATGTTATATTATATTATATTATATTATATTATACCAGACTTATTCGAAGACTATTAGACATTTAACTTGAAATAAAAATTGTTGAATGACAATAATTACTTCATGTTTTAGTGAAAAATTCAGTTACAATGAAATCTATTGGGTTCATTGACTCAGTGACACAAAATTGATTGTAAAGTATTTGTTTATTGTTGGTGATTTAATTTTATTATTTTAAGTAAGTGATGTGATCTAAGTTTTTTTTTTCAAGGAAATGCTTATTGTTATACAAGATCCCTTTGAGGAATCCCACTTTTAGGCATCACTTGTCGGTTCAGGTGAACTCTCTGAACCCCAGAAGCTGTTGGTGCAAACAATAGTTTATGAGTATAAAGTTCATGGTCCAGTTGTGTTACTGCCACCATCAGGAAGAAAACACAAACTATCACCTGCTGCTGAGAGACCATTGGTCAGGATGGTCAAGAGTCAAGCAAGAATCATCAGAAAGCAGGTGTGAATGAATGAGAAGCTGCTGGAACACAGCTGTCAGTGTCCACAGGGTTTGACATCAACATGAGCTGAGAGGATCCATGAAGAAGGAAGTTCTTCCTCTAGAAGCAGAACCTTAAAGCTCCACTCAAGTCTGCTGCTGATCACATGGACAAAGAAAAGACCTTCTGGAGGAAAGTTCTGTGGTCAGATGGAAGAAAAACTGAGCATGAATATGTTTGGAATAGAGATGGTGATTCCTTTAACCCCAAGAACACCAGACCTACCATCCAGCATGGTGGTGGCAGTATCATGCTCTGTGGAACTGGAGCTTTACACAAAGTAAACAGAATAATGAAGAAGGAGGATCATCTCCACATTATTCAGGAAAACCTCAAATCAGCACCAGAAGGTTGATCTTGGACACAGTTGGATGTTCCAATGAGCTTAAACACACATCAGACGTGGTAAAGAAATGGTTCAATCAGAATAGAATGAAGGTTCTAGACTGGTCTCCCCAAAGTCCTGACTTAAACCTCAAAAACTTGAAAGAGCCACAAAATGAACTTGAAGAGTTGAAGAGACAAGTCAGCAACAGGATTTTCATCCAGGAGACCAGGATACTGAGAGGATACACTTACAGTTTACAGCAGAAGTGAGAACAAAACTGTGTAAAATCATTTAAATGTCAAATCATTCACAACTGAATCACTGCACAGTAACTGCATCACTTCTAAGATGGACAATCGGGTGTTTTCTGTTATATAAACTTAAAAACTATCAGTGTCACACCTTAAAATCAGGACGTGTTCTTTACCTTCAGTTGAAGAGAAAGAATTCAGAAAGCAACAAACAGCTCCAGCAGGAGAAACACAAACATCTTCTTCTCCAACCTTTATTCTGTCACAGAACCACAGTGTTATAAAACAGTGAATCAATGAACATTTCTCACATCTGGAACTTCTTCATGTCTGTTTTCATTCCTTAGATGAAGAAAAAATACGATGACATCATGAATCAGCTCCACCAGGAGAAAGAGGAAAGGAAGAAGGCTGAGAACCAAGTGAAGACCCTGAATAATGAGCTGGAAAAGGTAAATCTCATCATCATAATCTTTATAGAGCAATGCAATAAAACCTCAACTTTTCAGGAATATCAATGAAGGTTCAATAACTCTGACTTCACCTGCAGAAACAGAAAAATCTCCTGCATTTGATGGGTGTTGATGTTAATGTTAGATCCTCCCTGGAAGGAGAGTTCTTACTAAATGTAAAGTTTGATCTACTGTAGATTCTAACAGTTATAGTTTAACAGCAGGAATTACAACAAAACTGTGTAAAATCATTTAAATGTCAAATCATTCACAACTGAATCACTGCAGAGTAACTGCATCACTTCTAAGATGAACAGTTGGGTGCTTTCTGTGAGATAAAATAAATTTAAAAACCATCAGTGTCACAGCTTAAAATCAGAACATGTGTTTCTTTACCTGTAGCTGAAGAGAAATCATTCAGAAACCAACAATCAGCTCCAACAGGAGAAACAGAAAAATCAGAAGGCTGAGAATGAAGTGAAGACCCTGAACAGACGTCTGGAAGAGGTAAAACTCACCATCATCTTTTTAGATCAAACAACTGACATGTTCACTAAACTCTGTCTCACTGTGATGCAAAATATTGTTGAAGGGATTAATGAAATTAAATTTCATCAGAAGCAATGATTTTCTAAATATCCCCTTTAAATTTGAGCATAAATCAATCAGTGAAGGTCAGTAAAAGGAAGTAAAGTTTGGAAACATTGTGGTGTCACTTCCACTGCAGAAACATCCACATCCATCATTCTGAAAGCAACAATTATCTTCCTGTAATTTATTATTATACTGAAGATATTTTTTTTGTTCACTGCATAATTCCATATGTTTTTTATACTTTTGATGTCTTCAGTATTAATTTACAATGCAGAAAATAATACAAATAAATGCAAAGCCTTGAATGAGAAGGTGTGCCCACACTTTAGACTGGTAGTGTAGTTTAATGAATTCATTTTTTGTTTTGTCATGTTAACAAGAAATAAAAGATGTTGATTAGAAACATGTTAGTGAGCATCAAACATGTAGTTTAGTTAAATATGAACATGATTGTTGAGAGACAGAGTTACCTGAATTAAAATAAGGTGATAAAGTGAATGTTCCAAGCAGCTGGTTCAGAGGAGAACTTACTCACCATCTAAAGCTACAGAAACAGAGATTTAAGCAGAACTCAGCTATGTTACATGAACATGCTTTTACAGTTTTTTCAATTGTTTAAGCATGATTTTGGATAGAGGGCCCAGTTTTTGAAAACGCTACACACACTTAGCAGAACACCTCAGATCCTTTGCAAAGTGAAACACTCTTGTAAAATCTATACACTACTTTATAAAAATGATGTTTTGTTACTATATGGAAACACACACGTTTCATACGACCTAATTCTGTCTGAACCAGTTACACACTGCTGTGCTTCACCTCAAACACTTTTAGCAATTCTACTTCTATGTGATTTGAGTAACGTAAGTGAAGCACCCAGAGGAAGTGCAAATATGCAATACAGGAAATCCACCAAATACAACACGAGACCAATGCTACAGAATGATGAAAATATCATTTATTTCCCTCTATATACCTAAATCAGTCAAAATTTCAACAAAAGATGTCCATGCTACAACAGCACTGTGCATAACACTATAAATAAAATCACACATACAAACAAACAAATTACTGTCAATAATATGGGGGGAAAAAACTGACAGAAAAAGAAAAGAAAATCCGGCAGGGAAAATATTAGGGATTATCTCTTCGCCGAGCTGGATCAGGCCAGAGAATTTCATCGACATCACAGGCGATATCTTCATTAGTAAGACAACGAGGGAAGAAGTGGCGTGCACATCGAATCCATCTTTGAGTGGCATCAGTTTGGTCACAAGCCTCCTCCATGGCCTGAATAAGGGGCACCTGAGCCTGAGCTGGAGATCATAAACCTTCCACCACCATGTTGAGAAGAACTCCTCAAATGGATTGAGAAATGGAGAGTATGGTGGAAGGTACAGAACAGAACACTGAGGATTGTGCTGAAACCAGTTGTGGACCTGTGCAGAGCGGTGGAATGATGCGTTGTCCCAGTGGACCATGTGTAGCATCTGTTCTATTTGGTTCACTGTGAGGATGTTCTGCAATTGGTCCAGAAGTGTCAGAATGTGAGGTGTGTTATCAGGGCCCATATTGGCATGACGGAGGAGGACCCCATTCTGTGTAATGGCAGAGCAGAGGGTGATGTTACCCCCACACTGCCCTGGGACATTGATTATAGCCCTATGGCCAATGATGTTTCTGCCTCTCCTTCTTGATGTTGTGACGTTAAACCCTGCCTCCTCAGTGTAGATAAAGTCATGATGGATTTCTTCAGCATCCATCACATTGCTAAAGTGAACAATACCTCCACATATGCATGCCGCAGCTGTTTGATCCTCAACGAATTCTGCTCCAAAGGCACTTGACACGGTTGTTTCATTGGAAGTTGATTATTTTTCAGGATGCCAGTGTTGATAGAGAGACCTGATGAACATGATTGAAAATGCCATTATTACCAATGATGTTGACTTGAATTTCTCTGAGCCTTACTGCATTATTGGCCAGAACCATGTTTATGATCTACTTTCTTGTTCTGGTGTGAAAATAGGCCCCCTTCCTCCTTGTTGCTCTCGCCCCTGAATCCTATGTGGAAAGAAATACATGTAACCTGTTGTAAAACCTTACAGGAACCAGTAAGAACAGTGCTGATATGGTATATACTAAGTAGTTGATTACTTTTGTAGAAAGACTTGTTTTTACCTGTTTTCTTGTTGAAATGAATTGATCACAGATGCCACTGTGTAGCTGCTAAGATTTGGCTGAACTCTCAGTCCAGCCTCCCTCAGCATCAGTCCCTGGTTCACCACATGGTCAACTAATGCTGCCCCACTTCCATTTGACAAATTTGGTCCTCTCCTTCTTAGAGCATGTATTCCTGCTTCAGGTGTTCCTCTGCCTCCACCTCCTCCTCTACCTCCTTCTCTTTGCATTCCTCCTGTCATGATTTCATTTAAACCATTGATCTGCTCTCATCTCTCTTCTCTTTTCATTTAATACTGTTCTGTTGTACAGACCAAAACAACTTCAAATATCCATAAAACAAGACAACAAACAGCTGCAATCAACAAATATCCGTATAAAAAACAATGGGAAGCATTAAATCTCTGAAACTCAGTCTTGTGGCTTCATTGACTCGATGACATAAACTTGATTGTTCAGTTGGAGAAATTTTAAAAACGTCTTAATTTTTTTGATGAAAGTTTTGGGAGAAAATGTGAGGAGACATTTGTCAAAGTACATGTTGAATGAAAAGCTGAAGTCATGACATCAATGCTGGATTATTATTACCTGAACAAATATGTTTGTTTTTATCTCAGATGGAGGAGATCATTCGAACAAACTCAGCTGGTGGGAAATCAATGACAGCATCCATAACTGTAGAAGAGGTCCATGAACAGGGCCACTACATCCGTCTTAAGAACATTTCCACCGAGGTAATGTTGTTTACATGTAGATGAACCTTCTGAATACTGTGTAAACATGTACAATAAGTTTTATATCAATATGATGATCAAATATATCCACAGATATTCTAAATGGTTCATTAAATAACAGCTAATGCTGTTAACATCAGAGTGTATTTTGTCTGTAGGTCAACATGTAAAGAGGTCATCATTTTATTTGTGGACACCATGTATGAAACACACACTGGAGATGATTTAGTTTGGTGTCTAATTTTCCTCCTGCAGGAGATAAAACTGGGAGGCTGGATGTTAGAACTACTGAAAAATGACAGTGAAACAGATGTATACGCATTTAAAGAGTCATTCAAACTTCATGCTGGAGGAATTCTCTATGTGAGTCTGAGCTTTTGACTTTGTTCCTTTTTTTTTTTTACTTTTTAAAACTTCTTTATTATTTTAATTGTGTTTGTAAATCTGTAACTTTTGCATGTACTATCTTTATAGATCTCCTCCCAACGGTATCCAAGCACACCTTATGGAGATGTTAAACTGCTGTGGTCGAAAATGATGAACTGGAGTCCTGCAGACAAACTGCAGATCTACCTCATCAGAAACAAAGAAGAGATGTTCAGACTGCAGTAATGTGAATAAACATGTGAAACATCTTTTTTTTTTTTAAATTTCTGCATTATTCAAAGTGAGCCTTTGTTTTTTTCTGCATATCAAATTTATATTATCTTTTTAAAAATCATTTTTGAGTTTTATTTTTCTGAAGCTTGTTTTCAAATGTCCATTTTATATTTTTATCTAATTAAACTGTTCAGTTCTGTGGAAAACTCATTAGGTTTGTTGTTTTATCAAAGTTGTAATGAACAGAAGATACAACAAGAAAAGACCAGAAATATGTACAACATTAAAACAATCAGAACAAAATGTTTTCTACAAGTTAAAGTCAGTTTTTAGTTTAACCTCCTTTTGCTGTTCTTCAAACTTCATGTGTCGACTGTCTTCAGGTTTTCTTCAATAATCTTGTATTTTATTAAATAAATCTTCTTTCACTGAACAGAGTTCTTCTTTGGACTTTAAGTGTGTTTAATTTGTTTCTCTGTCTGCTTGATCTCATAGTTTTTATAATATTCAGGTCTGGACACATTCAGGGTTTTATCAGCTGCTTTTGTCTCCAAACAGGATTTTGCTGCAATAGTTGGATCAGTTTCTAATCAAGTTTCCAGTTCAGAAGGAACAGCATCATGAAATGAAATCTGTCTGTACTTTATAGAATTCATGATTCCATCAGTTTGGAAAACATCCTGACAACACTGACAGAAACACAACACAAACTGTAAAAAGTATGTTTTATTGTAAAACCCAATATACAGGATTGTGTGTTTTTTCTGACATTTCCAGTAATGTGCTGCAACTAAACCATCACAGAGACATTAAAAAGAAAAAGCTGATATTCCATCTATAAATGTCTTTTATACAGAATAATTAAAAGTTTATTTACTGTAGAAGTTACACTGAAGTTGTCAAACAGCTTTTTCTTGTTTCTAAAGAGTCTTTAGATGAACTCTGCTGATTATGAATAAATACATCATATTTTTCAAGATTTTTTTTCCTGATATATTTTTTTTAAATATTTTAGCAGCTCTGAGATTGTGACATTGCATTTTTAAATGATGTGTTTAGATTTCTGTGAAAGATGTGCAGCTGGCTCAGAAATCAGATGAACAAAGATTTATGTTTGGACACTTTAACTCCAGTCTGACTGTGGAGGTCAGTTCACTGGTAGAAGTGAAAGTGAAAGTGTCTCATGTTTGCTTTTTATGTCTTGTTTGACTTCAGATCAACTCTGACCTCAATAACCACTGGATTGTTTTACTACTGAGAGATAAAAGCACCAGTTAATCATCAACCTTCTTCCACTGTGCTGCCATGTTGATCTGCAGAGTTGGTTGAACTGATCATAGGAGCTGCTGGGTCTCTTTTTGAAAACAAGATTATAATCATTTAAACTGGATTTTTTATGTTCCCCACAGGACAGAAAAACCTGAGACTATTCAAACTCATGCCAAATTAAATTTATAGCGACTGTCTGATTTCCCAGTTGTTCTTTTTATTTTTTTTCTGGCTGGGAATCCTATAAACCAGTAACATTAGATGGTAAGACATGAATGTTTCAGGTAAAATGATCAGTTGAACTCCATAGGGACATTATTGGAAATGATAAATTTGCCTAAAATGTTCTTTGAAAATGACAAAGTGTTTTATTTCCCTGCTAGTCTGGTAAGATTGAATCAGTTTTTAAAATTCATTTTATTAAACTTTTCAGAAAAAATGAAAATTATTTTGTGATTATTATTCACAATAAATACTGTTAAGTGGATGAAATGAACCCTTGATTTGGTGTGTTTAGTCAAACCATGTGAGTACAAATGCAGACATTTTCTCATATTATATTTTATTATTAATAATTTAAAAAATCTGATACTGCATAAAAAACAATACATTGCAGTCAGTGTTGCTGCTAATTGTTGATGCATTGAAGTTGTTATTGTCTCTAAAGGTAAATTTCCACACAGCATTCACTGCATGAAAAATAATAAATTAAAATAATTGCATGATAAAAGCAAAAAGCAGCAACATCATGTAAACAATCTGACATCTGAAAAGGTAAAACCTTGAAAATAAATACATATTAATACCTAACAGTCATATTTACTGATTCAATTACATTAATATAATATAATATTGATATATAACACTGCTATGGCTCTGTAGCTGACGCTGACATTATTGTCTTTTTAACTGTTCTTAAAGATATAAAAAGATGTTTTCTTACTCAGGTGAGGCAGTCAATCAATATCAACTACTGGAGGCATTGATCAGCATCAGTAATGACGTCACGTTGCCTTGTTATGTGGAACCTGCCACAGACGCTGATGAGTTGCTGGAGTGGTCGAGATCGGACTTGAACCCCAGATTTGTCCATGTGAGGCGGGACAGTGAAGACCATCTGGTTGATCAAAACCCGTCATACATGAACAGAACATCGGTGTCTGTTGATGGACTGAAACAGGGAAACATGTCACTGAGACTCTCCAGAGTGAGGCTGTCTGATGAGGGTATGTACAGGTGTTTTAGTCCAAGATTGACGACAGATTCTCGAGTTCAACTTGTTGTCAGTACGTATACAAAACTCCATAGAAGGTTTTGACTTGCAGCTGACTGCAGGAGGGTGACACTGAAATAGAGCTCCAGTATGACGTTGGGGGAGGAAGGTGGGTTTGTTCTTCCTGTTTGGTCTCATGTTGATGCAGAAGTTTCAACAGACAGCAGTCTGATAGTGTTGACTTATAAGGAATGTCAACCAAAGCCCTTCCAGTTAGGTTAAAACAGACATAACTATTCCTAATTTATCTAAAAACAGCATTGATGTAACCATAAAGACATTGAATGCAATCAATGTCACAATTTTAACAATGCAATTTGTAAACAGAATCAAATGATGTGGTGCTGTGAAATAATGGAGATAATGTTATATTTACAGATGTCCTGATCAGGTGTCTTGAACACAATCTAACCTGAGTCATTTAATATTGAGTATTTTCAAATACTAAGTCGGGCTGCTCAGTGGAGTAAGTGGTTAGCACTTTGGCCTTGCAGCAAGAAGATCCCGGGGTGGGCCTGGGATCTTTCTGCATGGAGTTTGCATGTTCTCCCTGTGCATGCGTGGGTTTTCTCTGGGTACTCCAGCTTCCTCCCACAGTCCAAAAATATGCTGAGGTTAATTGGTTACTCTAAATTGCCCGTAGGTGTGAATGTGAGTGTGATTGTGTGTCTGTATATGTAGCCCTGTGACAGACTGGTGACCTGTCCAGGGTGTCCCCTGCCTTCACCCGAGTCGGCTGGGATAGACTCCAGCACCCCCCATGACCCTAGTGAGGATAAAGTGGTGTATAGAGAATGGATGGATGGACTGTTTTTTAATGGTAGTAGAACTCAGAGTGTTTTATTGTGATTATACCGAGGAAGAAGAAAACCAGGAAGGCTTTTCTAACTCTTCTCTGATCGTCTTCAGCTGTGAGGAAAGAGGAGAGAAAAAGAAAGACATGATTATCATGTTACAGCAGAACCACAATCATACAACCTAATAATGTAACATACAGTCAATGGACTGAATATGAGAATAAAACTTCAAGACAGATGATGGAAATGATGTTTTCTGAGCCAGTTCCTCAGACAGCAGAGATGTTCAGGTTTCTGTATAAATACAGATGAATTAAGACAAATAAATAAACCTCTGTAATCTTGGTGTTCAGGGGTCTCATTTATAAAGCTTGCGTACGCACAAAACAGGGCTAGAAAGTGGCGTACGGCACTTTCTATGCAAAGGTTGTGATTTATAAAAACAAAGTTGGCGTGACAATGTGCGCACCGGTGAGCCAACCTTGATTCTTGATGCTTCTTTATGCACAAAACATTGCGTAAATCACAAACTTTGCGTAGAAAGTGGCGTACGCTGTGTTGGTTGTGATTTCTAAAAAAAACTTGGCGTGAGAATGTGTGCACCGGTGCGCCAACTTTGATGCTTGCTTAAGAACATTTTGGAGACAGAGGCAACGGCAGTGCCGGAGGGTGAAGTGGTGAATTGAAACCAGATCGATCTCAAACCTTTATTGTTATCACATATTAGACTTGTAGAGCCGGATAATCATAAACCGTCATTGTTGTAGATGTTCATATCGTGTGTCATTCGGCCGACGACTGTATTTGCAGAACTATGTTCATATATCAAGAGGGGCGGATTGAACGTTATTTCATTCGGTCATTTAACCGAAGGGCCGGTATCTGGGGCCGGAGCGGTGATCTTTATTAAATAATTTTGTTTACTGATCACCCGGCGCTCATGTGGCTCATCGGGGAAAGTAGAAGACCCATTTGTAGGGGTGGTCTCCGACGCAGTGGCTCGGGTTCGGTTCCTGGCACTTTATGCTTGTCTTCCCCCTACTCTTCTCCCCATTTCCTGTCACTCTTCACTGCAACTATCACAGTAAAAAGGAAAAAAAAAAAGTGAAGAATTTTGTTTATTTATCCATATGCGGCCGAATGGGATGAGCGTCCAACCATTAATGAGCCCTGTACAGGCACACATGCTTCACACCACAAACCCCGAGTGAAAATGAATTTGTCTTTGTGAACCGAAAAAATCTACATTCAATCGGTGTACAAATTATTTGTACATCGGACATGATCATAACAAATTTAGTGGCAGGGTGGCCTGGGTCAACACATGATTCATTCATCCTGACGCACAGCAGTGAAAAGACTGCCGGCCGGCGCTGCGTGAAATGCCGTGGATCAGCAGCTTATTTATATACAGATACATTCATGAGTTACTTTGCATTGACCATTCATGGTAAAATGTGGGTGTGTTGTGGGCGGAATGTGAGGTGGATCCACCTGTGCAATCTTCCAGCTGGTGTGTGATTTATCAAGAAATTGCGTGCAGCTGTGCTTACGCACAGTTTTATAAATCAGGGGTGAAGGGCATACGCCCTTTTCGGATTTTCGGCGTACGCAAACTTTAGTATGGATCCTACGCAATGTTTTATAAATGAGGCACTTGGTCTTTAATTTGGTTCTTCAGATCAGCACCCCCCATGACCCTAGTGAGGATAAAGCGGTGTATAGAGAATGGATGGAAGTACGAAGTCCCAATCCTATACCTTTTTTCTTGATAATTCACACTGTACGTACACTAAAGTCCTCCAAATCTATTCAGTGTAGAGATACGTTTGGTGACAGCAGAGCTGTAGTGTTAGGGTGCAGGGGGTTTTGAACCCAGAATGCAGGCACAACAGGCAGACAGATTCTCAAAACTGGTTCTTTTAATAATAAACACAAAACAGGGGCAAACCAAACTTTATGCCGAAAATGGCAAATCTAACAAGAACTAAACAGAGTATTAACAGAACAAAGGAGTGTCAACTAAAACAGGCCACTACATGGGCAAAGAGTTCAACTAACACAAAACGGCTCGACTCACAATCCAAGAATCTGTACGGGGAAGGAGGCAGGCAGTCCAGAGAGCCGACAGATAGTGATGGCAGGTGATCAGCTGCGGGGCGTGCAGCGGAGAGCACGGGGCTGCTGGAGAGCAACGGGGATCGGCGGTGGGGTTGAGGCCAGAGGACAGAGGGGTGGGAGAGGCTTCAGGAACAAAGCAGGCAGTGAGAATTCCAGAGCTGGGGCCGGGTAGGACAGAGCAGGCAGGGAGATCCAGAGCTGGGGGGGAACCGGAACAGAGTGGCTTGGTGGAGTGCCAGCAATAGCAGGGATGAAAGCAGAAACAACCGTGACAGAGCTAACCCAGACAATGGCCCAGCACCGAGTGGTAGGGTGAGCCAGGCTTTAAGAGCTGCTGATTGCTGATTAGCAGCGGCTGTGCTCCTCAGCAGCCGCTGCCAATCAGCCGGAGCTGTCGGCTGGCCATGACATGAAGGTGGTCATGGACATTGTTGTAAAGCTCTGGTAGGACACTGTCTGGATAGGATGTTCTGAGGCTTCACAAGCTTGAGAACACAGAGGAAACCTGTATTCTCAACATGCATGTCAGAAAATGTGTTGTAGATCAGCTGCAGTACCTGGTTCCACTCCAACTACGGGTAGTTTAAATTTTCAAGTCAAGGCTGTTGTGAGGGTTTAGCTAGCAAATGGCACCATGACAAAGACTTATGGGAAGCTCAATGATGTCCAGCTGAGACAAACCAGGATTAATGAGAACAGAGTTCATTCATTTAACATGATGGGATACCTAAAAGATTGCATCTGGTGAACTTCCAGTGTTGGGAGTAAAGGTCAGGGCAGTGGATGGACTTTACAAATCTTCAAGGTTTTTTTTTTTTTTAACAGAATTTTTAAAATTTTGTTCAGAACAAAAAAAATGTCATTTCTGCATTATCATACTATATTGATCAACAGTTCAATGTGGCAGCAAATCAACCAAGCTCAATCTACATAAAACTAAATTTCAGACACTTTGTCCGTTCATCGTTTATTTCAGAACAACATGGTTTTGTGTTTGGTGGTGACTCTGTGATGCTTCTTCAATGGATCAGAAAGCTTGCAGCTTAGAGAGATGTCATGACAAGATTCAATCTGCTCCCAGCTGTTCCTCGTCATCTTCCACCAACTGAACAGAGTAGATGCAGAGGTGTGCTGCAGAC